>NW_025814896.1:131383669-132086169 GCF_022079265.1 Lynx rufus
CAACGTCCCTGTGTGATCCTGGGTGATGTCTTCCATCCTGGTGGATCTTCGTTATCTACCCTGTGCCATGGAGGTAGGAGTCCCTGCTCTGCTTCTGTCACAAGTGCGGGATCACTAGTATATGCTTTCCCTTAAAAGTACTTATTATCTGAAATTTGAATTTAACTGAGGATCCTGTATTTTTTTTAACTTTTATTTATTTATTTATTTTTTTTTTTTTTCAACGTTTATTTATTTTTGGGACAGAGAGAGACAGAGCATGAACAGGGGAGGGGCAGAGAGAGAGGGAGACACAGAATCGGAAACAGGCTCCAGGCTCCGAGCCGTCAGCCCAGAGCCTGACGCGGGGCTCGAACTCACAGACTGCGAGATTGTGACCTGGCTGAAGTCGGACGCTTAACCGACTGCGCCACCCAGGCACCCCTACTTTTATTTATTTTTAAGAAAGGAGAGACAGAGCATGAGTGGGGGAGGAGAGAGAAAGAGGGAGACACCGAATCTGAAACAGGCTCCAGGCTCTGAGCCATCATGACAGAGCCTGACGCAGGGCTCGACCTCACGGACCACGAGATCATGACCCGAGCCAAAGTCGGACGCTCAACCGACTGAGCCACCTGGGCGCCCCAAGGATCCTGTATTTTTATTTCTAAATCTGACAGCCCCCTGTAAACCACAGAGATTGCAAAATGTCACATTTTGGGGTCCGCTGGGTGAGAAGAATAAGACTTGGCAATGTTCAAGGGGCAGAATTAAGGGAGACCTGATGATAATCTGAGGCTAGGAATTCTTATAAGCTTCCTGGGGAGGGCGACGGAGGGGGCGAGGGGGCGGTTCTGAGAGTCAGCGTAGGGTGGGGGGCTCTGAGAGACCACGGAGGCAAGTAGACACAGCCTCTGAAGGCTGAAGGCTTGGGTGGCAAGAGAAAGCAGGCAGTGCTCAGATGGTGTCTTAGGGAAAGCCAGGAGCAGCAGGCTCCAAATAAATGTCTGAAGAAGAAGAAGAAGAAGAAGAAGAAGCAGCAGCGGAAAGAGGAAAAGAAGAAGAAGAAGAAGAAGAAGAAGAGGAAGAAGAAGAAGGAGGAGGAGACAAAGAGGATGACAGCTAAGTGATTTCTAGCTGCAGGAAGAGAACCCAAGAATTGCATTAAGAACATGTTCCAATGTTTTCCAATAAATGAAGGCAAAGCTGTAAATTATCCATTTGTTATTTTTGTAAGATTTTCAAATCTATGATTTTTTTTTCCTATTTCGTCTCCAGTTTCCATATCCACCAAAAAGGCTTCTCCTCCTCCCTTGTAAGGAACTTTTTTTTTTTCTTGCAAATGAAGTCTCCAACCACACCAAAATTGTGGATGTAAAGCTCATTTCTCCCTTTTGGGGCCCACTGGATAGATCCTAGGCCGGCTCTGGGCTTAATACTACCACCTTGTTCCAAGGAGAAGGCTGGGTTTGTGTGGTGCTCGGTTTGTTTTGACTTTAGGAGCTGCTAAATTCGGGTCTTTGATATTTGACCATGTTGCTGAGCTATTGAAATAGACTTGGATTTTAGTCAGTAAGAACTGAATGGCATTTGTATTTCCTCAGAACACACTCATACCTGTGGATTAGGTAGACTGGGGTTAGGATTCCTGGCTTCCCAGCAGGGAGATGGAGTCCCAGGACCACAAAGTGCTAGCCCACACTCTTGCAGCGGGTTGGCGAGAGCTGGATTCCAGCCCTGGAGCCCCTCCTTCCCCACTAGTTGTCTTGGCACTTCAGTTAAACCATCTGGGCCTCCATTGCCTCATCTAGGAAACACGATGGATACTGTCGATGTGCAGGGTTAGTTATGCAGATCTTGTGAAATAACATGCACGCAAGGGTATTACAAACTGCAAAATGGCGTACCAGCATCAGCAACTCGTATATATTTAGTTTACGGGCAGAACCAGGAGGAGAATCTCAATATTTCTAGATGAAGCCTTTATTGCCTATTTTCAACACACGCACACACCCTCACGTAGGTGAATGAACCAGCTTCCCAACGTGAAGCGTTGTCCCTATGCTGAGATCTCTAGCCCTTTCACTGGAGGCAGGGAAAGCTGACCATGACTTTGGGATGCCCTCATGCAAGGCAGGACGGTGTGGAACAAGGCTCTTTGGGGACTGACACGCCCAAGTGCGTGTCACAAGAAGCTACAGAGATGAAAGATCTTTAAAGAAACTTCGAATCTTTCATCATATTTGTGTAGGCGGAAGAGGGCTGTTCATAAAGAGTAAACTAGTAAGAGCAATAGACGTTCAAGATCTTTTTCAGCGCAATGTAAGTTTTGTTAAGAAAAACAGGAAGGAAAAAAACCAAGAATATGCTGGAAATATGAGAGTTTACTGCCAATTAACAAGACCGACTTCCAGAACCTACATGTGGAAAACAGTATTTTTACTTAACCAAACAGGCATCATTTTCTAGAATTTGTATTATTAAAAAATATGATCTAGATATGGACATTTAGAACCCAAAGAAATCTTACCAGTCATTTAAACCACGATGTGCTTTGAACACAGAATTTGAGAACAAAGTCCAACTAAAAAGAGATTTTGACAGTCGCTCATAGCAGAGAAGCACAGAGCCAGAAACAAGCTACAGTTTTTGCCTTTATGTGGAATTTGTGTGCATTCTCCTACCTGGAAAATAGAGGAGCTGCTTCTTCACACTTCTTGTCCCCGAAATGACAGTGCAGCGGTGATGCACCGAGAATTAACACCGTTGGTATCCAAGTTTTTTGACTGTGACCCTGTGTAGTGACTTTCTCGAAGAAGCTGTCTTCATTTACAGTGAGTTCTCATGGGTTCTCTATTCTTACTGAGACAGCAGGAAAACAGTCCCCTCTCAGGAGAGCATGGTGGTGGCCGGTGCTTCCTGTGCTCCAGAAACTTCAGGAGTGGTCAGTTGGCCCTCAGTTTTGTTACCTTCTGTACTATCCAGCCCTCAGTAGTGTGCCACTCTCATTTGAATCACATCTTCGAAGATGCTGGCTCTGTTTACTTTCCACAAAGGTTAGGAAAAGAACCATTTGGGCTGTAGAGATTGGCTAGAAAGATTAAATACTGGCCAAACAAACAAACAAACTGACACGAATTACACAAATGCCTCAGAGACAAAGGTTTCTGGGACAAACTCAACGCAGATATCAGTGTTAGAAAAAACCTAGCTACCTCCAGGCAACTAGATTCTAATATTAGACAATGAAAATCGTGCACCCAGTCTTCCTCCTCTTTCTCTTCTTCTTCCTCCCCCACCTTCTCCTTCTCCTCCACCTTCTCCTTCTCCTCCTCCTCCTCTTCCTTCTTCTTCTTCTTCTTCTTCTTCTTCTTCTTCTTTCTTCTTCTCCTTCTTGTCCCCTTCCCCCCTCCCCCTCCCCTCCCCCTCTCCATTCCCCTCCTCCTCCTCCTCCTCCTTCTACCTGGAATGCTAGAAATTCACAGCTAAAATTGTGTCTTCTCCCAGCGACATCATCTAAGAAAAGTGTGATGGTCACTCCATTATGCCTTTTACTTTGAAATCAAAGATTTGAGTCCTAGTTTTGCTATACTTTATTTTGAGCTGTCTGGAATTTTTAGAGTTAGTCAATATTAAAAAAGAATAAGTAGAATAGGTGAAAAGTTATCAAGGGATACTGTAACAATTTGAAGAGAAAGAAGTAATATAAGAGACTATGATACCATAGCTTTGGTCTTCCTCTCTGCAAATTCTCATCCTTCTTCTTTTTTTCTCTTATAAAACTATTCTTCCATTATTTTTAATGCTGCTGAGACTGTCCATCACAGTGCCCAGTTCTATCCACTGGAGTGGACACCTGAGCACTGGTTGGTTAGTAAGAGTATCCTTATGCCCTTGGCTCCACTGATTGGTTCAGAGATAAGCAAGAGACCCCAGCAGAACCAATAATATTCTTCCCTGGGCTAGGTATATACATATAGGGAGAGAAGATGCTTCCTTCTGCTGGAAGTTATAAATCTTGGGCTGCCAACAGTCATATCACCACTGTTGGAGGCCAATTAGGACTAATGAAGCCAACCAAAGATAAGCAGAATGGAGAAATAAAGAGAGAAAGGAAGAGAGAGCTTATTATTGAGCTTATTGACCTGGCTGAACCTAAAACCTGATGTATCCAAAGATTTCCAATACATTGTATTGTTTCTGTTGTCAGAATATTCTGGGTAGGGTTTTTGCACTTAGGAATGGAAATTTTCTGAATAATAAAAAGAGGCAGCGTGGATCACCTTAATGGATTAAGCAAAGGAATCTTGTCTTCAAGTGAAATCTTACATGAAGTCCCAGTATCAAAAGAGACAAAATAGCACATGGTGGGTGAGTGGAGGGAGCGATGGAGAGTCCAACTTTTTCTCCTTTGCAGCCACATGGTAGACCTTGAGTCATTTCTGTGGGACCCTAGGGCTTCAAGTAACCAAGTTTAAAACCATTTATGGGGCATAGGCTCTCGAGCTCACTAGATCATAAATTTAGTGAGGGCAGGGACCATATTTGTCTTGTTCTCTCCCGTAACCCAGTGCCTAGCACTGGGGTCAGGGAATAAATGCACAAATAGTTTTTTATGTAGACTGACTGATAGAGTTACTTCCCATTTGTGTCTCCCTCACTAAGTTCCATATTTCTCTTCTTAAATATAAATTTCTTCCATAGTTCCTGCGAACGTTAGTATCTATACTATAGTATTTAGCATGGGTCCCTTTCCACCTAGTCCCTCCAGAACGCTGCAGACACCTATTGCATTTAGTAGGTTGCACATGGGACTTGGGATCATGAGAAGGGCCCAGGTCCAGGACGGTGTGATTCTGTGCAAATTCCTCTCTCCTGCGGGCCTCCATTTCCCCATCCGTAAAGTGAGGGAGCTGAGTTAGATGAGCGATGAGCTCCCTTCCAAATCTGCCATTGCATGACTTAGTATAGAGCAGAATATTGATGACTCACTTAGCAGGATAAACAAGTTCTCCTAATGTGCAGTCTGCTAAAGTAATGAGCAATGAGCGGGACTCTTTCTAAACAGAAAAAATTTTCACACCAGACAGAGTCCAAAACCTCTGAGGGTTAACTGAGGGGAACTATAATACTAAGCAGATGAAGTCTCTGAAATAACATTGCAACACCTCCCGGCATTCCTCTCCTTGTTTCCATAGGACGTCTCCTGAGTGATTGAACTGCTATGCATGGGGACACCTGAGGTCACCTCCAGCCCTGGCCCTGGTCCTGCTCAGCCCAGCACCCTTTGCACTGTGCTGCAGAAAGGCTTATTGGGCACACGGAACATCCAAAGACTTCCTAGGGAAACCGTGGATTCATCTACTGCCAATTGGTAGTCATGCTTCTTTTCTCTTTCCTCTTAGCAAATGTTTGGTTCCAGAAATTCTGAGGGTTCAAAATAAGCAAATTAAGAGACAGACTGAAACTGGCCATCCAACCATCACAGGAAGCCATGATTGAACCTCTCAGGAAGCCATGATTGAATCTCTTGCATGTCTTATCCTATTTTCTAAATATTAGAATAGACAAATAAGGTAGGTAATCTCGTCCCCAAATTATGGACAAAGGAACACAGAAAAACAACTTAGGCAACATCATTCTGTTTCAAAAAGGTAGAGTCAAAATTCAGACAATGACATTTTACTCCCTACATTTTCAACCCCATTATGTCTGTAGGCATGTGCAGCTATGTTTTCTTTTAATAAATGTGAGAAAATAAGCTTTTTGAAAACCAGGATAAAACTATTCTCTCCAACTGGTATGATACCGGCAACGTAAACTGTGAGTCTTGGTGAAAGCAGATCATTCAGTTAGACTTGAGATCCAGAAGGGAAAATGGCCCAAGAGGACAAAATGCTCCCGGAGCTGCTGGCATGGGACGGAATTTGCTCTAATCATTCTTGCACTGATTTTGCCCAATCCGGGCTGTCCCCTGTGGTGTTCTACAACACGAACATCCTGAAACCAGAGGGTGAGGCCAACCTCTCAGCAAACCCAGTAACAAGAGTTACATAATCCTCTTTGGCAGAAATTTTAATCCTAGGAAATCAATCAAGGCTCACATTTAGAGGCATCTTTCCAGAGTGTCTTTCTAGATGGCGTCAGTCCCCGAAGAAGCATCTCTCTTTCGTGAAGCTTCTGTATTCTCTGGCAGGCTGTGCCACCTGTGTCAAAGCCAAGCACACACTCCTGGGGACTTCGAAGGGACTATAAGGTATAATTAGGTAAAATTTGTGTCTGTGCCTGGGACAGAAGTGATCCTGACAGCATGGTATATCATATTACTAGATGCTCTTTATAACACCTGAGAAAAAAATTGTCAGAGTTTGATGATAGGAAAGATGTGTTTTCCATGATTAATTAATGAATTTTATTTGCTCAGACCCTGTGCCTTTCATAACCTATTATTCTAGCTTTGGGCAGAGGCCAAGAACATACCATAGTCTCCTACAGATGTGCCCTCCGATCATTCTACCTAAAAATACTTATGTACCTTCTTGCCTCACAAATGTTACTCATCCTTCAGGATTTGGTCTCGCCGTATGTCTTTTTCTTGTGGTTGTTTTTGTTTTGTTTTGTTTTTTTCTGTGCATCCTTTTATACTTCCCCTGTGATCCCATAGGCTGGGTCAAGAGGCCCCAGAATGCCTCCAGATTACCTATGTTAGAGCAATTCTCAAGGAGCATGGTGATAGTCTAGTTTCTCGTCAACTTCCCCATTGTACCCTGAGTTCTTTATGTGCAGGAATGATGTGTCCTTCATGTCTGTATTCCCTGAGTAATGCTTGGTGCGGAAGTCATCAACAATATTGCAGATTTAATGTCTGACTGAATGAATATACAAAGGGAGAGAGAGAGGGAGAAAGGAAAAAAGAGAGGAAATGAAGGTGGAGGTCATTATCAAATCTATGTTCGATCCTAAAAGTAATTACCCTAGAGTTTTAAGCTATTTTCTTTTTCATCCTCTATCCTTTTATTCTTTGGTTTCTTTTCTTTAAGTTGTATGAAACTTTTTTTATCCAGAAAGAGTACAGTGACTTAAGTCAATGGATAACTACGTGTAAGATCCGTGAGGAGGGGCGTAGCTATAATAATACCGATACGATTGACAATTCTGCTATCCCCAGGTCTCACCAAAGCACCAGAATCACAGAGACGTGAATTGTTGGGACATCTGTGTCACAGGAGGTGTGTCACAGGCCGTGGGGAAACTGAGTCAATAACCTTTATGGTCATTGACTGTTCCTTGTATCAAAGACACAACTGCACCTTCCAAGCCCTTCTCCCTGCCGGTGGGGGGGCAGAGGGAGGGAGGGATGTCCTTCCGGACAGTCTGCAACTAAGCAGCTCAAAGTAAAAGCGTAGGCAAGTGCACTGGTCAGCCTGGCCCTCCCCCTGCCCTTGATGTTTTCAGTCCCCACCCCACCCCCATACCTTCAGGGCTAATTCCATTCACAGAAGTTTCAGAAATCAGCCAAATAGTTGTCAATATTCCAGTTTTATAAATCACACTTGGGCCTGGAGAGTCTAAGCGAGTTAGCCAAATTCACATACTGAAATACTAGCAGCGCTGGAATTTGAGCCCCGACTTCCTCATCTCTCATTCGTTATGCTGCCTGTTAACTGCCAACGGCTACTGAAATTTCTCTGGGACTCTGTGATGAAGATTATTGAGTCCAGGGTTCTGCTCTCGTGATCGGGCCATTTAAGATTTACAGAGGCATTTCCCATGGGGTAAGGTCAGAATCTCATCTGGGGAGGACGATACACGTGTGGCTTCAGAAGGCTGGTTTAATGACATAGCAGACTTCTATTTCGAGGGATGTGCGTTCTGGAAATGTAGTTTTGCACAGTTGAACAAAAGTGTCCTTGTTACAATAAAGTTAACGAAAGTCTCCTCATCAGGAAAATACGTTGAAGAGATACTCTTGGGGAAAACACCAGAAAATCCAGCTCGATAGATGGGGTGCGAAGATTGTGAAGCTTTAGCCAAAAGAGTACTGTCCTTTGAGAGACTTATCTACCTGGAACGGTCTCGTGTTTATACTGCACCAAACATCCCCAGGCCATTACTCCAAGTATCTCAATAGATTTCAAACTGACACTGGTGAGCACTGGAAAATAATTGAAAAGAACCCCCGTCACCTTGAGATGACTTCAAAATTACTCTCCCTGGCAGAAAAGGTAGCCAGTGCTTCAGCTTTGCGAAGCTCCAACAGTCTGTTAAAGCCAGCGTTCATCCTCTCCGCGAACATTGGGTGACAGCCAGCCACTTTCCAGACCCCGCGTAACACGGAACCTCCTCCAGATGCCCGTGATGCGTAGATGTCAGTCCCTTGAAGGGTATGAAGGATTCAGACATTCGATGAGATGGTGGCTGGACTCCAGTCTTTGCCACTGTGTATATACCACCCCAGCTGCCAGCTGCGTTCGAAATGCTGGAATCTACAAATAATGGTCTGTAATGGTTCTCCCTGCAACTGTCCTTCCTCCCTGCTTGGTACCCCCATCTCAGCCGTGAGATTCCCATCATGCTCCTGTGCTCTGAATTACTGTGTGAGACACGGTTCTCTGCCTTGACCCTGAGGATGTCTCTGATCTTTGGTCACTCAACACTCACTTGATGGGTCCTGGCTCTGTGCTAAGGCCCGTGGGGGCCACTGGGGATAGAGGCGGGTCAGGCTGAACCCTGCGGTACTGGAGACCACAGTTCAGAGGTAGAGTGTGACCCTCAGGCAGGGTAGCAGCTCACGCATGGCTTTCTGGAAGAGGTGACTGCAGAGAAGGTTGATGTGAGAATGGCGACCACGTTTCTTTCCTTCCCTGACTTTCATTGTCCTCAACCATGCAAAAGGGAGACCAGACTCGACGATTCTTAAGTTTCTTTGCCATCCAAGCAGCAAAAATTTAAAGATAGCAATCATACGATGTAAGACATACAGAAGATTTAAGATTCACGTTCGTTTTCATCACTAACACAAATCTTTCGATTTTAAAATTCCTATTCATGCCCTAAATCTGGTTCAGTTAGATGCTTATTTTTTTTTTTAATGTTTATTTTTGAGAGAGAGAGAGAGAGAGAGAGAGAGAGAGCCGGGGAGGGACAGAGAGAGAGGGAGACACAGAACTCAAGCAGGCTCCAGGCTCGGAGCTGTCAGCACAGAGCCCGACGCGGGGCTCGAACTCACCAACCTCGAGATCCTGACCTGAGCCGAAGTTGGACACTTAACCGACTGAGCCACTCAGGCACCCGTAGGTGCTTATTATATTACAAGTGAAAACACCTGGCCACCCTCCCTGGCTCTGTGTCCTTCTGGGAAAGGACGCTAATCGGCGTCCAGAGCTGGTCTCACAGGATAAATCTCTATCTCCTAGCTCCACTTCCCAGGGCCCTGTGGGGACAGGTGTTGCTAGTAGAGGGTGACAATCGGCAATACTCGTGTTCTCGTCCTCCTCGGAAACTTCTTCCGGGCACGTCACCAGGAAGTCCATCCTGACCACCATTCCAGATTCTGGGGCTCCAGGCCACCCCAGCCAGGGGGAGGGAGGCCCTGGACCTTCAGATTCCTGCCAGGCCCCAGAGATCTCACTTTCTTCCCAGAAGAGTAAAAGTTGGCCCAAGGACGTGACACATTGTTTCTCCTTGTTGCGGGCTGAGTCGTTCCAAGGGAGAATGTGTACTTCCCTTTGAAGTTGGAATTTATTACTTTTTAATGAGGAACGATCGGAGAACTGGGAATCCATAGGCTCTGAAAATGTAACGCCTTAACCCTGGGTCTCTCCAACAAGCTTATGAGCTCCTGGCAGTAAGAAGACCATGCTCCGTGCCGGTCTCGGAGAAGATGTGATCGGAGCATGTTTAAATTGAGCAACCCAATCTCTGGAGTGGAATTTACATTTCCTTGAAAGTTGTCTACTCGATCTACCCCACAGATGGCGTAGACCAAGGTGGGGAGGGGGGATGGCGGGAAGGCGCCAGCTGGGATCCCCCTCGAGGAAAGGATTCCTCGGGTGCGACTGTTAGCAGCCGGCAGCTTGTAACAACCCCAGGTCCTTCTCAGGGTGGCCCAGCTGAGGACCGAGCAAGATGGCGGTGTACAGGGCCTGGCCTCTGATGGCAACCATCGCCAAGGATGGACTGCCCGACCCTGCTCCCCCCCATTTCCTTCCACAGGTATTTCACCCCAGTAGGTTCATACTTAGCTTCTGCTTTGGGCAGCCCCAACTGGCGCGGCGATACCACACGTAAGGGGTCCAAGAAAACAGGTGTCAAGATGGGGTTTGGAGATCGGATTAGGTACCACCCAGCTGCATTGACGACTCCATACCAGTTGGTAGGTGGAACACAGATAGCTTCTAGTACAAAGTGGTGGCTGGCAGCTAAAAGTTTCGCCGGCGGGAGCTCTCCGAGAGTGTGTGTGGTCAAGGACTATGGCCTGGCCGGAGCGCCGATCCAGGCGTTTGGAAAGCGGGGGTGATCAGTGAACCGGAGGAGGAGATTGCACTCGAATGCAGAGGACAGTGAGAAGGTGAGGACAGTTGCCGGGCAATTAGAAACAGTGCGAAGACCAGAGGGCCTCTGGGGGAGCCTGCGTCTGGGTTAGTGAAAGAACACGAGCTGCCGAAGCTTTAGACTCAGGATTTCATACAAAGTAGAGGGCTGCAAAGACGATTCGATGTGCAGCTGAGGCAGGTTTATGGTACTGAAGTCAAGGCACTGGCTGGGAAAACCTGGGCCACTGATACATCTGGGTGGGTCCCCCCCAGCCAAGATTTTGGCTCCCCAGAATCCTGATGCCTCAAAGTCTGAAGAAGTGTCCTTCCCCTCCCTGGGGGCGCCTGGGTGGCTCAGTCGGCTCAGGTCATGACCGCACCGTTCATGAGTTCGAGCCCCACATTCAATTCTGTACTGACAGCTCAGAGCCTGGAGCCTGCTTCAGATTCTGTCTGTCTGTCTGTCTGTCTCTCTCTCTGCCCCTCCCTCACTTGCACTCTGTCTCTCTCTCTCAAAAATAAATTTAAAAAAAAAAGCAAGACAGGGGCGCCTGGGTGGCTCCGCCGGTTAAGCATTGTGCTTTTGATTTTGGCTCAGGTCATGATCTCATGGTTTGTGGGTTTGAGCCCCACGTGGGGCTCTGCCCTGACAGCATAGAGCCTGCTTGGGATCCTCTACACCCCCCTTCTCTGGCCCTCCCCTGCTCACACTCTCACTATCGCTCTCAAGATAAACAAATAAACATTAAAAGTAAACAAATAGGAGAGCCTGACTTCGGCTCACGTCATGATCTCCTGGTTTATGAGTTCGAGCCCCGTGTCAGGCTCTGTGCTGACAGCTTGGAGCTCAGGGCCCGGAGCCTGGAGCCTGGCTCGGGGTCTGTGTCTCCTTCTTTCTCCGCGCCACCCCGTCAGCGTTCTGTCTCTGTCTCTCAAAAATGAATAAATATTTAAATAAATAAATAAATAAAAAGAAGTAGCCCTTCTCCTTTGGGGGGAGACACCTGGAGACAACACAGCCTCCTTCAGACACTTTTCTTTTGGAATTACCAAGTCAGTAAGTTATCCGTAGCGACTGCTTGACCCAGCTACAAGCACGTACTTTAATGATTTCCTAGACATTTCAAGGACCTCTGGTCACATAGTAGGATTGACAAGGATAGCCAGAAACCCAAAATGTCATTGTGGTTCCATGTGGGACCTGATAAGGGAACACTGGGACTGTAGCCCAAAATAGCTATACTAACGGGCCAGCATGTATTAGGGAACCAGTCAGCACTTAAGGTCCCAAAGTTTAAAGATTCTTTTTAAAAAAAAAATATATTTTTTTTAATGTTTATATATTTTTGAGAGGCAGAGAGAGACAGAATGTGAGTGGAGGAGGGGCAGAAAGAGAGGGAGACACAGAATCCGAAGCAGGCTCCAGGCTCCGAGCTGTCAGCATAGAGCCCGACACAGGGCTCGAACTCACAAACCGCGAGATCATGACCTGAGCCAACGTCGGACACTTAAAGGACTGAGCCACCCAGGCGCCCCTAAAGATTCTTAATCAAGGGGACTAGACCATAAAACTAGATAAGGGAGAGTCTATTGACTTGGGGAATATTCTCCTTGGGTATAAGCCTTACTACCTGCGGTAGGCAGAATAGTCACCTTCCCCCGAAGATATCCAAGTCCTAATCCCTAGAACCTCTGAATACATCAGTTTACCTGAAACTAAGGTTGCTGATGGAATTAATATTTAATTAGATAGTTCCTTAAATGAATAAAAGGAAGGCGAAAGAAGCTCAGAGGAAGAGACGAGACAATGAAAGCAGAGCCGGGGGAAGGATGTGCTACCAGAGGAGGAAGGAGGCTACAAGCTAAGGAATGCAGGAGGCCTCTGAAAGCTGGAAATGGCAAGAATGGATTCTCCCCCAGAGCTTCCAGAAAAGAAAGCTGCCCTGTTGATGCCTTCATTTTGGCTGAGTTCTATGTGTTTGATTAACCTATAGAACTATAGCATAATGGGGCACCTGGCTGGCTCAGTTGGAAGAACCTGAGACTCTTGATCTCAGGGTCGAGAGTTTGAGCCCCATGTTGGGTGTAGAGATTTCTGGAAAAAAAAAAAAAAAGCAGTTTGTGCTGATTCACCAGCTTGTCCAGAGTTACGTTAATGGTACTGCTTTCTCTTTTTTTGGAAAGTTGTTTATTTTTTAAAATTAATTATTTAATTTTTAATAGTTTTAAATTGTTTCTTGAGCCAATTGTCACAGTTCATACTTTTTTCCAAAAGGCCTTCCATTTAATTTAGGTTCTGAAATTCATTGGTATAAAGCTCAAAATTATTTTTATTGCTTTTAAATCCCTGGTCCCTCGGTGGTTATATCCCATTGTCATTCCTAATATTGTACATTCATTTTCTTCTTCCTTTGTTCTTGCTGGATAATTTGTGAATTTTATATCTTTTAAATGAATCAATATTAATTGACCTTTATTCGGTTCCCCCTTCTTATTGTATCTTTTTGTATGGATTTTTTTTTCTCATTACTTGTTTAATTATTGATTTCTAATGTTGAGCTCAGAGAATGGGGACTCTGTGATATTTATTGCTTGAAGTTTTTTTTTAATGTTTATTATTTTTTTTTTTTGTTATTTTTTTAACTATTTTTTATTTTTTAAAATTTACATCTAAATTAGCATATAGTGTAACAAAGATTTCAGGAGTAGATTCCTTAAGTCCCTTACCCATTTAGCCCATCCCCCCTCCCACAACCCCTCCAGTAACTCCCAGTTTGTTCTCCATATTTAACAGTCTCTTCTGTTTTGTCCCCCTCCCTGTTTTTATATTATTTTTGTTTCCCTTCCCTTATGCTCATCTGTTTTGTCTCTTAAAGTCCCCATATGAGTGAAGTTATATGATTATTGTCTTTCTCTGACTAATTTCACTTAGCATAATACCCTCCAGTTCCATCCACATAGTTGCAAATGGCAAGATTTCATTCTTTTTGATTGCCGAGTAATACTCCACTGCATATATAGACCACATCCTCTTTATCCATTCGTCCATCAATGGACATTTGGGCTCTTTCCATA
Organism: Lynx rufus; assembly: GCF_022079265.1. NCBI lineage: Eukaryota > Metazoa > Chordata > Mammalia > Carnivora > Felidae > Lynx > Lynx rufus. Next base: position 131,397,259 of record NW_025814896.1, read on the forward strand.
CTTTGGCTATTGTGGATCGTGCTGCTATAAACACGGGGGTGCATGTGTCCCTTCGAAACAGCACACCTGTATTCCGTGGATAAATGCCCAGTAGTGCAATTGCTGGGTCGTAGGGTAGTTCTACTTATAGTTTTTTGAGGAACCTCCAAACTGTTTTCCAGAGTGACTGCACCAGCTTGCATTCCCAATGGAACTGCTTTCTTTTATAACGTGTCTCTCTCCAGAGAGCTGGGCCATCTGGACACCCACAAAGCATCGCCTTTATCCTTTATGTTGATAACATGCAATCAGGAACGGTGAGCTAGCAGAGGCTCGTCTTGGTAAGATGCCTGTAATTAAAGGGTGGGAGATAAACCTTATGAAGATTCAACAGCCCACCCCTTCGCCAAAGTTTTTTAAAGATCCGACGGTCAGGGACACCATCGTCAAAGTAAACTACACATGGCCTGATCATACGTCTGTTACTTAGGAGAAAGCACAATGTCTCTCAGGCCTCCAGGTAGAGGTAAGGTGTTGGCAGCTCATCACAGATGAATGAAGAAGGGCTGGGAGGTTCTCGCAGGCACGGTCTGGGCTAAGGATCTGTGAGGTTAAGGTCAGAAATAATATTGCTGGGGAGCCTCAGGCTGATGGCCCAAGCTCCTTTCTTTGGTGGCACTCCCTGTATCTCCACCTATTTCTCCGCCTGGGCTGAGGTCTCGGAGCCTGGGATCCTAGACCAGGAACCCTGAAGGGATGTCAGAGGAGCAGCCTCACCGCTGTAGCAGCTGCATCTTGGGAAGGGGAGCCCAGGGGGCCATTCTCCCGAGCTGCTTCCTCACCTGCTGGAGTCCTAGTTGGCTCCCACGCTTGCATCCGTCTTAGAATCTTAATTTTAGCACCTAAAAGATGCAACATTGCTCAGGCCATCTGTCCTTGGAAAAAGCACGTGTGGACTACTTTACAGTTTACATAGCGTGTAAAATAACAGGAAATTCGTTACCATCCCAATAACCCTTTGTCCCCATTTCACACACAGAGGCAGCAGAGGCGCAACAAGCGAAGGGACTTGCCACGCAAGAAACGGGCGTGTGAACCGAGACCTTCTCGTTCCAAACCCCGCTGACTTTTCAGTACATCTACATGCCCACGCTCTAAAAGCTTCAACAACAGCCTGGATGAAGGTTCTCTTTGGGGAAGGAAGGAAATTCAGGTGTGCTGAAGTTGCTGTCCAAACCCGGTTGAACCGTGATTCAGTTCAGGGAAAGCCTCAAGATGGTACACTCAGCTCGTCTCCAGTCCCAGGCCTCTGGGAGCCGCAGAAAACATTCTTTGCAGTGTTTCGGGGATGGGGGAGGGCGAGTCCCAGCCCTCCCCCCGCCCGATTCAGTATTTAGGTCTCTGTGCCGAGATGCATCGGCATTTCCCTGTGGCAGCGTGGGATTCCTGGATGGCATCCTTCAATTACTTTAATCTCTTGGAGGCTCGCTGCTCATTTGTAAGACTTGCTACCTTCCTTGCAAGCTTTATCAGTGGGTTAAATAGGAAATGTTGATCCTTATTTTCTCCTTCCCTTCATTTTTTTCTGGCCAAGCCTTTATTTGCAAGTCTGGTCTCCTGCAGTGACAACATATAGAGAGAGACTCAACATGCACAGAAATCATATAGACCCAATGGGGGTTATCTCTGGGCTCAGCAAGGGACTCTATCTCCAGAGCTGAGTTACCTGGCCCTTGTGTGCTGTTGCGACACTGGGCGATTGTCTGACTTGGATGAATGGGAACACCTAAAAGGCACAGATGATGAATAAGAACATTTTGGTTTAGACATTTGATGTATTGGCATATCGTGCATAATTACTGCCAATTACCATCTGACACCCATCACAGATCAGTTACTGAGCTAGTCAGTGAAGAGAACAGGCTGGGTCAAGGATGAAGGCCACCGCGGACAGGATCTAAGATCACAGTGAGAAAAGTCAAGTGAATAACAAAACCCCTGAAGTTCATACAGGGCCACCCACCTACAAAGCTCTTGCACACCTCGGTCCTCCAGTTCAAAGCCTATTACCTACTCTCTCGGTGACTCTAGCAATGCCTTTGATTTCTCCGGACCTTGGATGCCTTATCAAAGCTGCTTTGTTGGAGACCCTGAGTGGCTCAGTCGGGTAAGCGACCGACTTCGGCTCAGGTCATGATCTCCCGGCTCACGGGTTCGAGCCCTGCATCGGGCTGTGTGCAGAGCCTGGAGCCTGCTTCGGATTCTGTGTCTCCCTCTCTCTGCCCCTCCCCCACTCACGCTGTCTCCGTGTGTCGCAAAAATGAATAAATGTTAAAAAAAATTTTTTTGTTAAGTTGCTTTTTCAAGGCTTTATCAATAGTTGGACTTGTTCAGTAGTCTTCAAACATGTCTAGCAACAGAAACTTCATCTTCCTGCCCTGAAGTCTACATCAGAACTACACAGCGGAGACGCCAGCTTTGGTCACGGTAGGGGAGGCGTCTCCGTGGGTCCCCGTCACCTCTTCTTGATAGCTTTGAGAAGGCTTGATAATCCTCAAACCCAGCAGCAACTCCTCAGTCAAAAGAACCCCACCCTGGTACGCCCTTGGTTGATGACGGAAATAGTCATCATCCCGGCCAAGCACAAGACGTTCCCTTGACATGCCTCAGTCAGTTTAATCTTTACAACATCCTCGGTCCTTATAAAAAAAGTTAAGTGATTTTCCCGGTCGCGGCTATTAGAGGGTAAATGTTCAGGGCCCTGGACGTTACTTCCCAACCCCTGCCCTCACTCCCAGTGGCCCAGGCCTCCTTGCCCTGCCCCGGGTTCAGATTAAGTAGCAGAGGGATGAAGCAGCAATGCCCAAGGAGACTAAGAAATAAAAGATTTCTGCTGGCAAAGCCTTGAGACATGAAGGGGGGTGGGAGCTTGCTGATCCTGGGTTCCCACCGAGGGAGAGGTTCCTAGAGAGGCTGGGAGTGTGCGTGCCAACACCCCCCGCCCCCCGGCAGCCACACATGCGAAGGTTTGACAGGATACAATTCAAACAGGCATCCATTAGGCAGCGGGCCCATTTCTGCTCAATCACAGGCAGTGAAAGAACAAAGAAATGGGATCAGACTATCAGTGCCCTAGCAAAAGCCACCGGTGGGCTTCCAAACTTGCAAAGTCTAGGGGGCGCCTGGGTGACTCCGTCGGTTAAGCGTCCGACTTCGGCTCAGGTCATGAGCTCACTGTTCGTGAGTTCGAGCCCCCGCGTCGGACTCTGTGCTGACAGCTCAGAGCCTGGAGCCTGCTTCCGATCCTGTGTCTCCCTCCCTCTCTGCCCCTCCCCCACTCACGCTCTGTCTCTCAATACTGAATAAAAGTTGAAAAAAAATTTAAAAACAAAAACTTGCGAAGGCTGTTTTCTAAGGGGCACCTGCTAGAAACCTGAGGTCGGAGGGCAACTGAGCAGCGTGCAGTGTCCCCGCGCAAGTTCAACATCGATTCACAGTCGTTCACTGAGCACCTCCCGCGTGCCAGGCGCAGGGCCGGGGGCGGCTGGGGATGCGGAAGTGACGTTGCAGGACGATAAACACCTTGGGAATTTAGAAGGTTGGTCCCATCGGCTAGAAAGCGTCCGCTTCAGCCACCTCACCCCCACCCCCCCATGCCACCCACCCCAGTCTTCGCCAGGACCTTGAGGAGTTCTATCCACAGCTTGGCCTCAGGGGCGCTCACTTGGGCAGGTATCTAGAAAGTTCTCACACACAGTTCCCTCTGCTTAGTGCTACCGGTTTGTCTTCCGTCATTACCCGAAGCCACTTCTTTCTGGATTCTGATTCGGCTGCTTCCAGGACCCCTCCCGACAGACTTGGGCAAACCTGGGTTTCCACGAATCCGTGTTTACCCCGCTACTCCATTCTGCCCACTGCCTTCGTCTGTTTGCCTTTCTCTCCTGTTTCCCTAACCTGCACCGACGTGACAGAGAAAGCAGTCACTTGACGTTTTGGGGTCGAATGGACCCCCTGGACTGGAGGAACTTCTAGCAAATGGGGTGCGGCATAGATGGGATTCCCTGTAGGGCCCACCTACTTTGACACCTTGTGGATCCGCCTTGGGGAAGGGCTGCTGGGTAGACATTAGTTTCTGGCAGTCGGGTGGGTGGTCTCCTTGAAGGTTTCCAATGGGGTTTGCAGCAGATAGGCCTTTTCCTAGGGAACTGTCTGGAAGCCTGGGTGATCTGAGTGCGGGAAAGCTTGGCTCCTTCAAAACTACCATACACTTGGCCTGGAAGCCGCTGGGATCTAACATCCTAGAGAGCATGACGAGCTTCAGGACGGAACAGACAGAGTCAGCACCTGACTCGATCCCTTACAGGTGGTTTAACCCCAGGCAAGTTATGCACCTTTCTGGGCTTATTTCCTAATCTGTGATGGGAACATAATTCACACCTCCGAAGGCGGCAGTGACGATGAATTCAGTGAGATATCCCCTCTAAATTGGCCAGCATAGGCCCAAACACGACGGAAGCTGGCTCTCGCTTTGTACCAACAGTCGCAGTGGCTCGCCCTACAAGAGCGAACCCCCAAGAGGACGCCAGGGGTTCCGGGCCGGTGCGCAGTGCCCACAAAACCACAGATGGCAGAGAATCATCATTTGCAGGACCCCGGAATTTTAGTTAAATACGCACAATTTTATTGATTGAAGAGATTAGGACAAAAACATTAAACCAAATACAGGACAAAGCACCAGAGGCCATAGATTCCCAGCATGCATGCCACCAACCTTTCCTCCTACAGGGGACTTAAAAAATAGGGGACGGGGAAGAAAAACAGGTCCTTCTTGACACAGCACCATCTTCAGAATGTGAAAAACAAAAACAAAAACAAAAAAAAAAACGAAAAAAAAAAACAACCCAAACAAACAAAAACGTCTCTCCTTTGTTATCTTCCGTTATCAAAATAGAATCATGGCCGCCTTGTCTCCTGACTATGAACGGTTAAGCCGCCCTCCTGGGAACGTGAAGGCTGAGCCCCTGCTGAACAGGCATAAAGCATCCAAGGTCTGCACATACATGCTACATACTATAATGAAGCACAGATTCAAGTAACATTTACATACTACAGTCCACGTGTTACCTACCCAAAAACATGACCATTTCACAAAAACGTATACAGGCGGTAAAATCCAAACAACTGAGGTACTGGAAACACAAATATTTATGCCAAAAGTGTTCTGTATCATACAGCAATAGAAAAGCCGTAATAAAAAACAGTTGCCACTCGAAATCAAACAAAGCTATCTAGAAAAGCCAAACAAAAGGTTATTTCAGGGACAGAGATACTCAAACGAGAAAAAAAAATATATATATAAATGTTAACTACAGCATGTAACGTCATCCCAAGTCAACCCGTAATTGAAGTACTCGCTTAATACATCACAATGTGACATTTTCCTTAATAAATAGAAGAGTTCTTGAAAACACAAAGGTGCGTATTGGGACAGAGAGCTGTTTGTATTTATAACATCCTAGCTTTCAGCTGATGTTTCTTCCCGCTTGTCTCTACCGAGGGTTTTTGTCCAAACCAGAGGGCCTTCCGAGCCAAAAGGATCGTTCTTCCTAAAGGAAACAAAATAGCTGCCCTGGATTTCATCACGTGCGACAACCTGCTCTGCGTCACTGGTCATCCAATAAAACAGAGACAAGAGGTTTCGTTGAGACCAGAGTGTTGCGAAAAGCTTCGGACTCTCAATATGCCCCTCCCGCTAACCTGGCCCCGGTGCCATCGTCCCAGCAGAGAGGACCATCTATAAGGCAGCCCTCCTTGTTCAAAGGAAAGAAATTCGGGAGTGGATTTCTCTTTCTTCCTTCCCTTCCCTTCCTTTCCTTTCTTTAAACTCTAATAGCGGTAATGCCTCTGGAAGTTTGACTTCTAATAGCTTCCTGCCACAAACCCGTGGACACAAAACAGAATCACTTTGTTAAAGGACAGACTTTTTTTTTTTTTTTCTTCCCCCTTCAGGGAGCAGAGCATCAACGTGTCATTTCCTGACCAGGATGGCAAATCGTTTATTTAGAAGAAATGAGTTGAAAAGAGCGATTAAGAGACACAAACTGGACTTTTATTTTCTTTTAGCTTTAGCACCCAGGTTTCATGTCAGTCTGTGTGCACCGAATTGTTTTTTAAATGAACCCCATTAATAATTATCAGGTAGGTGGCTGGCTTGTTTCAAAAAAAGAAAAAAAGAAAGAAAGAAAGAAAGAAAAAGAAAGAAAGAAAGAATCCTTGGCCAATTGTACCTTCCCTGAATCGTGACAAGAAGTTAAAAGCTAACAGTGCGATGCCAAGATGTGTGGTTGAGGCAGAGAGTTTGGGCTCCGTCAGGATCTGCAACTATTTTGGAACAAATGAAAAGTGGGGTAGGCAGAAACAGCCCCGCTGGCAGGGGTGGGCTCCAGGGGCCGCGTCAGGGAAGGGGGAAGCGCCAGGGGCTCCCACCCCTCCGACCTGACCCCAGACTCCCACCCCACATCTCTCGCCCCCATGCTACATGTTCGGTCAGCTCCTTGAAGGTTCTCCTTCTCTGAACCGAGAAAACGTTGAGTGTCAGTGTCTGTCTTAACACCAAGCCAGGCGACGTGCGTGCCCCGGAAGGACCTTCCTCTGCCCTCTCTCGCTCCCGGTACCTGCTTAAGTCTCTGTGGGGCGTGAGCTCAGTTAAAGAAAGGGTCCAAGTTCTCTTCCATGTTGACATCCGGCACCAGCTGATCAGACGCCTCCTTAGCACCATATCCTGAATTCGAGACGCTAAAATCTGTAGAAAACCAAGGATGGTCCAGAATTTCCTGCGAGGTCAGCCGCTCTGAGGGCTCCCGCCGCAGGATGCTTCGGATGAGGCACTTGGCCTTGGGCGACAGAGTCTCTGGAATGTTGAACTGGCCCCGCCGGATCTTGCTGAAGAGGGAACTGGGCTCAATGTCATGGAAAGGGTACCGCCCCACCAACATGGTGTAGAGCATCACTCCCAGGCTCCACACGTCGGCTGCTTTGCCCGAGTAGCTGCCGCTGGTGTTCAAGATCTCTGGGCTTACGTAAGCCGGGCAGCCGTGCTTGTCTGACAGGGAGTCATCGTCCCCCCGCAGGATGTAGGCATCTTCCAGGCTTTCCAGCTTGACCCGGGTCCTGCAAGAGAGAGGAAAGCGTGAGCTCCTACGGGCGCTCTGACGCACACGAATCTCATCACTGTCACATCACACAGCTCCTGCTTGAATGTTTCCAAGACCCTTCATTCATTCATTCATTCAACCAGCCAAACGTGACTTCTAGGTGCCTTCTAGGTGCCAGACACTGTTCCAGGGCAGGGAGCCCCAGGAGTGAACAAGAGTGACAGGGAATTTGCAAGAGGCTTAAGATCTACTGGGGGTGGGAGGGTCCCACACCTCCAGCAAGTAAACAGACTCTAAATGACTTGACTATCTCCCCATCTCAGTGATGAGGGAGTAAGAGATCCAGTGCTATTCTCAAAGACGCCCTTAGGTAGTGATGGGGAGTCACAGGATTTGAACTCAGATCCAGCCAACTGGGAAGCTCCCAGAAGCTCTGTCCACACGTTCCGGCAAGCTTCCGGCTGATGTGATAGAACACGGTATGGAAGGACCTTTTACTCAACGGTATCTTGGCTTTATTAACAGTCCTTTTGTTAGACATGGAAGATTTTACGATCCCATTTTACAGATAAGAACATCCAGGCTCAGAGAGCTTGAGGAGGAATAATTTGTTCACCGCCTTTTAACTGGGAAATAGAGAAGACCTGCCCCACGCTTTCCTTCATCAACCTGTCCCTCCTTCCCCAATACCAAGCTGCCTCTCCAGGACACGGGCAGGGCTGGGGAATGTATTCGAGCAGGCATCCGTTACCAGCAGCTAAGCCCTCCCAGGGCTGACCTCCCCTTGCCAAGATTTGCTGTGGAAGTTGCCTCCCATCCTGCCAATCACATTCCCAGGGGCTGGTCCTTGACTTACATAATACTAATGTGACCTGGTTGCCTGTATCTTCTACCTGTGACAACTCACACACGATGCTGATTTCTCACGAGTGCAGGGGTATGTCTGTCGATCTGCCCTCGCCGTTTACTTATTTATTTATTTTTTGTTTATTTTTGAGAGAGAGACAGCACGAGTGGGGCAGGGACAGAGAGAGAGGGAGAAGGAGACACAGAATCGGAAGCAGGCTCCAAGCTCTGAGCTGTCAGCATAGAGACCAACGTGGGGCTTGAACTCGTGAACCGCGAGATCATGACCTGAGCCAAAGTGGGTCTCTGTACCAGCTGAGCCGCACAGGTGCCCCTGCCCTTGCCATTTAAGGACGAATGAGCTGGCTGACGGGTTCCAGGACCCTCCTGTTTGCACTCCTGAACAGAGATGGAGAAATCCCACGTTGAACTCAGAGCTCCCGGGGCCTAGCACCCGTCTCTGCACAGCAGGGCTTGACGTGACCACTGGGCATAAAATAAGGCTCAGTAAATACTTTTGGAAGTTAAATTCCTAAAAATAATATGTACTTGCAGTGAACAAGGCTGAGGACCGAGACGTGAAAGGACTTGTTCAAGGCTGACAGATGCCCCCGACCCAGCACCATAAGCCCCTAAGACCGGCATCTCTCCTTGATTCAGGGGCCTTCCGAGAATTCCTGCTTCCCTGCCCTGCCATTCCTTGAGTGGAAAGCTAGGTACCGCTACCTTCCAGAGCTTAGGATGGAAATCCTCCTCCTGTTCTCCCGTCCAGAACCCTCCACGGCTCATGTCCAGGAGCTGTCAGACCGCAGACTCGGGCCCATTCCATCACACAGACGAATGCCTGCCACGAAGGTGACAGGGGACAGGGCGGAGGGGCCGGAGTGATGGGGTAGGGCCTCACGGACAGTGCCTACGAGGTCCCGCGAGGTCGGTGTCATCGCAACAGCTGCCTCCTTCATCTCAGAAGTGCGCACCGGAGCAGGCGCCCCGTCGTCCAGAGGCGCCACGGGGCTCAAATGGCCGGGGAGGAGGAAAAACTGCAACGGGGCTCTCCTCCCAGATCCGAGCTTGTGACTCGGGTCCATGAACTACTGATCCTCCTTCTCCCTTGGGCTACAGGGCTCACCCCTTCAGGGCGGTCACCAAGGCTACTCAGGGAGCCACGGAAGCAAGGCAGGGTTCAGGGTCATCAAGTTAGCTCTCTATAAGCAAAACATGTGATGAAACCCTGGGTTGATTCTAAGATCTCATACTTGGATTACAGAAGTCTCAAAGACTAAGGAGTGACCGCATTCCCCTGCACTCATTTCTGTCCATGAGCCATAAATGGCCGTGTCACTGGTAAAGGGACCGGGCTCGGAGCCCGGGATGGGGGGGGGCGGGGAAGACGGTGGGGGGGTGCAGATTCCAGGCCACACTACATCTCTTACCTGTGGTGTGGCTCTGGGAAGTCAATCTCTTTCTTTTTTTTTTTTTTTTAATTTTTTAATGTTTATTTATTTCTGCGACAGAGAGAGACAGAGCATAAGTGGGGGAGGAGCAGAGAGAGGGAGACACAAAATCCAAAGCAGACTCCAGGCTCTGAGCTGTCAAGCACAGAGCCCGACGCGGGGCTCGAACTCACAAACTGTGAGATCATGACCTGAGCCGAAGTCGGACGCTCAACTGACTGAGACACCCAGGAGCCCCTCTTTGTTTCTTTAAAAATTTTTTTTTTTATGTTTATTTTTGACAGAGAGAGAGAGACAGAGCGTGAGCAGGCAAGGGGCAGAGAGAGAGGGAGACACAGAATCGGAAGCAGGCTCCAGGCTCCGAGCTGGCAGCACAGAGCCTGACGTGGGGCTCGAACCCACGAACTGTGACATCATGACCTGAGCCGAAGTCGGACGCCCAACCGACTGAGCCACTCAGGCGCCCCTCAATCTCTTTGTTTCTTAAACTTGAAGAGGGGTGCTGGACAAGGTAGTGTCCTTTTTAATTTTAATTTCTTTTTATTTATTTATTTTTGAGAGACACAGAGAGACAAAATGTGAGTGGGGGAGGGGCAGAGAGACAGGAAGACACAGAATGCGAAGTGGGCTCCAGGCTCCCAGCTGTCAGCACAGAGCCCGATGCGGGGCTCGGACCCACGAACCATGACATCAAGACCTGAGCCAAAGTCGGACGCTTAACCGACTGAGCCACCTGGACGCCCCTAATTTTCTTATTATGGTACAGTATACATAAAATGTATCATTTTAACCATTTTTCACTGGACAGTTCAGCAGCATTGAGCGCGTTCGCACATCCGTCTGGACCAGACAGCCTGAAAGTCTCTGCCCGTTTTAACATCCTGGGATTCGCATCTATAGCAACGCGCCCTCGTTCCTTGCTCGCCCATGTTCCACTACAACTTGGAGCACACACGCTCTGTTCCTCTCCTCCCTCCTCAGTGAATGATCTCAAGACACAGGAAGGGCCTAGATGTGCTGATCTGGAATTGGGCTGCTGGAAAGCAAATCTCCTTCTTCCTGCTGCTCTTTCTAACCTAAGGCGGCAGGTGGGGCAGACCCACACCAGCCTCATGCGATGTTCCGGGATAGGAGTTGAGTCACGGAAACCCAGAGTGGGGAGGGGACGGGGCTCAAATCACGAGCCCAAGGAGGTTCCCTCAACAGCCTCCTTCGCCCGACCCTCACCAGCAGCAGCCCCGCCTGTCTCAGGAGCTGGCCAGACTCCTGGCCTCCAAGGTCACTGTGGTGACAGCAGAATGCCTACAGGAATAGCTCGAGCTGCTGCGGCAACGGTAATTAGCTGTGCGGCAAGGGACGGTCAGGTGTCCAGTGGGTCTGGGGGACGTTTTCCCCAAGGCTGCGAGGTGAGCCCCAGGCCTCTTGACCCCCCGCCCCGTTCCAGCCTCTTCACGGTCCCTCAAACACACCGACCACCCACCACAGTGCTCCCTGGGGTCTCTGTGCACGCCTTCCCCCAGCCCCTGCCCGGAATGTTCTTCTATCAGATCCAGGGGCGTCTCACTCCTGCTCACCTTCTTCCTTCTTTCAGGTCTCTGCTCAAAGGAGCTTCATTAAAGAGCTCCTGGCTGACCATCCTACATCCTGTAGCACCCGCCCCCAGGACTCGCAGGCCCCACAACGGCGCCGGGAATCGTCGTTCAGTCCTGCATTGGTTCCCGCGGTCTCTGCAAGGGCGATCACCTCGTTGCCACCTCCAGGAGCTCGGGAGCAGGTGGCTGAGGTCATTTTGTATGTGGAGAACATCACCTCTCTTTATGGCTGTATCTCCTGCACCCAGACCGGGGCTTGCCACATAGCAGACCCTCTGAGAGTGAAAGGGACGGTCACACCACGTCAATCGGAGTGAAAGGGACAGTCACACCAGGAACCCCTCAGAGCTCCAGTGTGCTCACCTCTGAAGGAACAAGAGCCCTGCTCTGCCCGCCTGGCCGGGATTAAGAGGATGTCAGGTCAAGCATCCACGGGAACAGGCTTTGTAAATTCCAACACCTCAGTCCCTGGCGGGGTGAGGACAGGTACAGATGTGCCTTCAGACCCATGAACTGCTCCTGGCGGAGCCCTTGCAGGGGACAGACGTCACCACCTCAAGCTCCTTATGCTAAACCACATCTGCAGCCCTTTTCCAGACTTATCCCCTTCCGGGACACAACCCTTGACGGCGACGGTCACCTTCCCCCTGTGACCCACCCGCTCCCCCAGGCAGCAGAGACCCTATTTCCACCCCGACGCCTCTCCTGGAACCCTTCGCCAGATCAGAGGAAAAAAGCCTTCACCCATGGCCAAGGGTTCAATCTTGTTGAGGAACCCACTCACCGGCACTCGCCTCTCTCCCCCTCCACCTCCAGGACTTCGTGGCTGTGCAAGTACCCAGTGAACCCGAGAGCGTAACAGAAAGGGCACCCACGTGCTGCTGATGTTCGACTGCCCCCCCCCCCCGCCCCAGCTGACCCCACCCCCCCCGGCCACTTCCCCCGCCTCCCTTCAGAAGCAGGGCTTCGGATCCACCTGTCACGTTCGGCTCACCGTGTGCGATGTGCCAGAGTGTGCCCTTAAACACCCGCCAGGTATCTACATATACTTCCTCTTTAAAGTTTCTAACATCAGCTTCCAAGGCAGCAACTGTCATCCCTTTATGTGGACGCTGAGCCCAATGCTCAGAAGGGGTGAGCCAGCGAGGCCAGCGAGGCCAGCGAGGCCAGTCGGGGGCGGGGCGCTCACCTTTCCCCTGGCTCCAGGCAGCCAGCACCCCCTGCCCTCGGCCTGCCCCACCCACCCGAGCACCCGGCCCAGGGAACAGCAGCCAGGGCGTCCCCGTCCACGAGACCCCCTCCCCGGGGCAGCACACACGCGCCCAGGGCCAGGGGCACCGACATCCCAGGCAGGCGAGGCGAGAAGAGGAAGAGAAGCTTAGGAAAAAAGATGGGGAGGAAGGGCGGGGTTCGCCAAGCATTCTTCTGACCTTGTCTCCTTCTCGGGACACCCCGAACTTGTTTACATCACTCCTGGGTGAGAGTCAAGGCAAGCAGTCTGGAGTGCGTCTTTTAAACCAGAACGTTCCGGGCGCACACGTCGGGACCCTGGGGCTGGGCTGTAGTCCCAGCGCCGGACCTGCCGCCCAACTGCAGGGACCCTCAGAAGGTCTCTGGGGCTTGGCTTCCCCCTCTGGGGAGCAGGGCTGCCCCTCTCTCCTCTTCAGAGCGTGGGGGGAGGGGTGCCTGGCAGAGCACCTGCTCCTGGCCGCTAGGGACGATGCAAATGAACCCTCTATCAACTTCTGCTGTCCCCTGATCATAAATTCCCAGGCAAAGGAATCGATTTCCAGAACAATCAACAAGGGCACGGTGGTCCTAGGAATTCCAATGTTCCACTAACGAATGGGCAGGGCATTTAAAGTAGGCACTGGGGTCAGGGACATGACGTGTGACAGCCATCTTCTCCGTTTTTACGGGGATTAAACGAAACAACACAAGTACCTTCCGAAAAGCCGAGCACAGGAAATCTGCAAAGAAACGGTGGCGACTCTAACCCGTCTTATTAGTAAGATGAGCCCCACCCCGCCTTCAACCCCAGAGCCTACGAGACAAGACAGAGGAACAAGCCTCAGGCAGATCCAAGTGGATGTGAGTTCTCTGCCCGTGTTCCTTCCTGGGCCCTTTGCACTGGTTTCTCCCTTGGCCTGGAATGTTCTACCCCCAAATATGTGCCCTGCTCATTCTTCTCACTTCCTTAACTCCTAGGGAAACCAGAGTGGGCTACCGGGAGGCGGTGGGAATAGAATGGCACATGAAGAATAGAGGGAGGGAGGGTGGACAACTGCTGTGACCAAAAAAGCTACGAATGACAGTGGCGACCTCCAGGCAGCTTCTTGGAGGAAAGAGCCATTAGCCTGGGGCGGAATCCACTTGGCTGAGAATCTGGACCCCTGCGTGCATTTTGCAACTCGTCCCTGGCACAGGCAGGAACCAGCCTGCTTTGCTTTAATTTCTGAATGGAAAAGGCTCGCGCGGCGGCAGCCTGTGCACTTGGCCACCGGCCTTGTGCCATCAGATCCCCAGCCAGGTGAGGAAGCCAGACCAGCAGGATACGGCTCTACTCCCGCCTCCAAGGAGCAGTGTCCCACCCACTCGCAGCCGAGGCCTGCATGGCTCCCCGTGGCCCCAGGCCCAAGACCAGTGTGACCACAGCCAGACCTTTCAGCCTCAGTTTCCCTTCTGTACAATGTAAACATACCTGCAGGGCCCGAAAAGGGCTCTTCTAACTTCAAAATTCTCAATCATAAATTGTCTTTAATCGAAACTACAGGAACTGCACTGTCTCCTCCGTGACAGCTTCATAATAACAATGACAATTATGGTGACAACAACAGTGACCGTGAGTAAGACATCTACTAGGTGCTGCGAGTTTTTCAGTGCGCATCTCTGTTTCTCATAACAAAACTGAAAGGCAAGTATTATGATACACGCAAACCTCTTTAGAAATAAGGAAACTGAGGCACAGGGGATTAAATGTCCTAGCCCGCAGACGGGATAACGGAGGAAACAGAGTTCTGAGTCCACATCTGGAGGCTTTTCGTGCTGGTGCCCGCCCCAAAACACATCCTGTCACCAGCAACACAGATTTCCTGAGTGACAAAGACAGAAAACCTGTGAAAGGAAGGCCCCAGGTTTACCGAGCACTAGATCACAGACAAAAACCCGCACTCACGTGACCTAACTGTGGAAGCTCACGAGGCAGAGAGAGGTGGCTGGACCCTCTCATTTCCCAGACGAAAACACTGAGACACAGAGAGCAGATGTGACTTGCCCAAGGCCACCTAGCAAGCGATGGCAGAGCTGGGACTCAAAACCAGGTTTTCAGCTTCCAAATCAGTGCTCTGTCCAAAAAAGTCAACAGTGGCCTGGCCAAGCAAATCATGCTTTGTCTTTAAACCTTTAAACACCACCTTGGGCTCTCGGCAGGAAGGGATCAGGACAGGGTGGGCCGGGGTGGGGCTGGGCTGGGAGTTCAGCCAGACCGAGTGGGCCTGGCCGGGACGGGAAGTCCGGTGTCCTGAGGTCAGTGGAATTCAGAGAAGTCACTGAAGGCTATTCTTTGGGGGGGGGGGGGGTTGTCCAAGCAGGCAAAAGGTCAAGTGAGACAGGTCAACTGCGGCCAGGTCTGGCTTCACTCTGCCCAGTACTGAAAAGCTGCCCTTGGCTGCCAGCTGGCTTGTGCAAGCAAGGGTCCCACCAGGGGCTACCGCTGGGTGTGCCCAGCCACGGACTGTCCCACACCGTAGGCTGCCATCAAGCCGACGTGACAGCCACAGGCTGCTAAACTCTGCCAGATAAATCGTCATTCGAGTTCTGTGTTTCCTGAGTGCGCAGATTTTCTCCAACAGTTACCCCTGAGAGCCACTGACGTACCAGATCCTGTAGATTCAGTGACCAGACCGACACCAAGGTCAGGCTGCTTCCAGATCAGCAAGAGGGCAGCAGGTAACCAACAGGGAGGCATGTCGGGTCCGGGTGAGGGAAGTCTACAGGGAGGGGCTGCTTGGTTCTCCCAGGTGGTATATCCTCTCACTACCTGACCACAGTCAGGGAGGTGGGGGGGGGGGGTTCCTGCACCCGTGTGATGCACCAGAAAAATCACAGCTTACCAAGATGAAGGAAATTGCTAGGGAACAGTACGGTCGTGATGAGAAGCCCGATCCGACTCAAGCACCCAGATGTTTCCACAGCACCGCTGGCCGGCCACAACAGAAAGGCCTGTGCTGTCTGCGTGCTGGTGCACGTCTGAGCCCTGACACACTATGACCGCAGGACAGCGGGGAAGCCACCGCATCCCACCCCCGAGGCCGTCCCACTGCAGGAAGACACCATCCGAGGGCAGCCTGTGTCTCCACAGGAACAGACGGGGAACCCGGAGACAGGCAGCGCCACTCAGAGCTCCTCCTTAGACCTCCGTTCAGGACTCCTGGTCCTCTGCAGGGAGACGCGATCCCAAAGGATCCCCTGATCCCGAGTCAATCGATCCAGCCTTTCAGAAAAGGCTCCGCAGGCAATCTCCTGCCAGGGCAGGACAGCACTGCTCCGAGGGCCCACCCAACCTGGATTCTCCCGGGGAGAGGGAGCCAGGCGCCCCTCAAGCTCCTGCTCCGGCCCTGCTGCGTGGTCAGGCTGACTCAGGGTCCAGAACATTCCTACCCAGGACGACTGGCAGGGCAGGAGCAGGGCTCAGGCCAGTCCCTCTGACCCCACCGACCCAGGGGGCACTGGGAGCAGCGGTCCGGCGCTGGGCCAGGCAGGGATTTCCACTTGGCAGAGTCCTAACCTGGGCCTCACCCAGATGGCCCAGGCACATACTAGACCAATTCTGGGAGCCAGAAAACCTGAGCCCTGCTCTGGGTCACACCGCCAACACGTTGTAGAACTTTGGAGAAGGACAGTCCCTCCTCATTTCATTTGTAAAAATCCAAGAGTTGGGGTTAATTCTACCTCTTACCCACTCCTCCTTGATCCCACCGCTTGGGGCCTGGTTCAGCCTCAGTCAATACCCATCCTGGGTCCATTCTGCCCATACGCTTCCAGAATCACAACCTGACCCCATCCTGTCCTGTCTAGAAAAACCCTTCAGTAGCATTTCCTGGATTTCAGGTCAAGTTTAAGGACGAGGGCATGCACCCAGGCCCTAGACCTGTGCTTCCCTCTTTAGTCTTATCTCTGACCCCCACATAGCACCCTCCACCAGTACATCATCCCCCCCTGCACAGGCTCACTCATGTCTCTTGGCCTTTACTCATCCTTCCCAACACCCTCCTCTTCTCTCTACTTCACTCAGACTAACCCAAGAAGGAACCGATCTCCTCACTGACGCGCTCATTCTCTACACCCTACTACACCACTGGAACATTCTCTTCCTGCTCCCACAGACCTCTCTAATGCCCACCCGCAACGCGTAACATGGTACGAAAAGTAACTATTACACTCTGTCTTCCATCAGGCAACAACTCCCCTTAGCGATTCTTGTACCCCTAACACCTAGCGCTGTATGTGGTACAAAATAGATGCTTAGGGGCGCCTGGGTGGCGCAGTCGGTTAAGCGTCCGACTTCAGCCAGGTCACGATCTCGCGGTCCGTGAGTTCGAGCCCCGCGTCAGGCTTTGGGCTGATGGCTCAGAGCCTGGAGCCTGTTTCCGGTTCTGTGTCTCCCTCTCTCTCTGCCCCTCCCCCGTTCATGCTCTGTCTCTCTCTGTCCCAAAAATAAATAAACGTTGAAAAAAAAATTTTTTTTAAATAAAAAAAAAAAACAAAATAGATGCTTAATCAATATTTGCAAAGTAGCACGACTCGCACGTCTCAGATGCCTCCAGCTCTAACATGCTGTCTGGAGTTCAGGGTATCCGGGCATGATTCTGCTTAAGAACTGTACTCTCTACAGTCCAAAGAAATTTCAAATAGGCTGGACTCTATTTCATGCTTTAGAGAAACTCCCAAGAGTACTGGATAAAGGACATTTAAAATGTGTTTCCATCTACTGCCTCCTGCCATCAATATCTCTAGGGGATTTTTCTTATAATATTTATGCCTCCTGGGTGTAGGGGGCTATTCACACACCCACTTAGACAACTGTCAGACATTCACCAAGTATTTACAATGCCAGTCCTGGGCTAGATAGGGAAGACAGAAAGATAAACAGACCCCATTTCACAGTTCTGTACAGAAAACAAAACCACTCCGTGAAACAGAACGGGACATCACAGGACTGTCCGGGGGGTTAATGAACTAGTGGCCCATGACTGCTCAGAGAAGGTCAAGCACTGAGCTTCACTTAGACTCCGGCCGGTCAGGTCCTGTTGGTGTTTACTTGTCGCCTATTTGCATGAGAAAATTCTTTCTGGGGATCGGACACAAGGGGCGGAATTTTAGCTGGTGTCTATTTCCAACAGCCAGTGTGGTCTTTCCAGAGCTTAAGCTCGGGAGTCCCGTATCCTGGGTACAAATCCCCAGGCCTGCCGCTGATTAGCTGTGGGACCCTGAGCCTCAGTTCCCTCATCCATAAAATGGTGATAATAGCACTAACTTACTGTTTTTTTTCTTTTTTTTTTAATTTGAGAGACAGTGAGAGCCTGCGAGCTAGCAGGGGAGAGGGGCAGAGGGGGAGGAGGAGGAGGAGGAGGAGGAGGAGGAGGGAGAATCTCAAGCAGGCTCCGTGCTCAGTGCAGAGCCCAATGCGGGGCTCGATCCCACGACCCTGGAATCACGACCTGAGTCAAAATCAAGAGTCAGAGGCCCAACCGACTGAGCCACCCAGCCACCCCTCCTCACTGGTTTTAAGCTGGTCAATATACATACAGTAGTTAATTCGGATTAAATCAGTTCACTTAACTGCCCTTGTATTTAGAAGAGGGCCTGGCACATGGTGTATCTAGGTATTATTTCACTAAACTGTAAGTCCCACGAGGGAAAGCCTTCGGTCTCGTTTGCCACGGCAGTTTCCACAGCACCTAGAACAGTGCCTGGCCTGTGACAGGTTGCTGAGTAAACAAAGGGACCTCTGGGTGGTTGGGTGGTGAGGCCCAAAGCCAGCAGCTGATGACCAAGACCAGTCATGACCGCTATCCTCTTAAGGCTCTGCAGTGCGCCCGGCACCGTGCTGGGCACTGCAAGTTCACCATCTCCAACCCACGTCAGAGGAGGTAGGCCAAGGTCAAACGGCTCAGTGAGGCAGTAAAAACTCCTACGGCTGTGCCCTTGGCCTCACCTTCCCAGGGTCTCAGTCCAGCCCGTCAACTAACTGATTAAGCCCAAGCAGTAAGCAGCTCAGTCAGAAATCCTACTGAAGGATGCCGACTTTTAGCCCACTTCTAAGCGAGGAACCCTGAGGATGCTCTCCCCTCTCACTGTGATTAGAGAAGCTTTTCATAAACGCGACACCTGACCACAGACACTGACCGCACTGTCTCAAATGTCATTCTGCACAAATCATTAAATCCAAATGGCAACGATGGGTTAATTTCTCATTTGAGGCAGAAGGCTGAAAGGAGCTTTCTTTGCAAAGATGTCTCCGTGGGAGACCGATAAGACGGAGCCTTTCAGGGGCTCCCAATCTGGGGAATGATCTAGAGGCCAACGATCTGTACTCACCCCCACTTCTCTCTTCTCTCATTCCATCATGAGAATCCAATCTGAGACGCACGCGCTCAATAAAGGAGATCTTCGTTCATGCAGTGCCCACCGTGTTCCGGCAGCAGGGAAAAAGAGGCAGCCTCAGTCCCCAAGAAGCTCCCAGCCCAGGAGGAGACGGGGACAGTCTAGGGACGCACGTGTACAATGTGAGCAGAGGGGAGACTGCAGGGGTGCTGTGGTCGGGGGGGGGATCGCTTACCCATCCAGGGAGAAGTGGGGGAGTGAGCCTTCCCCAAGGGTTGGCATGCCTGAAGTACATAAGAGTGGTCCACATAAATGAGTGAATTCCAGGAGTGCTGTCTCCTGGGAAGCAAAAAGGTAAGATATTTTCCTGAAATACGGTGAACTTACCACTTAATGTAAATTGTTACTAATGAAAGAAAGCAGGACAGGATCTCTATACTTTGCTAGATACTGAAAGAGAGAGAGACTGGCAGGTCAGGGCAACACAAGGCCTGGGCCCCACGGGACACACGGGTAGGGTGCCCAGGTAGATGGTTACACGAGGGCCCCTAGGGCTGCTGCGGGGTTTCTAAAAAGGGTCCGGCCTCCCTCCCGCAGAAGCAGGCACTGATTAGCTTCCACGAAGCAGAGGAAATCAAACCTGTGACGTCAAGAGATAAAAATCTTCTAACCAAAGAAGAAACATGTACAGAGGCATGTTTCCCCATTCACATGGGGTATTTCTGTGCGGTGAAATGTCAACACTGAACTGCGACTGGGGGAGCAGGGCGCTGGGGGAGGGGGGTGGCAAGGAGCCTTGTCCCAAGGGAGAAGAGAAATCAAGCTGGCCAAAACGGGCACCACGGTGGGAGCCCCAGGCTGCAGCAGCTTAAAGGGCTCCCCACATCTGAGTCGGCGAGCTGGCCCTGTGTCACCCAGTGTCATCCTGTCACCCAGTGCACAGGATGTGAGGACGGCAGGAGCTACCGCTTGCTGATGGCTGATCAGGTTCCAAGCACCGGGTTCACCAGCATTAATTCATTTAATTTCACAAAGAAAGTCTCCTTGTTACTTCCACTCTGCAGATGAGGCAATCTGGACAGAAGAGCTTATGTAACTTCTCAAGATTAAGTTCAGTAAGGAGGGCAGGAGCAGGGTCTAGAATCCAGTGCCTCGGCCTCCCCGTGGGAGTAAGGGGTCTTCTCCCAGCCTCAGGCCTTCCCCTGGAGGCTCAAATTCAAACAAGAGGCCTCCCAGAACGGGCTGCCCGGGCAGAGCGGCACGGTCACTGCCCTCTATCTAATTCAGGGCTCCCACCCACAGGGAGCCCCTCTGACCCCATCAGCCCATCTCCGATTTTACTGCCGAAACTGTGGATGCAAAGGGTGTGTCCAGAGTGAGCCCAATCAGGGTAAGGGTTTAACTTCCTCAAAACAAAAACAAAACTGCAGGTCCATCCTGCAGAAACGTCCCAGGGACGGAGGAGACAGCAGCAAAAGGCTGGGAACACAGGGGCCGCCTGGGGCCGAGGGAGCGCATGCGCCTCGAACGCGCCTTCCCCTGCGGACATCTCGTCTACCTCCTGGCCTTGCTGAGCCATCCACCCCGCCCTTTGCGCTTTTGCCCTGCTGGTCACCGGTCCCACCCCCTCCCCGCAACACTGATGCAATGCCTGTCATTAACCGAGAGGGCAATGTGGCTTAAATCTGAACCCTTAGACCCCCAAGGGTTCACTCCTTGTGAAATGGCGGCCCAAGGGGCGGAGCCCATTCTCCATGCACTTCCGGCGCCTTGGGAACGGCTCTTCCATAGTGGCACCACGTTATCCATGACTTTAGGAGCTGCTGGCCACCCTGTGCGCCTCTGGATCACGACACTCAGCTCTCACAACCACCAACAGGGATGCAGACCTTACTTCTGTTCTGAGGAATCCGCAGCTCAGAAGCATTAAAGGACTCCTCCCAGACCGGGTAGCTAATGAGAGGTAGAGACAATCTGCATCTAGAACCCAAACCAAAATAAAACGGAAGCCAAAGAATCTGAGGTGCTGCGGCTTCAACACAGCGAGACAAGGCACACTGCCATCAGGCCCTAACAGAACATGGGTTGGCATCTTCAGAGCTGTTTCTGGGAACCTGGACTGATGGCCCTCACAGAGCCACCAAGAATATTCTCACGGGTTGGTCATGGATTCAGTTACAGTCCAGGATCGGAAATTCATGCACAGGAAGTCAGCTCACAGGCGGGTCTCCTTGGGAACCCGGGGGGGGGGGGGGGGGGGGGAGGGGCGAGGGCTTTCACCTTCAACCCCTTGCAAGAGAATCAACCAGGAAGAAGCACATCCTTGAGAGATCAAAGGCCATGCGCAAGGGAGGGGTCTGGTGATGGGAAGCTTAATAACACAGGACTTCCAAAAGCCTCCTCTGTGTTTTTCCCCCATAGGACCAATGCATAAAGGGTCCGAACACAGACACAGACTCCATCGTTCAACGTTTCAAAAGCCTTTCCAATTCAACCCACTGTTTTCTTACAGGTGCCATGATGTCAGGAGAGGCAGAGGCTCTAGTGCTATCGAAATACCTATTGAGGAGGTTCTGCTGATTAGCATGGATGGCGAGAGCTGTCAGCAGCAAGGTCCCAGTGAGGTCCCAGACCGCTGCCCCCCTCAAAACACAGGCGGGCTACTCCATGCGGGCCACTGTGCAGACCAACAAAGAGAAACTCTGCTGCGAAACCCAATGGCTGTTGGACACATGGAGGAAGAAACACGTTGAGTGACAAAACCAGAGACTCACGCTCTGAGAACGAGATGTTAAAAACCAAAACAACAAGGAGAAAGGCTACAAGGCATTATTCCTCTTTCACAAAAAGTTTGACGGCTGGCTGGAAACAAAGTTCCTATCGGCTACCAATGAGAACATTTAGAGTGTCCTTGAGAATGAGAGCGACCTTCTCAGAGCTGCCCAGACTGAGACACCGGTCATGCTAAGAAGGACAAGTCCACCAAGCCTTCAGCAAGGTGAGGGATAGGGAAAGAGCTCTGGAGTCAAATGGTAGGATTTCCAGGCCAGCTCCATGGGCATGCCGGCAGTGACCTTGAGAAAGGTCACTTAGCTCCTGTGCAACCCAGTCACCTCGCCAATCAGATGAGGAGTCATCCTTCCCCCTGACAGTCCCGCAGCGATGCGAGGCTGCACGGGGCTCAGGTGCTCTCCGACACGCCAGGGACAGATGATGACCAGCTTCCTCCCCGTCACCTACGTTTCCTTTTCTCAGAAGGAAATTGCTCTCTAAAGTTAAAAAGGATTTAGCTTTGCCATGCGTGCTCCGGTGAAGTATTCTGGTTTCACATTCACATGGGATGCTTCTTTCTAGATCTTTCTAGAAAGGGTCATGCTCTTTTACAAATGTCCAACACAAACTCCCAAATCAACACCAGAAATGCACAGTCCTTGTGTCAGAAGCTTCTGACCTCTTGGCATTTCTATTTTTTTTAAGTTTGTTTATTTATTTTGAGAGAGAGGGTGTGTGCATGAGGGGAAGTGAGGGAGACAGAGAATCCCAAGCAGGCTCCACACTGTCAGCATGGAGGCCGATATGGGGCTCCAACTCAGGAACCATGAGATCATGACCTGAGCCAAAAATCAAGAGTTGGATGTTTAACCAACTAAGCCACCCAAGCACCCCGACATCTTGGTATTTCTTCTCTAGGCACTGGGACATCAAGGATTTTCGCTTTGCCACCATAAAGGAAAAGACAGGTCTGACTCGGCCCCTTATTTGCTTCCAGCGAGCCGTGGGCACTGGGGCCAGCACCCTCACCCCTGGGGCTCTGATTCCAGGCAGCAACAAACATGACAGGACTGAAGGATGGCACCCTGTAGGCCCCAGAGTTTACACGTGCCCCCTTGTTCTGACCTGGGGGTGTTCACCCTACTGTGACCCACTTCCTAAGTATGTATTTACCATACATGTGCTATCGCTGGACGCACCACCCCCTACACTCGCTGCTGTGTGAAATTCCTCTCTAAAGAGACACGATCAAAGGTGATGCTTAAAAACCTGGATCCCCGTCAAAGAGGGCATCGTTGCCCTTACTGCCCAGGGCAGGCAGATGAATTTCTTGAGAGCTGACTGAACAGAGCACATGTCCTTACTTCTACTCTTTCCTGTCTGTCACGGAGAGATTTCCCACATTCTGAGTCTTCCTCTATGAAATGAACACAAGGATACCCACCCCCAACCTGCAGAGAGAATTAAGCTCAACAATAACCTGTTAACCTCCCATTTTAGAAGTTAGAGTTACTCCGTGTCCAAGAAAGGTAGCACACAGAAGGATAAAGTATCTCTGTCGGGATTCTGCTGGGAGTCACAGCCGAACTTACTTCCCAATGAGAATATTCAAAGAAGCACACACATCTATTATAACGCAGAAAAACCTCAGAACCAATAAAACAGAGCCAGGACGATAAAAGGATGAGAAACTTGAGCCCAGAAGGCGGGGACCAATCTAAATGGTCAGAGAGTATTAAAGATGAAACCAGGGTACAAACCCGAGTCTCCAGGCTCCGAGGGCAGACACATCTGAGCTGAAGACGAGAAATGGTTAAGGGTGGCCCCAGATTCTAGATCTCTGAATGGCTCCCTCTTCTTCAGTTTATTAATAAGGGTCAAATCCGTGCACTAAAAAAGCCCAGGATATTGGCTGCCGCAAATGCCTAAGATATCTGTTTATGGGTGAAAATGTGGAACAATAACCAATCTCCGTGGCCACGGGCCCTCTGAACCTTGAATACTCAGCTGGATTGCAAATGCTCATGAAATTGTCCCATTTGGGTTAAGTAACCACAGGCCCTTTACCTTTGCTAACCCCACAATGCTTCCCAGACATTTCCCAATTAGCTCAACCCATAAAGATGAAAAAAACAAAACCAAAAACGAAGTGCACACCACCCGATGTTGAGAAGCAGTAGCCTACAATATCACAGGCCAAACTGACTGGAAGGTAGGAAGGTTTGACAGGAAGATCTGCACCAGACGCACAGATCTGCCCAGCGAGTGAATGAATGGCACGTATCGGCTTTGCACTCAGATGGCTCTTAACAGCTCTGACAACAGACCTTCACTTCACCAACCACTTTCCTAGTAGGAGGTGAGGATGCCCAAGGCAGTCGTGGTAACTCCACGACCCACGTGTGTAGAAACTCTAGAACAATTTTTGGAAGAGTCGGCAACGGATATGAATCCGTGGCCTCCACCCCTCTGAGAACGCACATTCTTCAAAAGAGAAAAATAAGTGGCTTGGAAGAGTTTTAACAATGGAAGTCAGCTGGAAGACAAAGCAGGCCCCAGTGGGTTTGCTAAACAGAACGCAACGAGTTAATGGAAGAAGCATGAATGGAACCCAGATGCCCAGCAGCCTGTCCAGCTGTCGCCTCCAATAACCCAGACCTTCACCCGGCTGTGCATCTGCACTGGAAGGTTCCTCACCGGCAACAAGGGTCCTTCCCACATTGGCCATAACATGTTCATCATCTTTCAAGTCTGGTCCGACATCGCGTCTCCTATAAGATATCTTTCTTGCCTTCCAAGTCCTAGTTAAAACTCACATCCCAGCCCCCAGTTCCCATCCGACCCGGGAGATCATCTTCTTTTAGGGCTTGGAACATTCCTTTATAGGTGAGTCAACTAGCTCATGCACACGGATCTTCAGAGTACTGAGAATTGTGATTTATACACGCACACTGTACTGATACCCACATGCGCCCTGAGGTATTCCTGAATGAGGGAACGGACGAATGGGCTCTAAATGACTGATGCCAGGCCCCGAGCGTTCTGAAGGCACGACTGTCGCCATCGTGCCTCATGCACCTTGAAAACGCCACACAGGCTTGCAGCCACCCTTCGGAGCTGACGACACCGCAGCAAAAATAACGACCGGGTCACAGAGTGTCCTGGCACCTGCCCTCTGAGCATCCTGTAACGCCTTTAGAGGAGCAGCGACTTGTTTTCTGAGGGCGCTTAGAACGTTGCAATATTCATTCACTCCCCACCCCCCACCCCTGTCCTCCCACCCTCTCTTCTCACCTGGACAGCAGGCAGCAAAAAAAAAAACAAATAGTCCATTCCAACCTCTCACGCAAGCCACTCCTGGACGGCCTGTTAGAGTGTCAGGTCTGGACAGGAAGGGTACTCACCTCTCTTCGTCCTTAAAGATGAATTTCCGCAGCTTTAGGTCCCGCAGCACCAGCCCCCCGTCGTGGCAGTGGGCCACGGCCGAGGCGATTTGGTAGAAAAGTCTGGCTGCCTCCTCCTCCCTCAGCTTCTTGCAGGTGCGGACAAAGGAATGCATGTCCCCATAGCTTCGCTCAAAGAACACATAGGCTTTGGTCTCCCCCAGGAGAATTTCGGTGATTTGGTTGATGTTGCTGTGGGCAGTCAGGCAAAAGCACGGGGCCAGGGATTCCTGGTAGCAGCTGATATCAAACACCTAGGGCAGGGGTCACAACAAGACGGAGAGTCAGCGATCCCTCTTGTATGACCAAGAAAATCACAGGGTGCGGACACCTCCCACCGTACAGGCTTCTGAGGGGACGAGAAAGCACACCGAACGCGGACCCAGACCTGCCGGCCGCTCCCAAAGCTGGGTCGCCTTGAATAAGCTGCCGGATCTCTCTGGGCTTCCGAACGGTCACGTGCAAAATGGGCAAACGGCGCTTGACCCACAGCGTGGGGAGGGTTATAGGAGAAAATAAAGGTCAAAGCGGTTTGCACCAGGTCATACAGCACACAAACGGGAAGTCCCGATCACCTCCGCTGAGACAGGAACAAAAGCAAAATCGGAACATGGCCCACCCCGAGCTGCACAGACGACACCTTGTTCGCCTTCCAAACGCAAAACGGAGCAGAAATGTACATCTCTGTACCACTACAGCGATTGTGGACAACATATTTTATGCTCTGCGACTGCGTCGCACAGCACTGTAAGACAGGAGCAATTAACAGTGAAAAACGTAGACTCTGCCTTAGGGTTATCTAATTCAGTACCTTCGTTTTACGGATGTGCAAATCGAGGCTCAGGGAGCAAGTCAAATCAAGCCCCAGCGGCAGAATTAGGAATAGGACACAGGCTGTAATAGGAAAGCAGACACACTTCTCTATTTCCTGCACGGCTATCTAGCTCAATGAATCAGTTATGCAATGATTTTCTGTGAATCAAAATTAGCCTGTGAAATGCCACCTCATTGTGGGGTTGTTTAAAAAGAAAATCCATCCCCGATACCTTTCTGAAAGCAACCTAAGAGGAATTAACACTACCGAGAATTTTTGAGGTCATAAGAAAAAGCTTTCATTCATTTTAAGACCTCCACTAAATCAGGACTACAAATCCCTGGGTTTGGAATGTGGTTTTCCTATCTGCCTGGGAATGTGGGCACATGACTCTGTTCTGTGCCTGCAGGAGTGAGGGGCAGGCATGAGGGGCTTTGCTGGAAAGCACTGGAGGCCAGGAACGCTCCAACAACACTCAGTGCTACGGGCACACCACCATTTAGCTTCTTAAATCTTTTTCATTAGTTAGAACATCCTCTCCTTGATCCCCATTTTGCAGCGTGGCCTAGAAATCACCACACCGAGGCTCTAATCCTGGCTTGGCCCCCAATAATCTGGATAAGATAGCTAAAGCACTCAGGGTCACTGGGCCTCCCTCCCCTTCAGAGACGGAAGATGTTGACTTAGAACACCGCTGACCTTTTTTGGGTCCCACAGGAGAAGCTGGTAAGAGCTCTGTCCCCTCTTCGCTGACAATGCCCAGTCTCCGATGCACGCACAATAGGAGATTCATTTTAAGGGGACTCACAGACCTTCCCAAACCCATCCAGGCACACAGGCTCTTAGGATCAAAAACCGAAAGAAATCGGTGAGTCCAACAAGGACAGCGAGAACCTCAGAGGGCTGGTGCTAACCCGGGGCGAGGAAGCAAAGTAACAGTAACGTTGTGAATGAACCATAATGAGGCATCTCAGGAAGACGGCACGGCTGCTACCACTATAACCTAAAATTTAAGAATGAATACTTCATTATCTCCAGAGACCACAAATCACACCCTGATATGGTCAAATGATGACCTACGAGCAGTGACCTCAGAGGTCCATTCAATTAGGAATCCGAAATGCCCTGAGTCAACTTTAACACCCAGGCTGTGGGCAGCAGAAACCAAGTAAAGCCTCAAAAATTTCACAGAGAGTAATAGACATGTTGCAGTGGCTAACATAAACACTCTGTGTTATGTAACGGGCAGGCTGTGTTCCGAAGCATCAGGCTGTGGGCTCCGGTCGCCAGTGCTCATGAGTTAAGATTATTTACAATCTCCTTCTTCCTTCAAGTTGCATTTTTTGAAAAATAAAAGGGGATTTTTTGGCTCAACACCCTCAATCTGTTATCCTGCTCCACTGATGAGAAACTGAATGGACACAGAAATTTCTTTTAAAAAAAAAAAAAAAAAGAAAGAAACATTCACGGCAGCTTCAAGAAATAGCCAGTACCCTTTGTAGAAGAGATCAAATTCCAAGATGGTGGACAGAGCATGAAAAACAAAACAAATACTTAGGTTCTCCCAAATGGGTAGGAACCAAACTTTTATTAGCAGCTATAACAGGCCTTTATGGGGTTGGACTGGTATTTAAACCATAACCTTCAAATGCAAAATCAAGCCATAAGCCTGGTTGCCGGCTTCTTTTAAATGTTTAATTTGGAACCTTAGTTACATAATGTGACAGCTGAGATAAGGCAGTAAGATTAGGCCATCATTAATAGCATTTACCAAAAAAAAAAAAAAAAAAAAAAAAAAAAAGTGCCCATTATGCCAAGGCACTAATTATGTCAATCTGCACTGTACTACCATCATTTCCATGAAAATGATAAGGTAAAGACCCCCTGAAGCTCCCTTCTTCCATTTGCCTAGCTTAAAGTAGGTTCCTGGAGACAATAAACAGGCTTGCTTATGTTGGTTAAATGACCCCAAATAGCATCCTGTAGAATTCTCTCAAGGGTCCTTTATAGTAATGGCATCTTTACATTTGATCAGTTTTTGCAAAGACTTTTTCCTTGGGTCAACATAGAACTAGGAGACATGAACTCTATATTCTGAGACATCAAAAGGAACTTGATGCACTGTGTAGATTTCACAGTGCCCCACAGTAAGCTGAGTTCACACCATATTTCTGAGGGTGGCTCATGGAAGCAGCCTTATAAAAACCACTTGGAGCTTCCTAGGATATGGACAAGGATGGCTGCATAAAAAGTCGTCACCCATGTCACCTCTGGTAGAAAGGCAGGAAAACGGAGGCTGCCGTGTCTTAAAGGGATGACCTCTGTCCAGCGGAACAATGATACTGCACTTAAATACGCTCGCAGCCACACAGTAATTGGTGAGGGGCTGATTCAATCTTTGCAATAACTAAACCAGCAGATTAAGTACAGTTTCAGGCCAAAGAGCAAGTCCACGAATGACACTGTAAGGTCAGCCCCAAGTGAAATATGCCTTGAAGAATCTGGAGGGAGAAAGAAACAGCAGGGGCGAATCACCTCTGCCTTTAAACAAAGAAATAACAGCAAGATGCTCCTGCAGAATTTGGAGGCAGAATCCCTTTCCGTGCAAGCGTCTCCAGCCTTTGAAAAATACTGAAATGTTGTACTGAAGTTGAGCAAAAGGAGTGAACACACTCACTGCGGGGCGATTGTGCATATTTCATAGGACAGTGGCAGCTCGGTGGAATTCATTCATTTCAAAGGATGACGCCCCTATTGTGCAACGTTGTAGGTCTTCTGAGAATTCAATCCAGCTCTGAATAGCCTACTGAATTTTGGTTAACCGGGCACAGTTGCTCTGAGTCTCAATAACTTGGGAGAAGATGCAAAATACCAGATGCTCAGTACAAGGAGAGAGCTATATTTAAAGAGTCCCTGACTTTCCCGAGATCTGAACTGAGCAATTGCAAAACTGACTGAAGCCCCCCACAAAACCCTCATTTACACTGCAAGAGTCCAGTCCCCTATGAAATAAAGCAGTCTGTGGTTGATGGTAAAAGTGTGATGCATTTTTTTGTAGCACAGCTGTGCAGAGTGCCCATTTCAAAGACAGCAAAGGTCCTCATTGCTCACCACCCCCCTAACCTCCCCCCCCAGACCCCCAGGAAAACCAAGAGTGAGCAAATGTAAAATTAAGTGACAATGAATTCTTGATCTATGTCCAATGCCTGGGTAGCGGTAGGCTCTACTCTATTCTCTCTCTCTCCCAATCTCTCTCTCTCTCTCTTTTTTTTGCAACTATCCCCCCTCTCATCCCCCCTCCTCTGGAGTGCACACACACAAAGACACACACACCAGTCACTGTTGGGGGTCAGAGACAAAAAGGAAACTGAAGTGCCCGGCTCTGAATTAGCACTGCGAATGTCTGGGGCTCCAAACGCCAGCCTGTAAACCATACAGGCAGAGGTGTGGGCTGGGGGTGGGGGGCGCGAGGGGGGGTGTTCAGGCACGGAAGTCCGGAGATGAGAAAAAACGAGAGGAGAGAAGGACCCAAAGGGCTCACTATTTCCTACACCCTAAGGTGCGCTGGCGGCTTTGATTTCCAACCCCAACCCTCCTTTCAAGGCTGCAGGCAGTAGAGAGCTCTTTGTAAACTCCTTCCCCGCGCTGGGCCCCTGGCTCCGCCAGAGGGGACACCTTTGTGTGTGTCTTTTAAAGGGCACCTTCCGAACAAAGGTTCAACACCTGCACGCTTCTAAGAACAATGGCTGCGAAGGGAACCCAGTCATCAGTGCCTTAAAATTAGCGGGGGATTCCCTACTCCACGGTGGAAGGGGAGGGGGCTAGACACAGGGAGAAATCCCTTGGGCGGCGGGACCCGGCCTTGAGCCCAGGCGCTCCACGAGCCTTCGGGAGCACGCGTGTCCGCCGTGGCCCCCGCGCCGTCCCCGCCGCCCTCCCCGCCCCAGGCTCTCCCCAAAACGCCCCCGCCGCAGCCCGCCCCATTGTCTGCAACGCTCTAAAAACTTCGCAACTAGCCGAACGTGAACAAATAAATAAACCCATTTAAACGAGGCCACGGGTAATTATCCCGCGAGTCTCCCTCCCCCAAGGCTCCGGAGCTCGGCGACCTCCCGCCCCCTCCAAACAGCCGGGGAATCTTTTTAAAAGACAAAAAGCAAAAACAAACCCCGGGCTCTTTACCTTGCACACCAGCTCCTCCCCGCTGTGCAGATGCACGGCACGAAAAACGTGGTCTCCCTCCAGAGGTTCCAACAATAAGTATTTCCCGATGCAAGAAACGCAATGCGACAAGTTCGGAGTCTCGGGCGGGCTCGGGGAGCCGAGGTTCGGGCTGAAACTCTGGCTGGGCTCGGCGGACCTTATAGACGACAACTCTTCGAAATCCTGGGTTTTGTTCCGCGATCTCCCATATCTTGCTATTGTGATGGGGGTAGACCTGTGTATGTTCATGAGTGTGGGGATCGCACTCGGCAAACAAAAAACCCGCTGGAGAGATGAGTCGCTGGCGAGTGCGGCTGCAGGCGCCTCGGTGCCACGGATTTTAAAAGGGAACGAGAGGGGAGGGGACGGGAGAGGGGCGACGTGGAGAAAGAGTTAGAAGCCCCCAAATGGGCGCCGCCGGGCACCTTGTCTGCTCCGAGCCCGGCTCCTGGGGGTGCTCAGTCGGCAGCAACTCGGGTCCCTTTGTTACCCCAAAGCAGCCAGCGATCTGCAGAATCCCCGCACTTTTAGTTTCTCTCTCTCTCCCGCTCGCTTTCCAACGCGGATCTAGCTAGGCGAGTAACCGGATTGCTAAGGTGGGGAGCTGCAGCGCCCGGTCTCCCGAAGCGATCCCCACGCAGGCTTCCGAAACGCAGACGGGGCGGAGGAGCCCGGCCGTAGTTCGTGCAATCTTCCAGGGGCGCACGGCGGCGGCTCAGTCTCAACGCGTTAGAAAACCAAACAAAAAGAAAAAGGAAATAAGCACGGGTCTACCGGCTCGCGCCGCACGGCAGACAGAATCCGCGCTGCACCCCCTTTTTTGGTGGAAAGGGTGGGGGGCGTGGAAGAGGGGGCGCCGGAGAGGGTAGTTACCTACGTTTTAACTGTAGATGGCGTCTGAGGCTTTTCCAAGATCGCAAGAGCTCTCCAAAATTTAAACAAACACACAAAAAAAAGAACAGAAAAAAAAGAATAGCGAGGGAGCATTTAACTTGGAGCGGTCAGCGCTACCAACAAAAGATTGCAAAAGCCGGGCACGGAGTTGCGGCGCGGGCCGGGCGCAGGTACCGCGACAAAGCCCGGGTTGGCCCGCCGGGCGGAGGTCAGCACAGGCTCATGCTGTCGCTGCTCGCTCGTGCTCCAGATCGTCCTCCGAAAAAAGAAAAAAAAAAAAGGGAGAAGTGCGGGCAGGGACGAGGGTGGCTCGGCGGTCTCCGATTCCCCCGGCACGAGCTTCCGGGGGATCCTCCGGGCGCTGGAAGGGGATGCGCCCCCAGCCAAGCCAACCTGCGGCGTTCCTTTCCCGCTGGATACCTGGATCTTGCCTTGGAATAATTTACGACAACTCCGTCTCCCCCTACCCGAAAAGCCCAAATTGCCCGGTGGGGTCTGTTTTGGAGAAAATTGATGGCTTTTCTTCTTCGTCTTTTATTATTATTTTTTCTTTCTTTCTTTCTCCCCCCGAGGTAAGCGGAATGTGTATTTAAAATTGAAGGGGATGGCCGATCGTGCCCGAGGCCAATCCCCGAGCTCAGCACGCCCGCAACTCCCGGCGAGGCGGTATTAATAGTTACTTACGTGGCCGGGGATCTCGGAGCGAGCGGGGCCCTGTGTGCGCGGGTGTGCGCGCGCGCGCCTCGCTCGCGCTCCGTCTCCCCATTCAATGTCACCGACACATTTCCACGGAGCCTCCGCCCCCCCGCCCCTCCCCGCGGCACCCGCGACTGGCTCAGCCCAGGGCCGGCCCCGCCCCGCCCCCGCCCGGGCCCCCCTCATTGAGCCGGGCGCCCATCAATCAGCGGGCGGCTCCCCGCGCCCGCCAGCCGCTGCCACTGCCATTGCAGCTCCCGGCCTGGGCGCGGGCGCCGGCCTCGCGGCTCTCCGGCCCCGGCGAGGTGGAAGCGCGATATCCTTCCGCGGCCCCGGGCTCGGGAGAGAGTGCACCCGCCGCGGGGAGAGGGGGGGGGGGGTCGCGGCGCCACGGCGGGCGGCGGTGCTGGAGTCCCCCGGCCGCAGCTACCCACGCGTCTCCCCCACGCAGCGCCGTCAGTGCTCAGCGTACTTGTGCTCGCCTAGTTCATCTTCCAGGCGCTTCCCCGCCCCCCCCCCCCCCCCCCGGGAAGCCAGGCACCCTGTGAGCCTCAGGCCACCGCGGCTCACACGCCGCGCC
The DNA here is from genome assembly GCF_022079265.1 of Lynx rufus. NCBI lineage: Eukaryota > Metazoa > Chordata > Mammalia > Carnivora > Felidae > Lynx > Lynx rufus. Next base: position 131,429,291 of record NW_025814896.1, read on the forward strand.
GCTCGGAGCCAGGAGCTCTTTCCCGTTGGCGATCCCTTGAACCAGTGGTGCCGCGCGGGGTTTCAAAAACCGGTTTCATTATCTTTCCCCAACACCTTACTCCGCATCTAAAAACAGTCACCCTTTGGGTTGGTGTCGCCCTCCTCCCTACCCCTCCACCCACTCCGCACTCCAGGCGCTTTGAGCCTTTTCAGCTGAAGACACCTTTGGACTTAGACCAAATTCAAGCCCTAATTCTTCCTCTGCACTCGGGACAGTGCCCCGAGGTCCTTGGTGGCCCAGTGAAAAAGACACCTGCGGGCAAGTGCTGGGCTGCAAGGGATCTCTTCTCTTAGCCACCCTTCTCCCCCAGAACACACAAGTAGGGCAAATGCACTCAATTTGGGTGCAGTTTTGCCACTGGCCCTCCCCCGCCCATTATTCTCGATTTCCTGGGGAGACAGACTCAGGTTCTCTGTCTGGGGCAGAAACACACCAGGCAAAGGGGCTTGAACTCCTGCAGAGGCTAGGAACTCCAGGTCCTCATCTAGTGCCTCTTGGTAAACCAGAAGCAATCTGGTTGGGGGATGAACATAAAAAATTAAAAAAAAAAAAAAAAAAAAGCAAGAGACTGGGAAAGGAGAATTTAAAAGACTCTTGGAGCCCTCTGAGCTTCTACATGCTCCTACGCATATTTTCCAGTGCGGGAGGGAAAAGGGATCCGTGTAATTTATTGTCCACAGTAGGTCGCTTTTGAGTAGAAAGGGGGCCTATTTATAGTTATGGACACTCGGGTTACTCTGATAAGAAGTGATAAGAAGTTCCTGGGAAGTTGGCCAGAGAGGACACTGGGTGTGTGGCAAGCCACCACCACAGGACCAGAGTTTGAAAAGAAGGTCAAAAAATGGCCCCGTGCCTCCTGGCACTTGTCAGCATCTTAGTGCTGACAAACCTGCCTAGGATTCAGTGCCTGGCCTCAGGGGAGTTCACGAGCTCCCCCAGCCTATCGCCATGACTGCTAAGCAGATTCCTTTCATCCAGTTCTGCCCCCTGAAGACACTCACATGCTTATGCCCATCTCGGAAGCAGACCTGAGGCAGCCTCTGCAGATGAGTCAGGAAGACCCTGGTCTCCTCTGTTCAGTGGCCACCAACAGCGCTTTATAACTAGGAGTTGGGAGGCCTGGTCCCAAGCCCTGTCTGGGCCTCTGATTTCAAATGAAAATTGAGTCAAGACTTTTCTCCTCTCTGGGTCCCTGTTTCTTCAACTGTGAAATGAGAAGCATAACACCCGCCCTGCTCAGCTCACGTGATTGCTTTAGAATTACATTTTCAATTCCAGGAAATCTAGGAAGGCTTACTATAAGCCAGGCCCTGTGCCGGTTGTTAAGGACCCAAGTATGAGTAAGATTTGGTCTCTGCCACCCAGGAGCTCAGAGTCTAGCCCCAGAGAAAGGCATGGAAATACATAATTTCATTGCATAACAATGTGGCAATTAGAATATCAAAGCCTCATGGGAGCACACAGGAAGAAGCAACTTTTCCTGGACTTCTGGGAGTTTTCCCAGAAAATGTGTTTGTTTGTTTTTTTTTTTTACCTTGAATTAATCCAGAGCAAATATTTATTGAAACCTACTATGTGACAGACACTGAGTACGGAGATACAATGATTTTAAAATGTGTATATTTCCTATCTTCATGGACCTTGAAAAAGCTCTGTGAGTCATAAAATAACATGAATAAGAGATTGTAGTTGGCATTTCAGGCAGAAAGAAAGAATGTGCAAAAGCGAGATTTCTAGTAACTCGCCACGGCTCCAGGATTGACATTTTGGGAGCAGTGGCCAGGCCTGGGGCTGGCCAAATGGGTTGGAATTCGAATGGGAAGGGATTAAAAGACCAGCTGGAGACCATGCTCCCCTTGGTAGATGGGACATAGAGTCAAGGCTGATGTGTAACTTGCAAGTGGAGGGGGCAGATGGGGGTTTTAGAAAGATCAAGCTGGAGGTCATATGGAGGAAAGACCAGCGAGCTTCCGAGGAAAGAGACAGCTCAGCAGCAGGAGAGAGCAAGGAATTTATAAACTGATAGTAGTGTGTAACATGCTGTACCTGGCTGATGGTATATTTACGACTTCTGACGAAAATATACATTGGCTACTTCCCGCCCATTCTCAAATGCCAGATTCATGTTCTTTGGGAGTTACTGCGGTGCAGGATAAATTAGATAATTATACCAAGTGCCTTCAATATTTTTATTTTTATGCATACTAACGATAACTGTGTGCTCAGATTGTAAAAAAGCAAATGGCAGGACGATGTGGGTGGGCTCTTCATTCATTTGCTTTTCAGCCATGTGACCTCGGATGAATTTAGAATATCTTTATTATAAAGTGAAATTATAATCTGAATTTTACCTAAGACATGAGAATGATGGATGGTGCATATAAAGTACTAGCTCAAGGTCTTGTACGTGATGGGATTAATTGTTATTACTGTGACTATTATTACTATTATGGTTATCAGAATATAGACCCACAGAGAGCAATCTAACATGCGATAATTAATAATAATAATAATAGATAGATAGATGAAATAGTTAAAATCCTTATAGTACCAGTAAGGAGTGGTTAAACATGCAGTTACAGGGATGGCCAAATACAATAGCGGGTATGATAAAACATGTGGCAATTAGAGAAGGGAGACACATTTTAACCAGTCCACTCTGTAGGACATTCAAAGCCATTGGCCTTAGGTTACTAGCCTGATGTGAATGCTCTCCAGAACATTCTGTATGTTGAAAGGACTTCAAGGGCTCATTTGTTTCTTCTTGCCAGTGCTCTTTTGTTTATTCATTTAGCAACCATGTAGTAGGCCTGCTAAGTGTGAAATCCTAAGCTAAGGGTGGTGTTTGATCAAATGAGTGGGTGCTTTTTTTTTTTTTTTATTTTTTTCATGTTTATTTTTGAGAGAGAGAGACAGAGCACAGGTAGGGAAGGGGCAGAGAGAGAGGAAGACACACAATCCGAAGCAGGCTCCCGGCTCTGAGCTGTCAGCCCAGAGCCCGACGCGGGGCTCGAACTCACAAACTGCGAGATCATGACCTGAGCTGAAGTCGGACGCTTAACTGACTCAGCCACCCAGGCGTCCCCCAAATAGGCGGTTTTTGAGAAAGAATTCCTGTGACTACTGTATCACTTACAGGCTAACATCTACCAAAGGTGATAACATTCATCTTCCTTAAGCAGCTCTTACGGCAGGCCATACCTGGGCTCAAAACTCTGTGACAAAGTTCCAGAACAAATGGCAAGAAGTGCCACCTTCTGCTGATGTGCTCACTGCAGACTCCACCACTCCAGGACATTCCATTCCCATTAAGGTCTCTGTGAATGGCATCCCTGGAGGCGTACAGAACCGTTTCTTTGGCTGTATGTGGAACCTGGAGTTTAGACCCATTGGGCTGGAATTCAGAAACTTCTTAACAGCTTCATCTTCCAATCTTACTGTCACATACCCACCAGCTGCTCACCACTCCGTGAACTGGGGGTTTCCACCTCTGTGTCTATGAGTTGAGTTATACCTTCCTCCATGTTTGGTGCCTCCGTGGTTCCCAGGATACTCCCTTCCAAGGTGTTCCCTTCACCTTGCTCACCTCTTTCAGCTAAAGTTCATGTTCCCAGTTCTATCTGGCTTTGTGGATTCCTCAGGCTTTGAACGGCGTGTTCAAATCCAAGGAGGCATGGGAGTGTTTGGCCAATAATGAGATTTGTGGTGTTAACGTATGAGTTGCAATCTAGATACGCCTGATAGGATCTACAGATCGCTTGGCATGAGGGTCAGGAAAAGTAACCAAGATAAATCCCCCTAATTACTCCTCTGTGCAAGATTTAACTAACCAACGTGCGCAAAACAAAATCAGGGTGCCGCGGGGACACCCTGATCTACAGTGCATCTGGGAGACCCCCTGCCTAAACTGAGTTCTTCACTCTCTCCCCAGGTCCCTTATCAGCATTTCATTATTCTGCGTTCAATTTCATATTCCTTGTTGCCTTCCTTGAACATTCTTGCCAAGTCTAGAAAGGGTTTCTGTCATTCCTCTGTGTACGGAGGAAAGAAAAGATCCAGGAAGAAGGTGCATACGCCTTCACTGCTGTAGCCACTGGAGATGCATTTGGCCAGGGTCACCATGATCCTGGGGGTTAAGCATCGTCATGACAGGGAGATGCATTTCCAGTGGCGACGAGGCCTGTGGTTTGCTTCCAGGCCTCATGTCATAAATTGCCACATTACTTTGGAATCTTCTCTATTACTAACTTTAATATTGGTTATATTTAATTATGCCTTCTGAGTACCACTTTCTTTCTCCCTGGTTCTTATACAACCCTTCAAAATAAGTGTTATTACCCCCGCTTTGTACATGAAGGAACCAGGACCCAGATAGACTAATTAATTTTTTCCATGGCACCCCATTGCTCAATGCTGTACAGGGGGGGGTGTGTGCGTGTGTGCGTGCGTGCGTGTATGTGTGTGCGTGTTCATGTGTGTTGGGGAGGAAGGGAGATAGGGCAATGAATTTCTTCTGAAACTCTATGATGTTTCACATTACCTGTCAGCAGCCTTTCTAGAGAGTTCTAAATCTTTGAGCCGAACGGCTGACTCAAAACCCTCCCGTAACAGTGAGTTCTTTTCTCAAAGTTTTAAAAGGGGCTTATGCTCAGAAAGTGGTTGTTGATTTCCAAGGTGATTCCTAATAGTACTTATTAAAAGGTGACTTCTTGTTTGTGTTTTCCCGGCTAGGTAGGGGATGTGTTTTTCTTTCTGGATGACTGGTCCACTGGGCAAAGGCCAATGTATAAATACAAAAGAAATTGCCAGGTAAGAACCATTTTCTCCCAAGCCCCGGTTTTGTCGCTTTCCTTCCCCCCCAAGAAAATAGTTGCTGTGTACTCCCCAGTGAAAGGAATAGAGGATTTTTTTGTTGCTCTCCAAATAAGAAGAGGGTAGAAACCCCAGCATCGGGGAATTCTCTGGGTCTTGCAGACAGACTCCGGTTACCTATTTCTGAGCAGCTAACAGAGAAGTGAAAGCAGGGAAAATGAACCAGCTTGTTCCAGGCTATTAATGCTAGATTTCTGTCAAAAGGGACTCAGTCTGCAGGTGTGCTGGTAAATCTGCTGTGTGTTTCCGTACCTGGCCCCCAGATCCACCCAGAAGGAGAAGTCCCACAAGTTTTAGGGCCCTGAAGGCCACTCTCCTGGCCTTGGTAGAGTGGAGTTAATACTTTCCTTACAGGGGGACTAGGCTAAATCAAATGATCGCTCAAGCAAGTTAAATTGCTAGCTCGTGAGCGCAAAACCAGCCCATCTGATAACACACCCAGTGTGCACTTTATAATAAGCCCTGATTCCTACCCACTGCTTCCTTCTTGTCCTCGCTCCTTTTTTCCCCTTTCCGCCTCTATTTCTCTCCTCTCTCTGTTTCCATCTGTGTCCAAATATCATTTTACATTTACAACAGTGTGGGGATCATATGTTGGGGTCCTTACGCACAAGTTCATTTGTTTGCCCCTGGAAAAGGTCCGAACGGGGAAGGTATATCTAAGCAGAAAGGTGAGCCCTGGAGCCCCAGGCGGGCTGACAGCAGACCAGGTCACAGCATGGCAACTCAGCTCCTCGTGGGGCAGTCCGCTCAGCCGACCACGGGCAGAGCGCATGGCCCGTCCCCCCCATCTGTGTGATTTGCTTTCAAATACGCACATGTGCTTTTGTGATTAATACAGTACAAAATGTAAACAGGTAACTTGTTTCATGATATGTTTTTCCCAATGGGGCCATTAAAAATGTAGCAAAGTTCAATTGCCACCACTGGAGACAACATGGCATTTTATATCCTTCAAACTGGGTCCCAGAAGTCCGAAAGCTTGAGACTTGTTCTCCATTGGATGGATGGTTCTTCCAGCCATGAACCCAACACCCGAGGAAATGAGTCCTTCTGTATGTGTGAGTCTGGGGGCTTGGCGCACCGTGCCCAGTGTGTAAACTAGACAGGTTGACGAAAAAAGTCCCTTGTTGTAAATATGAGTTTGCACCTGGCCCGTGGTTCATTCTCTTCATTTGAGTAACAAAAGAGCCTACTAAAAACTATGCCCTTGGGGGGATTTTTGTCCCTGGAAGTACCATGCTTTCTATAGGGCACAGCTGTTCAGTGACCACAGGGCTGGATCCCTAACAGACTTGAGGAGACAGCATCTGGGAAAGAGCTCAGGGCAAAAGTCAAACAACCATCACTCAACAGGTCAAGAAGATGTTTGGTGAGCGCTGACTCTGAACTTCAGTAGCTCTGTGACCTTAGGTCCATTACGGATAGCCCTCGTCCTCAGTTTCTCCTTTAAAATGTCACGATAGCAGGGCAGACCTCACAGTTGTCTTGAGGGTTAAGTGACACAAGTGGACCGCTTGGGTTCACCTTTACAACCACAGGGGCACCACCATCACCACGACTCAGCACTGCCAGGACACGTGGCTCCTCCTCGCTGGCCTGCCCCTCCTCCTAGTCCCCCTGCTTCTCTCCCTGCCTCGCCCCAGACCCTGCACCGGACAATAAAGCTGAAGAGACAAGAAGGTCCCCTGCCTCCCCTCTGGTGAGGAGAGACAGCCCCTGGGGCACAGCGTTCAAGTCCAAAAGCCCTGCTGGGAATCCCAGCCAGAATTCAGGCTCCATCAGGAGCTTTGCAAAGCCTTGCCAGCTGGGATCCATTCCTGTTCTCAAAGTCCACGAAAATTCCTCAGGGAAACACGGGTAAAACTGACAAAAGATCACATTTTGAAAATCCTTTATTTAGCTCATCATCTCCTCTCCTTCCAAGGCCCCTCCCTATGTCATCTCAGGCGGGAAGAAAGAAGAAAAAAGAAAAAGCCGTGATGCATATAAGGAGGCCTCATCCCCAAGCGACAAGAGAGAGTCAGCCCTTATCACAGACCACGGAGTTGTATATACTGCCTGCCAGGTCTGGGGTGCAGGGCCAGACTTTGATGCACAGGTAGGGACAATCAAAAAGAACCAATTTATTTATTTTGAGAGAAGAGACAGAGACAGAGAGGGAGGGAGAGAGAGGGAGGGGCAGAGAGAGAGGGAGACGGAGAATCCCAAGCAGGCTACACACTGTCAGGCCAGGTCCCCACCCGGGGCTCGAACTCACGAACCGGGAGATCATGACCTGAGCCGAAACCACGAGCTTAACCCACTGAGCCATCCACGTATCCCAGTCAAAAAGAATCGTAACCCACTTGCTACTCAGGCCAAAGGAGTCTTTCTTTATGAATTCTGTAGCCAGGGCCCAAACTAACTAAGGAGAGTAAAGCACCTGCCTCAGGGACAAAATTTAAAGGGACCCCAAAAACCTCAATAATCAAGAGAAATCATATTTTCACGCAATATCTAAAAGAATAATAAAAATCAAAGAAAAAAAATTATCCGTGATGAAAAACATAGCCAGATTTTAAATAAAGACTAGATCAGCATTTGTGATGTTTCCTTTTGCCTCAGGCTCCAAAAGACGGCTCTGGCCACGTTTCTGATCCTGTCTTTCCCCAGGAGAAGGAAGAAAAGGAAGAAGGAAACAAGTAAATTTTTTTCTGCACTTACTTCTTGAAGAGCACTTTGCAAACACTCCCTCCCTATCTTCCTCATGATCCTCGTGTCCACTGGGCATGACGAACCCCATTTCCAGGAAGGGAAAGCCTAGATACAGCAAGGGTGAGGTGCTCTCATTGGTTGGTATGGGGTGGAGAGAGAATTGGAATTCACATGAGTCTGAACCCGCTGCTTTGGACTCTGTCACACCGCTATGGATCTACCCATAGTCCATCCTCAGGTGTCGTTAGAGCCGTGGCACCTGTCCGGGTTCTTGTCCAAAGACAGTGTATTAATCTGCTCAGGTTACACAATTCCACTGACTGGGTGGCTTCCGCAAGAGAATTTTGTTTTCTCATAGTTTTAGAGGCTGGAAGTCCAAGATCAAGGTGTCGGCAGAGTTGGTTTCTCCTGGGATCTTTCTCCTTATCTTACAGATGGTCACCTTCTCCGTGTCCTTTCGTGGCTTGTTCTCAGCGTGTGCACACTCCTGGTGTCTCTCTCTTCTTTAAGGGTGCCAGTCTTATTGGGCTAGCACCTCACCCTGATGATCTCATTTGGCCTTGATTTCCTCTTCACTGGCCCCGTCTCCAAATACCGTCACACTGTGCATCTGTGCGGGTCTGCACTTCAACGTATGCATGGGAGCAGGGACACGATTTAGTGATTGGCGGTTTCTGTGCTCTGGGATTTTGTTACTATGAACATCACAGAGATTACTGAGACCGTATCTTTGTCTTCGGAATGAATCATTGAGTTGAGGCATGCAACAGTGACATAAATTCTAAAAAGCAGTCATAAAAAACTACAATAGTAAAACTAGAGAAATTATAAACTAGAGAATTATAAACTAGAGAAAACAGGGGATTTGGTGTGCTTCTTGGTCCTTCAGAGTCCTCCTTGGCACAGAGTAGGGGACATATACGTCTATAAAATTCCGGAGAAGAAAAATAATCTTTCTAACCAGGTCATGAAGCAAGGAAAGCATTTGAGCCGACCTTGAAGTCAGAGCAGAACATGAGCAGGTCAAGAACATCAGCAGGTGTCTTCTAGGAGAAGATATAGCCAGGGGGATGTATCTGTCAGACCACGGGGAGTATGAAAGTTGAGCTAAAATGCTTGGCCTTCGTTCCACCGGCCAGATGTTCCCTGGCCTCTGAATGAAAGATGCTTATTCGCCAGAAATCACATGATGTAGTAGAAAGTACACTAGACTCAGAGCTGACCTCACTGAATTTTCTTCTTTTATGTTGTATTATCGATTGCTGCATTACAAATTGCTCTCCAAAGCTTCTGCCTCCAACTCCATAGACTTCCTGGCAGAATTCAAGTCCTTGCATGTGGCTGGCCTGAAGGTCTCATTTCTTCCATGGATGTTGACCAGAAACCACTCTTGGTTCCGGGCCACTGGGTCTCTCCATAGGGCGGCTCATAGCATGGCAGTTTGCTTCATTAGAGCAACCATTGGAGAAGGGCTAGAGAGAGGGGACAAGCTGGACGGATGTCACCATCCGTTTTTAGCCTAACCTTGGAAGTGACATCCCATATCACTTCGCCACATTCTACTCATTCAAAGCAAGCAGCCAGGACCACCACGAACACCACAGGAGATGATTACACAAGGATGTGCATACCAGGGGACGGGGATGATTGGGAGCCATTTTAGAAGCTGCCTGCCTTGGCATTGCCTAGGCTGACATATCAGAAGCTGGGATGGAGATTATTAGGTTTAACTGGAAGGGGTAGAAGCTAAAAGTTATTGGCCCATACTGACAGAGTTGCCACCTGTGATATCGTTGAAGGATTTTTTCCCTCTGACATGGTGGTTCCGTGGCTAGGCAATGGGGTATCTCAGTTTCTCTGCCCCTCCACCATCTTGATCCACCTCAAGACAAACAACCATTTCCCTGGATTCTAAGAATGGGTAGAAAACGCCCCAATCTGGAGACATGGAGGCCCTGGAGACTTAGGGCCATATTTGATTTCCCTCTATACTCATAGTACTAGGACAGTTATGGGCACATGTTGGTTGCTCTCATTGTATTCTGGATAAGTCGATCCATGAATGGCATTCTCTTAGAAGCCTAGGGTTGTGAAAAGAGGCTGGACCTTGGAGTGGGGCAGAGGGACCTGGGATTGACCCAAATCCGTCTGTGCCTCTGTACTTCTCTGTCCACCCAGGGCCCTCTTCCTGTGCTTGAGTGAAAGGGGCTGCATGTTGTCATCCGGTCTTCAAATATTTTCTGGACGTTTCTAAATGATTACTTTTTAAGTCCACATTTCACAACTAAAATGATTCCATTGTGTTCTGAAAATCTCCTTAATTGAATGTTCTCTTTGTCAACCCAATAAACTGCTAGTTTTGCAATAAGATTCCCCTGGCACCTTTCCTGGGAGGTTCAGTGTGAGAAATTCACTCACATAACAAGAAGTGTAGTAACAAATGTCTGTCCATTAGCTCAGTTCTGTTGATGGATCACCTTCTATGCATCGAGCACCACAGAAGAACTTACAATGTAATGACAAAGGCTTCTCATACACTGCTCTGTTTTCGCATTTTCTGAGAGTTTTCATGTTTTTTTGTCACATTTTTCCTTGGGCTGTAAATTACCAAGATTTTCTTATACACACGAGGTAACCACAGTAGAAAGATAAATGTGCCAGTTAAAGACAACCATACATTTTTGACATTCCTCCCATTCAGAGGTGGGGTTCATTCGTCTCCCTTGATATAATGACTGGTCTGAGACTACTTGGACCAGTAGAGAATGGTGGATATTATGCACGGCCAGGCTAAGGTCTTGCCTTTGAGAAGACTGGAGGCTTCCTCGTTAGTCTCTCAGAACCCTAAGCTACCGTGCATTAAGTCCGATCGGCTATCCTGCTGACAAAACCACACAGAAAGGTCCAAAAGGCTACTTGGAGAGGGAGGGGGCCAAAGGGAACCAAGCCTTCCAGACAAATGTTGATAAGGCTCCAAGCATCAGAATAAACCTTACTTGATTCCTCCGCACCAGAGCAGTAACCAAGAGAATACCACAGAGGTGCCCCAGTTATGCCATTTTCCCGAATCCCTGCCCCACAAAATCATGATATCATAAAGTTGTGGCTGTTCTACACACACCATTAAGTATCAGCTTAGCTTTTTACTCAGTGATAGAAACCTGGGATAATGTAGTATAGTCATCTTACTCAGTCTGCTAGGCAATTCTTCCAGAAGTCATACCCAGAGGGGTAAAAAAAATACCTATAATGAGAACATATCTCATAAATAGAGGCTGAATCAATCTCAAGCCCTCCTTCTTCTGACAAACGCGTTAAGGAAATGTCTTCTTTCCTGAAGAGCACAGCATCATTTGACAATGACTTTATGATGAATGCTGATTAATCTGTCACGATTGTGTGAGGTGAACATTACTTTCCCAGGGGATCAGGAGTGAGGACTAGTCTTCTCTTGTCTCCTCTGTTCTGCATTTGTCACAGTGTTGGGTACCTATGTACCCAGTGTTGCCCAGAGAATGCAAATCCATCAAGAAAACAATGATTGCTTTGGTCTAGAGGTTTTTAGAAGTCATCCCATCCTTAGGAAAGCCTTGACATCATCCAGGGGACCTCATATCTGCTCTTGCTCTGCCACTGGGCCTATGATCCAGTTAATTTTTCACTCCAGAACTCAGTTGCCTCGTCTGTAACTTGAGGACATTAGATTAAATGATACTCAAGTCTCCTCCATCTCTAACAGTCAGTATTCCAACGAGGAGTTTTTTTTAGCATTCATTTTTCAAACATTGGTAGCCCAGCTGCCATAGGAAACTTTACTAGATTATGGAAAGCAACACATGTTTCTCTGAAGAGGAAGATAGTGGGTTCCCTTCTTTAGGGATTTGCATACTAAGGAGCATCTAGATAATTTACGATGATTCCCATCTCCTAGTTCTAATAAGTTCAACATTTTACAGCAAACAATTTCCCATGGAGACGGGCACAGTAGCTGCCACGAGGGTCTGGGGAGGTGAGTTGCATCTGCCATAATATGAGGACTCCCCCCAACACCCCTTTCTGGATTTTCAGATAATACTGATGTTTGCACTAATAACTAATATTTTTAACAGCTACACATATGGCTTGTTTTTTGTTTTTTTTTTTAATCATTCTGTGCAATGCAATATATGCTCCAGTAACTGATGCTCAATGGTCTTGACGGTGTGGAATATTCTACTCACCTCCATAAATCTGGCCAAGATTCACCTTGAGCACTGTCTCTCGGGAATTCTCGGGTTGAGCTAAGAGTCTCTCCACTGCGCATAGCTCTATCTCAGCCAAGCCATTTTTCGTTGAGATGATCTCTGCCCATTCCCATTTTCAAGTTGTTAGTTCGCTGAAAGCATGGATCATTTCTCACTCACCGTTGCATCTGTAAGGCTTAAACAGCACCTGCACATTACAACTGACTGACCCAGCCCCTGTGTCCTATTACAGTTTATAATGGGTGTTCTTTATTATCCCTGTTAGACAATTGAACTGTGGCTCAAAGAGGAAAGTGACTTTCTTAAGATCACCTAGCCACACACAGAGCCCACCCCCCCCCCCAGAGGTTTGCTAATATTCTTCCCCACATCCTGAGAATTTGGGACTTCTCCCTGGTGGGAGGGAGAGAGCTAGAGCCCTGTGCTCCCCATGGATACATCGTCTTTGTTTTCAGTGTCTGGGAAATGCCCCAGGATTCCCTGCTGCGTTACCCCGGGAGACTATTGCTCAATCCCAGCAGCTGTTCTAGAGGAAAAGAAAAAGCAGACATTCTGAATGTATCATACATACAATGCAATATTGAATTGACGATCGCTAATGAGCGAGAATTCTTATTGTGCAGTCTACTTTCGGTGAGGTCTAGCTCTTAATTTTCAGTGGGCGTAGCAGGAAGCACTAGTGGAAAAAAAATAAAACATATATATTACTAATACTGTTGCTATATAAAACAATATTTGGCCAAGATGGTTAAGATATGATTCAGTCCTTGTTCATCAAGTTGCTAAATATTATTCAGTGAGTGGAGTCACCATATGGCATAACTGAGTTTCCTCGGGAGGCTGGGTAAAATATTGTGTTGGATATAGAATTTGGAATTGGGCATGTCTCCGGTGGAGAGAGTCTGGATCAAGCTGCAGACTGCTAATTCCATTAAGACTAGAGACTAGAGACAGGCAGAGACTAAAATACACATGCAAATGGGAGAGGCACAGCCCTGCACGTCTCCCTCTATGAGGTCGTTTCTCTCAGAAACTGATGAAGGGTGGGCAGAGCCCCACATCTAGACACAGATGCAATCTTTAAAGAAAAATGTGTGTGGGCAAGTACAGTACCAGCTGGGAAAGTCTAAATGACTGAAACCTATGACTCAGAAATCTTAAATTGCCTTAAAATTAATGAAGCTCTACACGGATGACTCAGTTCATTCATGTCCTTAGCTTGCAAGCTTAAAAGCTTGCAGGAGGGGCCGTTGTCCAAAGCTTGGAAGGTCAGGCCCCGCAGGGGAAACTAGCCTCACCCCGGGCGGGGGGGAAGTGGGGTGGGGGTGGTCTGGGATGCACATCCAGGAACATTGGCTGGAGAGGCGGGCCCTCTCTGGATCTGATTTCTGTCGCTGCAAAATGGAAAGGAGAGATCAGATGGTTTCTCAATTTTCATCAGCTTTGATATTCTGATTAGCTACGGTCCCAGGAAGGAACAGAATTTGCCCCAGATGGTTCACACGAAGAGATTTCAGCACGGGCTCCCCCTTGCAGATGTGTGTGCGGGTTAAGAGAACAAATAAGGAAGAATTAGTTAGGCACCCAGACACTAGTTGGGGAGCACTGGAGAATAGGCACGAAGCAGTTACCACTCCCACGGCCAAAGGACAAAGGAAAACAGGGTTACTGGAGCCCATTGAGAATTGGCACGCTGGAGGAGACCCACCCAGAACTTGGCAAGAGGCCACCCGGTGGGAGACCCCGTCCAGAGGGTCCCACAGCCCGTCCCAGGCACGCAATATGGATGCAAAGACGGAGCACAGAAGAAATAACCTTAGTTGTATCTTCTCCCCTCTCCCCCTCCAGTTTCTCACTGGTGCCTCTGGTTGGTCAAACCCAATGCCATCGGGCAAGGGAGCGCAGAGTAAGCAGGCCGCAGGAATTGGTCTCAGTGTGGCACCGAGAAGTGAAAAGACGAGTAGAGAATACATCTGGAGGGGCTGAAAATAGAAATACCAGCACCTGTCCTATGACTTCATACACGTTACTACGCTCCTACATCAGAGAAAAGGGCCGAACCATATCTTCTTCCGGGAGAGACTGAAACATGTTTCTCAAACAACAGAGCTCTAGAATGCAGGGACCCGGCTTTCCTTACCTTTTTAAGCCATCAGAATCTATCACATCATTTGGTGCTTGGTAGACAATCAGGAACTGTTTCTTGAGTTAGGGACTGATCACAAGTCAGCATTTATAAACAGCTACCAGTGCACAGGACATGATGCATGGCGGACCCTCTGTTAATATCTGTTGAATGAATAATGAATGTGTAGGTTCAAAACAAATTACGTAATCCTTCGGATGAGAGGTTCTGCAAACCTCAGGCAAACCCTTGGTATTTTTGTTCTCATAGTTGTTTCGACGATGATTTATGGTTGTCATTGCACAATCTGTGTAAATTTCCTGGACTGTGAAAATGGGCGCCACAGTGTGAGGCCCAGTGATGTAATAAATTAATAAGCAACAGTGGGCTTCAAGGAGACATCTTCTGCATCCTGTCAGTGCTGAGTTTTTCCAGCAGGAGTGCTTACGAGGGTAGAATGTTTGGCACATTCAAGCACTCGTGAAATCACCTCCGGACATGTCGATGCTCTAATAGCAAGATGCTCTTCAGAGGCAGATAAGCCAAAGACGGACACCAAGCTGGACCAAGCTCTCAGCTCTCTGACTTCGGACGAATACTTGACCCACTGGGCCACACTTTCCATCAGATGTCTGTCTGCCCCACGGGGTTAATGGAACAACTTCAGGACGTGACATGTGACCGGCATCTAGTAAAGATCCCCACAAGGGGGGCATCTGGGTGGCTCAATCGGTTAAGCGTCTGACTTCAGCTAAGGTCATTGCTCACGGTTCATGGGTTCGAGTTCTGTGTCCGGCTCTGTGCTGACAGCTCAGAGCCTGGAGCCTGCTTCAGATTCCGTGTCTCCCTCTCTCTCTGTTCCTCCCCCACCTGTGTTCTCTCTGTCTCTCAAAAATAAATAAAGATTAAAAAAAAATCCCCACATGGAATAGACGTTCATTTCTTTTTCAGCTCCAACTTTCTAGTGGAGTCATTCATTACCTTGGTGTTGCTGTAATGTATAAGACCAAGGAAGAGAAAAAGATGTTTTCTGCATTGCTTGGAATATGATATTTAAAAGAAAGGTGCTTCTTTTATTATGGGGACAGCCCTGTGCATAAAAGAAGCATGAAGAAAGAGTAAAAGTTACAGAACTATTATTACTTCTTCTTCATACCTAGGAACTGATGTTCCCATGTATCACCTTAGCGTATAGAGCATCATCACAGGTTTTCATATTTGCTTAGCTGATGTGCAGTCACGATTGTCTGCATAGTCAGTAGCCATTCTCCCACCTTTCTACGGGTGCCTGTATGGAACGTGAAATGCCAGACGCTTTGTTCCTGGCCTTCCTTGCAACGGAGCAAGGAGCAAGGCCTAACGTTGTCATCTTGACCAAGGGAACTAAGGATAGTTAAGAAAACTTTGGAAAGGGGTTTCCCTTTCCCTCTGGTGAAAAAAAAAAAAAAAGTATTTCCCAGGGAGAAGCCCTTCTCTTGCCTTTGAAATTACAATGTGAGGATGTGATGTTTGAGGCTTTAACAGCATCTTGCGACCTTAAAGGGAAAGCCGAGATGGGATATTGTGACTTATAATAAATACGTATTTGGTCTTCCTCCCTGTTCCTGGCACACAGCTCCTAAAAAAAATCCTTGTAATTTCCTACCTGAGAGCCATGGGGTCATCTTTTGTTATTTTGTTTTGCCCTCAGTTGCCGAAATAGCTCCAGGGACGGTAAAGGTGAGTTGGGTGACTTCTCTCATTCATGACACGCCCCTTTCAGTTACACCTGAGTTTCTGTTAATGGGCTGACTTTTGGAAAGCCCCCTGGGAAGGGGGCCGATTGCCAGGGGAACCAGCCTTGATAACGGGGTGGGAAATGTCAGCCCTACCTCCAACCTCCAGGCAGTGGAGAGGGGCTGGAGACTGAGCTCAGCACCAACAGCCACTGATTTACTCAGTCATGCCTGTGCCATAGAGCCTCCATAAAAACCCAGGAAAGTAGATTCGGAGGACCCTAGGTTGGTGAACCATCTGCGTACCAGGGGGTAACGCACCCCAAACTCCACGAGGACGGAAACTCTTGTGCTCAGGACCCTTCCAGACCCCACCCTAGGTATCTTTTCATCTGGCCAGTCTTTGGTGTCTTTCAATATCCTTTGTAATAAACTGGTACTCTGCTAAGCAAACTGGTTTCCTGGGTTCCGTGAGCTGCTCGGGCAAATGCAATGGAAGCCTGGAAGGGGGTTGTAGGAACTTCTGATTTATAACCTATCTGATGGAAGCACTGGTGAGAACTGGACTTGTGATTGGCACCTGAAGCTTGTGTGTGCGCACGCGCGCGCGCGCGCGCGCGCGTGTGTGTGTGTGTGTTGGGCAGTGAAAGGGCAATCTTAATGAGACCGAGTCCTGAACGTGTGGAAACTGACACTATCTCCAGGTCAGAAGTGAGTTAAATAGTAGGACCTCCACTTAGTGTCACAGAATTGCCCGATGTGAGGAAAATCTACGCCCCTAGTGTCCAAAGTGAAGTGGTGTTGTGGTAGGGTAGTATGAGCAAAGGAAACACACCCTAGGGGTGCTGTTTTCTCTTGTCCAGAAGAACTGGCCAACAGTTGTCCAGAGGCCTGGTAGAGTGGAGCTGTGAATAACCAAACTCCTATCTGGAGAGTTCGTGAGCCTGGAGGTTCGTTTTCAAACACTTAGGCCTTAGGCCTTGTTTCGGTCCTGTGTTCTGTTCCCCGCTGCCCAAAGCACTCTGGGAAGTTCTCTACAGATTTGTCCTGGTTGAATGATTGAGTTCCTGTGCTTCTGTTTCTTTTCCCCAGTGGGGGCATTAAAAGCCTAGGGGTCAGAAATCACGTTAGGTGTTTTTGATTCTTCCATCCACTTATATTGATCCATCCAATGAACCATTCATTGTCTATTCGATCCATTCAGCGCATACTTATTCAATACGTACCTATTCCTTATTCTGCTGGTTGGTTTCTGTTGATGTCTCTCCTCCGGCATCGCCACCTTGAGGAAGTCTTCCTGGGATGTCCACACTCAGCTAAATGCCCTTCCTGTGTGCATTCTGAGCAGTCTGCCGTTACATCCTTTTTGGCATTTGTCATATGATATCGAAATAATTTGTTTGTGTATCTTCTCAGCTGGAATATACTTTTCCTAATTGCAGGGACGAATCATATCCCCCTCCCTCCCTTTCTCCTTTCTTTCCTCCTCCTCCTTCTTTTCCTCCTCTTCGTCTTCCTTTTCTTTTTCTTCTACTATGTGCTCAAAGGGTTGAAAAGTGGTTGGCCATCAATGAGTGTTCAAAACTCTTTGTAGACCGGAATTCAACTGGGTTTAATGAGAAACACCGAAGGATAACACAGTTGGCAATTAAGAGCGAAGACTGTGCTTTTTAACTTTGCTGTCCTATCCCTGACCCAGAAAGAGTGCTTAGTACGTGTTTGCTGAGTGAAAAATTGGACTCAAGGAGAACTGACATGGCGTAACTGATATATAAGAATCATTTTGCATATGAGTTAATGCTGGCTTGTGTACCATGAAGTAATACTGATGTTTCGTAAATATGTATTAAGTAAATAATTTCTGCCTTTAATGCATCCAGAATTTAAAATGAAAAATTTTGTATGTTGTGAAGTATCACTCTGTCCTGAGACCTAATATCTTTGCCCCATTTTGTGGAGAGTTTATTCTTCCTCCGGTGATTGAGTTATTAGCTTCATCGTATGTAAAATGGACCATTTTCTGAAATCCTTATTTTATTACCTTGAACCTTACCACACCACACTGCTTTTTTTTAATATTAAAAAAATTTTTTAATGTTTATTTATTTTTGAGAGAGAGAGAGGGAAGGAGGGAGAGAGAGAGACTGAGCAACAGTGAGCAGGGGAGAGGTAGACAGAGAGGGAGACCGAGGATCTGAAGTAGGCTCTGTGCTGAAAGCGGAAAGCCTGATGCGGGGCTGGAACTCACAAACCATGCGATCATGACACCCGACCGACTGAGCCACCCAGGCGCCCCTGCCACACTGTTTTAGTCAGTGTGTGTCTATGAATGTGTGTATCCCACATTGGTCTTCCTTTATTTTTCGGTAATTCTGAGACATTTAAAGATCCAGATAAACTTTGGGATCAAAGCTTAAGCTCCATCAACATCTCAAAATGATTTCTTAAAGTTGAGATAGTACTAAATTTAGCGGTATGGCACAGCTTTGGATTCAAATACCCAGTCCAAAAAGAATGGCTCTACAACTTTCTAATTGTGGTATTTGACAAGTCAGTGAATGTGTCCTCATCTGGAAAATAAAAATAATGATACTACCTGTACATACTGTTGTTAACTAGATAAAATGGGAAAATTCATATAAAATATTTATCCCAGTGTCTGGAACATAGAGAATGTTATTGGAAATTAATTAGATGCAACAGTCTCCAGAAACTTCTCACATCCCCATCCATGGCTGATTGGGTGAAGGTAACACTTTAACCCAAGGGAACAAGTTCACAGGAAGGGGTGAGTAGTGCAGATTTTTTATGCTTTTAGGAGACTCCAAAAATACTCAAATGATGGTGTTGGATTGGAGGGGACTATGTAGTCAGACAGGGAGCTGGGGGCTGCCGGCCATGGTGGGTCCTGAGGAAATCAATCGAGCCAAATAGATGAAGAAAAGCAGAAATCAAAAATTCAGGGTGACCCGTGGTGGAGAGAGAGGGCCTTCGTCTTCTCTATCTCAGTTCCAATGGAGTCTGCCTGGTAGGAAGTTGTTAACTTGTCACGTGAGTTGGAAAGGTAATCCTCTCAATAAATTTCCCTTTCAACCGGTCGAGTTTGCGAGATGTTACTTTCAACTCCAACAGCCTTGGGCACAGAGGGGGTCTAATTTTATGCCGACTTTCCCATCAGATTGTTTTCGGGATCAAATGAAGTAATGTAAAAAAAAAAAAAAACTTGAAAAAGGGAAACCTGGCTCTTTTTAAATTTTTCTATAAAAATATAAGAGACTTGTAACATCGTTCCATCCTCCTCAAAGTTGACTGCATAAATCCAATGAAATGACATATGTAGAAGTGTCACCTAAAATGAAAAGGGTCACAGCCACGTGAGAACGGTCATTACAACGCTCGCATGGACCAAAGCTGTATCTAGAATGTTCTGGGGATTGCATGAATGATCACTGTTGGATTGCTTCACCTTGCCTTCATTTCAGGTGCAAAGTTCTCGCAAATATCTATGAGCTTTGGAACACGTGTGTTTTATAACCAGGATCCCGAGGTCCAAAGACACATGCCTGACAACTTCTACATCGTCACATTAAAATGGCCTCAGCATTCTTGTCTGAGCTATTTTTAAAAGGCATTAGCCCTGAGGCATTAATGGTTAAGCCTCCAATAAAGATAGAAATGACTAATAGAGGCGCAGGGTAGGGAAGTACACTCTTGTATACATGATTCATGGTGTACAGAAAGCTCTTCTATCATGCTTGTTTGCTTGGACAATTCAGTGTCACGTTGAGCAATAAGGAAACACTGAAATCTCCTGGTCTTTGTGTCAGAAGCTCACCGTAATATTCTCTGAAACCCTTTGTGACCATTTTATTCTGACATTCTACGGCCACATGCCGTAGCAAAGACTCTGAAACATGTCGCTTTTCCTCTAGACCAGTGCAATATAAGAACGGACAGGACGCAGAGTTGTCCCTTGAGATACTATTTTATAGCTAGCATATTGGTAATGACATGGCTTTAAAATGAGGGCTTTAAAACTTTTTTGGCTTGTGACAACAAAAGAGGACCCCATTTTTGACCACATCTTGGAATTTCTCACTGCTTCTTAGAGAGGTTCTCCTAAGGAAACATGAATGGTGATTTTTAAGGACATTTAAAAGAATGCAAGTGGTACCTGAAAAGAATACCAGAGCCTTGCACTATCACAAATTGCCCTGAAACATATTTACGCAGAACTGTCTTGACCCAAATCCTGGATTAAAAAAAAATTTTAACGTTCATTAATTTTTGAGAGACAGAGTGTGAGGGAGGGAGAGGCAGAGAGAGAGACAGAGGGAGACACAGAATCTGAAGCAGGCTCCAGGCTCTGAGCTGTCAGAACAGACCCCAAAGTGGGGCTTGAACCCACAAACCTGGAGATGATGACCTGAGCCGAATTTGGATGCTTATCTGACTGAACCACCGAGGTGCCCCCAAATCCTGGATTTTTAAGAGGCACAGATTAAGGGAAAATTTCGGGGTGGGAGGAAGGGACAGAGAGTGGGAGACAAAAAGATCACAGATATAGAAGAAAAATTAGAAAAATGAGAAGCTGTCAGGAGTAGACCTCTTTTTCTTTATCTAGAAGCATCTGTCATTTGTTACTGGGCCCAGTGTGGCTGGCTGGATACTGAAACCTTGTTCTGGAATCTTACGTCTACACAATTTAAAAGGCAATTTTGAAGCACTCATTGATTGCTTTACTTAGAACAAAAAGTATTACTCTGAAAGGGACCTGGAAATACAGTGACTTTCCAATTTATTTTTGAAGCCAGGATATATTTTGAGACTGAAAGAGTTGAAATTAAATATGTTTTAAAACTTTTTTGTTGTTGTTGTTTACTTATTTATCCCCACGTGAGTGGGGGAAGGTCAGAAAAAAAGAGAGAGATGGGGCGCCTGTGTGGCTCAGTCGGTTGAGCGTCCGACTTCGGCTCAGGTCACGGTCTCACGGTCCATGAGTTCGAGCCCCGTGTCGGGCTCTGGGCTGATGGCTCGGAGCCTGGAGCCTGCTTCCGATTCTGTGTCTCCCTCTCTCTCTGCCCCTCCCCTGCTCATGCTCTGTCTCTGTCTCAAAAATAAATAAAACATTTAAAAAATTTAAAAAAAAAGAAAAAGAGAGAGAGACGGAGGGAGGGAGGGAGGGAGAGAATCCCAAGCAGGTTCCACCTGGTCAGGGAACAGAACCAGACATGGGGCTCGAACTCATGAACCAGTGAGATCATGACCTGAACCTAAATTAAGAGTCAGACACTTAACCGACTGAGCCACCCAGGCACCCCTGAAATTAAATGTTTTTAAAAATGTATTTATTGGCTAGCAAGTTAATTGTATAATATTGATGATCTATAACCTAGTTCTATTCAAATCTATTTCTAAAAATAATTTTGAATAAAAAAAACATATCTGCAAAAAACAATATATATCCATGTAGGTTAAAGCCAATGTCAAACTTCATGCTGATTGTCTTGACCGAAAAATAATCTAAGTTGAATGAATAATCTTAGAGTATATCTATACAAACAGTTTTATATAACTGTGTATATACTATATATATAACTGTATATAACTTATATAACTGCATATAACTGTATATGTAACTGTATATAATAACTGTATATAACTTATATAACTGCATATAACTGTACATATAACTGTATATAATAATTTTAGAGTATATCTATACAAATAGTTTTATATAACTGTATATATACTATATATATAACTGTATATAACTTATATAACTGTATATAACTATATGTTTAACTGTATGTAATAACTGTATATAACTGTACATATAACTGTATATAATAATCTTAGAGTATATCTATACAAACAGTATATATCTATACTAAACAGTTTTAAGACTATTTATGTCTCGACAATTTTGTCAATATTTTCCTGAAAATTTTTTTCAATAGTCTTATTATCTTTCATTTTAATAAAATTGTCTCCAGTCTGCAGAGTTTGAAAAATGGACATTTGATACTTACAACAACTGATTCACTTTTCTAGAATGCACTTTAAATTGTGAAAACATTCTCGCCAAGTGCTGATGTATTTGGTAGAGCCAGAACAAATTCTGCTTAAGAAGGATATTCTTTAAAAATGTTTCCTTCAGGGGTGCTTGAGTAGCTCAGTCGGTTAAGTGGCCCACTTCGGCTCCGGTCATGATCTCACAGTTCCTGAGTTCAAGCCCTGTGTCAGGCTCTGTGCTGACAGCTCAGAGCCTGGAGCCTCTTTCGGATTCTGTGTCTCCCTCTTTCTTTGCACCTCCCTGGCTCACATTCTACCTCTCTCAAAAAATAAATAAACATTAAGGGGCGCCTGGGTGGCGCAGTCGGTTAAGCGTCCGACTTCAGCCAGGTCACGATCTCGCGGTCCGTGAGTTCGAGCCCCGCGTCGGGCTCTGGGCTGATGGCTCGGAGCCTGGAGCCTGTTTCCGATTCTGTGTCTCCCTCTCTCTCTGCCCCTCCCCCGTTCATGCTCTGTCTCTCTCTGTCCCCAAAATAAATAAAAAACGTTGAAAAAAAATTTTAAAAAAAAATAATAAATAAATAAATAAACATTAAAAAAAATTTTTAAATGTTTCCTTCATACAGAAAAGTCTAAGTATTTCACTCCAAATTTTGCCCTGATCCTAATTTTGCCTCATTAGGAGTGCCTTTCTTCTTTGAATGCAGTAATAGACAAGAATCTTCAAATATGTTATTTCTGTTCATAATTCTTTAGAATATGTTGTAAAACATATGAAAAATTTTCAGAATGTGAACTGGTAAATTATATTTTCAACATTGTTAATGTTTTCCCTTGCTTTTGTAGGGATATTTCCATATCTTTTTATTTGCAAGCTTTGTTTTAATAACTGCAACTTGTTAAGGCTTCCAAAGCTGCAGGAGGTATTTTGATGTTTATTTGGGGGGTGGGATGTATATTCCATGTGCTGAATACTGTGATTAAAGATTTCCATCTAGTTTGGAACAGAATAGAACCAAAATTTAGGCGTCTTTTTGCAAAAAGCTTAGTGGCATTGTAGGGCACTTGGATTGATTTTCAGAGTAGTTCTGCAAAAATCAAACATTTCTAAAATCTGATTAAAGGAAAGGAACAAAGACGTAGACATACATAGGTCGGTTTTTAAAAAATGTTCAGGGCACCTGGGTGGCTCAGTAAGTTGAGCATTGGACTCTTAATTTCGGCTCAGGCCATGATCTCGTGGGCATGGGGTGAGCCCCATATCAGGCCCTATGCCCAACATGCAGCCTGCTTGAGATTCTGTCCCTCCCTGTCCCTCTGCCCCTCCCCCACTTGTGTGCACATGTGAACATTCTCTCACTCTCTTTAGAAAAAGAAAAAAAGTCAATGCTAGTTCTGTCAACAATTTTGTAGTTTAGTTACTTTGGGATGTTTATTTGTCTGTGTGTACGTCTTATGCGTATGTATTTATTTTTACATTTTATTTTAATTGGTAGATTACTACAGGTTATCTGATTTTTTTTTTTTTTTTGAGGTCCAGTTGACATAAAACATTGTGCTACTTTCTGGAGTATATGAAAGGCACTTTGTTGTTGTTGTTGTCATTGTTTTTTTTTTTTTTTTAATGTTTATCTTTGAGAGAGAGTGCGAGTAGGGGAGGAGCAGAGAGAGAGGGAGACACAGAATCCAAAGCAGCTCCAGGCTCTGAGCTGTCAGCACAGAGCCCGACGTGGGGCTCCAGCCCATGAACCTTGAAATTGTGACCTGAGCCAAAGTCAGAAGCTTAACCAGGGGCCCCAAGAATAGCACTGCTAATTGTGTTCGCCTCAAAGCCAGTTCCAAGCCTGGTTCTGTCCTGCAGATTTCTTAATCTTACGTTTACATCACATTGTAAAGACAAACAATTTGATCTTTAGTGTTGAACTTCGAAGCTGAATTTACAACATTTAAATAGCTCTACCTTGATTTCAAGAATTAACAGAAAGATTCATTACTGAAATCATCTGGCTTTCCATTTGAAGCCTCTTTTTTTATAGAATCAAAACAGAATTATTCAACACTCTATGAACTTCTGCTGACATCATAGTTCCACGTTTGGTACGCACCCAGGAAAACGCCGAAGGAAATCTAAGCCAATTTAATTGGAAGAGTGATTCGATCTGAATTCAAAGTCAGGCTTCCTACAGTGACGGCAAACACACCTTCTGCCACTTGTGTGTCTAATCGTGGTTGCAGGCCCCGTCTTCTGGAAATAAGTTTGGAACGGATACTGATATTTCTTCAGTACAGTCGGTCTTTTAGTTTGCCCGTGGTTAGTGACATCACAACAGCCCTCCATGGGGAAAGGTAAATGTTTACAAGCATTTTGTGACTTACCGTAATTAACTGGCTTGAGAAACAGAGATGTACATTTTGTATTTCATTAATTATGCACTTGTCTTGGTTCTTTGTGCCAACAGAATTAATAGCAAATAAAAAAAAAACACTAAAAATGCTTGTAGATTTATATTAACTAATCAATGACATCCTCTTCTCCTTAAACATTCTAAAGCAGGTCTCAAACTATTTCTTGCACATACTTCATACGCGTTTAACCAGCATTTTACTGGTTCTGATTACCCCCTCTGACCAGTGGTCTAGGAGCTCTGTGAAGCTGGCAAGCTTCGCCGTGGCCCTTCCACCGCGGAATGGTATACCAGCTGCCCAGCAGCAGCAACTATTTTCCCCACTGCCACTCGAGGATGGAGAGCGCTAGCTCTCCTCAGCTGCTGGTGCCTGAGCACATTTTGTTTTATTTGCAAGTCCCCTGCATGTTGTCACTGAAAGAGAGGTGTTAGTTACATTCTGTCTGGGAAGGTCAGGAAAAGAGAGATGTGTTGTTTTAACCACCTCTCACATTTAATCATATGTTGACGTGGGTCTCTCGAGCACACTCACTTCATCTCCAGTGGATTGATCCTACTGAAGGATCAAGTGCACACTCAAGGTCTACCAAACCTATCTGAGCTGATTTCAGTGCGACAAATAATAATTCTTTACTTAAAGGAAAGAAAGAGTGAAGGAAAGAAAGAAAGAAAGACAGACTTAGGAAGATGTAAAACACATGAGGCACTAAAACAGATGTGAACTGGGGCGCCTGGGTGGCTCAGTCGGTGAAGCGTCCGACGTCAGCTCAGGTCATGATCTCACGGTCCATGAGTTCGAGCCCCGCATCGCGCTCTGGGCTGACAGCTCGGGGCCTGGAGCCTGCTTCGGATTCTGTGCCTCCCTCCCTCTCTGCCCCTTCCCTGCTCGGGCTCCGTCTTTCTCTCTCTCTCTCTCAAAAATTAAGACACGTTAAAACAATTTTAAAAATAAATAAATAAAACAGATGTAAACTAAGGCTGTTCTCTGTAAACAGATGTACGGTCACCCTGTGTAGAGAGGAGACAAGTTAGTTAATGTCCCAAAATTACTGTAAACAAACCACTCAAACTCAGTGGCCTCAAAAAGCAATCACTGATTGGTGATTGCGGAAGGTGGGCGGAAGGTATTTCAGCCAGGACTCCACACGTCTCAGAGTCAACCGAGATCAGCTCGCTGTGGCTGGACTCTCCTCCCTGCTTCTTTGTCCTCACCCTGGGAGAGGCGGCTCGTCCAGCATGAGTTCCGCTCAAGGCAGTAACATAACCAGAGGAAGATGAGAATAACCCTGCAACTCTCCCTCAAGCTTACGTCACCACCAGTTGACATCTCGTTGTCCAAAGTAAAGTCACGTGGCCAACTCCAGAGTCAAGGGGTGAAGAGGTGGTTTCCTCCTGGAAGTAGAGGGAAAATGTTAATGTTTTTGAAGAGTAACCTAATCTCCGACCTAGGGAATCTGCAGGGAGTCCCAGTTAAGAGTTTTTATCTTTTGGGGGTGCTTGGATGGCTCAGTTGGTTGAGTGTCTGATTCTTGATTTTGTATCAAGACCTGCTTGGGATTCTCTCTCTCCCTCCCTCTCTCCCTCTGCCCCTCCCCAGCTCGAATAGTCTCTCCCTCTCAAACAAATAAACTTAAAAAACCAAAGAGTTTTCGTCTTTTATGTTGTGAATATTTGTGAAGCACCGTCTTCTGCGATATGCTTTACAACGTATGTAACAACATATTCCTCATTCGACCATTGCAATTACATATACTGATATATTATCATTTCTGACTTCCAAATAAGACAGCGGGGGCTTCAAGGACTTCATTCTTGGCTGGTGGATGACAGAGGCAAAATTCCCCAGGTCTCAGTGACCTCGCGTCCTCTCTTCTTAATTTTTTTTTTTCCTTTTGCTAAAATGCTCTACTTAATTATTTGGCACAAAGAAATTGCTTTCTTGATGGTTGCTAGAGGTCCCGCTAGCAGCTTGGAACATACTCATTCTCATCTGAGCAGAACATAATTATTGATAGAATGGTGAGCTGCCGTAATTTCATTCTGCTAAAAAATCACAGCATGAATTTGAAATATTGGGAAGACTTTGGGGCTAAAGAAAACAAAGTGCCTGGAAAAAGGCCGCCATCTGTACAGGATTCAAGTGGCATCTGTGTGTGCTCATTACACCCCATCACTCTGTTTCTGTTCAATTTGTTCACCAGGTAACTCAAACCACTCATGGGGTTGGCACTATGATGTGCCAAAGGCCCTCTGTTTGCCTCCAGCTTATGCCTAACAAGGCGGTTTATTATTTTATTTTGTATCATGCAAAGGAGGCAATATTTCTTCTCTCAAACAACTGGGTACATAATTTCCAATAGATGTCTTTTGACTGAGAGTAGCACGTTTATTATAATACACATCAAATCTTTCTACCCCAAGCCTCTGAGATCAATGGTGCTAACTTAGAAGTGGGCTTCAGAAGTGAGTGGGCTCAAAGATGGAAAATTGGTCGGGATTGATAGTAACATTGATTGCAAGGGGCGGAGGGAGTTCTGACGGGATAGGAACTACTACGCTGTGAAGATATTTGTAGATGTGATTAACGGTTGACTTTAAGTACAGGAAATTACCCTCGATAATGCCGGGGGGGAGGGCTCAACCAATGAGTTGAAGACCTTAAGAATAAAAACTGAAGTTTCCTGGAAAATAGGAAATTCTGCCTCAAGACTGCAGCATACGAATCCGGCCTTGGTTCCAACCTGCCAACGTGTGCTGTGAATTTCAGACTTGTGCGAACCAATTCTTTAAAATAAATACCTACCTATGTATCTATGTAACTATGTATCATCTATCTATGTATTTACACTCTCTCTCTCTCTCTCTCTCTCTCTCTACTGGCCTACTGGTTCTTTTTTTCCTTTTTTCTGCTGTTGCCGCAACCTCTACCTGGACCCCACCATTGGTTTTTTCCCCCTAGGAAATCCTGATGGCTACAAATTTGGTATGAAGAGTGAGGTGCTCTGTAACAAACACCTACGAATGAGGAAGTGACTTTGGAATTGGGTAATGAGTGGAAGCTGGAAGAATTTTGAGGGACAGGCCAAAAAAAGCCTGGATTGCCTTGAAGAGACTCTTGGTAGAAATACGGTTGTTCAGGGCGATTCTGGTGAGGACTCAGGCCAAAGCACACACACACACACACACACACACACAGAATACTATGTGGTAACAGAGGCAGAGATGGGATTGATGCTGATGGAAGCCAAGGAGCTTCGGGGTCACCAAAAGCGAGAAGAGACAAGGGAAGAACCTTCTTGAAAAGCTCTGGGGAGAGCACAGCCTATACAGCACCTTGATCTTGGACTTCCAGCCTCCAGAACCATGAGAGACTAGACTTAGGTTGTCTAAAGCCACCCGGTTTGCTGTTACCGCAGCCTGGGATTCTGCTATGATCCTGACTCTAGAACTACAAGGAAGAGTGGTCCCAACTCTCAAAAAAACTTCTACGGATTATAGTGTTTATAAGCAGTATAGCCATGGGCTGGTCTAACTAACACGACCATGGAATAATGTGGAGCCGGGAGAGCACTCTATTAATCGGCTGCCATTCTTGGACATCAAGTATAGTACCTTTCTCTGATCTCCTAAATGGGTGCTTCTAACAACATGGACGTGAATTAGAAACGCCCGGTCTGTATGGACTGGAAAGGGTAAGGAAGTTTCCTGGAGGAATTATTGCCTTATTTCTGGCCTGGAGGGATAAATGGGACTTAGAGAGACAAAATAGAAATGAATACATTCCAGAAGAGTATACTGTACAGGCAAAGACTTAGAGGCTGGGATGAATCAGCCTACTGTGTACTGCTAACTGTAGATTCCGTCTCACTAAGCTCTCAAGAGTCTCAGCACCGTGGGTATTAGTTTTCCCACTTCCAGACTGTTGCTTTGTGGTCCATTTGCGCGATTTACCTCCTTGGTAGATTAAGTTAGCATAGTAGATTATCTAAAGATACAGCAAGAAAAAAAAATATGTAAATATGTATAAAATATATAAAATATGTATAAATATATGTAAATATGTATAAAATATATAAAAATATATAAAATATATAAAAATATATGTAAATATGTATAAAATATATAAAAATATATAAAATATATATAAATATATAAATATATAAACATGTATAAATATATATAAAAAATATATAAATATACATAAATATGCATAAATATATAAATATATAAAAATATATAAATATATAAAATATATAAAAAATATAAAAAATATATAAAATATATAAAATCTATAAAAATCTATAAATCTATAAATATGTGTAAATATATATAAAATATATATAAATATACAAATATATAAAATATATAAAAATATATAAAATCTATAAAAATCTATAAATCTATAAATATGTGTAAATATATATAAAATATATATAAATATACATAAATATATAAATATATAAATATATATATAATATGTATAAATATATATAAATATATATTAAAAAATATATATGTATCTCAACTTCTAGGCTTCCTGGTCAACATTATACTAGCAGAGCGACTATATCTGAAATATAGGTAGCTATAATTGGGACAAACAGCAGTATCTTAGCCAGCTATGTTGATCTATTGCCCTGGCATCGTGAGAGCCACCTGCCTAATTTCAAAGACATGGTTGCAGCTTCTGATGAAGGTGTGACTAGATCTAGGCACCAAGCCTGGGCTTGGTGCCACCTGGTGGGCCAGAAACACCTTCGGAGTCAGACTTCTCTCCCTGCTAGGCGGGGGCTGGGTGGGCTGGAAGGAGCTAGACGAGAGCCAGTGCTCAGGGGAGCTGGGGCGGTCTCTTGCTGTGGTTTCAGCACGGGAAGCCAGGAGCAGAGGCAGGCAGATCTGTCCTTGGATGTGCCGGAGACACAGTGGGGAGGCAGGGTCGGGGGTGGGGGGGGGCAGTGGCCCCGGAAGCTGAGACTGCTAACCCGGAATCAAGCGCTATCCACGGAGGTTGACTCAGAATTGGAGCCAAAGGGAGATGAAGCCAAGAGGGGGTGTGAAACCTGGAAGGAAAGAGAAATAGAAGCAAGAGAGAAGTGGACAGACTGGAGGTGGCTTGGCACAATTCCAAAGGCAGAATGTGGGTGACAGTGGTGACTTCTAATGCTGGTACCACGTGGGCCTGGGGGGGCCACGCTGGGTGTATTTAAGGAGCTGGAGCAGTTGGACAGCAGACCCGTCTGGGATTGTGCCCACTGCCTATCACTCTGTTAGCCTCTCTGGGGCCCTCAGCTGGGAGGTCCTGCCCAGGAGCTACTTTAAAGCCAGTCCTCCTTCTGTGTGACCTTAATCCCCTGTCCCTCACCATTCCCCAGTGGCTTCGCCAGAAGTCTTGGCAACGGGCTCAGTGCCCCAAATGGACAAGGAAGACTCCCTAGGAGCCTTGAGCTTGAGCAAACCACAAGGAAACAGCCTTTTGTTTCCAGGCCGTGGCCTCTGCTGACAGATGGAATCCCTACCACCTGTCTGTGCAGCCATCAGCACATGCGCTAATCGCGCTGACCTTTCCTTGTAAATGGCAGCATTCAGGGCTCTTGCCTGGAGTACGGGGTGGCCAGGGGTCACGGTGTCCATCAAAAGGCAGGAAGATGAAGCCAGGCCTGCTCTGCACCAGGATGTGAGAACTCGTTCCCCTTCGTCCAAGAACCAACATGTTCCCCTGGCTGCTGTGTCTCCACTGCAGGCCCCCGGAGAACAATAACTCATTGAAAATTGAGTCTGGGTTGGCAGGAGCCTCGGTGAAATGGCCACCAGAGCCGCGTGATCTTTCTTTCCTTTTTATTCCTACCCTTTGCCATTTGAAACACTTTGTAAACCGTAAAGCACTAGTAAATATCAATTAATATGATTTACTCATTCATTCTGCAAATATTTGCCGGGCATCTAATCTGTACCAGATGCTGGGCTAAGTGGTGGCCCCACAGACACGCACAGGACAGTTGATGTTCCCAGGACCGCACAGGGGCGGGGGACTGACTGCTAACATAGACGCATAATCACACTCACCCAACCAAGAGTGCAAGTGGGAGCTCCCGCGGTGGGGGGGGGGGGGGGGAGAGTCTGTATGGGGGCAGGATCAGGGAAGGAGATTCCCGAACTGAACCAAGTGCCAGAAAGTAGTCTGGTTGGCTTGGGAGGCAGGAGAAAGCCTGTTGTTGGAAACAAGCTTTGATTAGGGCAGCAAATCTCCGCGTGTGGCCGAGTAGCATAGAAGGAAAGGGGTGAAAATAGCAACAGGTATGGTGAGTCACAAAAGGAGTTTTTGAAATCCATGATGGAGAGGCACTCAATTGTTTTTAACCGGGGGGGGGGGGATTTTTTTTTTTTTGACTCTTGATTGCTTTATTATTACTGTTGTTGTTGTTGCCCCAGAAAGAACACTCTGGCCACACTACAGGGCTTGCATTCACTTTTGGATAGGTATGAGAATGAACTGTGGGCATTTTTTTTTTTTTATTTAAAAACTTAGAAAAAGAAATGGAGGTGTGGTGAGTCAGAACCCCGTGGTAGAGAGCTAAGTGAGTTCTGATACAAGGAGGCGGTGGCCCTGGACAGAGCGTGGGAGCAGCGGTGGGGGCAAGGGGGGGAAGAACAGGAGGGAGAGAGATGTTGGGCAGTCAGGCAACTCTCATGGTTAAGTTCACACGACCCACAGATGGGTCCAATATGGTCTGGAACATTGCAGCTGTGGATTGACCTGGGAACCAACTCCCTATCCTCCATTCATTGAAGCACCCACTGAATCGAGTATGGCGGACGTCAGGGAAAGCAGCCGTGACCTTCCGGAAGGGGTGTTTGGCCCCGTGCTGTATCTTCACTTTGCCCATGCAAAGCATCTGGAGAGCTTTTAAAAATGTAAGGACTGTGTCCCTCCTTGGACCAGTTAAATCAGAATCTCTTGTGGGAAGGATGTCATTTCCAACGGAAGTTCGAGGTAGGAGATGGGAATATGCCAAGGTTAGCTGGGGGAAACGAGAAGGGGCCTTGAGGATGGGGGCTGGAGGGGGCGGCAGGTGCTCCCCATGGATGTCGCGCTTGTGGCTCTCCCCTCGTGGCTCTGCTACCTCGGGCACTTGTCTGACATGTCTGTGCTCAGTTTCGCCAAAGGTAAGCTGCCGCAGACTGGGAGCGTCGATAACAGAAATGTATTCGCTCACAGTTCTGGAGGCCACGAGTCCAAGATGAAGATGTCGGCGGTGTTGCTACCTTCCAAGGCTGTGAGGGGGGATCTGTTCCAGCCTCTCCCCCCACCGCCCCCCCGCCGCTGGTGGTTTTCTGGCAATCCTTGGTGGTCCTGGGCTCGTGGAAGCATCACGGGGACCCCTGCCTTCATCTTCGCATGGAGCCCTCCCTGAGTACGTGTCTGTGTCCAAATCGCCCCATTTTATAAGGACACAGTCATCCTGGATTTGGTCCCATCTTAATGACTTCATTTTAATCTGATTACCGCTGAAAAGACCTTCTTTCCAAATAAGGTCACATGGTGAGGTACAGGGTGGGGGGGCGGTTAGGACTTGAACATGTGAATTTGGGGAGGATCAAATTTAACCCGAAATGACTTGGAATACAAATGCTATTATTATCATCCTCTTTGTTATTATTTCCACTCATTTTTGAACATTAGGTGCCAGACCCTACAGAAATGATCTATTAATCCTCCCTGGAACACTGTGCAATATATGATATTGACCGTATTTGATTAATTTTTTAAGAATTTTTAAAAATGTTTATTCATTTTTTTTTTTAAGAAATAAAGAAAGAGAAAGAATGAGAATGAGTCGGGGAGAGGCAGACAGAGAGAGAGAGAGAGAGAGGGAGACACAGAGTCCGAAGCAGGTTCCAGGCTCCAAGCTGTCAGCACAGAACCCGACGCGGGGCTTGAACTCACGAACTGTGACATCATGACCTGGGCGGAGGTTGGGTAACTGACTAAACCACCCAGGCGCCCCAATACTGACCTTGTTTTAGAAGTGGAGAGGCCGACCTGCTAAGAGCCTAACCCATGGCTGACTGGGTGTATCCCACAGGGTCCCATAAAACACGGGGTGGGTCTGCGCCCTGAGGGCCCCTGCAGGACTCGACATCTGAATTTTCCTGGGGGGCGCCGGGGAAAGGCTGATTTGGCTTTGCCATTCTCAAGAACAGGGGGCTCGGCAGGACTCACGGGAAAGGTATGCCCGTATTGAATTAGTAACAGGATCCTGAAGTACCAGCTGTCTTTCTTTATTCATAGCTTTTCAGAGCCGGAGGTGCAGCGCAGTGCGGTGCAGGAGGAGGAGGAGGTAAGGGGAGGACAGGAGGTTGTGTAATTCTTACAGGAAGAAAGCCAAAAAGCAAAGGAAAAATGCACGCAGCAAACCCACACAAGCGACTTTGCAGAACAGAGATGAATGTTCAGCTGTGTCCCGAAATGGTCATGGAGCACCGGGGCGGGAGGAGCTGTTGCCTCCTGTGGGTTTGCCCCAGGCAAGATCTATTCTGCGCAAGCGATCAGCCGCTGGGCTCAGCTGGGTTCAGCTGTGCTCACGAAACGTTGTATCGAGAAGCTGTTTCCCCTGCTCGCTCGACTATGGAGACAGTCCCTGCTCTGCAGGAGCCGGGTCACGGGTGGGGGCTGCCTACTCAGGAGGAGATCACCTTGGAATCAACGGCAGGAGAAAGCAGAGTTGTGGAAAGGAAGCGGAGGGGAGGCTCCAGAACAAGGCTGGGGCCGGGGTGGAGTCAAGGGAGGCTTCCTGGAGGAGGCAATGATGGCCGACTCTTCAGAGAGGGGTATTGAGTTGCAAGGTCAAGTGAGGAAGGCAGCAGTGTGAGCAAAGGCACACCGTGGGGACCCCCGCGCATGTTGACCAGCGGGCGTGCTGACTAGTGCCCATAGTATTCTAATCGGGGCTAAATGGGCCCCTTCTGGTGACGTAAATAATCCCAGCCTTCTCTTCAGGGGTTAAGAGAGCACACCTTTCTAGCTTCTTCCACCAGAAACTCACAGGGACAGGGATAGATCACAATTTGGTTCGGGGCCCCTAGGCGTAGAGTTGCCAAATATATACTCCACTCAATATGAATCAGAAAAACCCGAGCACTTTAAGGAGAGGATTAATTATTAAGAGCATATCTATTAAAGCTTAGCACTTAGGCACTAGCTGCAGATTGGTTCCGAAGAGAGTGGGGAAGAGATTCTGGGCATGCTCATGAGGTTCTTGTTCCAGAACATCTTGTGAAGTGTTAGCTGACCCAGGTATCGAAAGGAGAAATTCACATAACCCGTGCTAACTATTAAAATTCTTCCATTACCTTCCCTTGAGATCACCCAAAGATTAGGCAAACATTAGGGAATGTGTCCGACTGCTGCTAAGTTTTATGTACTGTCTTCCTGCTGATAAAATGATGCTTAGTTTGTAAAAGTAGCAAGGGGTAGAAATTCAGAAAAAGAATCTGTTGTTAGTATAAATATACTCCCCTCCACCATATTATGCTAACAGAGCGATCAGATAAAACAACCACATCACAGGGATACATTTTTTCCTTGGAACAAAAGCCTGTTTCCTTTGTAATGTTAATCCTAATGTGGTTTTTGGAAGAAAATTAAATATTGATGAACCTTTTAGAAAATGTGTGGATTATAATGTGTCTCACTTCATTATAAAAACTTTTAAAGAAACTGGTGATTATTCTTTGGAAATTACCTTCCTGACCGTAAACACGTTGACTTCTATCGAAACGAATTTTTTTACCGTTAAATGATAAATCCGTAATGGAACTCGTCTTTAAGGCAGGTACTTCAACGTTTAAACCTTGCCTTGTTTTTAAGGCGGCACATTGTCAGGGCATGGCTTTCTCTGGTTTGAATGTATGCTTGTGTCTCATTCAAGAGAAACAGAAGCTGCTTTAAGCACTCAAAACAGGAGGGATTTAATCCAGGGAATTAGCTCTATGGAGGCTGAAAGATAGGCGAAGCCAGCTAGAATAGATTACAGGTAGATCAAAGTGACCTAGAGATTCGCAGAAGGAGGAAAGTCATCCCAAAGTGGACGGCAGAGGGACAGAGCTGTGCTGCCCAAGGTCAGGGGCACGTCACCAGCTCGGCTGGTAAATCACTCTGAGACTGGAGAGAAGACGAGAGCAAAAGCCACCCAGCATTCCCTTCCTCTAGCCTTGCCTTCTCTAATTCTAGAAACTGTTTGGCCACCTGGAGCCCACAACCATGGAGGTGGGAGCCTGGAGTTGCAACGTCATCCTGGGGCCATGCAGGCGGTGGCCAGGGAAAGGCCAGGAATAGATGGCCTGGCAGACGGGCCTGGGGTCTGCACAGCTCATCAGCTTTCCATCGGCGTTATTTGCCAGGCCGGGGAGAAGGGGCAAGGCCGTATGAGCCCCTTGAGGGGGGGGAGGGGAACTGAGAGAGGAGGAGAGAGAATGTTCCAGCAGAGAGCTAGAGAAAAGAGCACCGATCTCCTTTCTTCGGATCTTTTCCCTCTACATTCTGGAGTCGGCCTGATGTATTTTCCTCTTTTTCTTTTGAGTTTTTCATTTTCTTCTGACTCTCCATGTTTGACTCCGTGACTTTTTAAATTACGCCCAGGGCCTCATGGGTCTGCCCCTGAGAAGTATATTCATTGGGGCATCTAGGGGAAATCTGGGGGGAGCAGAGTCTGCTTTAGGCACAAAAGGACACCCCTGCTGCCTCTTCCTGTCCTCTGTCTGCTGGCACATTGGCTCCTCCCAGCTGGTCAGCTGCCAGCCTGAAGCTCTTGAGCGTGGGGATTCCTCCGCGGTGCACTGTATCCAGTAGGCGCCAATGCCTTCGAGTCAGGCTGGACACCTGGCTGTGCCATTGACTAAATACGTGACATTGAGGATGGCCTTAACTTCTCTGAATTCAATTTTGTCATCTGAAAAATAGAATGGGGGTTCTTAATATTTACTCGGCACAGTTTCCGTATGAATGACTGATGGCATCTATCAAGCGTGTGTCTGGAAATTATGTTCTGATTACTAATCCTTTTTAGTACATCGCTCGTGCTTGGATCACTGCAATAGGCTGTCCATGGCCTCCCCACCTGTACCCCTAGCACCCCCTGTCTGTGCTCAGCCCGGCAGCCAAAGTGATCTTCTCGAAATGTGAAGCTGGGTCTCCGTGTCATGCCGGGCTGCAGTCCCAGTGGCTCCCGTTACACCAGGGTGAAAACCTGCGTCTTTCCAGAGGCCTACAGCACTCTGGGTCCCCTGGTTCCCATTATGGCTCTTCCTCTTTCTCCTCTCCCTCTGCCCCCCTGCACTCCAGCCACTCCAGCCTCCTTGTTCGTCCGCGGTCAGGCTGGCTCCTGTCTTAGAGCCTTTCTAGCTGGCTGCCCCAATGCCATCTTCCTCCAATGCCCACACGATGAACCCCTGAACCCCTCCAAGCCTTGCGCAAATGTCACCTTGCCACCGAGGACCGCTCTGACCCTTCCATTTAAAAATTACGCCCCAGGGAGCCTGGGCGGCTCATCGGTGAAGCGTCCGACTCTTGGTTTCAGCACAGGTCAGGATCTCATGGTTTATGGGCTCGAGTCCCACATTGAGCTCTGCACTGGCAGTGTGGAGCCTGCTTGGGATTCTGTGTCTCCCTCTCTCTCTCCCCCTCCCCTGCTCACTCTCTCTCTCTCTCAAAAATAATGAATGGGTAAACATTAAAAAAATGAAAAGTCAAAATTACACCTCCTTCTCCACACCTTGCCCAACACCCTGGCATTTCTGATCCTTCTTTATGAAATTTCCCTTTTCTCCATAGCACGTGACATCTGCTCACATACTTGGTGATGCTCTGTGGTCAGGCGTGATGCCCTTTGCATGGATGCTGCTTCTGGTTCTGCTCTTGCCGCTCAGGTGGCTTCTGTGCCCTCACTGCTACCGTGCAAGGGTTGTTAGATGCGTTCCAACTAGCCTTCACGCCTTAAATTCACTTGTGTTAGCCCATGCACATTTTTTGAAGAGCCATCAGCCCCGCAAGGTGAGCACGCCTGTTTTTCCCCTCCCCTGTGCATCCCCGTTGTCAGGATGGAGGCTTCGGGTTTATAACACGGCAGACTAAATTCCCAGGTGAGGGAAAGCCAAGGGAGAAACTCTCCAAAGGACCGCTCTGCAGGGACAGGCGTCTCAGCAGAGGTATCTGTCACCCTCACCCCTCAGGGCACCCACCTGTCCGCAATACCTGACGTGGTCCCTTCATTGCCCGGCTGGAAGGAGAACAGGATGCTGAGAGGACCAGGGTCCAAGTTCGACTTGCATCTCTCTATGGATATGGAATAATGCCTGAGCTCCTCGGCTGTAGGTGCCAATCTGTTTATCCGCAGGCCTGCCCGTTCGATGATTCGTCCATTTCTCTAAGCCTACTTACTGTCCTTGAGGCACTAGACACATTCATAAGGTGTCTCGGGGCTTATTACAGTTCCTCCCCAGTCAGTAGGTTTTTAAAATATTACTTTCATCGTTCTCCGTCTTTGAGCTCTTGTTCGTGCTGCTGGCTTAGCTCTCACGTCTTTGCCTGTCGAAATCCTCCTCGCCCTTTCAGGTGCCTGTGGCACGGACTGGGAGTGCTCTGCCTGAACAGTGGACAGCGCTATGTTTCGCACTCACCTTTGCACTTGGTTGGGGCGCAAAGGTCAGTGGGGCTTTCTGTACGCGCAGTGAACTTAGCTGATGGAAGGGATTAGACTGTTTGCTAAGGAAATGACCAAATGAATTAACCCGTCAGTTAAATAATAGTAGGAAGAGACCAAAGGAAGTAGAAGTGAAGCAAGAGAATAAAAATTTGGAGATGAGAGGTACCTTCTCAGCAAGAAAAAGTATCTACATCTATATATTAAAAAAAAAAAAAAGAAAAAAAAAGTTATATGGGGTGTTTCCCTCTGTAGAATCTCCCTCAACCCCAAACCGGTTGCAATTAGAGGGAGGAATGTGAAAGCCTTTCTCAATCTGTCTTTCATACCATGAAGCTTTCTAAGGGGCTTATTCTGTATTTCCACCCCCTTTGAGATTTTTTTCTGGAGCCCGACTCTCTCCGTAGACACTGGGAAGCTGGAGAGGAGAGGAGAGATACCTTTGCACATATTCCAGGGAATCAAAAAAAGAGAATCAATCAGTTGGTGGATCTTTATGGCAAATCTGGAGCCGGTGTTTGGGGAAAGATGCCCACACTTACTCCTAGCCTTCTGTACCGCAACAATCAAAGAAGCCTGTGTGCTCTTCGGCGGTTGATGATGGATAATTTATATTTTATAATGTAGATTGTCAGAGTTTCCTTTATGTAATGACGATAGACTATACACAGCCACCTTTGTGGAACCTAAAAACATCACTGCTTGGGGCCAGATGTAATGTGCAATAAATAATTTAGCACGGAGCTCTTTTCGTTCTATTTCCAGTACGTTAGAATTCATCTCGGCGGCCGACGTGAAACACCACTTAGTGGACGGCAACGTTTAAATATATCTCCCGTGTAACCTGATTTGCACCGAAAGGGTTCCAACAGTTGCAAAGAGACTTCGGAGCTGGGGATTTCTTCTGCCTTCAAATCAACGTGTGTCCTCTTTTCCTCCTGGCTGCTTTTACTCCAAATTAACCCAATGCCTGATATGGACATCAATTCGTCTGTGTCTTCAAATACATTTTTCACCTCCTAAAATGCTTTGCATAGAAATTGTGGCACCTCGGTCTCAAGTACAACGTCAATGTTTTGTGTCTAGAGAGCTCTCAGATTCCACAAGTCTTCGCCATGGCAATTGGCCAGGGAGATCCTAACCATATATACGGAAACCAAGGCTCGGGAAGCTTAGGGCTTCCCCAAGGTGACTTAACTGGTGCTTTCTTTAACTCAAAAGATTTTAACCAGCACCTTCTACACGCGAGGGGTTGTAATTACGATGGGTACTGGGTGGGTTCCAATGTCGAAAAAGAGGAGATTGTCCCTGACCTCCTCAAACTTAATTCTAATGGAGAAGGCAGACGTTTAACATTTATGCAAATGATGATTTCATCACAGCCGTGGCCATGCCGGTGGAGACGCCTGGGGTGACATGTGAGCCCAGAACAGGGGACTCCCGTGCAGGCCTTGGGGAGTAGCACGTGCCCTTAGGATTCACCGGCTCAAAGAGGGACGGGGAGAGCATGTCAAGTAGAGAACTAGCAAGTATGGAGACCCTGAGGCAGGACGTGTTTGAGCACCGGCAAGAGACCTTCATCAAGTGGCGGAGGTGAGTCTCCTTCAGATCCACACCTTTCAACCCCAACCACCAGGCGCTTCCACTGTTACAAGGATGGAGAGCTTTTGGTATGGCATTTGGCTGGCTGTGGTCGGAGGAGACCTCCTCTCCCTGCCAGGAAGAGACTCTAACCTCAGCCTTTAGTGCAGCCAACTCCAGGCAAAGGTACCCGGGTTACGTGGATTAATGGCAAATGATAACAGCATTTATTTCCTGGAATGGGATGAAAGCAATAACGTAATAATCGTGATACCGTGACAACACGGAAGGCGACGGGAGGAAGCATTAATGCAACAATGTTACCCAACCGAGTAACCTTAGCTCACATTTTGATAGTATTTTCACACATCTTTGCTTTT
The DNA here is from genome assembly GCF_022079265.1 of Lynx rufus. Classification (NCBI taxonomy): domain Eukaryota; kingdom Metazoa; phylum Chordata; class Mammalia; order Carnivora; family Felidae; genus Lynx; species Lynx rufus. The sequence continues at coordinate 131,468,065 of NW_025814896.1, forward strand.
CTGCCTCTCGCCAGCCGTATGAATGGAGTATGAATGGACACAGTCGCCCCATTTTACAGCTGAGGTTACTGATGGTTAGGAGATTAAGTTTCTTGCTCACGTGACTCCTGTTGAGAGGCAGAACTTGGAATCCAATCCCTTTGCTGCAACTACTTTATTTCCTGTGATTGAGCACGAGTCCTGGGCTCCTCACAGTGCAATTCTGTGACACTGAGTGACTCACTTAACCTCTCCACGCCTCACTGTTCCACTTTGTAGCATGGAGATAATAATAATTCTGATTCACAGGGTTAGTTTGATGATTACATAAATTAGTATATGGTAATAGGCTTAGGACAGGGCCTAACACATAGTAAAAGCCAAGCAAGTATTAGCCTTGCTATTGATACTCATTGTCACTATTACTTGTTTCCAGAGCAACTTGGTTTAATATTTTAATTAAAGAAAATCTTAACGTTTATTTATTCATGAGAGAGAGACAGAGACAGAGCGCCAGCAGAGGAGGGGGAGAGAGAGAGGGAGACACAGAATCCGAAGCAGGCTCCGGGCTCTGAGCCATCAGCACAGAGCCCCATGCGGGGCTCGAACTCACGAACTGCAAGACTGTGACCTGAGCTGAAGCCGGACACTTAACCGACTGAGCCAGCCAGGCGCCCCTAATATTTTAATTTTATACTGATAGCAATCTGACCCTTCATCGGTTCACTCTGAATCTAAAAATGAATTAACATGACAACAAAAGAGAGGATATTCTTTTTTTCTTTTCTGATACACGGAACCTATTAAAAGGGGATTAATGGAACTTCAACTTCAAGGGAGTCATGAGCCTTTAGGCTAAAGTGGTTCATCCCTTTTCTAACAAAACTGTCAGCCACATCACAGATAGTTAATACCTCACATTCTTTCCTTCATCTACAATACAACATGCATGGAACATCTGAGATTTGACAGGCATCGTTCTAGATACAGCAACAAGAAAACAGGCAAAATTCCTGCCTTCCTAAGGCTTACATTTTAGTCGGGGGGAGAAAGAAAGAAAGAAAGAAAGAAAGAAAGAAAGAAAGAAGAGAAGAAGGAAGGAAAGAAGGAAAGAAAGAAGGAAGGAAGGAGAAAGAAAAGAAAACTGTGCTATGTGTTAACAATGGCTTCAGAGAGAAAATGAGGTGGGAAAGGAGAATGTGGAGTGGAGGGTGAGGATTCTTTAAAGACAGTGACCAGTGAGGACCTACCAGGAAGGTGACGTTTGGGCCAGGACTTGAGGGGTCAGGAAGTGACCCACCCAGCTCCCTGGGTTAATAGCATCCTAGACAGACCATTCCCTGTGTGTCCTCTAATGGCTTTGTATTGATCTCCGTGAGGAAAGAACCTCACCTTTGCCCTTCATTAATTAAGTAATGATTTTCATTCATTCATTAAGCATTTTATGATGACCTGCTTCGTTCTAAGCCCTGTCCTGGGTGCTGCGACTTGAGACCAAACCAACGTACCATCCTGCCCATTAAGGTGTAATACACAGCGTAGCTGGGAGGCCGAAAGTGCATCCTGGGGACCACAGCCCCGGAAACAACAGGAAGGCAGACGGATATTCCCACGTACCGAAGGCGAGGCTGAGAGAGTCACAGAGGAGGTGACGGTCAGATGAACCTTAATAATTGAAGGGGACTTTGTCAGGAGGACCCAGGGGGCGAAGTGTATTCCAGGCAGAGGACCCTGTGCACCCAGTGACAGCGGTGTCGTCCCGTGGCTGGGGCGCAGGATGGGAGGAGGGGCGTGGCGGGAAAGAGGGCGGAGACCTCGGGGTCCAGAGCACAGGTGCCTCGCGAGTCACCAGGAGGAGGTGACTCCTTCCCGGAGCAGCAGGGGCCGGCGGCAGAATCCGGAGGAAGAGCGGGCTGCCATCGCGTTTGTGTGCCGGGACGGCCACTCGCGTGGCTGCGAGCTGGGAAGGCCTGGTTTTCCACCAGCGCCGGGTCCTAGGGCTGGAGACGAGGCCTGCGGAGGGGGTGAGGGCCGGGGAGCCTGCCTGGCGGAAGGGTCGGCGCCGGGTTCTAGATGTGATGAGGCGGTCACTCCGGTGGGACCGACCGATCACTTGGTTCGGAGCACGAGGAACGGGCGCGGGAAGCACCCTGGGCTTCTGGCGTGGGTGGCCAGAGGCCCGACAACATCACGGACCGAGGCGGGGACTCTGGAAGATTCCGGGTTCGAGTGCGGATGTGTCGACTTGGAGGTTCTGCCAGGGAATTGAAGACGGCGGCGGGTCTGGGTCTGGCGCTCCTTCCCGAGGAACAACACGACTGTGTGGCATGCTTGTGTCCCCCCAGGAGCCGAGCGCCGTGGCCAGGGTCCCGCCTCGGGGTTCGGCGTGCGGTGTGGACACTTCCCACGGCGGGGAAATGGAAGTGGCCTGTCTCACGTGTTCCGGCATTGCATTCACAATCGCCGTTTGTAGAGCCTCGGCGAGGGGTAGGTGCGCCCGTTATTTCTGCTGGAAAGATCAGGAGACCAAGGCTCAGAGAGGTAAGTTAACTAGTCCATGGTCACTCAGCTGGTGGTAGAGTTAGCGCTCACACCCGGGTCCTGTTGCCTCCGGTATTTCAGAGGCTGAGCTCAGTGGGCCCGCATGTCCCTGGGTGTTAACGGTTTTTCACTGTTTTTCCTTTCTGGAGAAGACACGTTGCCTTGCTTTGGGGCAGATGCTCTCCCGATGAGGTGTGTCCCATTCCAGGAAGCCGATGGCTTGATTCACAAGCAGGGGACACCGGGGACACCGGGGCGGCTCGGTCGGCTAAGCGTCTGGCTTCATCTCAGGCGGTGATCTCACGGTCCGTGAGTTCGAGCCCCACGTCAGGCTCTGTGCTGACAGCTCGGAGCCTGGAGCCTGCTTGGGATTCTGTGTCTCCCTCTCTCTCTCTCTGCTCCTCCCCTGTTCGTGCTCTGTCGCTCTCCGTGTCAAAAATAAATAAACATTTAAAAAAAATTTTTTTTAAAGAAGCAGGGGAAGCCACGCAAACTGAGGTATAGGATGATCCCACCTAGACTGTCACAGAAGGAGCTTGGCTTCCCCTCAAGATGCCACCACCAAGACTGTGAAACTGGCTGGGGTCGTTCCCGCCGCGATCTGGCACATTTGTGAGCCACCTGCTGCTGGATCCAGGGAGCCCCCCTGGAGCTGGCCCCTGTCCCCGAGCACACAGGGGTGCCCGGAGAGAGCTTCTCTGCGGCACTGCCTGGCAGAGGCCCTCCCTGGAGACACATAAGACAGTGCACAAGGCACCAACTTTCCTGCTTCCAGAACAACAGGAAACTCACTTCACCCCAGAACTGTGTTCCTGACGGCAAAGGGAAGCAAGGGCTCTCAATTTTTCTTTAAAAAGTGTTTTTATTTTGGTCTTTTTTCTTGCTGGTGTTCATGAATACATATGCATGCTTGCCGAGATGGAAAAGCTTCAAAACTGTGTTATACTCCAACACGTAATCCAGAAAAATCCCCAGGGAACAGCGAGAGGGTGGCAGGGGGCGATGCTTCATCCAGCGAGAGTTGGCTATAGCACATGAAACTTGTCTTTCCACTCTTCTGCTAAATATTTCATTTACCCAAGTATGTACCGAGGAGAGTCCTCTTGGCGGTTCTGGTCCAGAGAACAGGGCGATTCTGATGTGGAAAACCAAGGCAAAAGAAAAAATTAAATTTCCTTAAAGCTTACAGCCCTTGAGTCAGCCTCTCTAGTCCTCAGGTCGAGTAGAGTGACCTTACGCTAGGAGCTCAGCGACCTCGATGATGACACTTTGCTGGGGGCAAAAGGCAATCTTAGCGTAACGTTATCCGGACCACCCGGGATCCTGTAAGTCTACTGTAACATATAGAAATTCCTTTGGAAACTTCTTCTATCTCTACCCACCCCACCCCCCACCCCAAGATATGGGTTGGCGATCATACTCCAAGCCCACTGATAATACATCTGAAGGGTCTCATGACTGAGCTTTTACCAAACAGTAATGAATGACCTTTTCCTAACAGCAGCTAGCCTCTCAAGGCCCTGGAAACCTTGTTTCCAAAACACCTGAGAGATTTACGCTATCCCTAACCCTGTCCCACCTGGAAGGTATATAATCCATCACCCACCACAACCCCCGTGCAGCTCTTTCTGCCCGGGCGTCCTGGCCCTGTGCTTTCATAAAACCGCCTTTTTTTTGCACCGAAGACATCTCAAGAATTCTTTCCTGGCCATTGGCCCTGAACCCCGACGCTTCAAACCACATCAATTCCCGTTGCTTTCTCCTGCTTGGCCACTGATTCGACCCAGCAGCGGAACGGGACTCTGGATTGGCAGCAATTATCCGCATGCCCTCTGTGTCCTGGCCAAGTGAGGGTTGCTACGAGCTAGTTAAGAAGTGCAGCCCCCGGTCCCTACAAACAGGATTACATCTGGTTAGAACTGTGTAACGCGCTCTTAGAAAGTCATTAAGCCAACACTAAGTCCCCGTAGGTCAGGACTCACATTGTATTTGCACTGAGATTCTTGACAGCTAAGGAGGGAATGGGATCCTAATCCACACTCAGTGTAGATTCCTTGCATAAATGGATAGTGAATGAGAACTTAGCATGCTAATATTATGTTCAATCCCGCTTTCTACTGGCACAGTAAAACGTTAAAATATATGGTCCAATGAGAGTCTAAGACACATAAGACACATAATAGTCCTCTGATGAGAATCTTCACAGAACAGTTCTCGGGGAAAGGGATATTTGGGCCGATTTCTGAAGGGTTATGTGGAAGTTCTGGTACAGTTTTACCTTTGGGGATGAATTTATAAGCGTTTGCCTGTCCTACTAGACTGTAATCTCCTGGGAAGCGAGGAATCAAATGTGATTTAGCTTTTTTTTGTTTCCAGAGCACCTTCCAAAGGCAGACCTGTGAGTCAGTGTGTTATACTAGAAAGAGCTGGTGTTTGAATCATACTGCCCGCTGGTTGCCTGTCGTCTCACCACCACCAAAATGGGGTCCGAATGCCAAGGCAAAGATGACACCTGGTGTCGTCTCCCACATTTTGGCTAGATTTTCCTGGATTTCCATCTTGGGTACCATCACCTTCCCAGGGTGAAGGACCGCAATGATCATTCGTCTCTACCAAAGGGATTGGTTGGTCATGAACTTCCTGGTCTGGACAGTTGCTGTGTCGTTCGTGATGGCAGCCAAGCTTCAAGCAACCAGGGGGGAAGAGAGCTGAATGGCATGCATGTAATGATCTATTTTTCCCTTTTGCCTGGGAGCTCCTCAAAGGCAGCAGTGACTAGTTCTGATTAAGCTCAACGACACCCCCCGCCACTTGATTAGGAAGGGCCCACCATCCAGAAAATACGCCAATGAATTAAGTGTATGATATATTTACATTCCAAGTTGCCTATGGAAAAGGATGACGGGGTTATCCTCCTCTTTAATTTTTTCCTCCTTCTAGAAATCTAATTGGTGTGCAGGAGGGAGGAGGGAGTTGGAAGGACAATAGCTTTTTTGCTAAATTTGGAAATAAATCCACAGACACACTGTCGATGAATGAGTTTTTTTTAAATAATGGAAGTTCTCCATTTTTAAATTGAATAATATATAGTTACTGACAAAGAGAGGTTAGAAATGTTAATTAAATCCAAATCTAGATATTCAATCCGATACCCATTATGTAAGCTTAATTATTTAACCTTTTTTAGTTATCTCATGCTGACTCATGTTCTCCATTAGCTGTCTTTCAAATCCCAAGCTCTTCTGCTTGTCAAACTTTTCAATGCCTGGAGACATTTCTATTTCATCTGCCTTCCTTTGTCAGATTCTTTGCGGTTTTCTCTGTCTCCCAATTAAGCACCAACACTGATTCTTAGATAATTCATTCAAATGCACAGGAACTCCGCAGTCTAGGAAGGAATTTTAATGACAAGGGAACGCAATCCTCATTTTCTCCTTTTCATCTCTGAACATCAGGATTCACCAGGTTTTCTGTGAAAGCCTATGTGCCTTTATTTTAGTGGCTGGAGAGTTGGTGCCTGACCACGTGAGCTGGAAGGGAAGAGAGACGCGACGACCTCATGGCAGTTGAAACTTCAGAGACATGTAGATCGTGAAGCAGTTTTAGGGATTTGTTTGTGCAGACCTCATCTTCTACAGGTAGGGAGCCAAGACCTCTAGATGCAAAGAGAAATTTCAGCTTAGATGCTTTCTCAAGAGAGCCTCAAATGCATGGTTAGCCACTTTCCTGCTATTTAACACAAGCATTCACAAACCATTCATTTATTCACTATCCACAGAGTGTGTGTGTGTCCCCACCACCCGGGTAGGCTCCAGAAATAGATCAGAAATGATTTCTCTCTTCAAGGCACTCAATGCTCTAAGCTGGATTAGATCAGTTTTCATTCATTCATTCACTTATTCATTCAATCATTCATTCCTTTAACTTGTTTCTTTGCTCTTTAGTTCATACATTCACTTATTGCCTATGGGTGTCCAATTATTGAAAAGTCAATCTCTCTTTTGTTGATTTGCTTTTGCAACTCTGTCAAAAATCAGTTGAGTCTCTTTGTGTGGATCTATTTCTGCGTTCTCTGTTCCATCCCAGCAGTCTATGAATCTGTCCCCCTCCAATACCATGGTGCTTTGATTACTCTAGCTCCTTGGTAACCTTGCTCGTAAGGAAGAGGGACCCCTCCCACTTTATTTGTCTTGTTCAAGATTGCTTTACCTATTCCAGGACTTATGCCTTTGCATGTAAATTTTAAAAAGTTTTCAATGTTTATTTATTTTTGAGAGAGAGAGAGAGAGAGAGAGAGAGATCATGTGCGGGAAGGGGGCAGAGAGAGAGGGAGACACAGAATCCGAAGCAGGCTCCAAGCTCTGAGCTGCCAGCACCGAGCCCAATGAAAAAAAAATTAAACATGCAGCTATCCTAGGACCGAGCAATTGTTCGCCAGGCATTTCTTCCAGAGAAATGAAAATTTATGTTCACACAAACTCAGTATATGAATGTTCATCGCAGCAGTAATTATAGCAGCTAAAAACTGAAAATAACTCAGATGTCCTTCAATAGATGGGTGATTATACAATCCTTTGTCCACACGTTCCATCACACATTCATCAGCAATAAAAAGAACTCCTGACACATGCCATAACTCGGATGAATCTGTAGGGAATTGTTGCTAAACGAAAAAAGCCGATTCCCAAATGTTGTGTACTGTCTGTTTCCGTTCATATAAGATTCTTGAAGTAATACTTAGAACAGATTCGCTCTAAGTAATGCTTAGAACAGATTACTTAGAAGGGGATTAGATGGTATATGAGTGTGGCTATAAAGGGACACCCGGAGGAATCTTTGTGGTGATGGAAATGTTTGTATCTTGACTGTCTCAATGTCAGTATCCTGGTCGTCATAGTCATCTGGTGTTTTGCAACATCATTGCAAAATTGTGAACCACTGGGGCATGGCAGGTAAAGGTACGTGAGATCTCTGCATCGTTTCTTGTAACTGCATGTGGATCAAAATTACCCCCCAATTAAAAGTTCAATTTGGGAAATCCAGTGTCTGAATGTGGTATAAAATTGTACAATACAAATGTTAATTCTAGTTTTTATCTTTACCACTGTTACTAGTACAATTTAACATTAAAGAGAGGGGTTATATGGGGTGCCTGGGTGGCTCGGTCGGTTAAGCGTCCGACTTCGGCTCAGGTCATGATCTCACCGCTTGTGAGTTCGAGCCCCGTGTCGGGCTCTGGGCTGACAGCTCAGAGCCTGGAGCCTGCTTCGGATTCTGTGTCCTGCTCTCTGTCTCTACCCCTCCCTCACTCATGCTCTGTCTCTCTCTCTGTCTCTCTCTCTCTCAAGAATAAATAAACCATTAAATTTTTTTTTTTTTAAGAAGAGAGGGGTTATGGAGAGAGTAAAGATTAAGTGAAGAATGAGAAAGAATTAAAAAGACAGATATCACCACCAAGCCTTGGGATGACCTTTGTGACATGTGGTTGGAGACGGACAGAGGCCAGCTGGAGAGATCTTCTGGAGTTGGCTGTGCTCTCCTGAAGATGCTGTGGACATTCCCATTTCACGGGGAAAGAAGCTGGTGAAAGGAGGGCTCGGCGTGCCCAGTCATAATTAAGTCCCATGAGGAGTGCTAATAAAGTTGCCCTGACATTTCCTTCCTAAAGCCAGGGAAGGAAGGTGCGAATGAACAAAGGCGTGCGTGCATTCGAGGGGAGAATCAGCGTGGTAGTTTCAGGTCCTATGACTGACTCGAAGTAGCATGGCGTTTTGGAGGCAAAGAGGAAACAGAGTCTAAGGCAGGGAGTGACCCAAGCAAACCACATCTCATGCCGGCTGTGCTCTGAAGACAGAGAATGGACAGGAGCAGGTCTGGAGGCTGGGTCACAAGCCAGGGATTATGCAGAATCCAGGTAAGTGATGAAAGGGGCCAGGAGGTTTCTGTTTCTGAAGAAGGAGGCCTGTTTTTCCTAAGTGTTTGTAAATAGGCACAGGAGATCGTGGGTCAGGTGCATGTCGAGGAGATCGTCTGGGGTTTCTTACACTGTTGGGGGCAGGGGATTAACGAGAAATCAATTAAAAGATAGTGGAAGAATTAGAAAGGGAGGTGGGTAGTTAATGGTTGGGTGGGATCCAGAGTTAAGAGTTCAGGTTAATCTCATTTCCTCTGACAGATGGAGAATCGGTGAGCAATGAAAGATAACCCAGGTTACCCCTGGGGAAGTAGGCACTAGATGAGATGGGGACACCAGAACGATGTTCCACTTTATCTGTTCTTCAAATGGCAGAATCTAGCATCTTCCAAAGTTCTCCAGAATGTTCCCGTCTGAGATGCTCCATTCAGAGAAAGGAGGTGTGGGGGCGGAGGGGGAGGAGAATCATAAGAGAAATGGCTCCCAGTGGACTAGGAAATTTTATTTTTCTATTTTCAAATAAGTTAGTTTACAGCTTGTGACAGTAAGAAAATCAATGCCATTTCTCATGTTTGCATAGCATTTGCTTAGCTGAATAATGCTCCAGGGAGTGGGTTTCTTCATAATGAATTTGATGAGAGACACCATTAATTCAGAAAAGCCTCTCTCGTTACCTGTCTCATCTTCCCCACCTCATTAATTCATTCGGCGCTGAGGCCAGAGCTCAAGTTTCATTGCCTCTGAAGCGATGAAAACAACATAGAAAGAAATAGAAGAAGGGCTATGGAACAAACCACTGAGGCTAGAGTCCGGATTTCCTGACTACTATTGAAATTCCCTGTTATGATTATTTGAATCAGTAAAATGGTTTGGAAAGATTCCAATTTCGGGCGGTCATGCCCAGATCCTGGTTGTTGACTCTCCTCAGTGAGTAAGTCCAGGGCCTCCGAGGTCTGGACAATAAAGAAATAAGACCTAATGGGGCTGGAATCGGGAACCGTTTCAAGGTTCACGTAAGAGACAGGGATGGGGCAGTGCTGCCAAATTGGAAAAGTCAGTTCAGGAATACACTTTTGGAAAATGAGGTCAGGAGTGAAGAAGGCAGGGGATGGCATGAAGAGAGCGGGAGAGCAGGTATGAAGGCTTTGAATGGCTTGTGTGTACGGGGATCCACTTTTCAATTTTTCTTAAATCAACGCGGAAGACCTTCCAGATAGAAGTCTACGTGTTATGCGCCTGCAGTTTGCCAAAATCGTTAATGGTGACAGAGAATAAGAGGGCGTAACTCTAGAGATCATTAAATACTTGGTTCTCTGGTTCTGACGCCCTGTGACCTGCTACAGTTGGGCAGATTTGAGTGAGCCTTGGACAGTCTGGGCAAATATGACGGGACTGACCTCTGCCACAAATTCACTGGGTGACCTTTGGTATTTCCTTTCTCCCTCTCTTGGCAAAGGAAATGAAGGTATTAAATTGGTCCCCGGGGACCTATTCATTTCTGGAATGCTCTCATTGTTTCTGGACAAGAGGGTCAGGCTAAGCACAGTCGGTGAATTCCATGAACTTCATTTCCTCTTTTCCTAGCTCCCAAATATTTCAGCCACTTTCAGGAGGAGCTCCGATGCCACAAAAAGGCGCCCTCCTCTCCCACTTTGATATTCCCGAGGGAGAGGCAGAGAGCCAGCAAGAGTTGTGCCCTCACTGCTCCAAGGACACGTTTTATTTTCTCCATGGGCTTGAAATCCTCAACACCAGCCTCCTGAGCTGGGACGAGAGTCAGGCAGAAGGAGTGGCTCGTGGTTGCTCTTTGCTTCTGTCTGATTTGCAGAGGATGGCCTTGTCCTGACATCATGCCATAGTGAGTGACCTCTGAGGTCTCCTGGGGAAGGGAACAATTACGTAACTGGACAGGTTACACCGAAGGCAATGGAGACATAAGGAGATGGGCCGGTGTAGCCCGGGATGCAGAGGAAGCAATAAGTGCAACACAGAGGACCCAACATCTGTGACGTAGCGCAAATGTATTTTGGGGAAAACTTCCAGCTTATCCAGACATGTTCTTCTGTCACCCCGCCTCGTCTTGCCTCAAGAATACAAATGCAGTGGTTTTGAACTTATGCCACATGTCTTTAATTTATATTCTAAATTCTTATAATGTTAAATTGTCCCTTGGGCAAAATAAACCTCTCACCATTTAATGTAACTGAAGAAAACCCTTAATAAAGAGATTCGGATGTATGTTGCCCTCACAATTGCCCTCAAGAGGCATCTACACATGAATTCTGTCTTGGTGCTATCGACTGGGTGATTCTGGTCACGTTGCTTTTTCTCCCTGGATTTTAACTGCCAAGTTAATAAGTTAACTTAATCTCTCATTTGTTCATTTACTCATGAAGTTTCTATGGCATGTCACCCATTGCTGGAGGTGCCAGGGAAAAATAAAATAAAATCTGTTGCCTTCAAAGACAAATAGTGATCTTCAGTTATGAGATGAGAGGCATTGACTGTAAGCTTGGGAGCCATTTCTCCAATTCAAATCAAAAAGTAGCTGACGTTATAACGTTTTAGGTCCATGGGGTCATCAGCAGGCACTGAGTCCTGTGGAGGCTTTGTTTGCAGGAGGGTCTGGGTTCAGTCTTGGCCTTGATCTCTATTACCAGTGTGACTTTGGACAAGGGCTCACAGGCTCTGACCTGCTTTCCTCCGACAATCATCGGCAACACCTGCCTACCTCGCAGGATGGACATCAAAGATTATGTGCACGAAAGCACCTCATAATGTCAAATGTCAGGGGTTATTCACGTAGGAATAACTTGCTTATCACAGGACAAATTGACATCTAGAAAATGAAATTCTCCTTGATTGTTAAGGTTCAACATGGACTTAGTTCAGTCTTTTCTTGAATGATATTTTTAAAGTATTGATTGGATTTTGTATTAGCCAATGATTTTTGGCAAGGTAGCCGTAGAAATAAGCTATGACTTGATATAAATTTCAAGTGTATCTAGTTCTACAAATTTCTAGATGTGTCCTGGAAATGTCCCTAAAGGTAATATTTGGAAATCTTGTTGGAAGAAACTCTAGAAATAACGTATTCCAGCCCTAACTTTTTCTGGTGACGAAAATGGAGTCGAGAGAAGGTTACTGATTCTCTGTGGATCATATACGAACTTGACCCATATCTGTTATGTACAGCTGGTAATTCCCAGGTCTTTTGGTTGTCTGTCCAATATTTGATTACCCCACTTTCCCTTATTGTAAAGCTTTTTCTTTTATTTGTTACCCTGAACTAGAACCAGAGATGGATAATCTAAATGCTTTGCTCTTTCAAATAGTTGTCTACCTATGTTTGCATCTATTCATTCCAACAATATGGAAGGCCAAGTTAGGATGCCACCTGTTGATGGATGGGAGTTGGTGACATGTTCATTATGATTCTTCTAACATTTTTGAGTAATAAGAATTCTTTGTAAATTTAACAGATATTATGAATGATTTAAGGATGACCATTTAATAGGAATAACAATCAGAGAAGAATTTGCGTGTCTTCCTGGGAGAGAGGTCTATGTTTTCATTGTGGCCTCGCTATGTATACTTGTCTGCATTTTGAGGAGTTGCTTAACTTTTCTGACGTTTCTTGCTCAAAAATGTCCACAGAACAAGGATGGTGTATTAGTTTCCTTAATTTGCTGTAATAAGTCATCGCCAGTGTGGTGGTCAAAACAAGAAAAATTTATTCCATCACAGTTTGGGAGAGTAGAAGTCAGAAATTAGGTGGGGCTGGTCTCCCTCTGGGAGGTCTAAGGGAGAATCCATTTCTCACATCTTTCAGCTTCTGGTGGCTTTGCTGGCATTCCTGGGCTTGTGGTCACCTCAGTCCAATCCCTACTTCCATCTTTACAATGCTTTTTCCTCTGTGTGTCCCTGTGTGTTTATTATGAGGATATATTCATTGGCTTTAAGACCCATCGGACAATCTAAGACGACATCCTCAAGATCCTTAATTGAATTACTTCTGCAAAGATTCCTTTTCCAAATAAGGTAACATTCACAGGGGATTTCGATGTAAGCGTCTATTTTTCAGACCCATCATGTAACTCCCTACCGAGTGTGTGAGGATTAAATGTGTGAGCCTCATGTCGGGCCTCCACAAGTGTCTGTGGTCTCCCAGCCCAGCATTTAGCAAACAGCAAACATCTAGCCGCCTGTTTTTGTTTGTTGTTTTGTTTTGTTTTTTTTACGTGGAAAGTGATTTTCCACCTAGATAACGTGGTTCATGTTGAACCTGAAAGCAACTTGCATTTATTAAGTGACTTCTATGAAGCTGGAATTTTGTACTCGTTTCCTGGTTTAATCTTCATAACTGTAAAACTAGAAACTGAGGCTCAGACAGGCCCAGTCCCTCGTGTGGTCACAGTCTGTGAGTGGCAGAGCCTGGAGTCAATCCCTGGCCGGCCTGCCTACTGTCTATGATGTACCAGGTCGTCTGTCTCTCCCTCTTGGGGAAGTAACTAACTGAACAGAACTACTGCTCAGCTAATTTGGATTCCTCAAAAAATATTCCTCCCTGAATACCTTCAGGTGTACAAATAAGGGTTCACTGCCTGCCTTTTCATTCCGATTCCCAGACCCCCTTCATCCGAGATGGAGAAAAGTCCTCTGAAAGCGTTAGGAACTTTTTCCTGAAATGGCTGTATGCGTCTTCTAGCTTCCGAGTCATCTGTGTGTGCAATATGATTAGACTATTAATCGAATTCTTAATAAAAAAAGTTTTCTGCGAGAGTGCACCCCACGAATTATGGAATACTTGCTTTCGCTTGCCTCATCTTATTTAAAAACATGGAGCGTCATGACTACACATCGCTTCCACGAGCAATTGGGCTCTTGAGAAGAGGACTCCATTGAGATTTATTGAAGTCTTTGGAGGAAGTTCTAATAAAACAGTCGACCGTGCAATCTGCAGCTCCGCGAATTGAATGGATGGAAAAAGCATTCAGATGCCCGTGGGTTCTGAGGCTTGGGATCATTTTCTCATCTGACGATTCCTCTCTGTTTTGCTGTGCCTTATCCTCACTCTGTCTACGGGGCCTAACGAGCGTGAGGCAGACGAGAAGCAGCACTGCTTTAGACGAAAAGTCCATCTTCCGGGAGTCCTATTGGCCTGAGTTAGAGATCACCGCGGCAGAACAAGGCAGCAACAGTTTGGCTTCGCTCTGCATCGGTCGGTGAAATGTTGAATGACTACACATGGAGCTGAGCGCCGTTCCATTGATGAGTGGCACATGATCAGAGAAAAAAAGACCAGTATTGGGGTAGTAAAATCAAGTTACAGAAGATAATCTTGAAGAGTATGTTGGTGGTCCTCCAATGTCAGAGTCCAGCAATCTGAAAGAGTCGACAATCTGTTATATCTGAAGGGATAAGATGAGGACAAAAATTGGTGAACGATGGAAGACCGCAAAGGATAAGCGTCAACATCTAGTATGGTGTGCCACACAGTTGGACCCAACAAATACTTGTTCACTTAGTAAATGAATGAATGTGATTGGAAGAGACTTCAGTGTGGAAAGAGGAGACTTTGAATCAAATAGATTCAGCTTTAATCTGCCGTTATTTAGCTGCGTCTAAGTGATTGAGTTCTTTGAATCTCTTAGACTAGATTCCTTTTCTTTAAAATGAGGACAGTGGTATTTACCTCCTAATACCATTGTGAGGATTAAGATTAGACAAGATCACAAGAGACTCCTAATGATGGAGAACAAACTGCGGGTTGCTGGAGGGAGGTGGGTGGGAGATGGGCTAGATGGGTGATGGGGATTAAGGAGGGCACTGGTTGTGATGAGCACTGGGTGTTGAATATAAGTTATGAATCACTGCGTTCTACTCCTGAAACCAGTATTGCACTGTATGTTATTAACTAAAATTTAAATAATAATAATAATAGTACCAATAAAAGATCAGACAAGATCAAGTGTGGGAAGGCACTTTTGGAGCCGTGATCAGGTTTGACAAAAGCACACGGGGAGAAGCTGGGGGAGGACATTCATGACCAAAACAAGAGCAGAAGTGGCCAGTGTGACAGCTGTTCAGTCAGGGACACTTCACAGGGGGTGGATGGCTGCGACTGGGTCCATCAGTGGCACGGCTGAGTAATTCATGTGTGTGATGATGACCCTGTGCTGTTCAGAAAATGTGATAATACGGTATGTTTTTAAGCAAAAAGCGAGACACGTGGAATGCATTAGGGAAGTGTTTTCTAAAAGCTGAGTTTTTTAAGTTGGATCTTTTAAATGTCTTTCATTTATTTAGTTACTTATGCTTTAGCCCTAAACAAGGCAAATATCAGTTTTTAAGAAATTTTCTTAGGTGTAATGGCTCTTTCTCCAGCTGAGGACTAAAACTGTAGTTGTTCAATTGATCGATCAGCGTCCGTTATGATTTAATGAGGTCAAACTGTTCCGGTGGAAGAAATAGTTTCTGTTTCATGAGTGTAAATTTAGAAGAATGTAATGCTAATTCTCAACTAACATCAATTACAAAACCATGTAGGGTCCCCCCCGCGCACCCCCCGCCCCCCTTAACACATGGTCAAAATTAAAATAGAATCCAGGTCAGGCGCCTGGGTGGCTCAGTCGGTTGAGCGTCCGACTTCGGCTCAGGTCATGATCTCACAGCTTGTGAGTTCGAGTCCCGCGTCGGGCTCTGTGCTGACGGCCCGGAGCCTGGAGCCTGCTTCAGATTCTGGTTCTCCCTCTCTCTCTCTGGCCCTCGGCCGCTCATGCTGTCTCTCTCTGTCTCTCAAAAGCAAATAGACATTAATAAATAAATAAATAAATATTAAAATAGAAGCCAGGTCAAGGTGACACGGTCAAGAATAACATGGCAGCCAGGGTTCCTGAAGACTTGACCTCCCCAGGCTCAGCTCCTCTTCCTGCTTGAACCTTATACCTCAGAGATTCTGGTAGCTTCTCTTTCCCCCAGCTGGCTCTGGAAGACCTTTCCTGACTCTGCCAAGCTGACTTAGTTCCTTCTTTTCTACTGTGTTTACTGAATCGCCTGGCCGCTTCTATTACAGCACAAATAAAATCGTAGTAGCTCTGTTTTACTGACTGCCTAGGATACAACAGATACTGCATCAAAGGTTCTGCGTGTATTGACTCAAGAAATCCTTTCAACAACCTTGAGAGTACATATTATTTTCATTCTACATGATCTAAAGCTTCATGGGCTTAGGAAGCTTGCTAATAATCACTTAGCTAATGAAAGGCAGAGCCTGAATTTGAATGAAGTTTTGTCTGAATCCAAAGTCATTTTCTGCAACTTTTACATTATGCTGTGTCTCTCTCCACTAGGCTGTGAACATTTTTCAGGGCAGATAGTGAATCTAATTTTCCTCTGTGTTGCCCATGGGGCCTGGGTTACATTAGATGCTCCGGAAATGTCCTTAGTACCCTGAAAGGTCCTTCTCAAATAGATGGCTCCTAGGAAAGAGCTGAATGCGCACACACACACACACACACACACAGATGCACACACACAGAAACAGAAACTTACACACATACACATGAAGGCAAACATACACAAACGCACAACTACATGTGAGAGTGGCCCATTAAGGGGACCTTCTTTGTACAGCCTCACAAAGGAATAAGTATAGAAGGTCCCTGATGTCTGTCTGGCGGGTCCCCGAAATGACTCAGGGATGTGCTTTCTGACTTGCACTGCACCTGTGATGGGGCCAGGCCTGCAGCACTAATGAAGCCGGGCCATCAGCGTGCTGCTTTTCTGGAAGCATGTGCTTTTCAAGGCGGTCGGTCGCTAGCCTGGAGATTTCCCTTGAGGGTCGGTGACCGTGGCTCCCAACGAGAAAGAAGTAGGTTTGTTTGTGTTTAAGACTGTCTACCCACATAGCCACTTCCAGCACCAGAGAGCAAAACAGGGCTCACTGGAATGGTGTGCCCTGGTGGGCGGCGGGGGGGTGGGGGTGGGAAGAAGTTGCTCTGTTCAGAGCTCAGCCTCCGTCAAGGCCGGCCTGCAGCTCGGGTGGTACGCTCCTTTCATTGCTATGCCATTTGCCGTGTTCTTTCTCAACAAATGCCTACTAACAATTGACTGGGTTCTGCCTCAGTCTCCTCCACCATTTTCTTGCCTTCATGGAAGCGAACGAACGAAAAACACAATCGTCGTTGGCCGGTGTGTCAATGTCTCTGGCCGCTGTAACAAACGAGAACGGGTGGTCCAAAGCACCAGGAATGTGCTCTTACACAGCTCTGGAGGCGGAGGCGTAAAATTAAGGGGCCAGCAGGGCCTCACGCAATCTGGAGGCGCTGGGGGAAAGTCGGTTCCTGGCCCCTTCCAGCTTGCGGTGGCCCCAGACGTTCCTCAGCTTGTGGCCACATCACTTCCATGGGGAGCTTCACGGCCACACGGCCTCCTCCTCACGTGTCTTTTAGGATATGTGTCCTTGCATGTGACGCCTACCCACACGATCCCGGATGAGCGACAATGATCTTTTCTCCAAATAAAGCAACATCCATAGCTCAGAGGGTTCACGACATGGACGTATCATTTTGGAGGCCACCATTAAGCCCAATTCAGCTGTACGCGCAGCCTGATCCGAAATACCTGGGAGCATGTTCAAAAGACACATGTCTGGATTCAGGTTTCAAAGACGCGGGGTCCAAGAATCCGAATTTAGTACAACTTTCCTGAATGATGCGGACAGCTCTTGCTGATTTGGAAAACCCTGTCTCGAACTTACGGCAGCACACCGAAGAAGTCTGCAGAATGATCTTTCTAACACACGGATCAAAATCATGTGCTTTCTCAGGTTCAAGCTTCCATTGCTCTATACCTCTCTCTCAACCTCCCTCTTGACATTCCATGTGCAGAGGGCGCTACGGTCATGCAGGGCTTTTTGTAATCTCTGAAGGTGCCAAGCCTTCTCTTATCCCAAAATGTTTGCATTTGCCCTCCCTTCCATTTGGAATGTATCCGCCCCACTTTTGGCTTTACTTAGTCTTCTGTATATTTTGGTGTTGATTTCAGGTAACTTCTCCCTGGTCCCAGATGAAGTTGGGTGGTCCTCCCATTCACTCTCACCAGCTCTGAATTCACATCCCCATCACAGACCTCAGCACACACTGGACTGTCATTGTAGGGTTGCCTCCCACCCACTCTCTCTGTTTCTCTCTCTCTCTCACTGAGGGCCAGAACCAGTCTCACTTACCTTCTTTCTCCTCCAGTACTTGGCAAAGTGTGTCTGGCATAAAATAGGGGTTCAGTGCACATTTCCCATGGAATAAAGAATGAATGATTGCTATTTATATAAATTTTCCCTGACTCTCAAGGTCTTTACCAAATTTTCTTAGTATGCTCATTCCAATGAGAATTTCATTTAAAGAGGAAAAGCCCAACGAGTTTCAGATTGCCTTGCATTAAAAACAGTCATGGTCATTTGTTTGTTTGTTTTCCATTGGCAGCTCCATATCCCTTCCTTTGGATGGGATTTTATTATTATTATTATTAAAATTTTTTTTTTTGACATTTATTCATTATTGAGAAACAGAGAGAGACAGAGCATGAGCATGGGAGGGGCAGAAAGAGGGGGAGACACAGAATCTGAAGCGGGCTCCAGGCTCGGCTGTTAGCACAGAGCCCAACGCGGGGCTTGAACTCACAAACCGCGAGATCATGACCTGAGTCGAAGTCGGACGCTCAACCGACTGAGCCACCCAGGCGCCCCATGGGTTGGATGGGATTTTTTAAGTTTATTAAAAGCATTTACAAGTTTCATCTCATACTAGTGAAATGAGGTAGGCAGAGTTATTAGTATCTCTATTTTACAGACAAGAACACAGACACTTCTAGATCAATTGGTTTGCCCATGGCTGCCCAAACATCAGTGATGAAACGTACAGTAGCTGGCTCAAAGCCAGCAGAATTTGTGCTACCCAAGCGTGGACCTTAAGTTGCCTGTTAAAAAAGCACACTAGGCAAATGTAACTGGAATCAAACTGATCTGTGGTGAGTACAGAATACATAGTAGCAGAGATCCATCTGGAAAATGCAAAGGGTAGGGGGGGTGATGGTAGGTCTACATGAGGACACAAGGTCAAAGCAAAATGCTGCCGATAAAGTGCAGTATCTAGTCAAGTAAACGTGTGGCTAACACATAACGTATCAAGTCCCTGGACCCAAATCTTGAGTATCTGGAGTTAGAGAAGAAAGAGAAAAGGGAACCGATCTGCCCTGAGGTCAGGCTACCACTCCAGCCAGATGAGGACAAAGCAGGAAGAGCCGCACCCATGTTATAATCTTTCTACACACAGAGACCCACCCACTCACGGACGTGGCTCAATGCACGAAAAATTAGATGAGCAGCGCTTGCTCTTTGGGGGAGGGACAAGAAGAGGGCACGCTGGGGAGTTTCCCCAATGATCAGTTCAGCAATTCCTTCAGTTCTGGGCACGTTAGTACCCTCAGGGGTAGTGTACCTGGTTTTCCTTCACAATTGTGCCAGCAGTGACAGCCTGGGGAGGGAGACGGGGAAGCAGTGGTTTGATCACATGCCTCTTGGTGACAAAAAACAGTATCTTGGTCGTCTCTAGAGCTACGGTCCTGAAAACGGGGTGTGCTCACTCAAGGCAGTGCTGAGGATGACCCACCGTGATGGGAAGACAATACTGGAACTTCTACGTATTCTTATCTTACCCTCTCTCGTTTTTGAAATTTTTACATTTTCTTTGTTCAATAATGAACACGATACTGTGGGTACAGGAGACTGACCATGTAATTTACAAACAAATAAATGTATGTAAAAGAGTGGCAAAATAAAATCACTTCTAGATTACTAGCCTAGAACTATTAATCCAGTCACCCAAGTAGTCCACCTACGCCAGGCTGGAATGTTCTCATTCAGGGATCCCCCAACATCACTGCACAAATCTGCTTTGACCTGGCTTCGTGAGAGTAACTGTTCCGATGACAAAATTTCAGATACCACTTCTGGAAATTCCATGGGTTCAGAGTAAAATCCAGTAATCATTTCCTGCCGACTTTCAGCTGGCCAGTACACACCCAGGCACGCTCCCTTCTGGGCCTTGGCTTTCGTGTGCGACAGAGAAACTGGGCCAACGCATGTGGAAAGCCCGTTCTGTCCTTGACACTTTGTGATTCTGTTAATTTAGCTGACATGGAAGAAAGGGCGTTGTGCCCCGAGTCGGGAGAGCGTGATGCAAATGTCTCCACATCCAGTAATTTCCCCTCTGACTTGCCTCTGAACATCTCAGTTTCCTTATCTATTAAATAGAAATACTGAGGTGCCAGTCATTCTAAGCAGGGACTACCGGGTCACTCATATAGTACGTCAACTTCGCAAGGTCACTTGGGTTGACTACCACTATTTTGTGGATGCGAAAATTGAGAAAGAAAAGATGAAGGGGTTTACCTGAGGACACGCAGCCAGTGAGTGTTACGTACAGGTTACACACCCGGTTAATCGGTCTCTAGAGCCTTCGTTCTGAATCACAGTGGTAACAGCAACCCATCCTAAATTAGTCTCTGGGACAATGGCTGTCACTTCGATGAGAAGAATCCACTCGTTCAAGAATTCCACGATTCCAAACTAAGGGGGAGCAGGAAACTCTTTACACGCCGGTGAGATTTTCTGGGTCAGATTCACCCAATGGCCTGAATACGATGCTGTGGGAAAGAAACAGAGCTGGGCGTAGGGCCTGGGTTCTCACCCCACCTTGTCCTACCATCAGATACTCCACTGTTGGGCCCCTTAGCTCCTCTATCTGTACGACACGCTAAGGTGCCTTCTGGCACTGAGGAGTCCTTCTGTGTCTGATGCCTGTAGATAAATTTTTTTTAAGTGCTCATTTTAGGTGGAAACAGTGACAATACCCAATGCAAATCATGGCTGGGTTGGCTTCTCAGGAAGGGATCTGAAATAGTTTCATGTACCCGTGACGGAGGCCAGGAAGGACAGCCCATGTCTGAAGCCTTGGTCACGTCGGCGTCTTCGCATCGCCAGCTCCCACTTGTTGGAGTCTGAGGGGTGATGGGGACCAGAGGGCTTTAGGCACGTTCAGCTGATGGAATGAGGGGCTGTTGGGAGAGGTAATGAGTCCAACACGTGCCAGCCAGGTGGCCGGAGGCCTGTAGTCTCCTCTTGGGAGCATATCCCGTGGCCTGAAAATAATTTCACCTTGGGACCCTCTCTCTGTTTAACAAAAGCCTTTGTCCAGTTGAGAAAATGAGAGGGGGCTTCAACCCTGTGTGAGGGGTAAGGAAGAATCCTAAAGGTAATGCTGTGACTCTGGAAGAAGGACATGGTCTGAACTCCGCCGTGACTGAGCTTGGGGTGGTCATTTTTCTTTTCTGGACTCGTGCCCCTTATAAGTTAGTGGCACTTTTTTTTTTGTTTTTAAATAAGTGAAGAAAGACACAGACAGCAATGCCCTGCTGCCACCCCACATACCTGTAAGTCAGGTGTTATTAGGCACCCTGCTGCTGATGAAATGGGGCTCCCGCGGTTAGCTGAGCTGGCCCAGGTTCCCCAGCAGGCAGGTGAAGAGATGGAAGGCAGGGCCAGACTTTCTAGATTTTCTCTGGGGCCCTGTCCGCTGCACCCTGGACGCCTCCCTGGAGCCGGCTAGGTCAGCGAGGCCACGGCCCTATGCCGAGCCCCGTCTTTCCCCTCATGGAGAGGTCAGGGTGGGACGCAGTCATTTCACACAAAGACTTCTCTCACCAGCTGCTCCCCTCTGAGGACCCCCCAGGACAAGCTTGGCTTCCGCCACCACTGGGCAAATTTGGGTCAGCTCTGCAGAAGAATTTCCTGGCAGGGTGGTCAGGCCATGAAGTGAGCTCCTGAGCCACGCTGTGATTCTCATCTCTGGAGAATGGGAACATGGCAGCCATTTCTCCCTGTGTCTGGGCGGCAGAGACATTCACTCCGTGACCCCAGACAGGGCCTTGCCGCCCAGGAGACGCAACCTTGCCCCGAGAAGAGAAGGAGCTGCCTGCAGTGGAAACAGACGGTCAGTCCATGGGTGTTTACCCAAACCTGATTGTGTCCAGTGCCGTCTAGACGCCAGGGAGGGAGGAACAAATGAGACAAGAGTCCTCGTCTACGCAGAGATTTGATACACGTGTGGGGGGACAAACCCTTAAGTGAGTGAGATGCTCTCCCGTACTGGTGAGAAGGGGAAGATAACTTGATAGAGAGACCGGGGCTGCCCCAGTGGGATCTCCAGGTGGGCCGGGCCCTCCACCCTGGAGGGAGATCATTGGAATTGTGAGCTACAGGATGAAAAGGCAGCACCCAGGTGGACATACACAGAAGAGAATCCTCAATAGAAGGGACAAGAAACACAGAGGTTTGAAGCCAAGTAAAACCAGCATTATATGTTTCCCTTGCCAGCTGACCGTGACTCTCAGAGCTTGAATTTCTTTCTTCCCTTTTTAAAAATGTTTCATTACTGGAGTGCCTGGGTGGCTCAGTCGGTTAAGCACCGACTTTGGCTCAGGTCATGATCTCACGGTTCCTGAGTTTGAGCCCTGCATCGGGCTCTGTGCTGGTGGCTCAGAGCCTGGAGCCTGCTTCCGATTCTGTGTCTCCCTCTATCTATACCACCCACCCCCCCACCCCCAGCTCGCATTTGGTCTCTCTCTTTCTCTCTCTCTCACAAATAAATAATACACATTAAATTTTTTTTTTAATTTATTATTGAAGCGTGGGTGACATACAGTGTTCTATTAGTTTCGGGCACACAACATAGTGATTCAACTATTCTGTACATTGTGCGGTACTCACGACTGCAAGCGTCGTCACCCTTCGTTATTACGGTATTACTCACTATGTTCCTTATGCTGCACTTTTCGTCTCCATGACTTACTTGTTTTGTAACTGGAAGTCTGTACTTCTTCATCCCCTTCACCTGTCTGACCCATCTCCACACCCCCCTCCTCCCCGGGCTCTGGCAATCACCGGCTTGTATTTATAAGTCCGTTTCTGGTTTTTGTTGATTCGTTTGCTCATTTCCTTTGCCCAGAGCTTAAATTTCTTTATCTGTCAGTGGGGGACAGGATCAGTATCTACTTCCTTGGCTTCTTGTAAAGATTTGGTGAGGAAAACATACACCTGACACCCCAATATTCTCTAATCGTACCAACTGGGTGTACACGTGTTTGGGTTGGACCTCTCTAAACTCTGGAGTCAGCATAGAATGTGTACCAGATGGGGAGTCAGTCAGACCTTGAATTCAGGGCAGCCTTGGTCACCAGGTGATTCTCACCAAATGCGTGCTTCTCTTGAACCTTGGTTTCCCCTCCTGTAATACACTGCACTTTCCTCTGAGAGTTGCTGACGGGGTCACATTTCTTTATTCGACAATTATGTCTTCAATGTTTTACCAGCTGCCAAGCCCTGTTCTATGAACTGTGGCAATTCGGTAGAGAGACAAACAGAACCCCCTGCTCCCCAACAACTCTCCTGGAGCTTTTGGTCTAATGGGGCGTAAGAAACAAAATAAAAAAAATGCAGGGACACCTGGGTGGCTCAGTTGGTTAAGTGGCCGACTTCGGCTCAGGTCATGATCTCGCGGTCTGTGAGTTAGAGCCCCACGTGGGGCTCTATGCTGACAGCTCAGAGCCTAGGGCCCGCTTTGGATTCTCTGTCTCTGGCTCCCTCTGCCCCTCCCCCACTTGTGCTCTCTTGCAAAGGAAGTAAACATAAAAAAAAAGAAAAGGCAAACATCAGGAAATATATGTGAACATTCTTCACAGGGAGCGGCCTTTGTAAGGGGGCACCTCATGTCTAAGTTTCCTTCTCCGGGTTATGATGTCTCAGAACTGCCACCACGTTTACTCCTCCCCAGGACTTGGGCAGGGAGGCATGAGAACACTCAAGGAAAGGAAAGGAAAGGAAAACAGATGGTCTTACAGTTCTGAGGAAATGAAATACACCGGTCTTACATTTGGAGTTCATGGTCGGTATCCTGGACTGGGCGACAGGAGTCAGCGGGATAGGGACCCACGCTATAGGAACTGGGGAAATGCAGTAGCTTGAACCCTGGAGCAACGGTGAAGTGCATTTATTAGAGTAGATAGAGTGGGCAAGCTGCCGGACAGAATCAGCACGAGTGGATACGGGTGATGGATACAGGAGTCCATCAACGGTCAGAGTCCATCAAGCTGTCCCGAGCTGGGGCTGAGGAGTAGGCAACTCCAGTTCAGGTGCAGAAGCTCCTGAAGAGGACAACATGGTGCCATGTGGTGTGGCAGCCATGGGGCACACCCCCAGGATCTCCCCTCGAAGAAGAATCTCTAGTCTGCTGCAAGGCACTTTCAAGATCTGCCTCACCTTTCAAGTCTAGGCTGTTCTCTTCCAGACCATCCCCAAACAATGATGAAGCAGGCTATGGTTTGAGGGTTGGCCCGTTCTTCCCCACCCAGGATGCATCTGAGAGCGATCCTTGCTCTGGACCTCCTTTCTGGGTTGGCCGAAATGGTCACATCTGCACCTGTTCGTGGGAGTCAAGTGCCCCTCACACTCTGAAGACTTCAAGGGCCCAACCCAGCATACTCCCCAAGTCTCGTTCCTCAGAAGCCTTCCCCCTGTAAACCTCCAGTGTTCCTAACTCCCTCTCGGGTCTGCTTCTGCAGCGTCCAGCCGACACAGGGTGAGACTGTGCAGGTCAGAATCAGACACCTGCCCCCGAGGCTGGATGGGCTGTGCCAGGTCTCCCGGGTGAGCTGGACAGATCAATCTCATTGCTGCTGGCCACAGGGGAGCAAGACCTCTTGCAAGCCTTCAAAACTTTCTTCCCTTCCAGTGTGGCTCTTGGGACCATCCGTGCCTCACTGATGTGCTAAACCAAGTGATGATTTTGTTGGAATCAGAATTACTGGTTGGAATCTAATCATACTACATCCGGTATGTGGGGATTTTCTTGCAAGATGGTTCATTTCTTTTAGAATCATGGAGGTGGAAAGACCATTCCTGTAATTATTTAGCTATTTGCCATTAAAAACACGTGATGTTACTTGTCTTCCCCTCATCTGCCTAGGGGACAGACTCCAAGTCAATATTCAATGGCCATGTCAAGCGATTCCCCCTCTGGGCAGCCTGCCCCATCCATTTGGCAGTTCTAGGGCCTTCTTTCTTCTTCCAGCATGCATATGCATACAGCAGGAATTTTTGTTTCCCCTTCTGAACTATGACCTCTTGTAGGCAGGAAACTTGACCTACCAGGACGGCGTCTGACCCAGAGCGAGTGTGGTGTTAATAAACATACACAGTACAACCTGGGTTGGCGAGCATAATTCATTCTGGAAACATGCTTGTAATGCAAAGCACTCGTGTATCAAAATGAATTGCAAGAACCCATTGGCTCAGTGGTGATCACGTGACTGACGTTCGGCACCACGTACTACTTCGTATTGCAAGACATCCCTTGCGTATCAAGTTAACATTTATTAGAAAGGTTTGCTCGTCTTGCGGAATACTCGCAGAACAAGTTACTCGCCATCCAAGGTTTTCCTGCATGTTTTTAACGCAAAAAAACCCAAAATTAACTGAGGGCTACCATGTGGTAGGCCTGTACTAGATGTTGAGAAAAAAAGTAAGGCACAGTGCCTGCGCCTCAGAAGCTCACAAAACAATGAGGAACAGGTGTCAGCAACTAATTTCAAAAAAATAAATAAATAAAAAATAAAATAAAATAAAATAAAATAAAATAAAATAAAATAAAATCAATATGAAGTAATCATCAATAATCATCAAAGTCACCCAAATCCAAAGTGCTGGCGTCTCCTTAACAAACAGACCTACCACTGTCCTCTAACATTTGCTCGTCTGAGTCATAAACCCAAACTCTGCTGGAAACGGCTCCTTCCCACCTTCCTTCCCTGGGGCCCTTCAGATGTGCTATGTTCCCCCAGTGTCCTCTTCCCCCAAGAGAGGCCATGCCAGTTAAAAAATAGATATATTGGGGACGCCTGTGTGGCTCAGTCGGTTAAGCGTCCAGCTTTGGCTCAGGTCATGATCTCACGGTTTGCGAGTTCGAGCCCCGCGTCGGACGCTGTTGGGAGCTCAGAGCCTGGAGCCTACTTCAGGTTCTGTCTCCCTCTCTCTCTGTCCCTCCCCAACTTGCTCTCTCTCTCTCAAAAATAAATAAAACATCAAAAAAAAAAAAGAAAACCAATTTAAAAAATATATTGATCAGCAAGAGGAAACTAAGAAAGAAGAAAGAGGTTTTAACCATAAACTCCAGTGTTTGCAGTCATGAATAATCCTCACACCCTTCTTTGTCTTATTGTGCATGAGGATGTGCTTCTACGGATGATGGCTACTGCCTAGTGCTTCCCTTTCAAGAATGCTTCTCACCTTCCCAGGCAATTAAAAGCCACAGTTCATGCTGATTATAGCTTTATTCCAGGGGAGCCATTTTTTTTAACCTCCAAAAACAGTGCATATTTCAGCTCTGGATATAAATGATATAATTTCATTTGATAGCGGTATTGAATGTCTTTATAAGAGCTCGCAGGCAGTCGTAGCCAGGGGGATTATATACCAGGGAGGACTGTGAAATCAATTGAAGAGTAATCTCCTCGGAGAAACAGGGCTGCTGTAGGAGGCGATGTAATTGACTGTTCTATAATAAGGAACAGAGCTCAGGCAGCATTTGGATGGAGAACTTTAAACCATAACCTGATATGTCCCCCAGATTGGTGTTGGTGCGTGGTCCGGCTGGTGCCGCGTGAGTGTTCGGCACAGAAAGGAACACAGCTGTCTCCTCGTGAGCCAGCCACCTGCTTTGCCCTACCTGTACACCACCTGCG
Source organism: Lynx rufus (assembly GCF_022079265.1). Lineage (NCBI taxonomy): Eukaryota > Metazoa > Chordata > Mammalia > Carnivora > Felidae > Lynx > Lynx rufus. The sequence continues at coordinate 131,494,352 of NW_025814896.1, forward strand.
ACCTTGACAGCGGCCCTGCAAGGGAGGCCATGGTATTATTCCTACTTAGTGGGTCAATAACTGAAGTCAGAGAGGTAAGCTGGCGATGGCCACGAGGTTGGTAAGGGGTGACGCTAATTCCCGCCCACAACTCTTGGTTCATGATTGCGACATTAGGATTCATACCTTAGAGTATTTTGAATGAAGTGTAAGATTCAATGTAAACGCACATAAGGATGATGATAACTTAATAGGTACTATGATTATACAGCTACTTGGTCATTATGAAGATAACTTGATCTTCTTCTGAGAACGAAAACCTTTTTCAACATGCTTTCACCATAATTGCCTCTTTACGGGCAAGTTTTCTGTGCACTTAGACATATCATACGCTCTCCCTGACATGATCTTCTCTCTCATTCGCCCTGCCTTCTGGTAAATTCGTCATTGTCCTTTCCAAAAACTTCCAGGTACAGGTGATCACTCTACCTCTGCTCCCAAAGAGGCTACACGCCTCGTCACTTTGAATTGTGTGTCATCATCACATGCTTCAAATCCTTACATACATCTCAAAGGCCAGTCTGCCTTGAGGTCCAGGACTGGGGCTAATTCACCCCTGCTTCCACATTGCCTACACAGGAACCATGCAGAGTAGGTGCTCAGTAAGTGCTTGAGGCAGAAAGGGAGGGCAGGGGGAGAAGGAAGGACAGCGTGTGCATCCCCTTCACCCATGTAGATTCAGAGGTTAGACAAAAGGCAATACACAGGGTCCCTGAAGCCAAAGGTGGCAGGGTGTGGGCGCGGAGGGCTGACCCGGGTATCTCAGGGTCTGCAGGAAAGCTGAGAGCCCACAGGGCAAGTTCATCCCAGGGCCGATGTATCGGTGCCTAGTTCACAGCCGTTGACCAAATTCCAGGAGGACATCTCCATAGACTGTCTATTCCAGTGGGTTTGTTATCAACCTTCTGGTGACAGAGAAGCAAACGAAAGCAGTTCACACCCCACAGGGTGGCCTCCATTAGTGGGGGATGTTACGAATGTCAAGCACCAGCTGAGTTCTGAAAATGCATTCTCGGGGTGCCTGGGTGGCTCAGTGGTTTGAGCGTCCAGATCTTTATTTTGGCTCAGGTCATGATCCCAGGGTCATGGGAATGAACAGCATGTCGGGCTCTGCCATGACCGTGGAGCCTGCTTAGGATTCTCTCTCTGTCCCTCCTTCTGCCCCTTTCCCCAGTGTATGCTCTCTTTCTCTAAAAAATGAAAATTTAGAAAATGTATTCTCTGCAGCAGAACACCATCTTTGAGCACGCTGGGCGTGAAAGTGAGGAAAGGCGGGACGTGTCCCTGAGCACCCTTGGTGCTACACGCCTCCGCTAGGCCCTTTACCGTAGTATTTGTGCGATAAACAGCTGCCCCTGGGCTGGGGATGACCATCAGCCTTGTGTCTTGATGCGGAAACTGACGTTCAGAGAGGTTAAATGATTCACTGCGGCTACGTAGTGAAGTCAGAATTCACACCCAGATCTGCCTGGTCTCCTTGTTCTTTCCAGTTTCCCATTCTTTTTCTTTTCTGGAAATGTTTCCTTTGTTTTCCTATCTGGAAGAAAGCTAGCCATTGAATAGTAAATTATAAAGCATTTCCTCCTGGTGCAAAATGTATTTTTCATGGTCTCCTATGGGAAGACACTATTCACAGCACTTGACATGACAGACTCATTTTATATGGGCTCTCCCTTCCGTGTACTTATGGTAGAGCTGGGGGTTGGGCAAGAGGAAGAGAGGAGATAGGAGAGGAGTGAGAACATGCCCTGGTCCCTGAGTTTTTGTAACAGGCATGGGCTCCAAAAGGAGTTGTCAGAAGAGGTCAGTTCATAGGAGCTGGGGGCTGACGACTGGCTTCCGGAAGATCAAGGCAACCGGGAGGACTCCATGCCAGGTGCATGGTTCCTTCTTCATTTTCTTGACAATCATAAGATATTTGGCTGTTGTCATTTACTTTTATTTTTCCTGTAGCACTTTTATTTTAATTTTGAAAGGAAAATACAATGTCAGTCCAAGAGCTCTCTTAGAGCTCTATGAAAAAAAGTGATTTCAAATTGTTTTGGGTTTTGCTCGGTGACCTGAGGTGACTGAGCTGTGCGGACTGTCGTGGCATTGGGTTCAGCAGACTCGGTGGCTCTCTTTCTCTCCTCTGTCAGGCGCCACCAGGACTGGGGATGGCAAATGCTCCCAAGGGCCACACCCACCTTTAGATATAATCTCGACGCCAGTGCTGGGAGACCCTGAGAGATTAAATTCATTCACAGGTGAGGAAATAGCTCCCGAGAACTAGCCGGCCTGAGGTCCCTCAGTGATCTTTGGTTCCAGTCTCTACAGTTCCCACTGGGGAAACTGAGGTCCAGAGGGAGACAGATGCAGTGTGCAGCTCTTGCTTAAGGTGATGTTACCAGCTTAGTCATCTAGATGGTTGGACACCATTGGCGTTTGGAATGCTGGGGTAAGAATTCCTGTGTCAGTTCCTGAATCTTTGGGCTCAGAAACATATAATTTATGTTGATGAACTTTCGTTCTCAAATTACATTCATACTCACCACTAATCCACATATATACACACAATACATATATAATATATATATAGTATATATTCCATATTATATATTTTATGTTATATATATATATATATATACATATATATAATATGGAACCTCAGTGAATGCTTTTAAATATGCAATGTGCTATGTGCTGTTTGTACATACACTCTGCAGGCACAGAGATGCTTCCGGAAAGTGGTAAATTTCTAAAAACTTCGACACGTTCACATTTTTTCCTTAGGATAAATACGATCGGATCAACTCACACTAAAAAAGATGGGTAAGTATACATTAGAAATTGTCATGGATTGAGGTCAGAAGATCCTAGAATATATGGATTCTAGCAAAATTACTGCAAAAAAAAAAAAAAGCCAACACATTATTCCTGGAGCTCTGAGTTATCTCAATGGTAATGAATGCTTACTGTGTGCAAGCCCTTGGGTTAGGCCCTGAGCGCTGATTTGGGAAGAACTATCAGGAATGGAAATTGCTCCTCTTATGAGACAGGAGATCTGATTCTGGTAGAGACAGCACAGTATGATAAGTAAGTTGCACGGCAAAAATTCAGCCTTTTCCAGCTTAATTTACAGATTTGACACAATTATTATCAAGCTGTAGAATTTGTAAAAGACAGAATGTTCCTGAATTTCATCTTGATGGCAAACAAACAAGAGTCGATAAGAAATTGAAGAATAAAAATAAGATGCAGGACTTGAGTTGATCATATGTCGCAATTTCCCACACAGCCACAAAATTAAGAGTATTATAGCTGCACAAAAATTGGCAAAAGAAAGTATAGCACAGAAAACAGCAGTCAAACGACTCCTACTGCAAATAAGAATCTAATGTGTAATTAGGATATGTAATAAACAAAAGAAGGGGGGTAAATTCTTCATTAAAAAACGCTTCTAAATTTGGCTAAGAATGTTTTTAAAGGTTACAATGAATCCTTACCTCAGGTCATATGCTAAAACACATTCCTGTTGGACTTAAAAATTAAATCCAGGGCAAAGTTATAATCTAATTGACTATTTAATTGAATTGTTCCTGGACTGGGAAGGGTTTCCATAGCAATGGGGGAAAAAAATCACAAAGAAAACAGATTTGAATATATACAAATTAAAATATTTTGCATATCCTAAGCATTAAAATTCAAATCAAAAAAGCCAATGGGAAAACATATCAAAACAATAAGGATCAAATGAAAGGCATCAGGAGACATTTCAACGAAAAGTCAAAGAAACACAAAGGCATTTTCAAACAAAATAGTAAAAAAAATGTGAAGCTACATTGGAAATAAAATGATAGTTATTGAATAATATGTTTAGGACACTGCTTGAGATACAAACTTGAAGATATACTTATGGCAAGATGAATATTCAGATGGTGACATTGTATATGCTTTTAGAAACTTCTTTTTACTTTACTTTCTAATAAAAATAACCAAACATTAATTGATGGTTAAGAAAAAATACCTTGGGGCACCTGGGTGGCTCAGTCGGCTAAGTGTCTGACTTCGGCTCAGGCCGTGATCTCATCATTTGTGAGTTCGAGCCCCGCACTGGGCTCTGTGCTGACAGCTCGGAGCCTGGAGCCCATTTCGGGTTCTGTGGCTCCCTCTCTTTCTGCCCCTCCTCCGCTCACGCTCTGCCTCTGTCTCCTTCAAAAATAAATAAACATTATTTTTTTTAAAAAAAGAAAGAAAATGCCTTCATTAAAAATAATAAATCAAAAAGAAACTGAGGCACAGATGAAGTTCTTTGGGGCACTGGAGAAAATGAAGATTTCTAGGCAAGAGTATTATTCAGATTCACTCATCTCAGATTTCTTTCTCCCTTAATTGTTCTACTATCAAAAAACTCCCTCCACCGTGGCTGTATCACCCACCCCAACCCAGCTCTCCCTTCATAGGATACTTTTATTTAGGTTGAAAAACAACATTTAAAAGATTTTCACGCCATAGTCACAAAATCCCAAACCTCTATTCCTTGTCCTATCATAGTGTGCTCTTAGGAAGGCTGGTTCTGACCAGGGGACCAAACCTGGTCACCGTGATGCGGGGCGGTGAGCTTCACGTGGCATCACGCTCGGTACTCGGGAAGCTCCAGCCTTCAGGGGTGGGCACCCTTTACCTCCATTTACCAACCAGGAGAGGACAGCTCAGGAGGTCCAGGGACTCACCTACATCTTCGTGCATCCGGGATGTGGCAGAATCTCGGATGCAGCTCATGCAGCCACACACGTAAGCAGGCGAGAAAGGTGGGCTGGGAATTGTTCTCTGTCCCGCAGCTCCTTTTCGCCGCTCCATTCCAGAGTGCTCCCTGGAAGGGACAAAGGGTCCATTTGTTGGGTGCCACACGAAGCCAGGCATTGTGCCGGGAACTTTCTACACAGCAGTGATTCCTTCCGGCCGCCTGGCAGGCTGAAAGCTATGGTCACCTGAAGGATAAAGGTCCAGAGCCCTGAGACACCGGCAGGCTCATGAGTGCCCCAAATCACGCTGCCGCTGAGAGAAGTGCCCGGTAAATCCCCAGGCTTGAAGGCGGGGCGGCCTGAGGACACCAAGCACCTCGTTGCCAGCTCCTTACACGCCCTGGACCGTCCCAACTCCTGCTGCAAGCAGCCTTGGGTCTGCAGTAGATGTTTTTGAGTCCCCACGGTGGAAGTTTCTGTGCGATACCACGGCCTGTTCTATCACGTGCTTCAGCCACGCTTCTCTCCAGATTCATCGTGCAGAAGCCCCAGAGAATCACGGAACCGTCACCATCCCCCTGCCCGCGGAAGGGAGTCGAATGATGTAGAGTAGGAGGAAGCGGGAGTCCCCGCTTGTTACATATATATTTGCAAAAAAAAAAAAAAAAAAAAAAATGGGCATGAGTATTTTTCCCACCTAGACTCTTTTTCAAAAGAAATCCTGCATCACAACGAACGCAGACAGGAAGCACCTGTCCACTTACCTCCACGTGACTCCCCTCACTTCTGACTGCAGACCCCCTCACACGGACGTACCCATGAAGACAAATAATTGACAAACAACACCGACACCAGTGGTAATTTCCTTCCTCACACTTCCCCCACCCCCTGCTGTTGCTATGGGCAACTGCTGCCGACAGGTACCAGAGGTTTGAGGCCACGTGGCCAGCCGGGCCGGACTGCACACGACAGCTCCAATAGCTGTGCGTGGGTGGGAGAGGGGCACTCGCCGGATGTGTTCCGTAATTAGCCCTAAGAATAGCCTCTTTGTCAATCTCAGATCAAAAGAGCGTGGCTGTGTCCAACAATGATAGCTGAATTCTGGGTACAGCAGAAGTTTCATTTCCACAGCCCCCTAAGGGTGCCGCGTCTAGGCGGGGTGAGACGGTACCAAGCAGAAGCACCCCATCTGGAGAACCTGCCCTGTGCCGGGCTCTGGCACCTTCTGTATAGTCACATCCATCACTCCCTTGGGCGAGCCCTGCGAAGCCCACCCCTTATTCCCATTTCGGAGGCCGGGCAGGTCACTTACCTGAGAGCTCACCCTCAAGGCATCACAGAGGTGGGACCCCGTGGTCTTGTTTTCTTTTCCCGACTCCAAGGTTATTCTTACGCCACGGTATGGCCCCGCTGCCTTCACTGTTCAGCTCTAGGGCAGAGCTCTAGGGGAGGGGGGTCCTAGGACAGAGGTCAGGGCAGCACATCACACCGGGGTCTGCAGACGTTCTGATCGGACCTTGCTACTGATGAGCTGTGGGACTTGGGCTTCCTCCGGACCCTCTGGCCCTCCAGAGGGGCTCATCACCATTGATCTGTCTTTGTGGGCCTTTATGATGCCTCCCCCAGTCACCTCCTCCCCATCGGGTGCCTGGTCCTCTGACCTGCCCACACCTCCCACTCGACACCGCTCGTCCAAGGTAGCAATTCGACTCTTCTGCGATGTTTCAGCTTCTCATCGCTGCGACCGTGAGGCAGGACTGCAGCACCCTGCCCCTCTTACAAACTCTTCAACATTTAGAACAAAGACAAACCAGGAAGGCTGGTACCTCCGTAAGGTTTATACAGCTTAAAATGAAACGAGGGTAAAATTAGGTCATACACATAAATAGGATGGCAGGGACGTAAGGATTCAATACACATTGTGTGTCCTACTTCTCTGGGTCCCTTCAAAGCCCCGTGCTGTGCTAGGCATATAGGATACAACATGTTTATCACATCCTGTTAAATCAGCAAATGAATTGATGACGTCCACGTGAAACAAAGCCCGTTGGCCATCTTAGCTCCTCATAAGCAGAGATTGAATCTCTGGAGCCCCACTCGACAATATAAACTAGGTCAGCTTTTGTTTCTGTTAGTTCCAAAGGAATTCAATTGTACTCTCAATTGATCATTCTGATTGGTCTTGCTGAATGGGGAATTCAGTCGGTTACGTACAAAACCAGGGTATTCTGCCCATCTCAGAATTTTCCCCAGTCTGATAAATGGCCACACATATCCAGGGACTGAATGCCCTCAACAGGACACAGAACTGCGTGTAGCATGTCCCCGTCTCCGTTTCTCCCTCTGTAAACCAAAGATGGATGAACAGATAAAAATGATTTAATGATAATAAAAATAATAAAATGAGCATCATTTTGGTGAGCTGCTACCAGGTCCTGGGCCTTTCACAGGATATCACGTTGCTTTTTTTTCTTCTTTTCCTTTTTCTTCTCTTTCTTTCTTTTCCCTTCTCTTCTGTGAAGGTTAATTTGATGTGTCAACTTGGCTGGGCCACAGAGCCCGAGTTTTTGGTCAAACATGGTTCTGAATGTTTCTGTGAAGGTGTTTTGGGGGGATGAGATTAGCCTTTAAATGGTTGCCCTTGGATTGAAGCAGATTGCCCTCCGTGAGGTCGACTGGCCTTAGCCAATCCATTGAAGGCTTGACCCGAACAAAAGAATCTCCCTTGAACGAGAAGGAATTCTGCCAGCCAATTGCCTTTGAAGTCCTGATGTCAACTCTTCCCTGAGTGTCCAGCCTGCAGGCTTGCCCCATCATGTTGCAGACTTGCCAAGAGTCCATAATCACGAGAGCCAATTCCTTCAATCAAATCTCTGTCTCCTGCTGGCCTGGTTCCCTGGAGAACCTTCACTTCCATACCTTCCTTTCTTCTTTATTTCCTTGCTTCCCTCCCCCTCTCTTTCCTTCCTTTTAGACAAGGAAACTGGCTCAAGGAAATGTAGTAAATTGTCCAAGGTCTTCTCTTTTGTAAGTAGTCCGACTGGGACCGAATTGCAGGTGCCTCTCCCCACCAGAGTTCCTGCCACCCCCCACCCCCTGCCCCTGGCTTTCTCAGTCCCATCCAGTGAATTGTGAGGTGCTGTGCAAACAAGCCGGCCAATCTTTTGGCAACACTTGGATCACAGGGAAAGTCTGACTTTTGTTTCTCATCTCTCTTGGTCAATACTGCACCTGTGAGAGCTTCAATGAGTCAAAGACTCTTCAGATCTTCTGGGACCTCACAGGGCCTGACACGGAGTATTCCTTGCCTTTCTTCTACTGCATTTTGCAAACAAAGCAGACATTTCGTCAGTATCAACATATCATTTCATGGAGAAAGGAAGCAATTTTGTTCTATCCATGGGTCCGGTCCATGCCCAGTATGGGTAAAGCCACCACTTAGAGCTCTCATTCCCCTCTTTTCTCTTCCATTTTCATCTTCTGTCCTGAGCTCACACCTCTATCAACTTTTCACAGTGTTCTCTTCCTCTGCTCCTGCCAGCAGTGTGCTGCCTACATACCATTTTCCACAACACAGACAGGATGCTATATTTAAGCTAGAAATTTGACCTCACTCACCAGTTTTCTAATTTCGCCTGGTCCAAGCTTCTCTGTACCACAAAGTCCTCCATTATCTATTTTCTGCCTTAATATCCAGTCTCATTTCTCACAAACCCTCTATCTTCCCTTATGCTCTGGCCACAATAAATAAGACATCTTCCCCCGTGGTAGGTGCTATCATTTTCCAAAACATTCACCACCATTCCTTATCGGGTCCCGCTGGGTAGAGCAGTTGGTGAACCCAGGCCTGGATGTCAGTCATGGCCATGTGACTTGCTTTAAAATGTAGCAGGAAGCGACAAGCAGCACTTCTGATCCACTGTGCCCTTCGACCACATGTCCCGTGGCAGGGGATCCATACGTTCCAGGCGGGGAATGCACCGTCAGCCTTGATTCTGGAATAAAGATGGTGTGGAGTCAATCCTGAATCGGTCTGTGATTGCCATGTGAAGCAAGTGATAAATTCAGGTTTATTGTCAGCTGCTAAGATTTTAGGGTTGTTTGCTATCATGAAGCAACTCAGTCTATGCTGACTCAACCCTCCCTCATTCCGAAGTAGGGGGCCCTCCCCTTAGGGCTCACTGTGCCATGCACGATTTTTATGATAGCACGTTTCACATTAAACAACATTTGCTTTTTACATACTTGTCTTCCCCCTTGGCTGGAGAAATCCTCAAGGGTGAGGGATTGTGTGTTTATTCGTTGGTGTATCTCCAGTACCCAGAACAGACTGCCATTTGGAATATGTTGCCTGAATAAACTGGACAAAGCTCTTGACCCACAAATCTTGCTTAAATATGAATTCATTGAAGTCATAGGAATTGAAGAAATTGTTATCAAAACCTAGGATCAGAGAGAGCTGTTGAGTATGTAACTGAGACCACAGAGGTATGCATTATAGACATAACCAGCTTGCTTTTCCCAATAAAAAGAAAATATGGTGCACAGTAGTGAGGGGGAAATTGAAACATGACGTCGGGGTCCATATAAGACCATTCAAAAGACTCTCCGCTAAAGTCTAGGACCATTTGGATTCCCGTCTCCTTTGTGTTTGTCAAGAAAAAAAAGAGAACATTTGCCAAATTCTCGCCTTTAAAGGAAGAAGAGATTTGATTGGAGACAAAATATGTACCGAGAAGATAACAACTCTCATGGAGTCAGTGACTCATAAGAGCCCTGTGGACACTCACCCTCCTGCCTCAGCTGAGCTGAGATGTCACCCACTGATATGTGCTGTTGATTCTGCTGCCTTTTGTACAACTTCTCTTGCTTTGTTCTAATGTTGTCCTGATACGGGCAATTTACATTGCCCACTCGTCGGTAGAGGCTAAGGCAAATTGGATATGTACACAGCATCCACAAGAAGACAAATTTCTTGAAAAATTCAAACCCAAGCAAAAATCCAATGAATGGACAACCGATTCCTTAATTCATTTACTTATTTAAAAGTGAATATTGGTGGGTTCTGGCTGTTAGTAGCTGTCAGCAACCTTGCTGAGGATCCTGCCTAGTCTAAGAATTGGTCATTAAGAGGATATCCTAAATCTTTTTTTTCTTTTTTTTTTTTTAAGTTTTGCCATCTGCCTTCCCATAAGTTAGAGATGGGTATAGAATTTTTTTTTTAAGTAGGCTCCACACCCAACACTGAGCCCAATGTGGGGCTTGAACTCATGACCCTGAGATCAAGACCTGAGCTGAGATCATGAGTTGGACGCTTAACTGACCGAGGGGCCCATAGAGATGGGTGTACTTTTGAGGTTAACAAGCCCAAACACTTCGTTTGACTGGGACCAAGTCTGATAAAATGACTCCTTCGAGGTCAAACAGTGAATTTGTCATCAAAGCCAGGACCAGAAACAGAGTAGTTTGTGTCTTAAGCTTTATTTCACTTCTTTTTCCCTTCACATAAAAATATTTTATTGAAGGACTTATTGAAGGGATTTTCAAAGACAATCAAGGAGCTACTGTCATATTTTTCAGTAATGATGGAAATCATTTCATACTAACCTCTAAGTTGATTTATTTTGGATTATAACTCACAGTCTGCACGTCCCCAAGGGGTACAACTCTGGAGCAGTGGGGCTCGGACAGACCTGGGCTCACAACCCGGCTCTCGCCTCATCACTGCAAGCTTTCCGACAGTCACTCGACACATCAGAGTCTCCGTTTTCATTTTTGCTCAACAGGTGAAAGTTACCTGCCCCTTGTGGGGAATACATGAGTAAGTGTCCCTGACAATGACAGAGCCGCAGTGCTGGAAGCCTTTACCATGTCAGACGTGTCTTTATACACAGTGGGTTCAGGCAAATTAACATCTCTCTTTTCAACAAGGCCAAGTATAAGCTTAGAATTTCCTGAATGCACAATGTCATTGTTAGGCATAGGGTTAGTATGCGGGATTTAAAGATACGTATTTTTCTTCCTTTCCTCATTAGTTACAGCTTGTGATTTCTCAGTAAAAACATTTCTTTTGTGACTTCCATGAAATCACTGTGATTTCCTAATAAGGGAATATACTAAAAGTCTACCCAAGGCCTCTATTTCCCATCACTTAGGGATTGCAGATTATGGGAGTAATTACTGGGGCTGTCACGCTAATTGCCCATTCAAGTTGCCAACCTAAACCGATGGGCAGAACAAAGCATCCAAGAAAACAAAACAAAATAACAAAGTTTTTTGCATTTTTTAAAATGTTTATAAATGCCTTAATTCCAATAGACATCCTGACAGAAAAAATAGCCAAAGCTCAATCCTGATGGACTGATTGATTGATTGATTGATGTATTCATTCAGCACACAGTGCTGAGCCCTGGGCTATAAGAATGCATTGAAATGCTGCCAGGCTCAAGGTGCTCCCAGGCCAGGGAAGGTCAGAGATACATGAACAAGTAGGTACAAAGATTTGTTACAGGTTCTCTGGTGGAATTCTGCACAGGGAGTAGAATGCCGTTCTCTGGGGGTGGGGCACGGAGGTGCAGGTAATAGGTCAGGAAAGGCTCCTTAGAAGGGATTGAAGGCCAAGTCAATGTTTGCCAGACAGGCGCATCTGGATGGAAGAAGGAGATAGATGGTCATTCCAAAGAAGGGGGCAGATGTGAGCACAGACATGAGAATACAGAAGAGTTTGGGGAATACGACACAGATCCTAATGTGTAAGGTGGTATGGGATGGTGGTGAGAGGGAGAGGAGGTGAGAATTGGCAAGAGAAAAAGCTGGACAGGTAGGTTCAAGTCTTCTCAGCAAATGAAGATGGGGACCGGAAGCAAGAAAAGAGAGCGGGGCTGGCATAAGGGATGCGTAGGCGTCACATCATGGCACGTGTTCGTGCGGGAGAGGCAGGAGTCCGGGACCACTCAGGTTTTGAACTGGGTGAAAGGAAACCTGAGAAAGACACGTCCTGACTGGTATATTCTTTTGATTCCAAGAGATAAAATCACATTCGTGTTTATTTGTAAATGTAAACAAATGTAAAGACTCTTCTTGGAGTCTGTTTCTGTTTCTCTGATCCTCCTTCTCACTCTTGGCTCACTCCGCGTCGCCCTCATCCCATGGAAACCAGTGCCAGAACTCTGTGCTCCCGTCTCTTACTCGACCCTCTGGGAAGAGGAGCCCCACTTACATTGGCCAACCCACCCTGAGGGATTCATGTCCATCGAACGCCCTGCATATGGTGACTCGGCACATCAAACACAAAACCCAGCCAATGTCTGTCCCCAGACGTTCCCCCATTTTCTCCCATTGGCCTTTCTCTCTCTGCTGTTTCTGCTCACGCAGACCTGTCAACCAAACTTGGCTTCTGCCACTGCCCAGGTCCGCCCGGTGGTCAACAGACTGTTGCCTGCTCTTCCTTCTGAATTCTCCCCTGTTGCTGTTGTCTACATCTGCCATCCTTTCTCCCTCCCCGCTGCCTCTGCTGGTCTCAGCTGAGGTCATAGCATCGTCTCTCCTGTCTATCTCCATGTCCAGGCTTCTTCTCTCCCACCGTGCAGTAACAGCCTGGCCTTCTACAAATGGTAGACTCCAGCTCGGGGAAGCTTAGTGATGCTCCCATGGCCACCTGCCATGTCATTGGTGAAGCCAGACTCAGACTTGAGCTTTCTGCCACTAGATCCTATGTTCTACCCTCAACATTCCTGTAATTGGGATGTTTCGCATAGTTAGGCACGTACCCCAGAGAAGGTGGGCATCTTCTACATTTGGGCATCTTCTACATCAGGCTCGGAGCCTGGTGCCCACTTCAGATTCTGTGTCTCCCCCTCTCTCTGCCCCTCCCCTGCTCATGCTCTGTGTCTCTCTGTCTCTCAATAATAAATAAGAAAACGTTAAAAAAATTTAAAAAAATAAATAAAAGTCTATTTAAGAGGGAAATGAAACAATAACCTGTGAAGAGCTGACTATGTGCCAGGTGCTCTGGTAGTTATATGTTTAAATATCACCTCGTCATATCTGCACATCTCTACATATTAGAGATCATTTCCTTTCTTTTTTAGATCATAGATTTTTTTTTGGAAAAAATTACGTATCCACCTTATACCTTTCTTCTTTTTTCTCCAGGTGGCCTAGGAATTTCACAGTCAATATATTCCTCCCTTTAATGAGCACAAGTCAGGAAACCTGAAATTTATAGAGCCCTTCCTAGGGGTCATGCATCATGTCAGGCACTTTGTGTCTTTACATCCTCAGTTTATGCTTTTTTTAAAAAAAATTATTGCGGTAAGAACGTGCAACATGAGATCTACCCTCTTATAAATTTCTAAGTGTACAATACATTGTTGTTGACTACAGGCACATGTTTGCACAGTAGATGTCTACAGCTTATTTCTCTGAACTGAAACTTTGCTCCTGTTGATTGGTGAAATCCCGTTTCCCCCTCCCCCCAGCCCCTGGTAACCACAATTCCATTCTTTGATTCTATGCATTTGACTATCTTAGATACCTCGTATAAGTGGAATTGTGTGGTATTTGTCTTTCTGTGACTGGCTTATTTACCTTAGCATAATGTTCTCAAGGTTCATCCATGTTGTTACATGGTAAAATTTCCTTCTTTTTTATGGCTGAATTATATTTCGTTGTACGAATACACCATATTGTTTTTATCCATTCATCCTTTGGTAGACACTAAGGTTGTTTCTGTATCTTGGCTGTTGGAAGGAGTACTGGAATAGACAAGAGGGTTCCAAACTCTCTTCAAGGATCCTGATGTCCAAATCAGGCCTAGAGAGGCAAATATAATACCCAGTTGTAGAGGAAAAAGAATATTTCAAAGGACTGTATCTCTAGCCTCGAGTAACCCAGTTAACGATGGCCAAGCGAAGACTGATACTCAAGTCTGACCGCCTCTAAAGACTTGGCCCTTTGCACAACCCCAAGCCACCAAGCTTTTATTCTCTTGCCATCTCTTGCAGGGCTTCTGAAGCCATGGAAAATGTCTTGCCATTTTTGATTGAAGATATAATTTTGTAAGTCACACCAATCTTTATTAAAATCTAGAAAATTCCAGTTGGTGATAGTGAATCAGTAGCAAAATTTACAGTAGCTTATTTTTTAACTTAATTATGCTAATTGCTATTTCTAAGCATAATTAGCATTTTGAATTATTTAGTATAATTACATCAAACAACATGTTTAATTTGTCATGTCAAGTATAATAATTAGGAATAATTCTTGAAAGGATGTCATTACAAGTTTGAGGTATTTACAGGGTGTAATTATGTCAAATGTGATAATACTGAAGAGTAATACTAAGGCTTATAGAAAAATGTTGCTGCAAATATTTTGAAAGTTTAATGTTGTGGCTATTTAAAAAAATCTTTTCCTCAACAAAAGTCAAACCTGTTACGGTTTAGTGGTGTGCTTACAAATTGAGAGAATAAAAGTGGGGTCCTGGATTATGGCTCAACCAATATTTAATCCATCAAATGTCCCTACCCTCCAGCCCTCTTTTTCAACTCCAGAGTCAACAAAAATAGTTTTCCATATTAAAGAGTTATACTTGAAAAATGACTCTGGGGAAATAAAGACAATTCAGAAACCAATGGATTTCTTCCAAATATGGAAATATCAGGCTAAAGTAAGAGGTGAATTAAGTTAAAAAGCCCAGCCATGTCGTGGCTGTATGGCTTGCCAACTCACTGACGTATTTAATTTTCAAGACCCTTCCCTGTGAGATGGGGATAATGTATATTGTTGTGGAGGGAAATGAGACAAGCCCAAACTGGTTTGTAGTTATAAGTGGTCTGCCAGTGTATGTATTTACATTGTTATCTGGATATTCCCAACTTCATCAAGAGCAGCAACAGGAAAAAAAATATATTACAAGTGGTTCAAGTTTCATCATAGGTGGAGGTGAGCTGCTTACCAGCTGGGTCATCTTAGAAAAGCTGTTGTGTTTCAGTTCAATCTCAATACCTCTGAATTTCGATTATTCCACCTAGAAAATGAGGGAAATAATACAAATTTCAAAACATGCTGAGAATAGGGGCACCTGGGTGGCTCAGTCGGCTAAGCGTCTGACTTCGACTCAGGTCACGATCTCGCGGTTGGTGAGTTTGAGCCCCGTGTCAGGCTCTGTGTGGACAGCTCAGAGCCTGGAGCCTGCTTCGCATTCTGTGTCTCCCTCTCTCTCTGCCCCTCCGATGCTCGTGCTCTCTCTCTCTCTCTCTCAATAATAAATAAAACGTTAAAAAAAAAACATGCTGAGGACAAAGTGAGGCAGTGAGGAGAACAACACCTAACTTAGGGTCAACCACGTGACTTCTACCTGATGAATGTTTGGATTTGCACAAAAGCAGAGCCCGAGGACCACATACTAGAAAAGTTGAATCAAGAGTCTTGTTTTCCTCAGCCCTTGCTCCCCAGTTTCTTGGAAGATGGGGTGAATGTTGTGACAAAGAGCCCAGCCTTTGGGCTTAGATACCCCTGACCTAGAATCCCAGCTTCAATTACTTATTAAAGGTTTAAATAACCAAAGGACCCTTCCTCGCCTTCAAGTTTGTATGGTAGCCCCTCATTATTCTTGGAGGGTATGTATGCTTCAAGACCTCCAGTGGGTGCCTGAAACATGGATAGTCCTGAACCCTATACATAACAATGTTTTTTTCCCTGTACATACGCATCCATACCTATGATAAAGTTTAGGCGTGGTAAGAAATGAACAACGCTAAAGGTAACATAGAACAATTGTAACAATACGCTGTAATAAAGTTCTGTGGATGTGGTCTCTCTCCTTCTCTCTCTCAAGATGTCTTACTGTCTTCTACGCACCCTTCTTGTGATGCTGTGGCTTGATAAAAATGCCTACGTGGGGAGGTGAAGGGCGGTGGATGGCATAGGCATGGTGGCATAGTGTTAGGCTACTGCTGACCTTCCAACTACAGCCAGAAGGAGGGTCATCTGCTCCTGGACTGAAGCTGACTGTGGGCAACTGAAGCCACTGAACGGGAAACAGTGGATAAAGGGGGACTGCTGTACGTGGGGTAGGGAGAGGAAAGGGATAGTTTGTAATAGAGGGATTCTCCTCCTTCCCAACCCAAACTGAGCAATCTTCTTGTTATTTGTGCTATTTGAATGATTTTACATTAGGTGGTTTTACGTATCTGTTGGTGTGTGACTTTGACCCTTGCAACCCAAACCTTGTGGAGCCAAATGCACTTCCAGGAGCTGCTTAAACTCCACCTACAGGTGACAAGGCTACCTCCCACCCTGCATGTGACTGACAAGCCTTTGCCCATGGAGATTTATTGTGGGCATTGCCTCTTCTGTGTTCTCTTTCTCTAACCTCACCCCTGGAGGTAAGACTGGACGCTCCCCTCTTTGGGGTCCTAATTCATCTCCAGCACAGGGATCTACGATGACATCCCTTTAACATGTGATTATGGATCTCTGTTGTCCTTACCGGCTTAGTCCCCTCCATTGCAATAATTGATACTCTTTGAGGCTTTGAAGGATAGTGTCTGTGGATCAAATATTTAATGAATATCTGTACATTCCCCAGGATCGAACGTTGACAAGTCACATGGTAAGAGCTAATAAAATACTCATTGGACGAGTTAATAAATGAATAAGCTTCAGTGTGGTGTCTACAATGAGAGCTAGTTAATAGCAGTAGAAAATGTTTAGGATTTAAATTAAAATAGAAGGTAGGGGCACCTGGGTGGCTCAGCCAGTTAAGTGTCTGACTCTTGATTTAGGCTCAGGTCATGATCTCACGGTTCACGAGTTCGAGCCCTGCAGGGGGCTCTGTGCTAACAGTGCAGAGCCTGCTTGGGATTCCCTTTCTTCCTCTCTTTCCACCCCTCTTCTGCTGGCTCTCTCTCTCTCAAAATAAATAGATAAGCTTCTTAAAAAGAAATGGTCAAGTCCTTGTTCACTCATTCCTTCATTTATCAATTCTGCAATTACTTATTGATCATTGGCTAAGTGCCAGGGCCTTGGCGAGGGTCCGAGGATATATCAAGAAACTAATTCAACACGGACCCAGTTTCCTTACGTTCTGGTGCAGTATTTCTCAAGGTGTGATGGAGGGGCCACCTGTATCAGAAATCAGGGGTGCGGGTATTATCAGTGAATGAATTCTGACCTGCTAAAATAGATTCTCTTTGGGATTTCCATTTGTTAGCAGATACTTGAGTCTTAAAATTCGAGACTTACTGGATTACATGTTGAACAAATTATAAACCAAGAGTGTGGGCCTGGAGTAGTCAACTACCGTCTCTGAACCTTGATTCCCTCATCTGTAAAATGGGACCAGTATTATGCATCATGGAAACGAGTGGTGAGGACTGTAAGCCTTCTCTTTAAGGTGACTGCTAGGCACTCAGTTAGAGTTCAGTGATTGTTTCAAAGGAAATGACTTTGCAGGCACCTCCTGTGCTCCTGGAAATGACCTGGACATGACCATGAGATTTTTCTCTTTTTCTTTCTTTCTTTCTTTCTTTCTTTCTTTCTTTCTTTCTTTCTTTCTTTCAAATGTTGTATTTATTTTTGGAGAGAGAGAAAGAGAGAGAGAGAATGGGAACAGGGGAGGGGCAAAGATAGAGGGGGACAGAAGATCTGAAGCAAGTTATGTGCTGACAGTAGTAAGCAAGATGTGGAGCTTGAACTCAGGAATGTGGAGGTCATGGCCTGAGCTGAAGTCAGACACTCAACCAACTGAGCCAGCCAGGCACCTCAACCACGAGATTTTCTTAAATCAAGTCTTGGTTTAACCATAGAAGCAAACGTCTCCATTTAAAGTGAAAGACTTCTCACTTAAATGTTTATGATGGTAAACATTACAATACGTGTATTTTACTGCAATTAAAAATGAGAAAATTCTTAATGGAAGCAATGTTAAGAAAATAAAGGAATGATTTCTCAGGCCAATCAGTTCTGTCAGCTTAGAGCTCATGTAAAATTTCGACTCCAGTGAGTTTTCAATTCAGTTGGACAATACATTTTCAAGTACCCTCCCAAATATATGTGCACAAAGATATGGGATGGGGTTATTGAGTTTTAGGAGTTCATAATCACATCAGGGTTCAGACCCGTGTCTTACAGGAAATCGGGTTGTACAAGGACAAGTCTAGAAGCCTGCAAGATCACAGAGAAGCAATGGATCAATTGGAACGGCAGTAAACTGCTCTCACCCCTTCATTGGAAGGACAAAGGAAGGAGGGGGTGCGATCAGAAGCCAGGGGCTGGGGTCACTTGAGGTCACCTGGTGCAAGCTCTAGCCAGCACAAGCTTACCTGGGGGAGCTGGAAACTCAGAGCAGACATAGGGGAATCTGCTGCTGGGGAGGCAGAGAGAGAGAAGGAAAGAAATGTTCTGGCTGTGCCCTTCTCAGCCTTCTATCTCTTATCCTTTCCTCATGTTGGCTGAGCCGAAGCTGAAGCAGCTACACAAGGAGCTGGGAAATGAAGCCTGAATGGGGTCAGCCCTCCTGCCACACAGAGCAGGGCAAGGGGACGGCAAGGACCGGGAAGGCAAGGACCGGGTCCACAAGCAGAGCGCAAGACTGATATGTAAGGGAGAGTCAGTGCAAGAAGGCCATGCTAAGTGCTGGGACAGAGGTGGACAGGCGGGGGGGGGGGGGGGGCGGGGAGGGATAGCAGTGTCCTCCTGTAGGAGCCAGGCTGGCTGCCCAGGCACACACTCACATTGGGACAGAAATGCGATGAGATCACCGTGGTTTGGCATCCTTTGCACAGATTTTCCAGTTGAGATGTTGCATTTTGCTAAAGCGCCCTTTAGCGATCAGACGCTGGGTTCTGAACCCTGCTGATCAAAGCTTGGTGTGCCAGAAGTGTAAACCAGCTCCCTTATTACTGGGGCACCCAGAGAAACACTCTTCCTCGGCCACTCGTGTCGACTGTTCATCTGGTCTCCCCTTTTAGTGCCGGGGATGGGGAAGCCAGATTGTAATTAGAAGCCATTCCATGAGTCCAAGAACCAGGCTGACAAGGATGTTGAAGAATCTCAAAATTCGGTGTAACCCAGCTACCTACCCTCTGTGGGGTTGGTTACTCGCCCTTCCCCTAACCTAACGCACACCAAGTGCAAGAACCACCTTCCTTTTATGAGCCACCAAGAAGCAGGAGGAGCAGAAGGAGGGGGAAATGCCGCCATGTTGTGGTGACGCAATATTCTTTGTCACTTCAAATTTGCATTTCAGGTGTATTGAAAGAGCTAGGTTTTGAAATTTTTGTGCATTCGTTTAAAAATTCCGGCACTGTTCGCATACAGTGTTATATTAATACAGTGCGGCATAGTGACTGAACAATTCTATACATTACTCAGTGCTCAGCATGGTGAGTGCACAAGTCACCCCTTTCACCTAGTTCACCCATCCCCTTACCCCACCTGCTCTTGGGCGACCACCAGCTTGTGCTCTGAACTTATTTATTTGCTTATTTACTTATTTATTTTTAATGAAAATGTTTCATTTATTTTTGAGAGCGCGAGGGCAAGCGGGGGCGGGGCAGAGAGAAAGGGGGACAGAGGATGTGAAGCAGACCCTGTACCGACAGCACAGAGCCCGACTCGGGGCTCAACCTCAAACCGTGAGATCGTGATCTGAGCAGTAGTTGGACGCTCAACCAGTTGACCCACCCAGGTCTCCCTGTTCTCCGTATTTAAGAGTCTGTGTTTTGGTCTCTCTTTTCTTTGTTTCTTAAAACCCCCACATGAATGAAATCATATGGTATTTGTCTTTCTCTGACTGATTTATTTCATTTAGCGGAATACCTTCTGGATCCCTCTATGCTGTTGCAGATGACAAGATATCGTCTCGTATATACACACCGCACCTTGTTTATCCATTCGTCGATGGATGGACACATGGGTTGCTTCCTTATTTTGGTTATTGTGGATAATGCTGCAATAAACATACAGAACGTGTGTCTTTGCAAATTAGTGTTTTTATTTTCTTTGGGTAACTACCCGGTAGTGGAATTACTGGGTATATTATAATTCCGTTGGATAACGTTTTGGATACAGAAGTGAGGACAATGTGAACAGCTAAGTCCAAGTTCATGAATGTAGTTAGTGACAACTTCATTAATATTGCCTTGCTGGCAGTACTTTAAAACTCTCTCACTTGAGTTGCACGTAGATTTATTATATGTTAAAAAAAGGAAACAGGGGCACCTGGGTGGCTCAGTCAGTTAAGTGTCTGACTCTTGATCTCAGTTCAGGTCATGATCTGACGTTTCGTGAGATCAAGCACCACGTTGGGCTCTGTACTGACAGTGCGGAGCCTGCTTGGGATTCTCTCTCTTCCTCTCTCTCTCCCTGCCCTTCCCCTTTCCGGTGAGCCCGTGCTCGCTCTCTCTCTCTCTCTCTCTCTCTCTCAAAATAAATAAAACACTTAAAAAACACAAGCAAAACCAAAGCCCTGCAGATGAGACTGGATAGAAAATGTCAACTTCAAGAGATAAGAACAGCTCTTTACATTTTTTTTTTATCAGCCAGACGCAATTTGTGTTACACTAACTTGACCTTGCTGGTGGCTTCTCTTTGAGTCCAACCTACAGGCAGATAACTCTTTGCCCACGTGGAAGAGATCACTCCAAACCGTTCCATTTCACTTTCCTTAGGCAAAACGCCACTTGGATATCTGTGATTAGATGGGGCGTCTCTAAATCCCCTTGGCCTTTGCTTACGGGACCGAACTTGGACCACCCCTAAGGGTGACTATCACCCATTACATTTCAAGTCTTTTTCATTTCACTGTTCTTTATGGCAATCAGGGCTTTCCTGTCAACTGCATTAAGAGAGATCTATTTAGTATTTTTCATTTACAAGCGTCTGATAGCCTAAAAGTTTTTTCCTCACATTTCCTTATTTGACCCTCACAGCCAAGTTACAAGGAGGACAGAGCACCTAATACTACAGTGTTATGTTTTGACAGATGAGGAAACAAAGAATCTGTTCTTCCTTCTGCCAGCCGCCTTAATTGCCTGGGTCTTAAAAAACCCGGGGAGGTGGTCAGCCAAATGAAGTGATAACCTGTCGCCTTGCTGGATGGGACACAACAAAACAAAACGCCGGTTCTGCTGGCTGCGTTGAAGTTATTAAAGGATATGTTGGCCTCTGCCATGGCGCCTCCCTCAATGATTTTCACGGGCAGTTTGACCGTATGTCACCTTCCACCGATATTAGCTTCCAACCCTACCTCCGCACGAAACATGCCTTGTATGTCACCAGAGGGACACAGGCTAGGCTTCATGCAGTGGAGACATTATCCCGGACTCACTTAGTGAGTGCTTAATGTATTCAAGGCGCCACGCCAAGCGCTTAACGTGCGTCACTGCCTGTCCTACGGCGATCCTTTGCACTGGATATGATTATTCCCATTCGACGAAGAAATGCAGAGAAGGCAACCATCTCGCGAAGCATTGCTCAGCCAGGAAAGAGCAGAAGAGAAGTGCCATCCTGGCCCTAACTGATGCCATGAACCCTGCTTTCCTCTCTCTCTCCCACCGATGCCCAGAAGCCACCGTCACAGTAAGAGGCTGCCATTTGTTCCCGGACTCAACCTGAAATCCATTCCTTAAGCCCCCGGAGCAGATTTCTCTTCTACGAAGAGGAGATGTGGAACTCCCGGTTCCACCACGGGCAGTCTGCTTCCTAGCAGCACACGCAGGGTGCTTGGGACCACAGAGCTGGGCATTGGAAGCAGGCGCAAACCAGCTTGCAGTTCTTGGAGGTCTTCTGCTGAATCTTCCACCGTCGTGTCACCCTCACTGAGGACACAGGCGGGGGGGGGGGGGGGGGCGGGGCATGCAGAATGAGCGGTTATCTACATTGTATGCTTGTTGCATGGAAAATAGCATTGAACGGGGCTGGCAGAGATGCGTGGATGTCCAGTCTATTTCCTTTCACTGCAGTGCTTCTCGAAAATATTCCAGACATTCCGCTGCTGATGCATGCACGTATCCTTAGGTCACAGAGGTAAAGCCAGGATTAGAAGTCAGTTAGTCCAACTCCCCCTTTCCTGGAGGAGAACCAATTGGAGGCCCTGGGCTAGCAGCTTGCACAGGTCCCAGATCGAGGAGGCATTTAACTGGCCCCTGCAGGGCTGTTCCAGATACCAATCCATTCTCATGGCCCATTCCAGCCAGACTGTCTTTCTTACTGTTGATCATAGAAAGTTCCACGTACCAAGATCTGCCTTTCTGCCTTTCTGCCATGAGTGTGAGGTTGGTGAGCAGGAGACCCCCCCCCCAGCCTTTCCGAGCTAAGTGCCCCACCCTGTCATCAAAACTTAAAGTCCTTCTGCACCTTCCACGGGGACCACGGAATCATGTGTCGGAGAGAGACAGAATGCTCCCATCCTCTCCTCTGTTTTTACACTCCGATTTATTACAGCTTTTCCGTTTCTGTAGCTTTCTGTTTGCCATCTCCCTTCAGGCCAGTTTCACCTGTGCATTTCTGGAAGCCAGCAGGGCCTGCCAGGGGCCGAGAAAGGCACACTGAGCGGCTAGAAAGAGCCGCCTTCCCTCCCACTGTAGAGTAGTTCTGAGGGACCCTTGGGGTCGGAGGGACTTTCCGCTCCCCTGAGTTCTGTTCGGCTCAGCTGTCGGTGTTTTCCCTTCGGGCCGTCTGGCTGCGATGCCAACCGGGACAAGCAGAGCTGCTTCCCATTCATATCCTGTGGCTTCTTTTGAACAATTTAATCAGGATTTCATCAGAAAATTGCTCTGGTTTTAGTCTTTCGGAAATGTGATTTTTAAATCATCGATTGCGCTTTCACGGGGAACTGTCCTTAACGACCATCCTATCATTTTCATTTACAATAAGCCAAACGTATTTCAGACAAAGAATCTGATACGTCCTGGCAGATACGCATGCTCGTGAAAACCATCGCCAGAGTCAAAGTAATGCCCGCCTCCATCCCCCCCAAAAGTTTCCTTGTGGCCCTTTGTAATCCCTCCTTCCGGCTTCTCTGCACACCCCCACGCTGCCGTGCTCACTCTCGCTGTACGTTAACTCAACGTTTCTCGGAATAGCATCGAGGCGGAATCCCACGGCACACATTCTTCACTCTTTCTTTCACCTGGCCTCGTTATTTTTAGATTCGCCCATAGTGCGGTAATATCTTGATCCTTTTTATTCCATTGTATGGCTATACCACTATCTGTGTATCCATTCACCTGTTACGGAAATGAGGATTATTTCCCCTTTGGGTCCATTGCAATGAAAGCTGCCATGAGAATTTCTGGGGCACCTGGAGGGGTACACTTAGTCCGTTGGGTGCCCGACTCTTGATTTCAGCTCAGGTCATGATCCCCGGGTTGTGGGATCGAGCCCCCCCTCGGGCTCTGCAGCTGAGTGTGGAGCCTGCTTAAGATTCTCTCTCCCTCCCACTCTCTCTCTCCCTCTCCCTTGCTGGTCCTCTCTCTAAAATAAATAAATAAATAAAAGCTGTCATGCATGACAATCTCCGATCAGATCTTTGGACATGTGCTTTCTTTTTCTCTTGGGGAGATGAGTGGTAGAATGGGTCAAGGGTAGACGTACCTCTCAAACTTCCTCCTGAAGGGGTTTCACCCTCTGCACCCATACCAGTGGGTATGAGAGTTTCGTGTCCTCACTGACGTTCGCGATGGTCATTCTTTCCAATTGTAGCCATCGTCATGGGCGTTTGGTGGTGCCTCAGTGGTTTTAATTTGCAGTCCTTAATGATTAATGTTACAGAGTTTATTTTCCACATGCTTTTATCTCCTTTAGTGAAGGGCCCGTTCAAATATGCGGCTCAGGTTTTGTCGTTGTTTCTTTTCTTGCTTGGAGTTTTGAAGGGTTGTTGTGAATTCTGGATATAAGTCATTCAGCAGATATATGGAGAATGTTCGGCTCCATTCCTGGGTTTTTCTTTCTTCTTTTTTTAACCGTGTCTTTCGAAGAGCAGAAGTTTTAAATTTTTGATCAAGTCCAACTTAGCAAATTTTTATTTTATAGATCCTGGTATTTTTTTAAGTTTTATTTATTTACTTGAGAGAGACAGAAACAGCACGAGGACGGAAAGGGGAGAGAGAGAGAGAGAGAGAGAGAGAGAGAGAGAATCCGAAGCAGGCTGCATGCTGCCAGCACGGAGTCTGATGCAAGACTCGAACTCACAAAGCCATGAGATCATGACCTGAGCCAAAGCCAAGAGTCAGATGCTTCACTGACTAATCCACTCGGGCGCCCACTATAGATCCTGTTTTTAATGTCATAGTTTTGCTTAACCCGAGCCCACCAAGGTTTCTTCCCGAAGTTTATAGTTGGAGCTTTTGAATTTAAGTCAATAATCCACTTTGAGTTATTTTTGTATATGGTGCAAGACAGAGATCTCAGCTTCTTTTATTTTATTTTTGCATGTGGGCATCAAAGTGCTACAGTCTCGTTTATTGGAAAGACTATCCTTTTCCCTCTGAATTGCTTTTGCATCTTTGCTGAAAATCCATTATCCAAATCTGTGTGGGTCAATTTCTGGACTCTATTCTGTTCTATTGATCTGTCTTTCTATACTTACACTAACACCATACTGTCTCGATAACTGTGTCTTTATAATAAGTCTTAAAATCATTTGTTTTCTGTCTCTCATTGACCGCTGCCTTTTGTTGCTTGACGTACGGTGCCTTGAAAACCATTTTCTTGCGTATTCTGTTAGTTTGACTTGTATTTTTTCAAGTGGCAGGGTAAATCTAGGCCCTTTTTTTTCCACCTTGACTCAAGGTGGGAGACAAATTATTTTACTTTTGATCCACACTATTATATTTCCGGTATTAGTGAAGGCCAAAGGGCAAATACAATTCAATATATATTTGCTTTGGGCACAACTTTTCAGTTACGTGCATACGTATGCATCTAGGATGACGGTTAACAAGGTGGTAAGTTCTGCACTAGACCTTTTCGGTCTTACCCGGGTCCAGGTAAAGTGTCATTATGGATGTTCTGAAGACAAAGCGTTATTGATCTGTGGCGTGTAAGGAACTAATTTTGTATCGCATTCAGTTCCAACAATCATCAAACATGTTGCACTGTCATGGTACTTAGTTTGGGTCACCGGGGAGATGGAACATTTTGGGAAGCGTGGGGCCAGAGAAATCAACGTGTCCCATATAGATCTGGCTCTCTCGTTGGCCATCTTCAGGCCCACATTCACAGACGTCGTCAGCAAATGTAGTTGAATGAACAAATAAAGGAAGGAGGTCTGGCTGTAAATGATGAGGCTGGTTATTTGGTGCGCCCACATGGCTGGAGAGGCCTGGTGTGGTAGAAAAAGAATACAGACTTTGAGCTCAGCAAGAGCCGGGGTCTAATGCGAGCTCCCTATTGATCTGGTGGGTGAGAGAAATGAACTTCCAGTGTTTTCATTTTTAGACTAGAGAGAACATTACTTACCTCCAACATTGTTATGGAGAGAAAATCAGATATGCATGTTATACATCTAACTCAGAGCATAGGCATACATTAGGCGTCTAATGAATGTAAGTACTCTCTCCTGCAGAGCAGCTCACTGGGAAAGGTAGAGCCTTTGCACGGTTATTGTTCACAATATGTAAGGGACTGATTTAAGACGTGGAGGAAACAGACTGTACAATTTCTTCACTGATGCCAAATCTTTGAACTTGGAGGACGGATTTGATTTCTGGAAAGAGCCAAAAATCATTCGAAAGCAAGGGAAGTAAATAAATGCAGTGACTTACCAATGGGGATAAAAGTAAATAAACGCAAAGGAATGTGACTCTAAAATCATGCCGTACAAAGTCAATGTTTCATAAGCAAGTTACTCTATCAGTTTTCAGTTTTGAAGTCAACGGGGTTCTAAGGGTTGTTCTAACTGTAGGGATCGGCTTTTTTTCCTCTCTTGAAGGAACTTCTAGGAAGGAAATACATTCATGCGGACATATAACTTCCGGTCTACAAAAATGTAAATAAATAAATAAAACCAAATGAAGAAAAGAAAAAGTCTAATTTCACTGCTATCTCATGACATCTTTTATAATCCCTTGTTTTTAGTTTGTGATGAGCTTTTCCATAGGCTCATTTCTAACTGGACCATTAAAGACAGGCTGAGATGTTTTCAGTGACTTGACCAGGGTCTAACTAGCGGTAACTCACAGAGCTGAATGGTGAACCCCAGTCATGCTCTGCCCACCATGCTACCCCTCCTTTGTGTCTGCCCCAGTCTAAAAATAATCTTCTTTTCAGAACAGAGTGAATAGAGTCGATCCACGGATACTACAGGGGGAAATATCTGGGGAAGTAAATAGTGCTACAAATGATTACTTCTCTTCTTCACTTTTATTCGCAGCGTTTCCCATCGGAGCTAAAAGTCGTCTACACGCGTTCTTAAAGAGTGACCTCAGTTTTGCTGAGCTGGGTCTCAGCAGTTGGGAGAAGGCACAGCGGCTTAGGTGACATTCCCAGTCTTTGTCTCTGGAGTCTCCCGTGGCCTGTGGGCTCCAAATGCTACAGGAACAGCTTTCCCCACCTTCCTCAAGCAAATTCAAGTTCAGAGCGCTGGGATAATGCAGCTGCATCCAATTAAACTCCCTCAGACCGGATGGGAGAGGAGCTGCAGAAAAACGCTGGCGCAGCCTCCTTTCCAGGGTGCTTCGGCCTGCTCACCCCGCACGCTTAGCCGCTTAGCCGGGTGTGGACCAGGCTCCGTCTCCAGAAGCGCCGATGCTTACAATGGGGGCATTGTTCTCTGGAGCGGACTGTTTATTGCACTTTGAGAGCGCCCACACTCTGAGTCGAGGGGGGAGCCAACCTCAGCTCCAAATCGGCTTTGCTCTGCCTTTCCTGACCCAGATTCGAAAACGTCTGGTTGAAAAACCATGCACCTTTTAAGTCAAATCAGGGCCGTCCCTATCCCTAAATGTACGTATTATTACAAAACAT
This sequence comes from Lynx rufus, assembly GCF_022079265.1. Classification (NCBI taxonomy): domain Eukaryota; kingdom Metazoa; phylum Chordata; class Mammalia; order Carnivora; family Felidae; genus Lynx; species Lynx rufus. The sequence continues at coordinate 131,521,090 of NW_025814896.1, forward strand.
CGAGACAGATTTCGATGAAATATGGAAGCCTGACAAAAATGGTATTAAAAAGCAGGCAGCTGGGTCCATGTGAGGAGACACGTGGGCAGGTGAGTGTGGAGAGCACTGATCCACTGGCTCTCCCGGCTTTGCTTGGACCTCAGCGGAAGAAACACATCGTCCAGATTGGAATTATAGGCTGCTTTTTTTTTTCTGCTTTGCCAAAACCTGTATGCCTCACCAGTATACCCTACTGGGTTCATTGTTTGGCGGTTTTTGCTTATCTCAGCTCGGGGAGAGGGCATGCATGGGCAGGCATGCAGAATCATTATCAAGGCTCAGTTTTAAAGGGATAATCTTATATTCGCATTTTACTAGTCAATGGTGCTGTTACATCGTTCCAGTGGAATTAGTTGCCGTTGAATTAGATTGTTAACACGTAAAGATATCCAAATATAATAAGCCCAAGTGTATCTCATCAAAACCAACATAAAGATAATGCGTAGGTTTTGGCTAGAGTCCCATAGTCAGGTAGCTTTTTCATTCTCTAGTTCCCGTTAAAGACCGCGAGACCAAACTAACAGATTTAGGGAAGATTTTTGATGTTTAATCTTTTACAAAAACTATGAATTAGGTATTGTTACCACTACGGTATAGAAGAGAAAATTGCTATTCTAAAGGAGACACGCAGGGCGCCTGGGTGGCTTAGTTGGTTAAGCGTCTGACTTCAGCTCAGGCCACAAACTCACTCTTCGTAAGTTTGAGCCCCCGCGTCGGGCTCTGGGCTGACAGCTCTGAGCCTGGAGCCCGCTTCGGATTCTGTGTCTCCCTCTCTCCCTGCCCCTCCCCTGCTCCCGCTCTGTCTCTCTTGTTCTCTCCCAAAAATAAATAAAACATTAAAACATAAATAAATGCCTACTTTGTAATTATCAGGCTAGAGAATAGTAAAACTCAAACTGAAATTTGGGGATCCTAGTATTTGCTGTATTGCTTTTTAAATTTTTTTTTCAACGTTTATTTATTTTTTGGGACAGAGAGAGACAGAGCATGAACGGGGGAGGGGCAGAGAGAGAGGGAGACACAGAATCGGAAACGGGCTCCAGGCTCGGAGACATCAGCCCAGAGCCCGACGCGGGGCTCGACCTCACGGACCGCGAGATCGTGACCTGGCTGAAGTCGGACGCTTAACCGACTGCGCCACCCAGGCGCCCCGCTGTATTGCTTTTTACATCCCTTGACAAACCGACAAATATCCCATCGTAAGTTCAGGGTAACACTGGAGGCAGGGGAGTCTGGGAGGCGGCTCAGGCTAGAGACGTGTCCGTATATTTACAGAAGCAGGAAGCAACGCACAGCAGGCGTTGGCGAACAGGTGTGATCCAGATAGATCTACGTCCCATCCCTTAGTCCCCAGTCATTGCTTAGGTCACCCTTAGTCAAAACAGGCAACCAAAGCCTGGCGCAGTTTTTACGGCGATTAAGGACGGACATGTACGTCAGGCGCCTTGGTTAGTGCCTGGATATTGCGAGGTCTGAACTTGAGGTCAGATGTAGCTGCGAGAGGGACTCCAAGCTTGGAGAGGTCCTCATTCTTCGGGGACCCTTTTATGAACTTCCCCTCGGGATGTGTGAAGGCCAGACTCCATCGGGGGCGTTGCCTCTGGCCCACGCACGGGGAAAATGAATTGCAACGTGCCTGGACCTTCCGAGAACGTGGCCGCCTCTTCTGCTCGAGTGGCTCAGGACGTGTTGTTGCCTGAGCCGGCTTCCCTGTTCTTGCCCGCAAACGAAGCAGGGCCGCTTTGGCCCGCAGAGCACAGGAGGGCTATCGGAGCCTTGGGGAGGGCCCTCGTTGGTGGTCTGGCCTCAGCCACATCGGGCGATACGGAGGGCAAGATGGAAGACTGAACTGTTTGCTTAACTTCTTGGCGAGACCAGTATCTGAGGCTCTGATCGCATCTTTTTCCAGGCCCCGACGTTTGTCTTATCGATACCTGTTTCTTCCTCCCTTCACAGCTACCTACATACGGTGGAATGCTTTCACCCCCTTCCCGCTGCCCCCCCCCCCCCGTCCCAGCTGTCCCACATCCCGGATGGACCCCCCCTCCCCTCTCCCCTTCGCTCCCCAGACACTCAGGCCTCTAAGGTAGGGCAGGTTCCTCGCAACCTGACATGTCCCACATGACAGCTAACTTGGTGAGGCTGAGCCCCGGGGTGGCAGGGTGCCTGGGTGGGGAAGGCTTCGTCCCGGAGCCTTCCTCTGGCAGCGGGCAGGGTGAGAGTGACAGTGCACCTGCCCCTGGTCCCAGGGCTGGCGGCGATCGGGTTACTGCCTTTCTGCTGGCTGGAAGCTTCAGGTCTCGCCTTGAGTAAGGATGGGAGCTCACAAATATTAACCAGGAGCAATCTCCAAACGTTCTGCCTGCTGAGCTCCTGGCTCCTTCGCACGGTCGGTGGCGGCCGACTCCACCCCCGTGTTCCACGCGCATCTCAAACGACAGGTCTAAATGCGAGCTTGTCAGCACTCAAAGCGCCTTCGAACCTGCATCCTCTAAAGCCCGGTGAGTAGGTGCATCTTCTGCCAAGTCACCAAGGGCCAGAAGCTCCCCTTCCCTCACCCCTCGCCCGGTTAATCGCTCGGATCGTCTGGCTCCCGTCGCCTCTCTCTGCCTAGAGGCTTCTCGGCTGCAGGGTCCCTACTGTCACTGTGCCATTTCCTGCCCTTGCCGCGTCTTGTTTTTTTTTTTTTTTTCTTTTTTAGAGAAAGAGAAAGTGGAGAAGAGGGGGTTGAGGGAGACAGAGAGAGAGAGAGAATCCTAAGCAGGCTCCATGCTCCAAGCAGAGCTTCAGCTCAGGTCATGATGTCACAGCTCGTGGGTTCGAGCCCCGCGTCGGGCTCTGTGCTGACAGCTCAGAGCCCGGAGCCTGCTTCGGATTCTGGGTCTCCCTCTCTCTCTCTGCCTCTCCCCTGCTCACTCCCTCTCTCTCTCTCAAAAGTAGATACACATTTAAAAAAAATTTTTTTTTAAAAAGAGTCAGATGTTGAATCGACTGAGCCACCCAGGTGCCCCCCCGCCCATTTAGAATCTGCCCACTCGCCTCAGAAGCTGTAAAATCACTGGAATTTCTGGGCCCCGCTTTTGATCGATTAAAATAATCGAGGGAAGGGCACAGTCTGGGGACCCGGGTTGTTTAAAAGGCTCGCTGGGTCGTTCTAAGGCACAGCTAGGGCTGGACACCCTCGTCCAGTAGTGTGCATCTGGCCCTGTCACTCGCTTCTATGCAGAACGGCTTTCCCCGACTCCTACCTGACTTGAAACAGGTTCCGCCCCAGGGCCCTTGCCCCATCCCCGTAGCCATTTTCTCACACCGTTTCGTCATTTCCTGGCTCCCGTCTTTGAGCAGTCTCTTCCCTCCACCTCCCGATTGCCGGCAAAACTCTCCTCTTTTGCTACCAAAAGCCAGTGGCGCTACGGGCCAAGGTTGTTGGAGCAAAAGAAAACAAATCATGCTCATATTTTATTGTTATTTCTATCTGGGCACCTCCCGACAGGATGGGATTTTGGGAAACCCCAGGCCGGGAGGCAGGAGGCCTGGCTTCTGCCCTGGATGTATAAACAGTTTCCTGTGTGATCTTGGGTGAGTTGTCATGTCTCACTCTCTTGGCCTCTCAGTCTCTCATCTATGAAGTGAGGGAAATGAATTAGATGTTCTCTTACAGACGAGTTACAAAATCTTACGACGATCTCCTTCGTGGTGTTTCCCTCAGAGCTATTTGTGTTCCTGGAATCTCTTTCTGACCTCGAAGCCCTTATTTTGTTCTGTGATTGAGCTGCGTCCCGCTCAGATTTTATCCTAACTAGTCCCTTTTGTCTGCTTGCCGTCACATTGAGTCTGGCGCAAATCAGTTTAGGTTTGATAAACGGATTAAAGACTCCATGGTGAAAGAGGGGGAGAGGAGAGGAGGGGGGAGAGGAGGGACTGAGGGACGACCTGAGCCCCAAACCTCCAGGAGGTCCCAATGTGACAAGGACAGCAGGACATTTGAGATCTGCAGTTCCCCCACGCCCTTCAAAAGTACCACCGTCTAAATTATCCCCGGTCCTAAAAATAAAGAAATAGCTATTCTGGGCTTTTCTACTCGTGGAGTACATGTTGGGACACCAGCTAGATCCTTCAGGCTTTCGGTTCTGCCTTCCTGCCCAGCCCAACCCGGGCCACTTAGCTTCCAGATTGAGCAACCTGGACTTTCCAAATGGAGTCCTGAGGCAGCAGCAAGCTTTTTTACAAAATAGTATTCCAATGAGGACTTCGGTGTCACTGGATTAGAAACAGATGGTTCACGTTGCTGCTTAAATATACATGCTTGAAATCAGGAAGGAATATTTGACACAGGTTCAGGCAGCCTGTCTCAATCCTTTAATGGTCACAGTGCCAGTGTGCTGTGTTGAGTGAATTCCAAAGACCTCAAACTATGCTCCTCGGCACTAAGTTTTCTTATCTGCGGGGATGAGATGAACCTCCAGTATCTCCATAGATTATTCTCCTCGGCCTTGGCTCTCCACTTGGGATTACTTGGAAAGCTTCGAACAGCGAGCGGAGGCTTTGGCTCCTCCCCTAGAAATTCTGATGTAGTTGGTCTGAATGGCTCTCGAGCACCGTTTTGTTGAAAGCTCTCCAGGTGATTCTTAGGGCCAGCCAAGGTCCAGCATGTCTGTGATGCAGGTCTCCGAGGAGCCTGGGTCCTTCGGCAAAGAACGTTTTTCTTCCAATTCTTTTGATGAATCAGAAGGAAAAAAAAAAAGTACGTTTTGTGTCTACGAGGGCGAGGATTATGGGGGGAAAAATGATGTTTCAAGATGTCCAAAGAGAGAAAGATTGCCTGGGAAGGTAGTCAAGTTTCATCAGTTGGACCAAACATAGTCACAGAGAGGTCGTAAACGGGATTCTAGCGTCGACTGGAAAATAAATGTTATGGATTGAATTGTAAACGCCCCCTCCCCGCCCCCACACCATTCAAGTGTTGAAATCCTAACACCGCGCGTGTCAGTATGTGATTTTATTCGAAGACAGGTTTTTTGGTAGATGTGATTAGGGAAGATGGGGTCATCAGGGTGAGCTCTAACCCAGTATGCCCGGTGTCTTGACGAAAAAGGGGACATTGGGACAAAGAGGTAGGCATAGAGGGAGAACGCTATGTAGAGATGAAGAAAGAGAATGAGGTGATGCCTCTCTAAGCCAAAGACGGCCAGCGAACGTCTAGAAACCAGGAGGAAGGCGTTCTGTTAGTCAAGATTCTGCGGCGAAACAGAACCCATGGGGTGTCTATGTGGGACGTATACATGGGACACGCATGCCTATGCACGTGTACATCCATAAAGAGGTATGGGTGTGTATAAATACATACATGTATATACGTATGGATACAGATAAATATGTGTATCTAAAAGGAGATTTATCGTGAATAACTAGATCCTGCTGCCATGGAGACTGAGAAATCCCACAGTCAGTCGTCTTGCAAGTGGTATAATTCAGTCTGAGTCTGAAGGTCTGAGACCCGAGGGAGCCAAGGATGTAAATCCCAGTCTGAGGGCAAGAGAAAATGAAATGAGATGTCCCAGCTCAACCACGAGGCAAAAGAAAAAAAAAAACATTAAAAAGAGGAGCATGGATTTCTGCTTCTTCCTCCTTTGGTTCTGTTCTGGCTCATGCACAGCAGGGTTGGGAGGCCACCTGAGTCCACTGATTCACATGCTAATCCCAGCCCAAACACCACCCCCCCAACACACACACACACACACACACACACACACACGCACACAACCGGAAGTGATGTTTAATCCCAGCACCTCATGGCCCCGTCACGTTGACCCCTGATTAATCATCCCATGCATGGACTAGATTCTTCCTCTTTGCCCTCAGAGGAGGCCAATCCCGCGGACACCTTAATCTTGGACTCCCAGCCTCCAGAACGGTGAGGCAATGTTTCTGCCGGTTAAGCCCCGCACTCTGGGGTGGTTCGTTAGAGGCAACCCCACCAACTTTAACAACACGTCTGATGGTATGCGAGACTCCCTTGGCTCAGAGGCTCCCAGAGGAGACAACAAAAATGAGAAACAAATCAGCATCCACTGAGCACCTATCGTGTACCCAGCTCTGTGAGGTGCTTTGGAGACTCTATCACATCTAAATACTCAGAACAGGTTTTAATGGCTGACAGGACCATCTCCAATTCCCGATGAGGAAACTTAAGTGAAGGTCACTTCACTCGAGACACCATCATAAACAAACACACACACAAACAAACAAACAAAAAAGGAAAAAGAATACTTTTGGGTCTGCCGAAGTGAGATCTGCAATTTCACGTATCTGGAAGTAAGTTAGTGCGTACAAAATACGCCTGGCCTTTCAAAGTTAAGCCCTCACCCCTCACCCCCTCTTAGGTCTACCCTATACACATCGATTGCATTGTTTTCCTTGTAGGAAGAGGGACAACATAAACATCTGTGAGTGCAATAATCTGAGCATCGGCCGGCGAGAAAATGAGCTCCACTTGGGATGGGGGACGGTCTGGCGATGGGGGGTTTGTCTGCTCCGCCTGCCATGACAGAATACCACGCACAGACTGGGGGGTTTAAGCTGAGCGATTTCTCTTCTCCCAGATCTGGAGGCTGGAAATCCAGCACCAGCATGTCAGCATGGTGAGTTTCTCCCAAGACCTCTCTTCTGGGCTTGTAGATGATTTCCTTCCCCTCCCCTCATATTCTTTGTTCTGCACGTGACCGCGTGTCCCAATCTCCTCTTCTTTTAATGATGGCAGCCATGTTGGATTAGGCCCCACTCATGTAACCTCTTTGTTGTTGTTGTTGTTGTGACTCACCTCTCTAAAGACCATGTCTCCAAATACACTCACATCCCGGGTGAGGGCCCAACAAGTTGGAGAACATGATCCCACCCATCACCAGGGAGCCAGGGAGGGAAGCATTGGCACCGGGCCTTACAGGGCAACAGGACTTTGGAGGTGCCTGTAACACCAGAGGGAGGTCCTCGCCTGAATGATCCTGGCTCCGTGTCATTTGTTTTCTCGGCGGTCTGGCAGAAACCTACCCAGAGAGTGAAGCAGAAAGAGCTTTGAAGTTTCCAGACACTGGACCCTATTTCATTTTGGCAGGGGGGGGTTGTTCTCGTCGGCCGGGCGTGGCAGCGGGTCCACTCTTGCTTCAAAGCTCCACCCCTTGATTGCAGGGCCGTCTGGGGTCACAGATGCCCACACAACATTTCCATCTCAGACAAGCCAACAGTCAAGGTAGAGCTGACAGGTTCCCCCTGGAGGTGAGAATGCGAACATGATCATGTCAATGACGGTACCGGCATCACGTGATGGACGAGAACGTTTGCTTCACACGCAAAGACTAGTGCTGCGGGTGTCCCGTAAGACTGAGTCTCCCGCCTTTTCCCTCCAAGCCAGGTGGCTGGGCGCACAGTGGTGACAGAACTGTGACCGAGGGAGCAGCAGCGGCTGAGGCCTTCCGGAGGGCTTTGGCAGACAGAGTCCAGCATCGGCAGGGTTTAGTATTAGCTAAAAGAATCCACTAGAATACGACAGTCGTTCAGTGAGCTGTGGGACAGACTGGGGAGGCCGACCTGTCTTGTGCCAGCCACCCTGCTGCCTTTGGATCCTGAACGGATTTTGTGGAGCTTTTTTTCCAGAACCACGAAGAGTCCGGAGAGCAAAGCAAAACAGCTCCTCAGACCCTCACACCCAGTCTTGGGGAGCCAGAAACCAAAGCCTGCTAACCACAGCCGAGTGGAAGGCTCATCTATCCCTCCTGCCCCCGGCCTCGGGGCCTCTGCCTTGACAGGATGCGGTGGCTGTTGTTTGACTTTCTGGCGCAAATGCAGCCAAGCACGTGGCCCAGGACAGCGTGGCCACGCCAGGTGGAGGCGCCAGGCCGCACCGCCAGCAGCGACGCTTGGGCTGTTTGGTTGGTTACACAAGACTGACTCTCATTTCTTTTGGCCTCTTTGGCTGCCCGGTGCAGTAGGGGGGGTACAAAGAGAGCTGTCATCGGGCACATCAGCGGAAGGCGAACCAAAAATCACTGAGCAGATGTAACTATCTGCTTTGCGCGGGACAGTGGCTTGGAGGCCTTCCTTGCGTTAGAATTACGGAACACTGGGGAGAGAGAGATCATCCACTGCCTTGTATTATGGCTGGAGAACGGGACTCAGAGAAGGGGGCTCTCCCCCTCCGTCGTGCACACAGAGAACTTCAAACTGCGTTAGGGTGAGAATCACCCAAGGCTCTGGGGTCCCATCCAGCGACCTTCCCAGCTCCTTCAAGGCCTCCTGGTCCCTCTGCCTGCAATGCCTTTCTCCTGGGACTGTGACGTGCCCTAAAACCTCAGTTCGGTCTTTTTTTTTCTTTCTTTCTTAAGGTTATTTATTTGTTTTTGAGAGAGAGAGAGCAAGAGAGCACAAGCAGGGGAGGGGCAGAGAGAGAGAGGAAGACACGGCATCCGAAGCAGCTCCAGGCTCTGAGCTGTCAGCGCTGAACCCGACGCGGGGCTCGAACCCACGAACCGTGAGATCGTGACCTGAGCTGAGGTGGGACACTTCACCTACTGACCCACCCGGGTGCCCCAAACCTCAATTCAGCCTTTATCCGTGCTGGAAGACTTCCCTCATGCACAGCTATTGCGGTTGAATGATCGACCCATCCTCTGTGCTGTCAAGCACGAGTCTCGCTATCCTGCAACTGTGGCCCTGAATTCCCTCCAGGCTTCTGGAAGACAGCTCTTTGAGGGGAGGGGCCCCGGGCAGGACAGTGTGGCGCAGAACAGATGTTTGGTCATATGTGCTGAACTACATGACATAATCCTGGGGGCCCGGCATTAACTGGCCCACCTGCTGGAGAGTCATTTTAGAGTTTTGGGAATGTTGTGGCCCACTAGGGTTTGTGAGGTTATCTTCCCTCTAAAGAGAAACAAATCTTGGGGCACCTGGATGGCTCAGTCTGCTAAGCGTCCGACTTCGGCTCGGGTCATGATCTTGCCATTTGTGAGTTCGAGCCCCACATCAGGCTCTGTGCTGACAGCTCAGAGCCTGGAGCCTGCTTTGGATTCTGTGTCTCTCTCTCTCTCTCTGCCCCTCCCCTGCTCACGATCTCTCTCTCTCTCTCAAAAATAAATGAAAAAACATTTAAAAAATTAAAGAGAAATAAATCCTTCTTTAAATCCGAAGATAAATTAATCCAAAGTCTCAGGAATGGGCTTCACCTCAGAATCAGGCGGCCATTTTCTGAGGAACGTTGGTACGTTGGGTAGGGTTAGAGGATACACAACAACAGCATGGAATGTCCCAAGCAGGCTCCTCTAGAAGCCCTCAAAAGGTCCCTCAGATCTCCAGTGGTTTTTGTTGTGGTTGTTGTCTTTAAGGTATTAATGTCCCTTTCTAAAATGAAAATGTTCTCTGAGTTGAGAAATCCAAGGAGTTTGTGTCCTGGGTTGAATTAGTACCGTCACTGATGGGGTATGAGGCTGGTGTGGGGGGGGGTACACCGAGTGGTGAGGAGAAAAGGCCACTGAAATTGAGAGAGATAAAAGGGAGGTTGACACCATGTAATTCATCTGCCGTTGTTTTATTTTTATTTTTAGTGTTTTGTTGCCGTTAATGCATCCTTCACATTTGTGCCCGGGCTAGTGATTTCCGTGGAGGATAAGAGAATTTTCTAAATCAGCGATTTGCAAACTTGCCTGCTGGTTAGATTCATTTGTAGAGATTTCAGAAAAAATACTTAGGCCTCGACCCTGAAATAGGCACGTTGGGGTGAAACCCAGGCATCAGTATTGGCTAACATTTCTCTAGACCAATCTCAGGCGCAGGCCAAGAGGAGCACCATTGATGGGAAGCTCAGTTTCGTGATGATGGGGGACGCATCCACCTCTCTGGAGGAACTGAGGATCATTTGTTTTCACTGTGGTCAGAACACTTAGCATGAGATTCCTCTTACATCTTTAAGGGCACAATACAGTACCGTTGACTGCAAACACAACATTGTACAGCAGATCTTGGCTTTTACTCCTTCTTGCACAACGGACAGTTTATGCTCTTTGAACTGTTCATTCCCCCCACCCAGCAGCTGGCAACCACCTTGCTAGTCTCTGCTCCAATAATGTTTGTATTCGATAGCTCGTAGAGCGGAATCGCACAGTATTTGTCCTTTGGGGATGGATTATCTAGCATTATGTCCTCCAGGTTGACCCACGTCGTTACATAGGGCAGAACTTCCTTCTTTTTGAAGGATGAATAATATTCCGTTGTGTGCCTATATCACATTTTTCTTTTTTTTTTTATCCACTCGCTCACCAAGTTGTTCCCATCTCGTGGCAGTTGTGAGTAGTGCCGCAGAGAACATGAGAGGACAGGTATCTTTTTGAGGCCCCGATTTCAATTCCTTTGGATACATACCCAGAAGAGGAATTGTTGGATCATATAGTAGTAGTTCTATTTTTAAGAACCTCTATGTTGTTTTCTATTGAGTTCGTACCGTCTTATGTTCCCACCAACAGTGAACAATTCCTCTACGTTCTTGTCACCTCTGTTATTGTCGCTTTAATAATAGCTGTCCTAACAAGTGTGAGCCTCACTGTGGTTTTGATTTGCATTTCCCTGATGATTGGTGACACTGGGCATCTTTTCAGACATCTTCTCATAGCCTTTATGTGTCTTCTGAAATTGGACCCTTATCTTCCACCACCCATGAAAATCAACTCAAAATGTATTAAAGATTTAAAAATCAGGGACACCTGGGTGGCTCAGTCTGTTAAGCCTCTAACTCTGGCTCAGGTTATGATCTCGTGGTTCATGGGTTCAAGCCCCGTGTTGGGCTCTGTGCTGCCAGTTCAGTGCCTGGAGCCTGCTTCGGATTCTGTGTCTCCCTCTCTCTCTCTCTCTGCCCCTCCCCTCCCCTCCGCATGCTCTGTCTCTCTTTCTCTCTCAAGAATAAAAAAAAAAAAAAAACATTAAAAAAATTGTTTTTAAACAGAAAGATTTAAACATAAAACCTGAAACGGTAATGCTCCTAGAATGAAATGGAGAACAGCTTCGTGACATTGGTCTAAGTATCACAGAACCTAAAGCACAAGCAACAGAAGAAAAAGAGGTAAGTGGGACTCCATGAGACTAAAGCCCTCTTCACACTAAAGAGAAACAATCAAGTACGTGAACAAGCAACCTACAGAATGGAAGAATATATTTGCAAATCACATATTAAATAAGGAGTGAAAATCCAAAGCGTATCAAGAATTTCTGCAACTCTGTAGCAATAATAATAATAATAATAATTACTTGATTTGAAAATGGACAAAGGATTGAGTAAACATTTCTCAAAAGAAGGATCGCTGAAACTTACCTTCAAAACATTGAATTGGCCTCTACATCTGTTCACCCATTGTGAGTACCTTGTTGAGAGGAGTTGGGTTGACAGAGCCTTTGGAATCTGTCCACCTCTGCGTGTCCACATCCTATCTGCCGCAGTGCTCCTGGGCATCCATGTTCCTCTCGCTCATACTTGTTTGCCATGAAAATAGTGGACCCATCCATGGTACCAGCCCTGGGCCATCCATGTCTGTATTTGAGCATAAGAACCAAAAACAGGGAGCTTGGGATGGTTATAGCCTCCCTCAGTTCAAATCCTCTTATGTGTAGCATAAATAAGGCCATCAAGGGTAGGGACGATTCACTCGTCTTTGGGGAGAATGTACGAATGAGTCAAGAGAGCAGAGATTTTGGAACCAAATGTACCTGGCTTTTTCAAATCACGGCACTAGCATTTCCTCCTCATGTACCTTGTCGATACCATCTAGAAATCTGAGCTTCAGTTTCCTTTTCTATAGGACGAGGGCAATAGCACCTGTCTCAAATGGCGGCGGGAAGAATTTCAATGAAATAGCACTTGCCATTTAGTAAGCCCTCTACAGAAGTTGGGTACTTTCCCTCACCTCTTTGCCTTGTCCACTGTGCCCACCAGAACATTCAGGAACATTATGGATGATGAAACAATGGGCTGCTTCAAGAATTGGTGAAATACGTGCGTTGATTCCAAGTGTGCCATGATCTACAAAACATGAACTCCTTAGCCTTCCTTGTTGAATAATCAATGGATTTTAAAAGTCGTATGTCATGGAGCTTCAGTTAATCATTTATTGGGCGCATTCCTGTAAAATGGGGAATCATGTTAACGTGAACGCACAGCATGAAAACACCAGTTACCCTGATAACCAGACCCAGCGTCACTTGCTGAACAAACACGAAAAAGGAGTCTGCCTATCAATCCAGCATTTGTTAGACCCAGTCCTGTCAGGAAATGCCCGTCCGCAGAGTGGGCCCTGCCTTTTCCTCCCCTGAGGCCCTTCGCAGCAGACTGCAAGTCTGGGGGTTAGTTAGAACAACCCCCCTTTATGGGACACCTCCCCAGTACCAGGCCCTGCACACGTCTTCACTCACCTGATATTAATCCTCCCCAGCTCCGCTCACCCTTTCCCAACAACGAAGAAACTGAGACTCAGAGGTTAGGTGACGCCCCCAACCACTTACTAAGTGTCAGAGCAGTTCTTAAACCCTTGTGTACCAGACGCCATCTTGTCTCCTCCGATGGCAGAGCTTCTGCCTGCTGTGCGTTGAGGATTGTGCACGTCGGGGCATGGGAGCGAGCCCCCACCCTCCTTCCGCCGGACTCCTGGGACAGCATTGCTTGCTCCGTCTTTGTATCGCCATGTAGGTGTCAAACCAGAGTCTGGGAACTCCTGTGTCCGTGACATGAACAGCTGAAGGACAATGAAGGTCATGGGCACAGCTAAGGCTGTGTAGCCATCATGATATAAGCGACCGACAAGGATGACTTTTCTTCCACAGGTACCTCTATTGGAGCAGCGGTCACCCTGTCTTCTCTACTGTCTGTCCATCCTAGGGAAGTTCCTCAACCAGAACTTCTGGTTCATTAAATGACCTTTTACAAAAGCTAGTTTAATGACTAGGTAAATGACCTTTCACAAAATGTGTGGGACTTAGAAGACTCCGTGCCATGCCGGCGAGCTAGAAATAAACTGCAAATACAGTAAAACCTTGGATTGCGAGTAACTTGCTCTGCAAGCGATCTACAAGACAAGCAAGCATTTCTAGTAGATTTTAACTTGTCAAACAAGCGATGTCTTGCAACGTGAGTGGTACGTGATGTCGAACGTCACATGGTCACAACTGAGCCAATGGTTCCTCTCTTTCTCTCTCTTTCTCTCTTGCTTCTGGATTGTGGGGGATCATCAATGCAATGTCACATTTCTGCAAAATCCTCAAAAGGACGCAGACGCTAGTGTCATTGGATAGTTTCCTTGTTAAAGCTGCACGAAAAGAAATGATTCCACTGAGCCAACAGATAGCAGTGATTCCATTAGTGATAGTGAAAGTCATCCTACACAATAACCCTCATCTCTCTCGTCTCCCTCACACCAGCCACAAAGGTTTACAAAGGGGAGTGCAGGTTAATTTATTTGTCTTCATGTTTTGTATTTTCTTTATTATTTTGTGTTCTGTTATGGTATTGTAATCATTTTTATATGAATGTTTTTGGGTTGGAGAGCGAATCATCTGAGTTTCCGTTATTTCTTATGGGGAAATTCGCTTTGAGGTACAAGGGCATCCTTAGAGCGGCCTCATGCAGGGTTTAATGATCTTTTGTCACCCTCTTGAAATTCTCAGCAGTTTTTGAAGAAGGGCTGCACATTTGCCCTGGGCCTTGCAAAGCCCGTACTTGGCCCCGTGTCTTTTTCTTCAAAAAAGACTCATGATACCAGAGGGTTTTTTCAGCATTACATTATTTAGACAAAACATGTTGATGAACTAAGTGTGACTGAATCAGAAACACGTGTGAAAATGGACTCTACTTCAGCTGAAAAAAAAAAATGAGAAGAAAGAGGGATCTGTGTAAATACGTTTGAAGTTCCGCTAACCAACAAATCCTTGAAAAAACTCAACTTTGCTACAAAGAGGCTGTCTTGTTCCTCCTGCATGTCTCTGGTCTCACATTCTGAATGTTTTGCCCAAATTATTTTCACCTATGGAGTGAGCGTGTTTCCTGGACCTCAGCTGGAGGTGTTTGCTTCAAAATAAACCGGGGCCTTCAACCTGTAGCTTTGTAAATATGTGAGTCTGGGGAGCATTACGAGCCAGTGCAGGTATTCTGTCCGGGACTGAGGGCTTGACCAGCCTGGCAGAGGCAACTGGAGGGCCCCTCCCTACAGAGGAAGTTTCTGGGAGTCTGGGCTCTGGATTTCTGGGTTTTATAGAAGAATAGAAATCTGCCTTGGTTTGATGTTTGTGCACCATTTTGTTCCAAGGTCTTGAAAACAACTGGTGAGTTGATTGGAGTCTGAGGTCCTGCTCTCAGACGAGTCAGGAACAGCTGGACTGATGGCCAAAGAGGAGCTGGCAAGTGTCCAGCGAGGGGCTCGTCCAACCCGTGGGGAGATGGCGGCTGAAAATTCCCAACTTTGGAATCCTTCCTACCATGAACCTCTGGCACGACGTTTGGCCTCAGATTTTGATTTCTTCTTTTTCTTAGGTCTGTCTGTAGCCCTGCCATTTGGGCGATCTGCAAGTCAAATTCCTGATGGTGAGGGGCTGTGCCTCTTCAAGAAAAGGAGAAAGAAATTCCTATTTATTGAGAGCTTAACTTATACTGAGGCACTTCACTTGTCTGTTAGCATTTATATCTTTCAGAAATCCCATGAGAGAAGCATTATTATTATCATTTTATAAATAAATTAACTGAGCTCTAGAGATGTTAAATACTACTGTTTGTATATTATGGATCAAGGATTTGAAGACTGTATTAGCTGACTCTGAATACCTTGCTCTTTTTCTTTTTTCTTTTTTTTTTTAAGTTTATTCATTTTGAGAGAGAGAGAGAGAGAGAGAAAATGAGCAGGGGAGGGGCAGAGAGAAAGGGAGGGAGAGAATCCCAATAGGCTCCACACTGTTAGTGCAGAGTCAGATGGGGGCTCCAACCGTGAGATCGTGACCTGAGCCAAAGTCAAGAGCCGGATGCTTAACCAACTGAGCCACCCAAGCACCCCCTTTCTCTGTTTCTTATACCACACACATCAGCCCTAGAGCCATGGAAGAAAGCTCTGTTTCAGGGTGACCCTGCAGGAAGTGATTTTCTTAAGGTGCTCTTTCTGCTCGGGGTCTGAGAGCCAGGACCTTTGTCATCCACTGGCCGCCCCACTGGACCATTTGGAATTAGAGGGAACCCATTTCAGGCAGAAGTGCTCAGAAAGAAGTAAATGGCACGCGATTGCAAGGTTATTGTTGGTGATGTCATTTGTTTTTGCAGAGAGCTGGATCGGTTTATTCTGGAGGTGATAATTGGGAAGGGCTGTCCCCGGGCCTCCAGGCGCCATAGGCAGCCAGGCTGAGCTCCTTAAATTGAGAATTTCACAAACAAAGCAGAATGAGAGACGTTTCACCTCCGAGCAGGCCGAAGGAGGTGACAGCGTTCATGAACACGGAAGAGGAAGGCTCTGTTTCTTAACGAAGCTCGTTTTCTTCTCCGGCGTCTCTGGAAGATGCGGGGAGCTGTGGCTTCTGCGGAGTGAACGGTCCCCAGTTCCCTCCCTCCCCTTCCTCAGCCGGCTGACTCCCAGCCTTGGGATCTGGGGTGCAGGAAGATCAGGTTCACGTCCTAATCCCTGGGAAACTTTACCTCAGCTCACCAGGTTCGTTCCAACCGGGAGGTGAGAGGAAACGAAGAGTTAGCTGAGCCAAGAGAGGCAATCACGCCGACACAGACCAGGACCAAGTTAGGTCACCCTGGGCTTTCTGCACCATTGCCGCCATTAACACCTGGAAAGCCTTTGATTCTCACATTAGCAAAACATGCCATAAAGCAAGGGCTCCCCCTTCTCCCACAGCCCCCCGGCCCCACGGGGAGAGGGAGGGGGTGGCCACAAAGGCGCCATTCAACAAGGGCCAGGCTTTCTGGTCGGGCCTCTGAGGGGAGACTTGAACCGAGTCTTCTGGAACGTGCAGGCTGTTCCCTGCACTGGACCCCGGAGACTGCTGGCGACAGGTTCTTGAGATGGCCAACCAAGGGGGGCGGTGGGGCTGCGGGGGTCGAATCCCCTGGACTCATAGCAAAGGAAACGGAGCCCTCAGGTGAGGCTCTTGGGAATTTTTACATCCACCGCGTGTCAGACCCCAGGCAAGATGGTGAGGATTGACGATCCCTAAGTTCAGCTTGTTCAGGGGACTACTAGCCACGTACAAGGGGCCAGTCCTCACAGTAGAGGACTGAATACGAACTAGCTGTGTGTGGAAGGAGAGCCCTATATTCCCAATTGGAAAGTCCAAATCAGGGCTGCACGCCTGTGTGCGGGCACCCAAGCCCTCATACCCAGGCGCACAACCTGGGTACGAGCTGCTAAGTTGGCCGCGTACTTCATGAAATACTTACATTTCAGACCGGCTCTACGGTTGCACTTGGGTCACTTATACGCCGTGCTAAATCATTCTGCTCTCCTCTCATGATGCAAGTTGCTTCATAGTCTTTCCGGGGTTGCTCAGGGCCAGTTACCCCCTCATCGGTAGCCCACGGGCAGCTACCCCGCGACATCTTCAATCCCATCTGCGGGAGAGACAGCTCTTCTGGAAACCTTACACGATCTCGTCCCTGGAAACTCTCACGCCACAGTTTCTGTTCACTCGTCACGACCCGCCCAGCATAGATTTCTTGATTTTATTTTATTTTATTTTTTAAAGCCATCTTTTAAAGCCTCGTTTGTGACAACACGGCAGGAAGAGACTTCAGAGGTCACAGCTTATCTCCAGCCTGAAGGAATTATGCCTCAGTTACATTTCTTTGCCTCCTTTGTTCAGAATTCCATGAGGTGACCTCTATGGGGATCCAACACCAACATTTATGGAGATGGCTTTGTGCTCCCGTCCCTTCTCCGAATACCACTTTGACGTGAAAAACAAAATATTGCGGAGACTCCCCTGTGATGGATTTGTATGGAATTGGATATAATACAACTCCCTCTTTTCCAAAGAGTGTTCTGGAAGCCACCTTGCCTTTCAGGTTGGCTTTTGTGGTAAATGAGTATAAATTAAAAGGTGACAGGAAGGAAAGGGTGATTGGCCTTCTTCTAGGGGAGAGAGTAGATCTAGAGTTAAGAAACCTTCCAAGGAAGAAGTCATGCCTGAGGGAGATTTGGAAGGACTGGAGGTGGGGACGCCGAGGAAATTCAGCAGGGAGAATCACTCACACAAGGATAGAAGCCTCGTGGCACTATGGGGGAACGTTAAGAACCATGAAAAAAATCTGAGGCTGTATCCTTTTTTGCAAAGCATACAAGTGAGCTGGCCCGTTTCGTGAATGCTGGCAGAAGAAATGTGACTCCCGGGGTCAGAGACGAGGGGCTTCATTGCTTGCAACACACAGGAAAGTGCAAGGGTTTGCTCTCTCCTCTAGTTCTCATGGGGGCCACGCAGGCAGCCCCGGGGGCTACGGCACACGCAGTAGGTTTGCATCACGGATGCGGAACCCCAAGCTCAAGAAAAGAGCATGTTCTCTGTTCGGCCGCAAGCAAATTTTGCAACTTGGGCCTGGGAGGGAGATGTTATCTTTATTTTACTCAATAGTAAGCCAACCTGTTCTCTGCTGTGCAGCGTGATACTATCTCCAAGGCCGTCGAAAAGTTCGATCGGAACAAAACTGAGTGCTTCTGCGTGCAACACATGCGAAATGTGAGAACCCAATGGGGAAGTGTCTCCCAACCGGAAAAACAAATAGACTTGCAGTGATTTGCTTGAGGTCACAAAGCCATTCAGATCTGCTCCCATCCCTGAAATGGGCACCCACACTGCACTCCCCACGTCCACTGCTTCTGTGAGATCAGTGGCTTCCCCTAGACAGCATAGAAGCCTACAGGGCCACATGATGAGAGAAGAGCCCATGTGGTAGGCAGAATTCTAAGATGACCCCCAACGACCATTCCCTGTGTAACGTCCACCCCTTGAGTGCAGAAAGGGCCTGTGCATGTGAAGGTGTCGCTGCCTGTATTAGGTTACATTATATGGTGACTGATGAAAAGTTTGAAGATGTAATTAAGGCCCCATTGTCTCTGAGGTAATCTAAAGAGGGATTATCCTGGGTGGGCCTGGCCTAATCAGGTGAGCCTTTACAAACCATTTAGAGGCGACTGCAAGCCCTCTGTTGTGGGTCTTGAAGAAGCAAACTGCCTTATGGTGGAAAGAGCCATGTAGCAGGAAATGGTGAGTGACCTCTAGGAACTGGATGCCTCAGTCCCTCAACCACAGGAACTGAATTCAGTCAACAACTAGTGACCTTGGAAGAGGATGTCAAGCTTCAGATGGGAGCCCAGCTCTGGTAGACACCTTGACTGCCTGAGCAAAAAATCTGGTTAGGCTGTAGCTGGACTTCTGACCCACAGAAACCATGAGGTAAGAAGTCTACACTGTCGGGGCGCCCGGGTGGCTCAGCCATTTAAGTGACTCGATCTCGGCTCAGGTCATGAGCTCATGGCTCATGGGTTCAACCCCAAATCGGGCTCTGTGGTGACAGTGCAGAACCTGCTTTGGAACCTCTCTCTCCTTCTTTCTCTGCCCCTCCCTCGCTTGCCCTCTCTTTCCTCTCAAAATAAATAAACGTTAGAGAAGAAAAAAAAAGACTACATTATCTTAAGCCACTAAATTTGTGGCAATGGTTACACAGCAGTTAAAACAGCAGTTAAAACATGACTTCTGTTGCCATGTGCTCTCATTTATGCTTCCAGAAAAGCAGAATGAAGACACATACGTTTCCTGAGCCCTACAAACATAGAGGAAGCTAACTGGGCACTGTGAGAATTAAAATGTCATGCTCTCTGCCGTCCCTGCCCTTCCTCCTCCTTTGGCCATTTTGGGAGAAGGGAACGTATTTGTGAAAAATGACCTCTAAACCGGTTTATTCATTTATCTGTGGTTCGTTCAATAGACATGAACTGAACACTAAATATGTGCCCGGCAATGTGCTCATCCTTCTGGAAAACTCCTGACTCCATTCTCAGCATAATTCCTGCTTCTGTTTTCTCCTCTCCACCAGCAGAGCTAATTAGATTTCCCTACAAGCTTCAGCAGTTGTCCTACATGGCCGTTCAGATCATCACCTAAGGAGCCTGAAACAATACTCACACCCATTCCCCTAATTAACTCAGGGTACTCAGTGGCAGATCCCAGGCAGCAGACTATTTTTTAAAGCCTCCTATGTGACATTGGTGTGGGGCTACAGCTGAGAATCATTGATCTAAGTTATAGCCAGGAAAGAGTTAAGAGTTTACTGAACCAAGGCTGGTGGTTCAGTAAACCAGACTATTCTGTAGCCTTCCCCTCGCAAGGAGAGAACGATCCCGATTTCAATCGATCCGGTCAAAAATCTTGCGCAACTTTTCTTAGACCCTTCTCTGTCGTGAGCCACACGTCCCATTTGTTCGCGAAACCACTATGCTACAGCTTCCACATGTATTTCAGAAATCACCCCAACCCCATCGACCCTGCCCGAGCGGATTATTGCAACATGGCAAGACCGGTCTCTCTGCCCATGTTCTTTCATCCGACGGGTGATTCTCAGCAGAGTAGCTGCCACCCCCCACCCGCTGCTCAGCAGTCTTCTACCTCACTTAGGGTCATTTCGGTTTCTGAAAAAGTTCTCCGCGCATCGGTTCCTGTTACTCGGCTGGTCCTGTCTCCTGCCACTCTTTTCCAGAAGTCCTGGCTTCCTTACTTTCAAACACACCAGGAGGTTCATGCTGTAGAGCCCTTGCTGTTGCCTCTGCTTGGAATCTTCCCCTTAGGATATTCACATCAATCACTCGGTCACCAATTATGGGTTATCACTCAGATGTCATCTCTCAAGGTTCTCTCTGGCCACCAAATTTAAAATGGCAACTTCTGCTATCAATGAGGTCCCTCTCTCTCTGCCTCCCCCACTTTGTATTTCTACCCAGTACTTAATCATCCTCCGCTGTACTGTATTTATTGGGCTGCTGATTTTGTTACTTCTTTCCCTCATTAAACTACACATGATATGAGGGTAAGGTTTATTTATTTACTTTCTTCTCATTGTTCACTACTCTGCTGGCTCTGGAAATACGCTTGACACATAATAAATTCTCAATAAACATTTGTTGCCATCCTGCCTCCGTGTTCTCTTTAAATTCACTGAGTGTCCAAACTGTAGCTTAATCTGATGAGCAAGTCACTGCTTCTGTTTTTTTACTTTTTCTTCTTACTTTTTCGTTGTTGTTGTTGTTGTCCAAGATTTCCACCACCTTGATGCTATTGTGACCAACCTGGTCAGAAAGAAAAGTGATCTTTGAGATGGAATAGACTTCAAAGCTGTATTCTTTGATCAGGAATTTAATTTCCCTAGGCTTACATTTTGTTGCACGGAAAACAAGAACAGAATACTTCAAAACGTAGGGCAATACTTCGGTCATTCCTTGCCACATTGCAGTTTGTAGCTGCAAAGGGTGGCTCAGTCGTTAAGCGCCCGGCTTCAGCTCAGGTCATGATCTCGCGGTTCGTGAGTTCATGCCCCGCGTCAGGCTCTGTGCTGATGGCTCAGAGCCCGGAGCCTGCTTCGGATTCTGTGTCTCCCTCTCTCTCTGCTCCTCCCCCGCTCACACTCTCTCTCTAAAAAATAAATACACATGGGGCGCCTGGGTGGCGCAGTCGGTTAAGCGTCCGACTTCAGCCAGGTCACGATCTCGCGGTCCGGGAGTTCGAGCCCCGCGTCAGGCTCTGGGCTGATGGCTCAGAGCCTGGAGCCTGTTTCCGATTCTGTGTCTCCCTCTCTCTCTGCCCCTCACCCGTTCATGCTCTGTCTCTCTCTGTCCCAAAAATAAATAAATGTTGAAAAATAAAATAAAAAATAAAATAAAAAATAAAAAATAAACATTAAATAAATAAATAAATAAATAAATAAATAGATAGATAAAATAAAATAAAATAAACATTAAAAAATTAAAAAAAAACACCTTGGAATAAACCTACAGTGTCCATATGTCGGACATGGGAGTATGTTTAAGAACACCATGATACCTCTGTGTGACAGAGTCCTTTGCAGCTTTAAAAAATGTAAGACAAATATCTCTATGAACTGATAGTATTGAGTGATTTCTGGGATATATTATTAAATGGAAAAGAAGTATGCAAAATTATGTTATCGGCTGTGTAAGCAAAAAGAGGAAATAAGAAAATACATAGAGACGTGTTCATTTTTTGCCAAACACACACATACGTATGCACACAATAAATCAGAAATTAATGACATTATTTGTCTTCTCGGGGGAAACGGAAAAAGAGTGGAAAGGATGGGGAGATGAGACTAGATACAGAAGACAAGAGAAAGATGACACCTTCTGAGTATACTGTTTGTTAGGTTCTGACGTTTAGAATTATGATAATATTTCACACACTCAAAAACTAAATTAGCCACAATAACAGGGAAAAAAAACCAAATGGAATGCAAACAGAGACAAATGACCCTAATATGCCAAGTGAATAGCCTAAGCACCCTAAAGCAGAGGGGAGCAAAGAAACTCATTGCTTTTGAACATGGTATTTTGAGTATATTATAGCAGGCTAAGTCAGTAGGTCTATTTTTCAGTAATGGTGTTTTAGCAAGTGAAGTACGATATTATGTGTATGATCGTATTAAACCAATAAATACATATATGGGGGATAAGGGAACAGATTCTCATTGTCAGAGAAGGTAGTTAACATATAGAAATGGAGAAGACTAGAATGAACTCTATAGCGTTGGTTTTGACTTGGAGGTAACAGTTTGAATTCTTGTTTTTTAAAATAGGTGATAAGTAGGTAGGTAGATAGATAGATAATAGTTACAAATAGATTTTAAAAATGACGTAGATTGTGCACATGAGTATATGTGTCTAGTTCTGTTTGCAGGAGGGGACCTAGAGTTGACAACGGTATTGAATCCCAATAGCAACGCACACACTTAGCACTGAAATATTGGTTTCTAAATAACCACTCTCCACTAAAAGAAATGAGGACTCCGTGGAGAAATAGTTGATTTAAGGGCTGGGTCAGCGTAAGTCCAAGATGAGCCTGGAATTTTTTGCTACACTGGAAGCGAGGGATTTAAAAAAATGATGGGGACATATTAAAAGGACACAGGACACACGTAAATAATGGTAATAATGGGTAATAATTCACAGTATAAACTAAGGATTTCTGAGTATATACTAATATAAAAGTAAACCAGTAAATACGTAAAGGGCGGGGAGGGGAGAAGGGGAAGCTCTTTCACACTACTGACAATTCGGACCAGATAATGTTACGTTATCAGCAACTGGCTTGTGCATTGGCGGACTTTGGGAAGAATCTCTACCGATACCTTCCAGATGCCAGCGACACCACGGAAGTTACGACAATCAGATACGACCCCGGAGTTTGCCAGCTGTCTCCCGGGGGATAAAATCACCTCACGTTGGGAACCAGTGCTCTAAAAACATACATTATTAACAGCCTTCTTCAAAAGTGTTTTTGAAGAGCAAAATACAGGAAGTACTCATTCGGATGATGGCCTATTATTAAATTATGATGAACTTATACAGCAGACTACCACAGAATATTTCTCTAACTGCCAAATTCCTGAACAATATAGGAACTCACACTACTTCCTACGTCATTTGGGAAATTTAACATTTTTACTTGTTTGTATATTTGTCAATTTCAGGGTCTTTTTAAAAAAATCCATGATCAGAGACCGGTATGATTATAACTTGCCACTATGTGTCTTAATCATAGAATTTTTTTCTTTCATCATTATTGTTACTTGCATTCAATTTAACTTCTGTTTCAACAACACTTATGTATCTGTGCCTTCCTATATTTAATAGATATGAGGCGTGGTCATTAATTCCTTTGTTTTCTGACTTCTGGATTTTTGAGAGTTTACTTTTGATTCAATGTCTTGGTCAAGACCTTGATTCAAGGTCTTCTGGAGGTGAATCCGAGAGGCAGTAATGGGTCTTAAGCATCTGAGAAAGTCTTTTCTTTGCCTTCACAAGTGATTGTTTGGCAGGTTACAAATTCGGTAGACAATCTCTTATCTTTTGAAGTCAGTGACATAACAAAGAACTCTGAGGTTAGTCTGATTGTGTTCCTTTACAAGTAGCCTTGCTCCCAATCTTCTCTTACTTAAACGCCCAAGGATATTTTTTCTTCTTTTTTTTTTCCTTTTAGTTTTAAACTCACACAAGATAATAGTTTTCTTTTCATTCACGTTTTTTGGAACGTGGTATACTTTTGTTCCGTGCTCACAGTACATTTATTTATTTGTATTTGACTAAGGCAAATCTGTTACTCGTAAATGACCACTTCTGTACCACCAGCACACGAGAGGATTTTCAAAAGTGTTCCGATGTGTGTGTGCCTCCCACCTGTAATACCTATTCTTCTCTCTCCTGTAATTTTAATGATTTTTCCTTGTCCTCTAGAGATGCAGGTCTCTCGTTAATAGGCCTCTACACCAGAAGTTAGCAAATTCTCTCTGTAAAGGACCCGATAGTCAATATTTGGGGCTTTGCAGGCTATAGGATCTCTGCACAAGTTTTCTGCTTCTGTATCAAGAAAGCAGCCACGGACCATTATGTAAATGATGGGGGAGGGGCGCCAGTGTGCCAATAAAACTTTATGCATGACATCAAAATTAGCACTTCAAATGTTTTTATGTGTCACAAAATTTTATTCCTCTTGGATTTTTCTTTCTTAGCCATTTAAAAGTGTAAAAATCATTCTTAGCTCAAGGACAATACAAAACCAGGGATGGGCCAGATTTAGCCCATTATTTGCTGACTCCTGTATTAGATCATTGGTTCTACAAGTATTGGTTCTACTTTTAACTACCTCCAATATAGATTTTAATTTTTGCTGTTGCATTTTTGGTTTAACTCTATTTCCCTCTCCTGATTCTCCCAGTCCCTTTAAAACTTTATCTGTCGCCGGAACAACCCACATTCCATCCACTTCACACACTAATATTTTCTTTTATGCCCAGAACACAAAGCAGACACTTCCTGATTTTTTTTCCCGCCATTTGTATTGAATTATTTTCATAAATGTGTTTTTGCTCTGGATCTTTATGGGTGTGTCTTACCTTTTTACACGTTAGAATCTTTTCGTAGCGCGCATGATGTTTTCCGTTGCTGTCTTTAGTTCTTCCTATATGAGGTGAGATCTGTATGTGTCTGCAGTTTGCCAACAGGCATGAGTGTATATTGGCTTTGATCATTTTTATTGTCCACCTGGGTGCTGCCTTGATATTCCCTGCACATCTTAAACTGTGTCGTAAGCACTGTTTCTGGCCACATGTTAAGTATCTGGTAGGCCTTTATCTTGTGTTGTTTTGCTGTAAGGTGAGATGCTTTCCCCTGATCCCTTCAATATGGCCTTCTGACTACCCTCCCATCCTACCTTTGGTGTGTTTGAAAAACTCTGCATTTTTTGGCTGGTTTTGTAAGCATAAAAACACGCTACTCATAGTACGGTGCTTCTAAATCTCTGCTAACCCTCATGGATTTGTTGCTGACAGTGTCCTACCATTGATGTCCTTTCCAAAGCTGGACTTACTGAGATCAGAGGTGCTGGGTATACGTGGGAAGTGGGTGAGAGGGAAGGAAACAGACTTAGTCTCACCTGGTGGAGGAGGGTGATGTGCGATGGGCCCATACACCCATTTTGGTCACCACATAGCTGAGAGGCATTGAGGGGGGGTCTCCAGTGGAACTGGCCACATCCTCCACTGTCTCTTCTTTCTGGTTCAAGGGTCAAGGGAGGAGTCGGTCACTGATCCTTTTCCCAGTAAACTTATTCCTGCAAACGTTAAGAACCATTTCTTCCAAGACCGGTGTGCCATTTATCAGAATCCTCATTTCTAATTATATTGCATCTTTTTCTATTAAAAATGTGTTTATATGGGGTGCCTGGGTGGCTCAGTTGGTTAAGCATTGGACTTTAGCTCAGCTCATGAGCTCATGGTTCATGTGTTGCAGTCCTGCATCAGATGAGCTGGAGCCCACCCCCCATCGGGTGAGTTAGAGCCCTGCATCCGTTGAGCACAAGCCCTGATTTGGGTGAGCTCCAGCCCAGCTTTGGGCTCCACACTCTTTCCCCACCCCCTCTCTTTTTCTCTTCCCCTTGATCACTCGTGCCCTCTCTCTCAAAAGCAAAATGAAACGAAACAAAATAAAATAAAATAAAATAAAATATGTTTATATGAATGGATCTGAGAACACTAAGTGACTTGCCTAAGATCTTGCGACAAAGAAGGACTGGAAACAAGATTTGAGCCTGTTTCTACCTGTGAAAGCGTGTCCTTATACCATATATGTCGTACCTCCAGAGGTTAGACTATCAAGATGTTATTACCTGACCAAAAAAAAAATAATAATAATAACACAAAAATGCATAGCATGATATTGCAAAAAAAAAATGTTAAGTAATTCATCAATGGGATAGAGGATCGATTGTACACGATGTGTTTCATGGAGGGTTTGTCTGACCCCATCTACGACTCCTCAGTAGGCATCGGCATGAAGACACAACTCAGGAAAGAAGCCTATGTTATCACATTTCCAAGTTCTCTAGCTATTTGATTTAGAAGTCTGAGGCAGTTTGGGGAACGCTGGCACCCATGATGCATATTGTAATCCATAAATTAATGAGTGATTAAAATCTTACTAAGGCAAACACATAACCACCAATCTGAATGATGCACGATTATTGCCAGCCATAGCCAGCAGATGTATAGGAATAATTGGCTTTTAATCCTCATTAGTCAGTTTTATTACAAATAATGCATTTGCATGATGTTTGTAAATTTATGCTCCAGTGGGAAAACATGGTGACAGCACAGTACATAAACAAGCAGAGTGATTACGAAAAGCGCATCCAAAATTTATTAACGTGCCCAAAGTTCCATTTATTTATATGTTTATTTGTTTTTAACCTTGCCTCATTCCAAAACAAAATAATGTAAGGCAATTTGAAGAAACACAGCCATTATAAGAATTTGGAAATGAAGGCATGATGGAGAAAAGAAAAAGGGAAGTCAGAAAATACAATGACTCAGCGGCAGAGTTAGTATGCAAGCTGAATGTCATTATGTTCTGTGCACGTGATAAAAATGTAATGCAAAGCGACCTCTGCATGTATTAGCATTCAAAGCAAAAGACTGAAAACGGGTTAGTGTAAGATTCATTGTGTTCACAGGGAAAATGTAAAGACAACCACCAAAAAGGTTTTTCTCCAGGGAAATATAACATTTCTTGGTAAAATGGCCAGGGGGAAATCTACCTTATACTCGTTCATAAGGGTGACATGAACATAAAAGGAAACTAATCTCCAAACGTTTCTCTAAAGCAAATACAGTAGAGGCCTTTGTGATAAGACTCCAGCTCCTGGGCTGATAACCTTCTGCCAAATCGCACTTTAATAAAAATTAGACCCTTGAAGGTGAGAATCCACCTCTCTCTCATATCCCTTTCCCTGCCCTATTCAGGCACGCTTCCTGGTCCATCATCCTCCCCCCTATCTCGATTAGAGTTTCATTTGGATAAAGTTTAGTGTTCTACCTTGCGATTCTAAAAGCCACTCAAAATCAGGAAATACACTACACTTTAATGACTTTCCTTCGACTGCTTTGTTTTCCCTAACCTTGTCTTACTCCTGTCTCTTCTATTAATCATTACTAATTCAATCCCAAAACCCTCCCCAGAAAAAAAATCTTGTAATATAGTTGGGCACGTCCAATAATACAAAAACCTCATCTACTTGAAGACATTGCTTCCCAGAGGCTCTGTCTGGATTGGCATCTGGCTGAACCTGTTTTCTGGCTGTCACCTTGGGATCTCCTGCCCCTCCCACCCTAGAGATCCCCTTGGGCTCTCTTGTATAGAATCCTTAATTTAATGAAGTATCTTTTTGGGGAGTGTCTTCTCCTTTGGCAAAATACCTCTGCAAGTAGATATCTAGAAAAGAGTATATGCAGATAGTGTTTCGAGGCCGTAAACATGTCAAAATCACTTCTTATAATCATGCAGCATCCATGGTGAGGACGGCAGGCAATGCTAGCTGGAAACGATTCTCCTGAAATTTTCAAGGACGTGCCATTTCTGCTTCGATCGCATTGTTCCTGGACCCGTGTTTTCTTCCTGTTGGGAACAGAGCGTCATAGGGAGACTGTGCTTTGGTGCATATACTGCTTCCCGGAGATGGTAACCTATCTTCCACCAGTCTCTGAGCTGGTGCTCCGGCTGTGGTTTCACTCTTTGTGCCCATCCTCTTTGAAGCCAGCAGCTTCTGGGCGGTGTGACAGTATAGCGCCATTCCTTCAGCAGACCCAGCGGGTCGCTAAGTGGCAGCCGACCAAGTGAGCCTTTCCCAGACTTCAAGGGCCAGCAATTCATTCTAAGAGAAATTGACAGATATTTCAGCTATAGATTATAATTTCCTGCCTACAAGGTCCTGGCCAGCACCGCTGTGTGAAGGTGTATGGAGGGTTGAATCCACTGACAAGGGATGTTGCATAAACGTGCAAGAACCCAGTGGACCCACCAATGACCAGCGCTGATGACAGCGTGGCCAATGGCATCACTATATCACTACACGCTCTTCCCAAAGTCGTGCGCATTGGGAGCAGGGGGAGGACTTTTCCTCACTAATCTTTCAAGGTTGCCTCCAAATGAGACTATTATTTCTAACTTGGGCTCATATTCGGAGCCAACTCATCTGTGACATAAGTCTTCTATGAAGGACACTTCCTCCTTCATCAGCGGGCCCAGGGATCTCCCCACATGGCCACTGGCGTGTGCTGATGGAGGGTCCTGGGACATCAGCGGTGGAAGACGTGGGTGTCAGGGGTACCTGCTCATGAAACTCGCTGTGCTTCCTGAGATGCCACTTCCTTCTTACGACGTATCGTAGTTGGCCACGTTGGCAATTTTATGGCATGGGGTGTTCTGACAAAATCCAGCTCACTGCAGACAGTTTGGTGTACAGGATAACAAAGAATCCCATGGATAGGTGCTCTATTTTTTTTTTTTTAACCAGGATGAATAACAAGCCAGAAGTCGTTTTTCAAAAGGTATTGATTTTCCCACTGTGTGTACGTTGCATGGGTCTACTGATAGTTTCACTCCAGAATCTCAAAGTTTGCTCTGGGATTCTTTTCTCTGGGCTGGTCTTTGGCTCCCCAGGTCATCTTTTCCCAGCACTGGATATGTTTAATATCTTAGGGTCTACTGGTCATGTGGCCCAAATGGAGATGCTACTTGCTACAGAGCCCTTTCCTATTCTGACCTTACTCGAAGCTGGCAGCATCTCATGTTACCTGTTACACAGGCCAGAGTAGTGTTCCCAGGTGGGGGTTCTCTCCAGAGTGTGAAGAGGCCTAGCTACCGGGTGGTATGCTTCTTTTTTTGTGTGAGAAGAAGCATATTATGGAATAATTTGTCTTTTAATTTGGATGGTGCAGTAGGTTGAATGATGACTCCCCAGGAGATACACCTACTTCCTAATTCCCGTAATTTGTGAACTTCATCGTTTTGAAGAAAGGATCCTTGCAGGTGTAATGAAGTTAAGGATCTAGAGATGAACAGATCACCCTCGATTATTTGGGCGTGCCCTGTATCCAATGACAAGTGTACTCACAAGAGACGGGAGGGAGATTTTGCAGACACAGGAGATGGAGACAATGTGACCATGGAGGCAGAGACTGATGTGATGAAGTCACAACCCAAGGAATGCCTGGAGCCAGAAGCAGGATCAGGCAAGAAATGAAATTGTCCCTAGAGCCCTTGGAAGAAGTATGGCCATGTCAACCCTGTAACTTTGGACTTCTGGACTCCAGACCTGAGAAAATAAATTTCTGCTGTTGTAAGTTTCCCATTTTATGGTAATTTCCTACAACAGCTTCGCAAAACCAATACATATGGAATCCTAGTTTGTTCCTAAATCAAAATATTTTACTCATGGGTATCCCATGACTCTTTGTAGGGTTTATCTCCCCTCTCAGTTGTATATGTGTTTTATTGAGGCTCCAACAAGGTAGCCATTTTTGCCCATCTGGTCTGATAAGTGTGTTTTATCAATGTTGTGGGTCAAAGGGATGTTCTATGGGATGTCAGATAGTCCAGGATCTCTTTAGACTATATACAAGGTTGGGGAGGGAAGGAATTAATATCATCATAGGGGATACGTATGAACCTACAGTTTTATCTATTCAATGCAATACAAACTATGTTTGATCTTCTTTTCTGATGGGAATAGAAAAGAAAAACCATAATCAATGGCCACATACCATTATGTTTTTAAATTTTTTAACATTTATTTATTTTTGAGAGAGACAGAGCATGAGTGGGGTGGAGTAGAGAGAGAGGGAGGCACAGAACCTGAAGCAGGCTCCAGGCTCTGAGCTGTCAGCGCAGAGCCTGACATGGGGCTCGAACTCACAAGCTATGAGATCATGACCTGAGCCAAAGTCGGACACTTAACCAACTGAGCCACCTAGGCAGCCCCACATGCCATTATTGAGACCATGTTAATCCGCAATATCAAAGATACTTAATTTGTAACAAAGTCTGCAATGGTACTTAGGGTGACTACTTGGTGAAGTTTATGGTGGTACATTATCTTCCTCTCAGAATCTGATTTCCTCAGGAGACTGATGAATTAATTGGGGATTTGATAGGGACCACTCCCTGTACATCATTTAGATACTAGAGAATGAAATTATTATTTTGCAAAAACCCCTGGGCCATGACACTGTTTTTTTACTTACTATTTGGGCTTGGTGGAAGGATCAGATTCAGAAGGGTATGGGACAAGGAGTAGACTGTGGACCGATAGTTCGTTGGACATTGGACAGGATTCGGTCTACTTACTTGACCCCACTACAACATGGGGACCCTGATGACATTTTGGGGCTCCAGCATCAGTGTCAATTCGGATTTTCCTCTTCCCTGGTATAAAGTTACTGGAATAAATGTCTACTGATCCCTTTGGGGAAAGTCATTATCCGGATTCCTATACAATTCACTATAGCATTGCAAAATCTTTCTTTCTGTTGTCTCCTTTTTTTGATGGGTCCTCAGTTCTAAAACTGGCTCAGGTCCAGATATGTCTACACACACACACACACACACACACACACACACACACACACACACACATCGAGTGGAGCCAACTGTTTTCAAGCTCTAGGTCATTCATCCTTGATTTCTTTGGATGAGACAAGTTGAATATTACACTTATTGGCTTTCCATCTGTTTTGACTCTAAGGACACTGTGTTCTATTGATTACCTCTATAATTCTCTGTGGGTAAGGTCTTCTTGCCTGCAACTTCAATCCTGCCACATTTTAAAACAATTGTGTTTATCTGTATTTTAACAACTAACTACTACCACCTGGCCTCATCGGGGATCCTATCATCCTCATTGCCATGAGTGAGTCTATTTCTAGAATGTCCTCTCCCACTGTTAACCCTGCCTACAAAGGGGAGCCACGAATGAGCTTCTTGCTGATGTTGGTGTTGATGTTTCTTCTGGAATTTCTCATGGAATATAACCATAATGTGACCTTTTCATACATTGTATATCTACTTCAGCATGCCTATTTCTTGAGCCTTTTAACCTCATCAGATAAAGAAATTCTGGCATTTAGACCTCACTTATCTTGGGTATTATATTTTCCATGTTCCAGGAACCAGTTTGCATGATTATAAGAACCAGTTTTCACCATCAACTGGGGTTTTGCTAATTGTCATATCCTGTAAGTTGAGAGTGTGGTCCTAAGTCACTAAAGCCATCCTTATCCACTCTTATGCCCCAGCGTCCTTGATCAAGCACCTTCACAATCCAATCCTCCCACCAGTTACCTGGCCCCAGCTGGTCCATGTTAGCAGGTCTTGCAACTTCTTTGGAACGTGGTCCCTTTCCTCCCTTACCAGGCTCAGTATATAGCTGGTTAGATTATGCTGCCACTTACCTTAGTTATTGGCCTAATGGCCAGGAAGAAAGATGGGGCCAGATCATGAGGGGGGTACCAGCGGTCTTTCAGGGGAGAGACCTCTGGATGGGTTAACAGAGAGTGGAAGGCCATTTCTGCAGGCTCAGATTTGGGGGAATCTGAGAATTTATAATTTTTAGGGGCAGCAACCCACATGTCTCCAGTTCCATGTACCTCCGTCCCACTCATTCTAATAAGACCCTTCACCTAGGCATCAACAGGCCGTGGTTATGAGTGTACTCTTCTTTGTAGCTCAGCTACCCTGATGATTCAGTTATGGGCGACTCCCAGCTTTCTCTGCCATTCTGCTGTAAGAGATTAGAGTCTTCTTATACACCACCACAGACACTGTGGCTTCCACCCTTGGCCTCTTAATCAGTCTTAACTTTGTTGTTATGTTTTCCCAGATCTTACACAAAATTTAAGGATAGTAATATAATCTCACTACCCTTATATCCTTTATCTTCTCATCCCTTTCAGATGCCTGATGAACTGCACCTGCAAGCTCATTTCCTTCTGTTGGTATAGCATCCCAACTCACCGCCAGGGAAAGTATTAACAAGTTGGTACCATCTGGTGCCAGGACTATATGGGCACAAGCAACCACAAGCGACTGCACCCTAATCACCAGCTGGGTGGTGAGTAACACAGCTACCAAATCCCAACGTAGTCCTGCTTACATCAATCAGCTGTTTGAATTCACCAGGGTACAGACACCAAAATAAAGTTTAATGTTCAAGAGGTTTGTTAGAGTATGCCCGTGATCAATCTCCCCGGAAGGAAAGCGTAGAAAGCGGGATTGGAGAAAAGGAAAATTTGAGCTAGCATTCAGGCACAGTCTCAGTCAATCTTATGGAGAGCGTTGCAACTACAATGGTCCATCAAAGTTATCTTGCATCGGGCTGTAATGGTTGGGCATTTGTGCCTCTGCCTCGATCAACCATTAGATGTGAGTCACTCTTGAAAGAGTGTGACCTTGGGCAAGGCGGCTATCTGTTGCTGAGGTAATCCTTGAAATAGATAGCAACTGAAGCTAATCTTCTAACAGTTCTACCAGCAGCTGGGGAACCAAGTCTTTTCTTCATAGGGGATACGAGTGCCACGTCTCTGTGGCTATCACTCCTTGACTCTGCCTAAGGAAGATGTGGGCAGGAAATTAGGATTCCTTCTATCTTCTGCAAGACTAGTTTTATCCCTGCTATTGAAACACAGAACTATAATTTTATTCTGAGTTGAGATTCCCCCAAGCTTTTAATAAATCCCAGAATAATTATCAGAAATAATTATCCATAGGTATAAATAGGGAATATGGAAGCGAAACCAATATTCTAAACCTAATTCTTTAGAACACGGAAGAATGGTTTCAAAATGATCCAGTCAATAGAAACTGATTGTCTATGAAGTGTTAAATACTATGCCAGGTGGCAATGATTCCAAGATACATGCATCAAATCCAGCAGGGGACATTACTGTGCTACAATTAAATAGTATCTCAATTACAGTGGAAGCCCAGAAAAGAAGGCACCGAAGGAAAGCTTCACAAAGGAAAGGACCTCTCAGTACAGACATCCTACACATAGCACGCATTCAATGGATGTTTGTTGAAAAAAATGATGTGGGTTATTTTTTTAAGTTTATTTATTTATTTTGAGAGAGAGAGAGAGAGAGAGAGAGAGAGAGAGCATGAGTAGGGGAGGGTCACAGAGAGAGGGAGAGAGAGAATTTCAAGCAGCCTCTGCACTGTCAGCGCAAAGCCCAAAACGGGGCTTCATCTCATGAAATGTAGGATCCTGACCTGAGCCAAAACCAAGTGTCGGACGCTTAACTGACTGAGCCACTCAGCAGCCCGTGTATGGGTTTTTAATATGAAACAGAAGTTAAGGCGGATGGAAGAATTCCAAGTTGACTTTGAAGGTCTTCAAATGCTTTCCCTGTGTAGAAAGTCATAGATAGTCCACTGTTAGTATTTATTAGATGTGGCTACAAATAAATGGGTTGTCACATTGCCTTGAAGTTTCTTACAATGAGTATTGACAATAATCTATGGAGAATAACAGAGGGCACGGACCTCTTGAAGTTATTTCGGCTGGCAGGTGAGCCACGTGTTAGTGGTTCGTAACTGGTCTTCCTGTAGAAGTGAGAAGAATAAATGGGTTACGGCAAGAGTGTGTGTCCCTCCCAACAACCAAGTGAGGCAGTATCGTGGTTTCTCACTGTGTAGATGAGAACCCTGATCATGGGGCCCTTGGATGACCAGCAGAGGTAGGATTTGAACTCAGTCTTGGTTGTCTCCCAAACCCACTTGTTTCACTGGTGCACCACGCATGTGACAAAGGTGACATCACTTCGACTAGCTAAATTCATTTCTTTCATTATAGTTAGGCAGCAGTAACTACATTTTTTTATATCCACCTTTTTTATATAACATTATAAGATATTTAGGAAGTGAAGAAACTCTGTGAACGGTGCAACAATTTGTCGTGACGGGCTATGAGGTCTGAGCCGTCCCAGAGCCACTGACAGCACGGTGCTCCAAGGAGGATTCCACGCGAGGCAACCACAAGTGTGCGCATACACAATGAGGCAACACATGACGGTGCATTTCAGCGCTGTGTCAAAATACCCTGGTTTATTGATTTGTTAGTCTCCAAGCCCAAATTAGCTCCCGCTGGTAGGCAAGGTCACAGGTTCTGTAGCCCTCATCGCATCCCCTGGGAGAGTGTTTTCCAGATACTTCTGTCACCTGGAACCAGATCTGGTCCCAGGAACCCTCTTATTGTCTGTCTCTGGGCTATGGAAACAGTGCCAGCAGGAGGGACAGTAGGGCTGCCTGTGTCCCCCATGAGTTTGTCATGGGGCCTCATGTCCACAGCTCTGAAAGCCTTCACCCTAACTGGCCGGTTATCTGGACCGAAATTTGCAAAAATTCTCAGCGGAGACCCCTGAGCCATTGCTCAGGGTAAAATCATCCCGTGGTTTAAGCCTAGAAGGACTTTATTATTGTCATTATTATTTTAAGGAACTACCAAAGACTGGCTCAGCGTATGCCTTTTGCTGTAAATCTATCAGTTCCCTGTGCCCTAGTTCTTTAAATTCAGCTAAAAGTGTTGTTTATCACCTGCTATTGGCAGCCAGCCACCAGCAGATCTGACGGTTGGAGGAGAAGATCCACTTGTGGAAGTAAGGTGAAATCCTTGTTCTGCCTTTGGATCCCAGCACTTCTGCTTTCTAGCTCCCCAAATGCCTTCATATGCCTCTTTTGCCCTCTCTTACGTGGGGGAGGAGCCTAGCTCTACCCAACGTGCCAGGAGAGCTGGGGTGCGGCATTTCTCAACCCCCATCACTCTACCTATTGGAGGGTACCAGGAGACTGGAAAAGAGAGCTGGGAAATTCTCAGAGGAAGAGAGGAGACGGATTGAGCATGAAGGAATGGAGGGGGGCAGTTTCTGCCAAACCTGGGTCCTCTTCTGGTTGCTGCTATGTCCTGGCGGTGTTTGATGTGTAACATGACCTGATTCGCTTTCCTTCTGAACCTGCTTCTGATGCCCGACAAGAAATAACAATCTGAGCTTCTCGTGATCATGATGAAAGTTAAGAGAAATAATATACGTAAGGTGTCAACCATATAGCCTGGCATGTCAGAGGGGTTCAACCACAGAGGTCTCCCTTTTCTTCACTATATATGGATTTTAGAATTTACCAGCTTTTATAGACATCTGTCTTTAGGACTTTAAAATCCTGGGGAAGAAATTAGAGATCTGTGTCTGTAGGCTTATTTAGCAGATGAGGAAAATCGAGGCCCAGAAAATTGATCAAAGCCCTGTAATTGACAGGCATACCACCCCCGCCCCACCCCCGACTCCCAGGTTCCATCTCAAAGCATTGTCGGATGAGGAACAAAGATTTCCTCTTCCTTCAAGAATTTCAGATGGGGCAAATCTCCTCCACGAGCTTTAAAATGTCGATTCATTTTGAATTGCTACTTTTCAGAACCCTTTACTCTGGAGAGATGAGAAACTCCTTGTTGCATGATGCCATCATATTTGGAGCCTCTCCCACGACCCGTAAGTTTCAACATCATCTACTCTGTACCCTCCCACTCCCCTCTACTGAGAAGCCAAGCCAAACATGGTTTATTGCATCAAAATCAGCCTACATGAAGCGATTGACAAATCTACTTCCCATTCATTCCGCTCATTCATGTCCGGTTTGAGAAAAACATCGTATGTAGAATGCTCTCCATAAAAACTAATTTGGGAAAAATCAGTATTAAAAACAAACAACCAAGCAGTTATTTGTTGTTCCAGTCACTTGCTAGGTGCTGGGAGCGCAAAAAGTGACACCCTGACCCTCACAAGGCTGCGATCCCCCAGAAGCTGAGACCCTCACAGAGTTGTCCGTGCTCTTGCTTGGAGGGAGGGGGAGGGGCCGCTTTAAGACCAGGACCCAGGGAGGGAGGAGGGAAGCTTTTTGCCCACGACTGTGTCTCGCGGAGTTCCTGAGCGGCAACCTCATCGTGCCTAAGGAGGAGGTGCGGGGTTGAGGGTGGGGATCACGCTGAGAATCCTGTCTGAGGTGTAGCATGAAAGGAATCAGGGGCCAGAGGTTAAAGAAAGATTGAAGCAAATTCTGCCTTGAAATAAAAGAGATTGTCACGTTAAAATGGTTAGAATATTATGCTTTCCCTTTGGGCAATGTCATGTAACGCTTGATAAATGTTTAATTAATATTTCCCTAAAAAATGGAGTAAGTCTAAAACTGGTTCATTGGAACCCACCATGTGTGCATTTTGGAGAAATCATTACAATGTCTACTTTGGGTCAGTGCGCCTGTGGATATAGACAAAGTTCTTCATAAGCCACTGACGGTCTTGGGAAGCGCTCATGCTAACCACCGCGACCTTGTTTCTGGCCAGGACAGGTTGCACAATTCGTTGCTCCCACTGCAAAATAAAAAATATAGGATTTCTTAGAGCAGGAATACAAGTACCATTAGAATACAAATAAAAGTGTGTTTTTTTTTTATTTCTCTTGTGGTTTCTGTACTTGTTACGCTATTTTTTATTTGTCATTTGATGCCATTCTAAGTAAGGAAAACTTTAATTTGTACCGTGCAATGTAACATTGGATAGTATATAAGGCACATTTCGCACTTACGTATAATCACTGAGGACCCCAGTCCTCTTTCGTGGCTCAACACGCACGTGAACTTCATTCTTACCAGAACGGTGGAAATAGGGCGTGAAATTAAACTCAATTTTTTTTTAAACCTCACATACTATCACATTCCACCTTTTTTAATCATTATCTTTTTTTTTTTTTCCAATTTTCAAGTTATCTTTACACCCAGTGTGGAGCCTGAACTCACAACCTCCAGATGAAGAGGCACAGGCTCCACCCACTGAGCCATCAGGCATCCCTCCACCTTTGACTCACTGATGAGAAGGGCGACAGGTAGGGCAGGACAAAGGGTTGCCTTCTCTTCCACTTTCCTTCTATTTCCTCGTTTTCCTCGTACGTGATTGGCTAACACAGGGAAGTAACGTGACCAGGAGAAGGTATGATGTCTTAGAACGTCACTCTGCCTTTTTTCTGCATTTGATGCAAGTCCTGGTTTGAAAGGAAAGTGCAGCCTGTCACCACTGCTCACTCAGCAGTAGACACAATGAGATCACTCGTCCATACTTTGCTTTCTGGGCAGGGCGATCCGATGCAACTCTACGCATGGGGCGTCCCAAACACCGCGTGCGAACCAAGCCACAAGGGAAAGGTGGACACGCATCACAGGTATCTGCTCACACACGTGCTCCTTCACTGCCTCTGACTTCACGTAGGAAGCATAGTTCAAAAATACAATTAGTAAGAATTTCAAGATGGCAACAGCAAAGCATTAAACAAAGCGTGGGTCCTTTCAAGCTTGGGTCCTGGGTGCCTGATCTGGACCTTCGAGATCCATCTACAATGACTTGCTTTCTCTTCGGTTTGTGTCTCTGACCTGAAGCTGCCTATTCTGCATTTCTAGATCTTCCTTGACCAAGTTCCGCAGCAACATGTTGGCTACGTTTTACCCGGCCTCTTTGGGTGGTCCTTCCGGGATTTCAGACAGTGTCCAGAACGCCCACCTAGCTGGGATATTCATAGGCGGTGGAGTCACAGATGGAACCAAGGCCCTACGGCTCACTGCTAATGCCTGCATGAGAGCCCATCAACACTTAGACATCTTTTAACATATTGACTTTTTTCTTTTCCTTCCCAGCCACTAATGCGACTCTTTTCTCTCTCCTTTTTACTATGCCAGTTCTTACAAATATCCACATGACTAGCGAGAATCTCAATTTCTTTCTTTTTATGCTTCTTGCCCCCAGGGGACGATGCTAATGGCCACTGGAATGCAGAGAGAGGGGCAGGGGGGGAGAGGACAAGCAGAGACTTGAGTCTTGGATCATCACCGGTTGTCAAATAATACACTGCCGAAGGGCCAGTGCCCATAGTGTCCCTGTCCCCAGGACTGCGGATGTCACATCAAAATGAAATCTCCCACTAAATGGCCATTTTCTTCCAAACTCCTTTGGGGAAATAAAAGCACATTTTAATTTTTATTTATGCTTCCTTTTAATATGGGTGGAAATCTAATCATTTAAATATGTGCTTACTGTCACCCCTTAGGAAAGTCCTTCAAACCCTTGTCAAACTACCCATTACACAAGAGGGAATACATTTTCCCTTCTGTCATCCCTGTGTTCTATTCCAACTTTGATCTATCGTTTTCTCACATTATGCTTTTACAACTTTCAGGATGCCTTGTAAATAATCCAAATAGATTCGCAGAAAGCAAATCAGTGGTTCCTGTCAGTGTGGCATGAAGCAATCCCCAGAAGTAAAATGCTCATTAGCAGTTATTACTTCGATGACATCATCAATAATTTGCCTCATTCACTTTCTAACATGGTGTAATTTTGCTTTGAAAACGCTGCACATAATAAAGAGTTATTGGCAAGGGCTTTGAACCACCCCGTCTCGAGTCCTCTCACAATTTAACTCTTCCGGTGCCAACATTCTCCCCACCCCGGCCTGAGGATCCCGAGTGTGTGCCGTTATCATCCTGTGAGTCCCCTGCCGGCAGACGATGACAGCCGCCCATCATCGCCCAGGCATCTGCAAAACTGTGAGGTTCTAAGCAACGAGCGGGTCGTGAGAGGAACACTCAGGTTTGAGTCAGACCCGGCGCAGGGCTTGAGCCTCGGACAAGTAACCTAA
Organism: Lynx rufus; assembly: GCF_022079265.1. Classification (NCBI taxonomy): domain Eukaryota; kingdom Metazoa; phylum Chordata; class Mammalia; order Carnivora; family Felidae; genus Lynx; species Lynx rufus. The sequence continues at coordinate 131,559,476 of NW_025814896.1, forward strand.
AGTCTTTGCATTTCCGTTTCTACTTTTCCACCGTGACTGACTAGGGTAATCACACAACCCTATACGTCCAAAGGTGATTTGTGAACGTTGGAAATAGTAGTTGCAGTGTAACAAATACAGTAAGGTGTCAAAATCACCAGTATGTGGCCTGGGGGGTGTTACTAAGGAAACAAATCCATGTGGACCACAGAAAAGAGGACCCGGGACATTAGCAGGACCTCAGTGGTCGTCGTCCTCTTGTTCTATTCTGGTTCTCGCGCCTGCTCCCTCAAAATAACCTCTAGTCTTATTTCAGTGATGAGTGAGGTTTTGCTTGTTTGTAGAACTTGGTATCCGTGAGATCATACTCTGTGTACTGATTCGCATTAGGGTTCTTTCGCTCGGCATTCTGTCTGTTCTAGCCAGCCCCGATTTGCAGGTAGCAATAGTTAAAACTTGGCCATGACAGCAGAGCACTGGATTGCGTGCCTTTGTAACAACTAATCATTAATATTTGTACTGTTTCCATTTTGGAGCTTTCGTGCAACATGTTCCTAAGAATGTTCCTGCCCCTATCTTCTGCTGTGTGTGTGTGTGTGTGTGTGTGTGTATTTCCTTGGAGCCTATTTCTAACAGTGAAATCGTTCACTCCTAGGGTATGTATGGAGTCAGTTTTCGGTGAGATTACCAAAAAGTTTTCTAAGTTGATTGTGCACCTTCACACTCCTCCCAACAAGAGTTGTATTTCCTCACCAGACTCGGTCTTGACGGGTTTTTTTCTTTTCTTGTCTGTGTTTTTTTCTTTTTCTTTTTTTTCAAACTCAGCGTTCAGATAGTGGCGTCTTATGCTTCAGATTTTAATTTTTATGTATACCACTCGTTCATTTAGACAGTTTTGTATTTTAATAAGTTCTTTTGGGAAAATATTTTATAAAAATATTTATTTTATAATAGTATATGCCTTTTTTTCAGAAGAAATTTTTTTTAATTCATTTATTTATTTATTTTTGAGAGAGACAGAGACAGATGGGGGGGGATGTGGCAGAGAGAGAGAGGGAGACACAGAATCCGAAGCAGGCTCCAGGCTCCGAGCTGTCAGCACAGAGCCCGATTTGGGGCTCGAACTCACAAACTGGGAGCTCATGGCCTGAGCTGAAGTTGGACGCTTAACCGACTGAGCCACCCAGGCCCCCCCAGAAGAAAATTTTTAAGTATCACGTGCTCTCTCTCTTCCTCCCCTTTACTTTTGCCTTCTGTGATTTTTTTAATTTTTATTTATTTTTATTTTTTTTAACGTTTATTAATTTTTGAGACAGAGAGAGACAGAGCATGAACGGGGGAGGGGCAGAGAGAGAGGGAGACACAGAATCGGAAGCAGGCTCCAGGCCCTGAGCTATCAGCACAGAGCCCGATGCGGGGCTCGAACTCACCAACCGGGAGATCATGACCTGAGCCGAAGTCGACCGCTCAACCGACTGAGCCACCCAGGCGCCCCTTGCCTTCTGTGATTTTTAACGGTAGCGGGACATTTGCTTGTTTACAGTTCTCATCTTTAATATTGGCAACACTACTAGGCGCTTTTCTTTACCCAAATACAACATAGGCAAATCCTCCTTGATTCCCTGCCTGCCTTCGTGAAAGCCTGCTTGTATCTTCCCCTTGAACTTCACTTGGCGGACTGGTGATTCCTGGTGTTTGTTGGCCTATGTTTCTGTTTCCTTACGGAGCTTCACCTGCAGTCATGACTGTTTTGATTGGTGGATGTTTTCTTACAATTTTTCATAGTTGTGTTGTTGTAATAGGTTTTATGCCGACTAGCCCAGGGTGTATCCTTCTTATGTGGGTGGAGACACCATGTTTGGGTTGGATTGTCCTCCTAATACAGACGGTCTGACAGATTCAACAGTTTTAAGCTACCATTCCCCTGGGTTCTCCTCTGCTGCTGGCCCCTCCCTCCCCAGCCAGAGGAGGGGCAACGAGTGAAATTCTTTGTTTGGACAAGTGTTATAAGAGACCACAGGAAGCTCCCTTTTCTACTTCCTTCTACACTATTCCCGATCTCAGGAGACAACCAAACCCCATCTAGGTCTTGTCTTACTTCGTTGCTGTTGTTTTGTGGGAATAATTAGTTGCCATCCATCTGTTTCTACTCTTAAGTTCAGGGGTAAATTTCTGAGGTCTAACAGTCTTTCCTTCTTTGGGAAATCCCCCATCTATGGTGCTGGGAAGAGGCCTAGAGGCTTCTGAATAGCAACGTTTCTTGTGTGATGGATCAGGGCTCCAAAGCGAGTTTGCTGGGACGCCGGGAGACAGGCACAGAGACAGAGAGAGGCGGAGTCCATGTCACCTTTTCTCTTCCAACTTGAGAAGTCACACTTGTCACTCCTGACGCTTCGTCCTTGCTGGGCCAGCCATTAAGACCTACCACGACTAAGGTGAACATCACGATGACGTGCCTCCTGATAAGGGTCTAGATGTACAGGAGGGAACAGAAGAATTGTTGTGGCCCTTTTTTGGAGAATATTATCTCCCACATCCAGTCTTACCTATTATTGCAAGCATTCAACATTTGTAGAAGAAAAAAACACTGTGGCGTAAGCAGACCGAAACCGAGAAATATGACGGTAGGGTGATCCTGTTCTCCCCAAATAAGGATAAGCTCAAGACCCTCTCAGAAGGGATCTAGGAAGTCCAGGGCAGGGGACGCCGCTGTATAGATTTTGCGAATTACTAAAACTTGGCCACTCTCCCTGCGTCTTGCCATCACAGAGGACCCTGGGACTTGACTTCAAGGTCACTGGGGAAGAGTGTGAGTTGTAGACAGATTCCACACTGCAACTATTCATAGAGATGAGCCTCAGAGGAGTTCATGGGGCCCGTCTGCTCTGAAAGGAAGTGCAAAGAACAAAGTCTCTGGTCCTGAAGCAAAAACTCATAAGGCAGGAGGCAGGGGCGTGGCCAGGAGAGCCTGGCAACAACGATGCCCGGATGACCAGTGGGTCAGGCTCCTCCTTTGTTGTGTTGAAACTTCACTGCAACCCTGAGAGCTGCGGGTGCTAGAGAGGACACTGAGGCTGCCAAGTTCTAGCTTCATAGAGCTACCAAGCTGCAAAGCAGGACACAAGCCACCCAGGCCTGTCTCCGAAGGCTGTGATCTTTCACACCAGTGCCAGAGGCAGGCCACAGGGAAGACCACACCTCTGACTCTTCTTTGAGGGCGTGTTTCTTCCTCCTTCCTGGGAACAAGACAGCAGAGACCAACAAAGACCCGGAGATGCTGTCCTGGGGAGGGACAGTCACGTCTTCTTTCACGGAAACAGACACGGAGCTAATTCCTTTCCAATGAAGCATTTGTAAACGGAGGAGGGGAGGTTTCTGCTGTTGGGTTACCCTATTTACACTGGGGAAGATGCAGAGGTTAGTTGCTAAAAAGAAATAAAAATACTCCATCAGTTGCTTTTGAGCCCCTGATCTTTGATAGGTGCTTCAAGTTTTCCTTATTTAAAATTTCACAGCATCTGTTTAAGGTGGCAGCTATCTATCCACTTCACAGGCAAGGAAGCTGAGTCTCCAAAGGTCAATCGTCTTGCCAATGTCACATAAATATAAGTGGAAGAGTCAAGGCTTATGCCAAAGTCAGCTGATGTAAAACTTGTTTTTAGGACTCTAAATGTGCATTGAAAGGCAGGCTACGCAGGTTGGGGAGAGACCGAGGAAGGAGGCTCTTGTCGTCCAGGGACTATCGGCCCCGCCTGGGCCCCTTCAAGTCTTCCTCTGTAATAAATGTGGAGGGCATCGTAAAGTCGGTGAACAGAGCTTTAAACCACCCTCATGGAGCTCAGACCGTACATCATGCTTGACAGATATTTGAGTTTATTAACTAGAGATCTCGAAGCCTCTGCCAAGATTTGTTTTCATCCGTTTTGTTAAGGCAAAGGATTACTTAACGCTCATCGATAAACTGACACACCAAGGTGAGGGCTGCACACACTTCGCCCTAGGTCATCTTCACGATGGCCCTGGGGTGCATCTTGCTGTCCTTGGGAACAGGTGCGAAACCTAAGGGCCAGAGAGGGTAACTAATCCCCAGCCTCCTACGGTTGCACAGCACATTCTGGTGGAGGCTGAATTAAGTTGCGAGTTTGTTTAACGCCAAAACCTGTGCTCCTTCTGTCTGACCACCCTTCTCCTGGGCAGAGCCCTCTCCTATTACCCTCCCCCGACCCCTTTGAAGGATAACGCACGTTTCTGGTCTCACGCCACCCTCCTCTTTTCCTGGAGGGTTTTTTTCTTTCAGAAATCCATTTGTCTTGGCTCCTGGGGGCCGCTTCCTCCTGGCTGATGACGTAAGCTTTTCGGCTCATTTGTCCCTCAAACCCCTCATTAGGGAATCGAGGGTGGGGAGAACGCAAGGTACAGTTATAAGCTGTCCCCTCCCCCTCCCCCCTTTGCTTTTATTTTTAACTGCACTTCTTTCTGACAGGAACTCTGTTTGTCCTGACTTGAGTCTGATGTTATGAGTCATTGGGGAGATATCATATGCTGATTGCCGAACCACGCTATTATTTTTCCCTTTTCTATGACTCATTCTCTTCAAAATCTCTAATTTATGATAAAAGTCAGTTAGATGTAAGCACAGAAAATGTTTCTAATGGGCTGTCTTATTATGTTTGGGCCCACTTTGTCTAGTCTAATTCTTGGGGCAAACAGTACACATCAGCACGCCTCTTAGAGCGAGAGCCGGTGGTCAGGACCTACCCCTGCACCTCAGTAGGCTGGGCAACCCCCTGCTGGGGCAGCAGGGGTGCTTGGGTCCTAGAACAAGTTCAACCTATACCCTCCGTTGAAAGAAGAGAGAGCCTTTAATGAGATGTCATTGACGTTCCCTATAGATACATCTGCGAAAAAAAGGCAAAGAGCCATCATGTCTGATGTTTCTAATGAAGGAAACTCGTTAGCTCTCTTCCTCTTAAAATGCCCCTGAAGAATGAAGCAACCTCACAAGTAAAACGACAGTATGGTTCGTAGGATTATAGCGTAAACTAAAAATGTACTCGGGCGTGGAAAGACGTGGGAACGTTGCTCTGGTTCACTTTATTACGTACACGAGGAGTCCGAATGTTGTGCCACGACAGGATCCTGAAGGGCTTCTCTGATGCCTTGCCGCCTTCCACGGCTTCTGGAACAGCTGCAGCCCCAGCGGGGGAAGTCTGCAGTTACGGGGAGCTCACCATGGGCTCATGCACGCATCCGTCTGAAATTCACTAACGACTGAACACGGACTCTGTGCCCTGATCGCTCCTAGGAATCAAAGACGCGGATATGACATCCATGTCTCTGAGCCACCGGGGGCTGAGGAGGACAGACTCCTTACTCAACCCCCCAGCCCCTGCTGTTCCCTGGCTCCCCAGGCTCCCCTCAGCCTCTCCCTTTAGCCTGTGCAGTAGTCAGAGCAGAAGACTGATGCAGCTTCCGAGCTGCCGTGGACGTGGCCTTTCCTGGGTGGCTCACTGTGTCACCCTCTACAGGCAGCACGTCTCATCCGTGCCACCACCTGGGAGTCCCCCCAAATGCCCGGGACGGGCATCTCTTGCAAGGTGCCGTCTCTGGATGGCTCACATCCCTCTTCCAATTTAAGTGGCCCCTTCCTGCTATGGAGTGAATATGTTGGCCCACAAATTCCTATGTTGAAGCCCTAACCCCAGTATGCCTGAATTGGGAGATGGGGCTTTTATGGAAGTAAGGAAGGTTAAGCAAAGTCATAAGGGTAGAGGGAGCTTGTTTGTTTGCTTGTTTATTTATTTAATCTATCTATCTATCTATCATCTATCTATCTATCTATCTATCTATCTGTTTAAAGTAGGCTCCATACCCAACATGGGGCTCGAACTCACGACCCCAAGATCAAGGGCCACATGCTCTACCGACTGAGCCAGCCAGGAGGCCCAGGAGGAGAGGGTTCTTGTCTGAAAGGACTAGGTCCTGAGAAGGAGAAGAGCCACCAGGAACGTGAGTACTTTGAGGAAAGGCCATTTGATCTGGACCTGGAATGGTAGGCAAGAGTCCACAGATAGATGAGAGATGGGAATGTATCTCAGTGAGGGAGGTGATGTGTGAGGCCCCGGGGAGACGTGGAAGGCAAGGCAGGTTTGAGGAAGGGCAGGTGGGCTGGTGTGCTTCCAGACCCTGCTTCTAGGTTGTGAGAGGAAGGGCCATGGCAGGTGGCATCAGGTAGGATGTGATCACTGCTGATTTACTGTCACAGGGAGCCAGCTGTCCCCATAAGGGTAAGGGGCAGGTTCTGGGCTCTCTGAGCCCACGTTTCTTCTGAGAAAATCTTTCATGCGTAGCAAATGAAAAGCAGAATGTTTTTGACCAGGAACTAACCTGCAGTGGCCGAGAGGGTCCTGAGTAAACACAGCTCGTTTCCTTCCTTTCCAAAGCTTATGCTTGGGGAAATGGCACCCCAAAATAAGGAAATTAAAGCTTGGCTCTCGATGCCGTGTCCTCACAGACATTTGCACTATGCAGGTGAGACACGGTGAAGGGAGGTATGTAGCTTTGAATCGTTGTGAGTCCTGCTTCACCCCTTCAATGCTGAATTTTCATGACGATACAAAAACAGTTCAACATATTGAGAGAACTTATTTGTTTGACCTTAGGAAACTGCCCAATGATTACCTAAATTGCCTATGACAAAACAGTTCTAATTTGGAATTAATGACTGTCCTCTCTGAGTGAGTTGATTGAATTACCTTACGGGGAAAAATGCACGTATGTGTTTCGAAAAATAATATATATGCATCAGGTGCCGAGGCCAATATCTTGGGGTGCCTGAGCGGCTCAGTCGGTTAAGTGTCTGACTCTTGATTTTGGCTCAGGCCAAGGTCTCATGTTTTCTGAGATTGAGCCCCACGTGGGGCTCCATGCTGACAGCAAGGAGCCTGCTCGGGGTTCTCTCTCTTACCTCTCTCTTCCCATCCTCCACTTGTGCTCTCTCTCTCTCTCTCTTTCTCTCTCTCTGTCTCTCAAAATAAAGAAGTATACATTCAAAAACAAGATTTGTAGACCAATACCTTACATATAGTTAGCACTCAGTAAATGTCGGCTAGTGTTCAAATGAACAAATAGCAATATTTTCTTAATTGTATGTGGTTCTACATATTAAATTTAATTATTGTCTAGATTCATATATAGAAAATATATACGATATACAAGTTTATATTAATTTTAATTAATTAATTTAACTATATTTAATATATAAGTAAATATATAAATAAAATATTTTGTTAGTCTATTTATTTTATTAAATAAATTAAATATATATTTCTATATTATACATTATATGTATATAAAATAAATACAAATAAATATAATTATTAAATAACTTATTTAATTGATTAATTAAGTACAGTTTAATTAATAATTTTAATTTAATTAATTTTAATATAACAAAATAGAGTATTTCGTCAATATTTGCTGGGCTTTTGGATCAGAATTTACATCTTTAAGATAAGAGTTTACATCTCAGAGCTCCAAAAGGAGCTAGGAATCAATTAGGCTTTGTTAACAAAATAGTATGGCAAATGGTAAAATCTTTGATAATTTTGTCATATAACAGTGATTTTGTCATCTTTTCTCTACAGAGAAGGATAATGCCGCGTCTCTTCTCACATAGCTGGTTGATTTCTTTTTAATGTTTATTTATTTTTGAGAGAGAGAGAGAGAGAGAATGAGCAGGGGAGGAGCAGGAGAGAGGGGCAGGCCCCAGGCTCTGAGCTGTCAGCACAAAGCCCAACCCAGGCCTCGAACCCAAGAACCGTGAGATCCTGACCTGAGCTGAAGTCGGACGCTCAACTGACTGAGCCACTCAGGTGCCCCTGGTTGATTTTTTTTAGTTATTACTAGTTCAGAAAAAATTTCCGTGTCATTACTTATCACTAATGCCATAGAAATAGTTACTATTGTTGTCAAATTTGGGAAAACCACCATCACATTCCTTTGAGCTATAACCTAGAAGATTTCAGGTCTTTTCAAGTTTTTCAAGTTTTTTTTGGTAAAAACTTTGAATAGACAACACTCATTAACCAGCTTCTCCCAATGTCTCTGTCGCGATGGTGTAGTACGAGCGTGTCGTTTTTGTTAACGTTGGCATTTTTAGTCACATCAGCAAGAACTCAAACGGTTATTTTAATAATTCTATTTCATCGGATTCCCTTCTAAAAAGGAAAAATGTGGCTATTTTGAATGCATAGACGGCACCATCAAGTATATTCTTGGAAGGATAGAACTTCTGTTTCCAATTATCTGCTTACACTTTTACATGTCTGGTGATTGAAAGCATTTCCACAGATTAGCTCCTGGCTCTGCATATCTTGAGACCTGTTTCTCCACGGCTCCCCACACGCTGATGCGGCCAGGGGTAAGTTTAGGTTGTGAACCGGCCTCTGGCCCTACACTTCTGTGTCACGGCTGTGGGTAAGTCAACACCGTGGGTAATTGGATTATTTCTAGAATTCATTCCTACACCCCAATGGTTACAATAACTCGAAGGCTCTGGACGTGACTGAGACATATGAAATCATTCCATAAACCCAAACGAACCCCAACCTGAGTGCTTCCCAGTGAGAGCCTCAACGTGCCCACGGCCACCGTAATAGCACCCGACACAAGGGAAAGTTTGGCAGAGAAGACGGAATGGAAAGAGACAGCGGTCTTAGTTGATTGTGGTTAAAGTATCTTACTTTTGCAAATTTTACAAAACCAGATGGCTCTCTCAACGCACTCCGAGGGCCCTGGGAGGGGCCCGTGCCCACCAGGACTCTAAGGCTTAAGTTTCACTAAATACACAGAGAACACACCCTGGGTTCCATGTTTGGAGACTCTGTGGGCTGGTTTCCTTCCCTCTGGGTAACAAGACCACATGCTAAGCCCCAGACCATTACTAGAGACCCAGACCTTTCTATGAAGACTTCTTGTGGCCACGAAGCCTGTCAGGGGTCCTCTCCATGTCCTTTTGACACCCACACTATCTACTTACAGTTGGTTGGAGTCATTTAAATGGTTCTGGGTCAAGAATAACAGCTTCACACCGTCAATCCCTCCGCCCTCGCCTATAGTTTCTGAGCACTGTGGTCGGATCCAGACCACGTGCCAGGCAGAGCCCACGCCCCCACAGTGGCCCAGACTGACGATGAGATAATCAGACGTCAGTAGGGAGAAGTGAGTTGGGTCTGGGTGGCTGGGAGGTGGAAAACGTGTCTGTCGGACGTGTGGAGGTTCAGCTGAATCTCCAAGGAGTCGTTCCATTGAGGCTCATGCTCTCCTAAGTCTAGTTTCCTTGGAGATACATCCTCCACACTCCTACAGCCAGGGTGCTTTTCAAGAAAATAAAATATGACCATTTCACTCCTCTCCCTTCAAAACAGCAAGGGTTCTGTTGAACCTTAGAATAGAGTCCCAGAGGCTTCGGCCGATATCAGAGCTCTTCGTTATCTGGCCTCTGCCACCTACAGCATGGCCTCATCCTCCAGGCACCCACCCCTGCAGAAGCCAGGGCTCTCCTGGGAAACAGAAGCCACAGAACATCTACATCTGTAGCGTTTCTTTAACCTCCGTCTCTGTCTATACTGATTACTCTCTACCGACAGATTTAAATTAACCACCACAAGACCGTTCTGAGGTTGGTTCGTAATGCTTACGTCTACTTTGGCCCATATCGTATTGCTCTGCAATGTGAGTCTACTGAGAGAGGCTTTAAACTCCCTTAAGATCCCGTTAGTCAACGTCTAATCAGAAACCACTTTAGGTGTTTCCAAAGAAAAAGTTTAAAATGGGTCGGAGGTGGGGGGGGATTGCTCTGAGGGTAGGGAGGACGGAAGAGAACTTCAGCGGTGTGGAGGAGGGAAAAGGAAGAATGGTATTATTCAGAGAATGGGATACACCAACACTCTGGAGCTGAAGTCCACAGGTCTACACCCGCTACTGAGATTTTAGAGACACTCTCACAGCTGATTGATCAATCGATCCATCGATCCATCACAGTCTATCGCAGGGCACCCCAGGCTCCAGGCCTAGAGCCACAAAAAAGGGGCTACTTCGACTCCAGCCACTGTAGTCTCACATCCCCTCATGCTCACAGCCAGCTCTATCCAGAAGCTTCCACACTGTCAGGGGCACAAAACGCTTCTCTCCCCTGCCCGGTGGTCTCCAGCCAACACCTGCCGTTGCCTGAATCTAACAGGAAATGCCGTTTGCAAACTCACGACTTTGGCCTACGGGCCAGCGAGACTTCTACTCTGGAGCGTCTCCTGGAGCTTCTGATCCTGAGGATTTTACTGTTGCCTTCACGTTTCTTTTTTCAGCCTCTTTGTCAAAGCAGTGGTAAAAGTTTTCAGTAAGTTAATCTGTTGCCGAGCAACTCACTTTTATATCCACACACTTCCCATTGCCAGGGCTGGCATTTTTTAATTTCTTCAGTGACAAAGTACTGGCAGGTTTTAAGGAATTAGACGTACACCTACAATACTCAGAGTTTTGTGGGGTTTTTTTGTTGTTTGTTTCCTATAAAGGTGCTTATTTTCATTACTTTAGATACAGGTCTCTACGAAGCTAGAGGGAAGCGTCTCTCTTTTTAATCATGTACTTTCAAGAGGGATTGGTTACACCATATATTTTCTAGGCTTTTCATTGCCTTTTTCTTTTAGAATGAAGGAAACTTAGTGTCTTCGATAAAGCACCTTCCCTTTCCTCTCCCCTTTCTTTTCCTTCTCCTTCTTCCTTCCCCTTGTTCCTTCTTCCTTTTCCTCTTCCTCACTCCTCCTCCTCCTTCCCCTCCTCCCCTGCTCCTCTTCCTTCTCCTTCTCTTCCTCCTCCCCTTCCTCTTCCCCTCCTCCTCCCCCTCCTCCTCCTCCTCCTTCTTCTTCTCCTCCTTCTTTGCTTTTTTGCTAAGTATTAATCATATTCCAGATTTGCCTTTGTTTCTTGAGAAAAAGAAAGTTTCAAAGCTACATGACAAATTAGAGATTTTGGACAGTGCCATTCAGCGGCTATTTGGTGTTTCAACTAGACCAGCTTCCACGTGCGCCCTTTACTAGGAGACATTTACACACACACACACACGCACGCACACACGGAAGTGTGCATTTTTTCAACCTATGTCAGTGACGGATGGAGATTTGTTGAATGTTCTGTTGTTGATAAATGCTGTTCCTAGCACTTTCCATCCGTTAGTTCAGCCGTGTGTGGGCATTTTGTGTTTTCCTTTTGGCCAGACTGAGACCATTTTACAGATGAAGAGTGAGGATCCCAAGAGTGAAGTGACTTGCCCAGGTCACACCAGTCATTGTCGGGGAACGAATGGTGTTAAGCCTGAGACCGTCACCATCCCGTGAAACCCCGGGGACATGTGTCATGCATGTCTCATCCTTGTGATCACGGTGAAGTTGATGAACTCCAACATCCTTTTAAAATATGAGTTTCCAAAATATCATACTGTTTTAGTTCTGTTTGAAGTTATTCCCTTCCTCACTGTGCTCCTAACGAAAATACTCTCACAGGCTCAATTACAGCAGAAGAGTGAGTCTTCAGAAGTGAGAGGGTGAGGCTGTGACGAGTCACTCAAGGATTCTTTTGGCTACAGGGTTCACCAGGGCTGCCGTTTCAAAGTGAGTCTACCGCCTGAGCACATTCAAAAAAAAATTTTTTTAGAGTTTATTTATTTTTGAGAGAGAGAGAGAGGGAGACACAGAATCCAAAGCAGGCTCCAGGCTCCAAGCTGTCAGCACAGAGCCCGACGCGGGGCTCAAACTCAGGAACGGTGAGATCATGACCTGAGCTGAAGTCGGATGCTCAATCGCCTGAGCCACCCAGGCGCCCCAGCACATTTTAAACACACGGCCTTGAGCTATGGCAGCATATGAGCCCGTACAGTTGTCCTACCAAGTGGACATTTTGACCCAATGTTCTAGAAGAGAAAATAGGTTGCATCATTCCGCGGTCTTTAAGGTCCAGAGATTCAGCTAAAATTAACCCTATCTTTTTTTTTTTAATTTTTTTAATGTTTTATTTATTTTTGAGACAGAGAGAGACAGAGCATGAATGGGGGAGGGGCAGAGAGAGAGGGAGACACAGAAATGGAAGCAGGCTCCAGGCTCTGAGCCATCAGCCCAGAGCCCGACGCAGGGCTCGAACTCATGGAGTGCGAGATCGTGACCTGAGCTGAAGTCGGCCGCTTAACCGACTGAGCCACCCAGGCGCCCCATAAAATTAACCCTATCTTTGACCCAGACTCTCTCGGCTCTGCATTTCTTGCTTTGGGGACGAAACCACACAATTTGAGAGCAACGCTTAAGACAAGAGCAAGTATCTCCTGTTTTTTACTTATTGGACTGACCAAGACTCGGGAGACAAGGAAAGCAAGGCCATCGTATGGTTATGCGTGTTAGGATCCTGCAACCTAAAATACCAACCTTGCTGCTGATTGCCGTCTGGTGCCACCCCTATCCCCCCACCCCCGGTGGAAGCTTGGCCTATCGTGTCTTAAAGCAGTTTCCTTTATATGACATTTGCTTCAACGTACTAAATGCTTGCACCCTAGGGGATGTGAAAAGGTAGCTATGAACCCTTTGAATTTTGAGAGGGAAGTTGCTGAGTCCTTTTACACGCGGAGGGCGGAAGAAGAAAAAGCCATCATCAAAGTGAATCGCCAACCCCCAAAGTCAAAATCCCTCCCTTTAGCCCCGACGCCATTTTTATCTCTAATTCACACCTTTGAAATACAAAAGTCTGAAATGTGTTCCGCAGGAATTAGCAGATGCATTGGATAAGTGCGTGTTGGAGAGAGGAGAAAGGCTTCTATGAAGAGCGTCAAGTACACAGTTACAGAACCACCTCCCTTCTGCCCTGCTCCGGGGCTTTGGGGAAGCTACACTGGATGGAGGGTTTCTTTCCATTCTAAATTACCTTATATTTGATCCCTGTCCTCTGTATCCCATGAAACATTTGAAAATGCATCATTGATATTATCAGCACCTTTCAGGATAATTGTTCACTCAAGTCCCACGGCAGCCTCATCCTTCCAGGCTGTGGATGGTCAAGGTAGGGGTGAAGTCCCACTGTTTCTTCCTCCGCTGGCCCCACACTCTCCCTGCAGCCCCCAGCAAAACAGGGGTTCCGCAGGCCATTTTGGCAGAAGCTGAGAATGCCCTCCTCTCCCCTTTGTCCTCGGATCTCCCTACCTGCAGACAGGATAGACTCTCAGGGCTCAGCTGTGTCCTTGCTCGAGGCGGCCAGTCACTGGCAGTGACTGGGTGAGTAAGTCAGTCCAATTCTAAGAGTCAGGACAGAAGCCGACTGCTGCCAAATCCTAAGGCAGATTCTCCAAAGTGGCCTTTCTCACTGTATTTTGATTTTCATCTCCCTGGGTCTTACGGCTGTCTCTCAGTTGATTCAGAACTCTGTCGAAGAGACAGTCAGCTCTGGGCCTCTTCAACTCTGAAGTGGCAACCAGAAGCCCATCACGGTACTAATTCCATACATTTGCATACTTCATGCTTTTAGAAATTCTGCAAGTCACTGGGGAGCCTGGGTGGCTCATTCAGTGGAGCGTCCGACTTTGGCTCAGGTCACGATCTCACAGGTTGTGAGTTCGAGCCCTGCGTCGGGCTCTGTGCCGACAGCTCAGAGCCTGGAGCCTGCTTCCGATTCTGTGTCTCCCTCTCCCTCTGTCCCTCCCACACTCATGCTCTGTCTCTCTGTCTCTCTCTCTCTCTCTGTCTCAAAAATAAATAAATATTAATTTTTTTGTTTTAATTATGTAAGTCACCAAGGCAGAGAAGTTACTTCAAGGACTTAGGGAAAAGTCTTGCCAGGGGTAAATAACTGAATTAGTGGCAGAGATGAGTTTTCAAGCCCGTGCTGTTTCACTGCAAATCCCACATCCTTTCCACCCCATCTTGAAGTATCACCTCCTCTGTGTCACTTCTGTGTCTCCACCTGTGTTTCTCGGTGAAGGAGGAGCCTATCCCAGATGTGTTCAAAGAAAGTCTCTGGGGTTCACTTCTAAATACTTCCTTTCAGCACCGTGTTCCTTCCGTGGCACCCCTAGTAATGGTCTTCAGGGGAGGAACCGGTCTCTGGGCTCTCCTCCAACTTTTTATCCTTCTGCGGGTAATCTCAGATTCAGTGCGTGGGTGATCGACGGCGGCCTCTTTACTTCTCTTCATAACCGAGGACCTGTTTACATCGGGGTGCTTCTTTCTCTTGTGGGAAGCAACGGATTCTAACAGGAAAGAAATCCTTGCCGGGGCAGAGACATCTTCTGTAGGCCACTGCTATGGCCATGCTTGTGTGTGTTTCCTTTCCATTCATTTATTGATTATCTCCTTGTAAAAAGACCCATTGGGCCCATTTAATAGAAAATGGCCTGTAATGCAAACTTAAAATAATGACATGTGAGGGGCTATATGTTGGTGTCCCCTCAAAGTGTAGATGCTAAAATTCTAACTCTTGATGTGAAGGCATTAGGAGGTGGGGTCTCTGGGGGGTAATTAGGTCATGAGCGTGGAGCCCTTATGAATGAGGCAAGTGCCCTTGTAAGGGCACCTGTCAAGGAACCTCAGAGAGCTCTTGAGCCCTCTTGGTACCACGTGAGGGTGCAAAGGGACGTCAGCAGCCTGCAACAAGGAGGCCAGTTTGCCTCACGGAACCTCACCACGCTGGCAGCCGGATCTCAGACTTCCGGCCTCTGCAACTGTGAGAAGCAAATGTTGTGAATAAGCCGTCCAGTCTCCCAAACTGTTAGCCCGAACGGACGAAGACATAACAGCAAGAAACGTTCACACTTGCGTCTATACCTTCTCTTAAATTAAAATGGAACCTGAACATCATTGGCAGATCTCTTCAGACCCCTGGGCTGCCAAGGGCAGAAGAACATTCTTGATGTCTTTTTCAGAAGAATGGTTAGGAGGCAGAGTTAAGGTTTGGGGCAGCTGTCCTTCTCTTGGCTTAAGAGGCAAGTCACTGGACTTGGTTGGAGTGAAATCAGATACCGTGTTCCTTCCCCATGAGGATACACCTCGAAGCTCTGGTTCCACGCCATAATACGAAAACCGGTCTACAGATTATAAGAATCCAGAGGAGAAATAGTCCAGATCTCTCTGCCGGAGGAGACTTTTACCAGCCATGTGGAACCACTTTAGGCTGTTCAATCACTGCAGCACAGAAATATTTTAAAATTCTGAGCCATGTGTTGCCACATACTAAACACAGATCCAGGAAACCATCCACTGTGGCGTTCTCGGGGAATCAGTCTAAGGATTGTCAGAGGTTCCGAATTTGCAAACCGGGAAGAACAACACTTCATCAGGGCTTCCAGAAGGCCCCCCGGGGAAGGGAGGCACTCCTGCTTGCTTTTCTCCTTTCTACGCAAAACTCCCCAAACACTATTTCAGTCACCTGGATAATCGGTTACTGTACGTTGAGTTTCTTCAGCATTACATTCAATGAGAAGCACCTAGGTTGTTGGGAGAGCCTGAGAAGAGGTAGAGAACCAGGGGGAAACAGAACAAGGGGGGTGGGTCCTCCTTGGGGAAAGTCCCCACTCCGGTGGAGAATGATCATTGTGTTTCTGGCCCAAGAAAGCAGATTTTCACGACAGAGAGAGCAGTGTTTTCTTATGTTGGTATTTTTTATTTAGGGCTGAATGTCAATCCTAACGTAGGCGCTTTAAAATTTTTTATTTATTTATTTATTTTTGCATGCTCAGTTCCCTCTTCCTAAAATTCTGTTCCTATCCATCTCTCCCCAGCTAGTTTCTTATCTGTGATAACGAGCTCAAATGTCACCTCATGGAAACATCCATTCCATGGCACGTCTTCTCCTGTGCTCTCTGGCACCTTGTGCCTACCTCTATCAGGTGAAATTATAGGTGGGAGTGCACTCCTAGATTTCCAACTCTGTGAGGGAAAGGCTCTGTATTATTAATTTCTGTGCCCCCAAGAGCCAGCATAGTACCTAGACAAGAGGAGTCACCCAGAAAAAGTATTAATTGAATAAATTAGTGGATGGATGAATGGCCACAACTGAAGTGTCATTACCTGCAGGCATATTTCTGGTGTATGATCCAAATCCATAAGTTTTTTACCCAAATTACTCAAATTCCCCGGTATCTCATCACAATAGACCCAATGTCTAATTTGCCAAATCCTCAAGAAATTCAGGGTCAGAACCGTGGACCGTGTTGGAAATAGTAGGTCACATCATCACCTCCCTACCTAACTAATAAAGTTAAGTTTTGAATAAATTTCTTCTCTGTCCTGATACTATGTTTCTGGGATTTTTATTATTTTGAAATATAGCATATATAAGAGTTTTTGTAATATTTATGTACGATTTAAGAGATGATGCTTGTTATTAAAAATAATAATGAAATAAATACTCATGAGCTTCCTGCCTAGCTTAAGAAATAATGGACCGTGGTCTTTCCTAAGCTGGACATGAAACTCGAACATATGGTTGTGTCTTAATTATAATCACAATTCATGATAAGTTATATTTTGTTTAGTGAACATGATTAACATGAGTGAACCAATGCATAATCATTTAAGATTATTAAGACCTGGAGAGCCAGTTTGATGCTCTTGTTATCTCTGTGATACTCATTGTGTTTCATGCTTTATTTCCTTGCCTCCCTAATATGTGGATTACTTTCAGCTCAGTGTGTATGTGTGTGTGTGTGTGTGTGTGTGTGTGTGTGTGTGTGTATCTGAACCACCTGCATAGCCTTTTGCCTGAACCCTATGCCTCCATATATCTAGTCATCTGATATCTATATCTGTAGATGCCACAGGTTGTCAAACTCAACGTGAGTAAAACTACATTCTTTAAATTCTCTCAGTACCTCCCATAACCTCATCCTCTTTCTCTGTTTCCTGGTTGGGCCACTCACTCTCCTCCACTACACGTCTGGGGTCATCATGAATTTCTCCCTGTCTTGTCAAAAATGCAATGCATCACAAAACCCTTTTCTACTCGTGGCTTCTTTTGTTCCAGATGCCTTGCACACAATTTTTAGGATGATGTTTTTAAACAAAATTCTAGTCAATAAGTCCCCAGTTTAAGCAAAAACAAAACAAAGCACACGTTTTGATGGATCTCCATGGCCTATGATCTAAAGAGACCAAAGTTTTATGGTGATAGCTCAGGTGCTTTCATGAGGGAAACCCAGAGAACAAAGCTATGGCTTTCTGACCCTAGACTGGGATCCATAGACTGTTTCTAGCTACCCCAGAAAGCAGAGAGGCAGAGTAGCTCTCCTGCAGCAGAAGAAGGAGCAATGACTGGCCAAGACCATGGACTTGATGTAAAGCAGGGTCTGACATCACTGGGCCATTCCCATCACGTTCCATCATAGCACACATTTTGACACCATATTCCTCTTCCCTCTTCTAGAAAATGTGGTCTTAATTTCATCCAAACTATTCAGAACTTTCTCCTCACTCATATTTAGCAAAGACCTATAAATACTGGTTATTCATTTTGTAGACTGATACAACTTAAGGTACAGAAGAAACTCCGCAGAGAAGTTGAAATATTTCCTTTGAAGATCTTTGTGTGAATGAATTTTTTCTTTATAATTAAATGATTGAACCATACCTGCGCCAACCAATGTCACCCTTCCCCCAACGGTAAAGATACCTCCAGTGGCTTCTTGGACTTTGGCTTGTAGAGTATTTTACAGTTTATTGGGATGTTTCATAAGCATCAGCTCCATTTATGCCTCTAAGGAAAGGCTTCCAGGCTTCCACTGCTTGGGGCGTTGTTTCAGTGCTAATGTACAAGAAAGACTAGACGAGAAGCCAGATGTCTCGACTTTCCAGTGCTCTTGGTTAGGTCATACTATGTTTTTGTTTTGTGTTTTGGTTTCTTTTTTCCTAAACAATAGATCCTGTGGTCTTTACCTCATGTTATATTCAAGACAGAATTGTTTGAAAGGGTTACACTTGGCAAAACGTGCATTAAAGTCACACTCTTGCTATATATTTACTCTGTGACTTTTGGTGGTTTATTTCACATCACTGAACTTCAATTTCACATCTGTGAAAGAAACGTATTACATTCAGCATCGTGATGCTGGGGCGAGGAGCACGCAGGACACTACGAGAATACTTGGGAATGCCACATGCATTACGTACGCCAGGTTGTTTCCACTGTGGTGGACTCCTAAGTGACCATCACTCTGCTTGTCCCTAACTTCTAGATTCCCATTTTCCATTGGGCCATACACAGTGAAATTCTGTGCCTTGAATGGGGCTTCCTTGTGATACCACCTCGGATGTGCCATATTTCCATAGTTCACAAGTAGACTTAAGAGTTATTAGGGCGCCTGGGTGGCTCAGTCGGTTAAGCGTCCGACTTTGGCTCAGGTCAAAGTGAGTTCCAGTGAATTCAAGCCCCACTTCTGTGCTGACAGCTCAGAGCCTGGAGCTGCTTCGGATTCTGTGTCTCCCTCTGCCCCTCCCCTGCTCATGCTCTGTCTGTCTCTGTCTCTCATAAATAAATAAACATTAAAAAAAATTTTTTAAAGAGTTACTGAGGGACTATTTTATTAGACGTCATTAGAACCCGACTCTGAATGGTGTTAGAATTACAAGTATAATTTAGTTTGATTCAACAGATACTCACTGAGTACCAGATATCATGTGTATAAAGATACATAAGGCAAGGTTTCTGCCTTCAAGAGTACAAGGTATATATAGTCAGGAAGATAACTGTAAATAATTTTGTAACAGCATGTGACAAATGTTGTAGGAGTATACAAAGGGCTATGAGGACACCGAGGAGGGAAGTGTAAATAGCGATCCTTGGTCAGAAGACACGTCGCAGGAAAGCCACACAGAAGAGATGCATTGGACCAGGACGCTGGGAAAAAAGAGAATGTGGCCTGGGCAGGAAAAAAAAATGGAAAAAAATATTATAGGCAGAGGGAACAACACCTAAAATATCAACCAAGATGTTTTGGCTGGAATCAGAACCAGTTGTGGTTCTGGTTCATATACCTTACTCCCTATTTCACCTGGAGGAAATTACTAGACCCATCACTGACTTTTCTTATTTGTGAACTGATCTTAACCCTGTCTACCAAAAACATATAGATGAAACGATACTGTGAAATTTCACCAGTTTAATGCTTGGTCCACGGAAGTTACTCCATACGTGTCGGGTCTCAACCGGCAGACGTGTGACCTATTCACAGACCATACAGAACATGGTGACAGCAGCGGGGAGTGGCATTTTACCGAAGGTCTCTGGGGTTAAAATCCCCGGGAGACTACCACTGTGGATGATGCTTGGCTGAATCTTCCCGCTGTGAGAGCAGCGGTTTTGTTGTGTGTTTGACCCGGTTTTGTTGTGTGTTTGCTTCTCGTTTAGACCATCAAACTACATCACTGGGACGCACTTCTCCCCTCTCCCCCTCCCAGGGAGCGGGGAGCCATTCCCTGTTCACATTGCTGGGGACTTTGTTGGGTTTCTCAGAGCTGAGCTCTCTGGCTTCAACTGGCATGGCGGCCATGAGCTGGTCAACCCAACAACACATCAGCTGTGACCACGTTCATGGTGCCACCGGACAGCTACCCAGCTGGAAAAGATCTCTAGTTGCTGACCATCCACCCTGGGTTAATGTTTCATGTGATTGAGGTTATATTAGTGAAACCAAATTTCAAGTGGGTTGAATCACGCACAATTTTGTTTCCAAATGCAGTTGTCCAAACTTCGGTGCTGCACCCCCCGCCAGCTTTCCCCACCCTGTGCACCCCCACACGGTTGTACTCCTGACCCAGGAAATACTCCTCCAGGAGATGATGTGAGCAACAGATACCTCCCACCAGGTAGCTGATGGAAGACGAGTGACCTGCCCGTGATCCCTGGGCAGCTCTCTTCTCCTCCAGTTCTCCTAAGCAGCAAGAGGGCCACAGAGCAAACTTCCCGAATCCGTAGTATTAAGTCACCATTAATAGTGCTGCCTTCAGACTACTGCTCTGTGGACGGGCCCTCTGGTTTGTGGTTTTGTGTTTTAAGTCCAAGCTTAGGTTGCGAGCAATAAGTTTAGCCACCTGAAACAACAACTTTCGCCTAATCTAGAGTGATCTGTTTCCTCCGCGAAGATTGCTTTTTGCGCCCTTCTTATTTTTAAAGGGAGTTAACATTTAACGTGCACGTCAGCTGGTTCCTGGCTGCCTGAATAAGTCTGGTTGTTTCGGCCCATCCATCCGCCAGGCCGCTGAGCCCCCGCTTTCCTCAAGGTTCAGGAAGCTCTAAATATTAATGAGGGCCAAAGACCCGTGCCTTTGGCAACTCCGTCCCCATTAAACGCAATTTCCGAAGCCATTTCATAACTTAGAAAACCTGACGGGGAAAAGGGAAAGCACCATTACAATTCTGCATGATGGCAGTTTCTAAAATGTCATTTATGCAGAAGGCGCTGGCGATCTGACAGATGATCCTCCAGCCGTCTCCAGTGAGCATCGCAGAGCAACGGTAGAGACGAGTGCTTCCCAAAGGGTGGTCTCCAGGTCAGCAGCACCGACATGGCCCCTGGTTCGTCTGCCGACAATGCAAATCTGGGCTCTACACCAAGTCTGTTGAGTTGGAAACTCATCAGAAACCCTGGGGTGGGGCCCAGCCTTGTGGTGATTGGACAACCTCTGGTGCGGGTATTGCCTCCCTACTCTGTGGAACCAGAGTTTTTGGTATGAGAGAAATGCAAGTGTCCTTCAGGCACTTTAGCCCTGGGCTCCCAGTTCCCACTCCCAGCTCTTCCAGCCATGAGATACTTATATCAGCAACATTTCTGAGCCTCACTTTGCTCATTCGGAAAATGGTGGTCGTGACACGATCTGCTCTATTGAACTCCTTGAGCTGGGATGTTGTCAATAATATGTAACAAATTGAATTTGGTTTATTCTAAATAATGAAATACATAGGGGTTAAGTGCTTTGAAATCTTGAGCGTGTTTCCATGGTTAACCCCTAGGTCGCACCTCTGCGCAGGGATGTCCTTAGTTAATCGGTCTCGGTGGCTGTATCGGGATCCCTGAGACACAGGACACAAAGTCTTGCCGCAGCACCACATTATTGTGTCCTGTCGGTGATGACAACAGGAAACATTCCTTTCAGGTGCCTATTAGACGCAGAAACGAAGGGGGTGTTCAGACGAGGAAGGCCCGCAGAGGAACGGCAGGTGCCTTCTCCAAGGCAAGAGAACAAGGAGTGTCGCAAACGGAAGACTTGAGTGTATCTGGAGCAGGAAGTCTACCTGTGAGTGTGTGTGTGTGTGTGTGTGTGTGTACCCACGGGACTGAAAAAAGAACAGAGGTAGACTAGGAGGTGTGGGAGAGATAGGAGGGAGGGAGAGAAAAAGAGATACAGAGAGAGATAAAGAGAGAGCTGGAGAGAGATAGAGACTGACAGATAGAGGTGAGAAGGAGGAAGAGGAGAGGGCAGGAGATTCCAACCAGGTAGAAACATTTTTATGGCATCTTAACAGTGTTCGAACAATTACCAGCAGCAACCCCTTTGTACCTGTCTATGCTCCACTCAGTCCTCACACCCAGCCTGTTAGGTTGACCCAGGAGGAAACTGAGGCCCAGAGGACACAGTTTCCTCCCTCACCTATACTGTCACGAGAAGAAGCTGAGGCAGAAGCCCAAGGAATGGTCACAGGAGCTGGGGCCGAGCACAGGGCACCTGACACTCCCGGGGTCCTTGCGACACCTGCAGCACATTCTTTCTTACCGTTTTTTAAAGTTTATTTATTTGTTTTGAGAAGCGTGGGAGGAGGGCAGAGAGAGAGGGAGAGAGAGAGATTGAGAATCCCAAACAGTCTCTGCACTGTCAGCACAGACCCCGATGCGGCACTCGCACTCACAAACCATGAGAAATCGAGTCGGCCAGTTAACTGACTGAGCCACCCAGGGGCCCCTCTTTTGAAGCCAAACATCGAGAAAAGTAGGAGAGAGTTTTTGGTTTTGGCCCTCCATCTCTAGTACAACGTTGCAACTGTGTTTTTAAGTCTATTTACTTATTTTGAAAGAGAGAGAGAGCGTGTGCAAGTGGGAAAGGGGCAGAGAGAGGAAGAAAAAGAGAGCATCCCAAGCAGGCTCCACACCACCAGTGCGGAGTCGGAAGCAGGGCTCGAACTCACGAACCGTGAGATCGTGACTTGAGCCAAGGTTGGACGCCTAGCCGATTGAGCCACCACCTGGTGCCCCAACAGTTCAACTATTTAAATTAAAAACCCTCTGTTTTCCCATCACCCTGAATATACAATATTTTTGCTCTATTTCTCTCCACCCCTTTTCCACAGTTGTTTTCCATAGGGTCGTAACCGTAATGTATATGATACTGTGATGTATCATTTGACCCTAGCTTTTTTTCCGCTATTACTGCCTAATAAACAATTCTACTTGTTGCTATGGTGCTTCCACAATGTTCATTTTAATAGCTACATAATATTTTATTCAGGGAATGTGCCATAAATTATTGAACCGTCTCTCTGTTGTTTCCTTAGTTAAATCCCCATTCTGTGATAAAACATTCATGTCAATGGACATAATAACTCATTCTGCTTTCACTAGGCCTTTTGATACCTTGGCTTTTGTTTATTTTCTCTTATAATTTGATAGACTCTGAAAGGTAAGAACACCATGTTTAATAGGATGCTCATAGTTATCTTAAGACATTCCACAAACATTCCAAAGACTGGGATCTTCTATTTATATCCATCTAGTCAAATACAACAGCACCCATCTCCCTTTTATGGAGTTTTGTGCACATTGGCTCTGCTCCCTCACCTTCTCCTCTACCCATTTTGCACCCATTTAGTCTGGGGGGGTCCAACAGACTGCCTAAAAAAAAACTTGCTTCTTGCGTTTTGTTTTTCATTGAACAATGAAACAACCTAGGTTGCCAGAACTTTCCTTCTCTGTCCTCCACTACGCCTTTCTCTCTTCTTGCCATAATAATTTCCCAGCTCACCCCTCTCTCTTTAAGTCCAGTACTTGATTTCATCCCCCATATAAGGGTTCCCTTCAGGAATGTTCCTTTCTACTTAATTCTCATTATGAATGGTATTTTTAAAATTTCTCTTAAATTTATTTATTTTGAGAGAGAGACAGCATGAGTGGGGAGGGACAGAGAGAGAGAGAGAGAGGGAATCCCAAGCAGACTTTGTGCTGCCGGCACAGAGCCTGATGCGGGGCTCGAACCCACAAACCATGAGATCATGACATGAGCTGAAACCAAGAGTCAGATGCTTAACTGACTGAGCCACCCAGGTGCCCCTGTAACCCTCTCTTCTAGAGACATACAAATACATATTAAATACAACACCCTCACTTCTGGCTTCATTTAATTTTACTATCAATAATGTTACCTTGTCAAGTTCCTGGCTTGGTTATTTTCTTATGGGGTTTTCTGTATTTTATAGGCTGCCTCAACTTAGTTTTTGAAAGAAATGGAAAGGTAAATGAGCGAACTTCTACATGATCGAATACACATCGGTTTGAAAGTAAAAAACAACGACTAAACAAACACCAATCATGGAAAGACATCCCCTGATGTGGCAACTCAGATGAAGTTGACTTCCGAGGCCATTTTAGCAGAAGGCCACTCATCATTATTCCTAATACCCAAACCCTCGTCCATGGTAGACTGGTTGGGAGTCTCATTTTCGATACTCAGTCCCCAGAAAAGGGACTCCCTGGTGAGGGTCTGAGAGTCTAGTTCCTGGAATCACTGCTGAAAATCTTTCCAAAGTGCCAACTACATGCTGAACGCGTATGGTCTGTGTCGCTAGCCGTGCCTAGAGCTGCCAGCACTGGGGGTATCTTCCTTCCTTTCGGCTATTTACCAAACACAGTTCTTTGGTTTTCTGAACACACAGCAAGGAGGAGACATTTCCACCTTTCCCTGAAGTCAGGTGGGGCCACGTGACTGAACTCTGGCCCGCGGGATGTGAGCAGAGGTGGTAAGGGTCCCTTCCATCCCGGTGCACAGAAGTCTACTATATATATTTTCTTGACCTCTTTCCTTTTTTTTCCAGCTTCACACACATACACATGGCTCTGGTAACTGTTTTTGGAAAGCCCATTATTAGAGATAGCGCAGCACAGGAACAGACCAGGTTCCAGAAAGTCTGTGTGGCTAATGAGGAACATAAATTTGGAGACCTGTGTGAGGAAAACAATTTAAAAAAAAGATAAATAAAGGGGCGCCTGGGTGGCTCAGTCGGTTGAGCGTCTGACTTCGGCTCAGGTCATGATCTCACGGCTCGTGAGTTCGAGCCCCGCGTCGGGCTCTGTGCTGATGGCTCAGAGCCCGGAGCCTGCTTTGGGTTCTGTGTCTCCCTCTCCCTCTGCCCCTAACCCCCTCGCATTCTGTCTCTGTCTCTCTCAAAAATAAATAAAAACATTAAAAACAAACAAAAAAACTGGTTTAAAAATAAATAAATAAATAGCAATAAATTTCCATCACGTGGCTGCTTATACGTTTTTTTTCCCTTGTTTGTGACATGTAGTGCACTCTGACAACGTACACCATCAATACAATAACTTAAATGAGTTTCTTCGTGAATTCTAGATCATTTATCATCGTTGTTGTTCAAATCCAGCCTACTGGTGCACCTTTTTTCTCTTTTGAATGGTTTCATAAGTATTCGCATGTAAAGTGAAGAGAAGAGGTCTCTAGAGTTTTCAGTGGCCCCTCCGTCTTCCCAGGACTCCTATATAATAATCATTTAAAATACGAGACCGCCCAATAAAATGACGTGAAGATTTCCACGAACTCGAGGAACCAATGGGAAGAGACTTTCATGTAATATCTGCGAGCAGAGGAACTCTCGCCGGAGTCAGGACGATGCGCTCTCATTAAATTATTGTAGTGACCAGGCATCCTATTTTCTTTCAACGTTTCACTGCTTCCCTTGGCAAGTTCGACCGAAGCACTTTTCTTTTTTTTTTTTTTTTTTTAAGTCACAAGTCTGGCTTTTAAAATGTGTATTTCCAGCTCGATGCAGCATGACTTTCTCTCTCATTTGTCACGTATAAGTGCAGCAGTTTATTTTCCTTGGAATCACTATACACAACCACATTTTTTTTTTTTTTTTTGCTTGTGCTGGTGGTGGGCGAGCGTGTGCACGCTCACACGAGGATCTGTGCTGAGGAATTCTGTGCCTGCGAAGCTTTCCCCTACGGAGCGCAGACAAGCGCTTGACGGGCGTCGGCGGGGCCCACCTTCTCTTAGGGTTATCGGCCACCAAAAGAGGCAGAAAGAAGAGAGCCCGTGGATTTGCGGGTGTTGAGCTGTTGGTTGTTCTGGATGCAGGTTTTCAAAAAATTTACAGTTTAATAAAACCCAGCTGACACCAAGTCTTTTTTTTTGTAAATCATGTTTATGAGATATGAGTCAGTGATGACATATCCTTAAACTATTCCAATGAAAGGAAAGCCTCTCAGGCAAGCAGCCGTTGGTTTTGTGGGAAGTTTGGCCAAGCATGTTTCTCCGGCCTGTGGGGTGGATTCTTTCCTCACCCCAGCGAGACTCGGAAATCTTCAGAGTGCATGCCAAGGCGGATTTTTTTCCCGTTAGAAAGTGCAGTCAGAGACCAATTGGGTTCTTCCATAGCCATGCTGACCCTCCTCCCTGTCACAGCAAGGCCTTGGCTGTGAACGGTCGTCTTGAGCACGGAGCAAACTCTGCAACCGGTGGGCCTTCGTTTAGGTGTTGTTCACATATTCGGGGTTTCTGGAAGCCTTCCCTAAAAGTGGTCCTGTGTCATGAAGGGAGATGCCTTTGCAAAAGCAAAGGTACTTTCCTTACGCCCCCGTTTAGTTCCTGGCAGGGATATTTTCCCTCCTCAGACCCTTCTTCCTGGGCCATCAAAGGTGATGCCATAGGCCCTCCGTGGCCTCATTACAGAATGGGTTGGAAAGACCCGTGCGGTTAGGAAGCACAGGAAATAGTGAACCCTCTTCACATTCTCCAAATAAGCTGAGCATTTCCCTGGAGGGAAAGTGTTGCAGGTAAAAAGTTTATCTGTGGACTGTAGGTACACAGCTTGACTCGACTGTGAAATGGTTTTTGTCATGATTAGATCCCATATGGTATTGCATTAACAATCTGACCTACACTAGATGCGGTACGACTCAGGGGTTCAAACGTATCATCAAGGGTCATGGTCCAAAACAAGGAATTCTAAGGGTAAGGTTACCTTTAGGCAAGCTCTTTCCAAGGACACGTATGCTATGTTATTTGGAATTCGTACTTAATGAATTCTAGTATTCAGAGGGCTGTCTTCCAGCCAAGTCAGTTATATACGCAAAATGTAACTTAAAACAGAGAGGTTTACGAGAGAAAGAGAGACGATGAAGACGAAGAGGAAGAAAGGGGGGAAAAGGAGCAGGATGGGAAGAAGGGAGGACAGAAGAGATGGAGAGAAGGGGAGGAGACAGAGGGAAGGAAAGGGGGAGGGGGAGAGGTCTGCCCCTGGCAGGGGCGTTAGCTGCAATAACACCATTGTACTTTACCCTACAGGAAAGCCCTGGGGCTGGTCTTGGACTTCTTGACCCGACTCTAGGACTGACTGCAACACATGGAGACCATGGGACATAGTCGCTGCTTCCCGCATCAGTCTGCTCCATGCCAGAGACCAAGTGCATCCTACTGAGCTCCAAGCACTGGTGTGTAAAAGCAAGACTGACAAATAGGAGAAGAGCAACTAGCTTATTACGTAACACGAGGCCAGAAACCCACTTCAAATGGACTAGCAACACTGAGAGAAAAGAAAATGTTGAGCTGAAGAAAGACAATTCAGTGGAGACCTTAATTTCGTCTTCAAGTGTGAAGAAGCTGTCAAGAGAAAAACAGTTGTGACGTGATCACTCTGGGTGCAGTTCGTCAGGCAGGCAACGCGGACAGGGCTTAACTGGGATTATTACTGAATAATCCAAGATGAAATGAAATGTCTTATCACTGGATCAACGGGAGATCCTTGATAATCCTGGCAAAGAAACCGTGGGCAAAATTCGCAGTGGATGTGTGTGATCAGACAATTTCTACGTCTCTTTTCTGCTCCGAACTTCCATGGTTTAATGAACGATTCGGTTTTTCGCGTGTTTGTTTGTTTAAGACAACTCTGCTGAGTTGATGGGAAAAGGCCAAGGTTTAGAGGCAGATCTATACTTTATGCCAAGAAAGCCCACTCAATAGGGTTGCTGACATATAGACTTTACATGACAAAAGCAAAAAATAAGCGTTCTCTGTTTCTGTTAGTTCCTGATATTGATCGTGCCCAAGTCCTTCTGTGTAGACAGCTAAATAACCCTGGGGATCGGAGGCTTACTCCTCCACAGCGATCTTATTTTAAAAGAATGTTCATCTCTGCAGAAAAAAGTACCATTCTCCATATCTTACCGTCTAAAGTGCTACGGTACAACTCACACATACACTTCTCACCTAAACTTGACAGAAAAACCATACCCAGTTGTGACCTTCCCCTTTTTACAAATGAGAAACTGAGAGAAGTTGGGTCTTGTCTACTCATACTATTTTACTATGGCAAATCTTTTGAAATGGAGAGGGAGAAGGATTCTTCTCTTTCAATCGTGTTAACTCAACAAGTCTCTCAGGTACCTATCCCGTGTCACGTGCTCAGTAGGTCCTGTAGAGAATTTATAAATCTGCAGATGGTCTAACCGCAAGAAAATTACTTGAAAAGCAAACCTAAAATAACACTTCGTAGGCGTGACAGAAAAAGGTGCATCTCTATCCGAAATAATTTTGCCCTGTTATCTATGCATTTAGGATTTTATTCCTCAGTAAATCGTCTGTAATAAAGCAAAGTTTCATTTTTGAGTTCCTCAAAATGTTTAAAGGATTTATCACGCCATCAGAAATATAAAATCTTAGGAATAAATCTGGCAAAAGATACTCAATCCTGGTACACTGAAAACGAGAAAGCATTGCTGAGAGAAAGTAAAGAAGAGTTAAACAAATGGGGCAATATACCACGTTCATCTTTCAGAAGACTCAATATTATGGAGAAATATCTCCAACCAAGTTGAGCTGTATCCTCTGCATAGTCCTGCTAAAAATCAAGTCAGGCTTTTTCTAGAAGTTGGCAAGCTGGTTCGAAGACTCACGCAGAACTACACAGATCACTCCGAGCATTGGGAGTTCAGTCAGTTAGTTTTTCTTTATTTTTTATTCAATTTTTTTTAATGTTTATTTACCTTTGAGAGAGAGACAGAGAGCAAGTAGGGGAGGAGCAGCAAGAGGGGGAGACACAGAATCTGAAGCAGGCGCCAGGATCTGTCAGCACAGAGCCCGACGCGGGGCTCGAACTCACAGACTGCGAGATCGTGACGCGAGCTGAAGTCAGACGCTTAACCGACTGAGCCACCCAGGTGTCCCCTGGCTGTGACAATTTGTGTGTTCCTGGTGAACAGGAAGAGTGACATCAAATGTTTCCTCTAGAAATATTCCATTTCGGAGGAAAGATGGCCTGCTGGGAAGGAGCATTATCATGCCAGGCAGTGCAGAGAGAGGATATAATACTACAAAAACGGAAAGCTGGATTTTGGTCACAACCTGAGTTTTTAGTGTCCTAATGAACTCCAATGTCCTCCATCTGGTGAACGCCCCTGGCCAAGACCTAATCAGAACCTTCCAGACACTTTTCTTAAAGAGTGAGACACGACTTCTCATCTGGTGCAGTTTTTGGCTCCCACACACGTCCCTCTTGGACCCTCCACGTTTACAGCACTGAAGCTGTCTCTCCTCACCTCTTTTTAGGCTAATTTCCTAGAAATAAACTGAAAAAAGAGCCCATCTATAAACGCCTGTTGGGTTTTAAAAAGTTTTTCCCTCTGCATTCTATTTTGTCTCGCATCAATATTGTATCCATTATCTGCTCTTAGGGGCTGAATTATGTCGCCCCACAAATTCAAATGTTGAAGTCCTCACCCGCAGTATCTCAGAACAGCCCATAGTTGGTGACAAGGCCTTTAAAGAGACAGATGAGGCAAAAATGAGGTCACATGAGTGGGCCCTAATCCACTAAGTGATGTATGTCTTTACAAGAAGAGGAGATTAGGAGACACCTGAGTGGCTCAGCTGGGTAAGCCCCTGACTCTTGATTTCAGCCCAGGTCATGATCTTACGGTTTTGTGAGTTCGAGCCCCACATGGGGCTCTGTGCTGACACTGTGGAGCCTGCTTTGGATTCTCTCTCTCCGTCTCTCTCTTTCTTCCCCTCCCTGTGCCCCTCCCCTGCTCACTCCCTCTCTCTCAAAATAAATAAATAAACTTAAAAAAAAGATTAAAAGGAGATTAAGGCACAGACACCCAGAAAGGGGGGACCACCTGAAGACGGGGAGAAGGTGGAAATCAGCAAGCCAGGGAGAGAGGTCCCAGGAGCAGCAAGTCTGCTGACACCTTGATCTTGACTTCCGGCCTCCAGAACTATGAGGGAGTTGATTTCTATTGTTTAAGACCCCAACCTCTACCTCTGTGGTACCTTGTTCCAGAAGCCCTAGTTAACTAATGTATCTGGTGTATCTTTCTTTTTTTCTCTCCTGGCAAATCAAAAATACAATCTATGCCTGATTTTATATCCCTGATCATTGAAAACAAATAAAATAGCTGACATTCTACCTCCCTCTAATAACTACCAGAATACCCTGATGAACATATTTTTTGTCTCTCTCTGAACTCACATACCACATACACGTCTATCGTTTTGTATTAAAAATAACATATATGCCACTGAAAACATTGCTTTTTCTCCTTTCTTCTCCCTTTACCCTCATCTCTTTACCAAAAAGTGCTAGAAAATAGGTGTTCACCTTTCCATACTTCCCTCCATGCTCATATAATCATCGCCAAACAAGGTTGTGAGCATGTCTGTTTAAACACATGCGTGTCCACAAATCTCTTTATGCTTTTACTGGGACTTATTTTGTGTTTATTCTCATTGTGGCTTTCAACAAATTAATTTCTTTAGTAGATTTCTAAAACTGTATTTTCCTTTTTGTGTAAAGTTTTGCCATGTTAATTGTTTTTTTTTCACTTATCTTTTTATTATGAGAGGTCTCAAATATATAGATCTCACTTATTTTTATGGTTGTATAACATTGTGTTAAAAACATATATAAAACTTTAGTCAAATCACTTGTCATGATGATTCACTCCATGTTTTTGCTGTTATAGTAAAAGCATTTAATTTTCCTTTGTTATACAATTTTTCTCTGGTTTTACTGTCAGGATTACAATAAAGTTAATAAAATGGTTTGGGCATGATTCTTTGTTTTTCTGTTCTATGGATCAATTTGGGTAATAATGGAAATGATCTTTCATGGAACTAAACCTTAAATAGGACAGACCCCATGGATATGTAGATTCCAATTGTGACGTTTATAACAATGATACATATCTTGGATTTGATTTGTATTTTGCTAGAGCCAAAATTTATCTAAAACTGCCTGAAATAGTTTGTGATCACTGCATATTCTGAAGCTTTGAATATTTAAAAACACCTTTATTTTGCCTTCTTTAATTTCTTTAGAAAATTTCTAAAACTTTAATCTTGTGTGCGGGTAAAGGTTTGGTTGGCTAATTGTTTTCTGAAAAACTGTGTTGTCAAGCTCATTTGGGAAAGAACGTGTTTATCCTTTATTTTATTTATTACCATTTACCATTTATCTGTAGCACTGTGCTGTTTTCAGGCAGGATGCTGTTTATTTGTGCCTCATCTTTCATTTAACTATAATCCTCATAAACTTTTTCCCTCTTGTAGAGAACCAATTTGTGGCCTTACGTGTCCTCTCTCTTATACCTGTCAGCTATTGAAGCATGATTTTCTATGTCGGTATTTAGTTTCTCCTTTTTTTGTACATTATTTGGATTAATTCTTTTTTGTACATTATTTGGATTAATTCTCATGATTTTTCTAGCTTTTTGGTAGCATAGCTTATTAATGGTTCAGCCTTTCCCTGTTTTTAAATTTTTATTAGTATCTTTATTTGAGACAATTGCATTCTCCCAACCCACTGCTTTATCTGCATATTATAGATTTTTTTTTTTGTATCTCATAGATTTTTGATAGGTGGTATTGTATAGATTGATAGCTCTTTATTTATTTTGATTTTTTATTGGTTTCAGGAGTAGAAGTTAGTGACTTATCACTTACGTGTAACACCCAGGGCTCATCCCAGCAAGTGCCCTCCTTAATGCACACCAGCCATCTAGCCCATCCCCCACCCACCTCCCTCCATTAACCTTCAGTTTGTTCTCTACCCTTAACGGTCTTTTATGGTTTAGACTCTTAAATACAGAGAACAAACTGAGGGTCGCTGGAGGGGTGTTGGGTGGGGGGATGGGCTACATGGATGATGGGCATTAAGGAGGGCACTTGTTGCCCTGGGTGTTACCTGTAAGTGATGAATCACTAACTTCTACTCCTGAAACCATTATTACGTATATGTTAACTCCCTTGGATTTAAATAACATTTAAAAACATTTAAAAAAAGAGTGTCTTATGGTTTGCCTCCCTCTCTATTTTTGATCTTATTTTATTTTTCCTTCCCTTCCCCGATGGTCATCTGTTTTGAAACTTTCAACGTGGCTTTTCATTTGATCCATGCATTTAAGCATGTATTCTCCGTAGTATTTATTTTTTGTCAAGAGAAGAGGCTCGAGTTAATCTAGTTTATGGCCTCTATCATTACAGGTTGGCACGAGGCATTTTATCTAATTTTACCCAATTTCTTCCCTTATTCCCCAGTCTCTTCTCATCTTTCCTCCACCAGCCACTATTATTCTCATTATGGTGTTTCCTAAAATGTCTGTTGTTTTGTGCTTGTATTGTCTTATATGGAACTGGCACCGTTTCTAATACTGCTTGTTGTGTCCCATGTTCTCTTCCTGTTCTTTTAATGTTTATTTTTGAGGCAGAGAGCATGAGCGGGGGCGGGGGGGGGGGGCAGGGACAGAGGGAGACGGGGACAGAGGATCTGAAGCAGGCTCCATGCTGACAGCACAGAGCCCAAAGAGGGACTCGAACTCACGACCTGTGAGATCATGACCTGAGCTCGAGTTGGAGGCTCAATAGACTGAGCCACCCAGGCGCCCCATTTCCAACGTTCTTTTGTTGAGTACGACATGTCTGTGTCTACCCTTGCCCTTGTGTGTCCTCTAGCCCGGACTCCATAATGTGACCCTGCAGATTATACCTGACCACCTCCCACACATGCACAGGCAGAGTTTCCTCACCCCCCCCCCTCGCACCCCCACAATCCTGTGCCAAGCATGCCAGTCTACGTCCCTGTAAAGACCTGTTTCTGAGAATTTCTGCCCCAGAGAGGGAGGGCTGGTGTGCCGCCTGAGGTTTGATGGTCCTGCCCAGCTGTCTTCCAGAAAGGCTTCACCAGTCTTCCTTTCCACCGGCAGGGCGTGAGGGCTCCCGCACACTTACGTCGTTATAGGGTAGTCTCATTATTCTTTAATTTTCATTTGTCTGATCGCTGCAAAGTTTCACTAACTTGTCACGTGCATCTCAGCCTTAGTCCCTCCTCTTCCGTCAACCGCCTGTGACTGTCACACTGCTTTCTTTGTCTCCATGCTCTTGCCCGTGTCCAGGATTGAATTCCTGGATTGAAATCCTTTCCTGGATTGAGTTCACATTTTCCTAGAGTCCAAGTGTGAACGAAACTTTCAGAAATAGCCTGCGTGTACGACATATTCTGAAGCCTCGGCTGTAGAAAATATCTTTATTTTGCATTTAGGGGGGGATGCTGGATGGATTTATTGGGAATAAAATTCTAAACGCGTCATTCATTGTCTCAGAATGTGATACACAAGTGTCCGCCGCTTTTCCTCAACCAGGATCGCGGTGATGGCCTTTGTGCGAAGGCCGTCATCGTTTGCCGGTCACCTGAATTTTCGCTCTGGCCCTCGCACTTCTTCTGAAGCCACACCGCATGAAGACTGGTTGCAAGGGTAACAGTATCCCTTTCATCTTATTTGGCATTTCCTTGTTTCTTTAATTCCAGAGTCTCTGGGAAAATTCTTTCCCTCTTGCTTTCATTGTTCCTTCCATTATGTTCTACACGCGTAGAATGCCCGTTAGAAGGACCTGGATTTTCTGGGTGCATCCTTTATGTTCCTAAACTTTTTCTACACTATTTCACCCCTTGTAGTCCTCTTGTGCTCAACCCTGGAGAAGCTTCTGACTCAAACTCCCAGGGTGCTAATTTTCTCTTACCAGCTATGAAGAACTGCCAGTTTTTGTTTCAGAATCCCTCTTTTAATGCCCAGGATCACAAATGAATCTGTTTTTTAAAGTTTTATATATTTAAGGAAACCCTACACCCTACATGGGGCTCAAACTCAAGACCCCGAGATCAAGATTCACACAGTCTTCCGACCGAGGCAGCCAGGCACCCCAAATGGATCATTTTCTTAAGAGACCGATTTTTTTCCTCCTGTTTATTTGAAAATATTAATTTTTGTAATTCTCTTTCTTTTCTTACATGAATGCTCATTTTGGGGACGTGATTTCTTCATTTCGAGTTTGGCATCTTTTATTTGGTTTATTTTCGTAAAGTGTTGGTTTATTATTTCTGTATTCATCCTGTTTGAGAATCCCCGTCTGACCATAGAAATTTGTATTTCAAGCATTTTTGTTTAGTTCATGGCACTCTGCTTGGATTTCTAGTACAGCTACGATTTTATTTATTTAAAAAAATTTTTTTTCTGTCATTCTTAGGGATCTGGTACAAAAGGGCAAGTGGTAAGTGTATTTAGTCCAACATGTTGATTCAATCTCCTCTCCAGTGTTTTCTAATTGAGCAAGTTTCATGTTTAGTACGCTAAAATGTGAGCTGTAGGCACTGTCTTCATTGTCTACAGTTTGGTTATGAAAACAGAGATCACTTTCAGGGTAGATCTGAGAGGCTGGACCGCCTGATAGCTGCAAGCAAGAGTTGCTCTACTGAAAGGCATCTCATGCAGGTCAGAGGGATTTCAGAGAGAGATTTGGGTGGTCTGCTGGCTCAGAGACATGGGATCCTTCTGCAGAACTCTGTTTAAAAGGTACGATTTCTGCCAGCTTCATTGGTCCTCTCTCTGACTTCCAATGTTCCTGCATCTCATAACAATGGACCAACATGATGGAGATCTCTGGCAGATTTATAGGAAGGGCAAGCCACCTTAAATGAATAATTCAAAATTCTAATATAATTCTGAAATTCTCTGAAAGGAAAAAAGTAATGAGAATGTGGCAAATAAAAAAGCTATAGGGAGGTTATGAATCATTTAAAGAGTCGTTCGTGCAATCAATATATCTATGCCACACAATTATAAACAAGGGCCCTGGAATAGTTAGAGATGTAACCTCTTACTGGAAAATCACCAAGTCATAAACGGAGGACTTCTTATTTTGAGGCATCCTTTTTGACAAAATACTTGATATAGAAACGCAGTTAGTGGGATAAAAAGAATAGTGCTAAAATTTCCTGTCTGAGGAAATTCATGCTTTGCGCATGTTAGCTTTCGTTAAATAAAAAATACATCGTAATAGGCGAAAGTAATTTTTAACAAACAACTTGCTTCTCCAAATTTGTTACATAAAATCAATAACCACTTTCAATTTCAACATCAAGTGTAGGGGGATATGGTATGTATATTTTAAGATGCAAGGCAGACTTGGTTAAACACCTGTTAATGAGACATACTCTGTACTTTTCTTGAAATCATTGGACACCGTCTGACACTCACCAGCGGTCCCAGTGGCTCTCCTGGCCCTTTGGATTCCTCTCCTACAGCTTTCCTGCTCATTTAGCTCTGACCCTGAAGACAGCAGCAAAAGACAAAGCAATTCTCCATCAGTGTCATCTGACCCTTATCACGTTGTGCCCTAACTGTTGGATAGCTAAGCTCGTCTTCCTCCTCATCAGGAAATGAAGAATTTCGATTATTGTTTTGCTTTACTGAAAGGAGCTTAACGACTATAATTTGAAATGATATTTTGCAACGTCTACTTTCTGTTAATTCTGGGATGCGCTCTTGGATATATATATCCAACCATCTATCCTGACACCAATAAAATTTAGAAGCATCTTACAATTGCGGTTGCCCAGACTGTTATATTCACTCTGGCAATAAGTTGGTTACTATTCTGGTAGCATGACGGGACAATGGCAGCTCTTTGATGTTTCAGTCAACAACCATTTAAGGACTATTTGAGGAATGAACATAAATCCTGGTTGTCGTCTGAAAAGTTTTTATTGAAACTTTTTGGTAATATCAAACATCTGCCAGGATTAGAATTTGCAGAATTGATGTAATTGGCTTGGGTATGAGTCTTGAGACAATAGTGGAAACTTCTTGTTGGCAAAGAAAATGATATTGTGTGAAGGAAAAAAACATGGACATCAGTGAGTAAACATTATTTTTAGATCAGTGATTCTGAATACAAAGTACTTTTAATATCTCTTAAGCAATTAGCTTCACTTATATTTTCTTGTTCATGTTCACATAAGTGGCATAGGATTAAAAACAGTATCTCACCTGTCTAAAGGAACTTTTTCAACAAATATAAAATGCTACTTTTCTGTGATCAAATGCTATAGATCATAGTTGAATCACCAGAAAATAAGTAACTGGTGCACTGGGATCTTTGAAATGTCGTGGTAAGCTAAGAGCAGGATATGTAATTACTTGAAGAGTTTAACAAAATATTTTTATGCAAAATTTATATAGCCTTTATCCTCCGTAAGTCCCTACACCTCGCCTGATGAAAGTACAGACAAGTTGTGTAAACACAATAAGAAGAAACCTACAAAGAAGTGAGAGTAAATAAATAATTTTTAACGGCATAAAAACTGTAAGTACTTTGCAAAGTACTTTGCAAAGGGTCATCCACCAAGCACTATGAAGAATTCAAAGGTAAGAAGGGCGATGTCCAGTCTCACTGAAGATAAGCCTTACTCATTGTCATTTGAGGTCAATATGACTTACAGGTAGGATTTTCACGGACATAGATGGTAGGAGAGGTGTCACAGGGGGAGGAGAGATCACCTTTAGAGGTGTGCTCAGCACATGACAGATAGTCTAGGCTCTAACTTAGGGTTTGCAGAGTGAGTAGAGGGCCGTGAGGCGGGCACGGAGCAAGACGCCAGCTCATAGATGGTCTCCAATCCACGGCATTTGGGTTTCATTGTATGATCGATTAGAAACCATTGTACCTATGGACACGGTGAGTGAATCCGACCACAAGTCCTCAAAGAGGATTCTGGCATTGCTTGTAGGATAGGTTTTTGTTGGGACTGGGGACAGGGAGCGGGGGAGGGAAGTAACATAATGGACGAGCAGAGAAAATGGAAGAGCGAGTCACGTTGAAACTTTCTCTGAGAGATGTGTGTCTGTTTTGAGATGGTTTGCAGATAGTCCCACGACGATACCTGCGAACGATGATCCACGCCGGCATCATATCCTCCGTGTCTGAGGGAAACATCATCACAGCAAGTCCACGCTCACTGTTACGATTTGCGTTCTTTATGTGAAGGAGTTACCTCCTTTGAGACGCAAACTAGTTTCTCTAATTGCCTGGTGGGCTCAGACCACTGCGAGGAATAGCAGGTGAAATCAGGGAACTACAAGAGGAGAGCTTCCTGGGCTGTGGTGGCCACCAGTGGAGAGAAGAAACCATACATCTAGTCCCCACAGTGCCAGATCTCAAACTAGCTGAGTTATGAATCTTCAGCTTGACGAGAAAACTAGGAGGATGCAAAATACACACACACACACACACACACACACACGGCGCGCGCGCTCATTTACACACATATGCACACACACACGATCACGCACACACATGCGCACACGCATTCACACATACAAACTTATGGATGTAAAAAACATACGAAAACTCAGAAGAAGATTTGTCTACATCTTTGGAAGTAAAGCAGTGAAGAGTGGTAGAAAGAACATAGAATGTTTTCTCGGCTACAATTGAGTTCGATCTTTGTTGTGTGACTCCAGGCGAGTGATGTCACGAGGAGGTCTGAGCCTTAGCTGGCTTATGGTTTGATTTCAAGTCTGTCACGCTCACTTACAGCTCTTCTTTGGAAAGGAGAGTTTCCTCACAGCAAGGCTGAGGCTGAGGTTGGCCCGAGTGCCCTGTCACGCACAAGGCGCTCTACTCATGAGAGACTTTTCAGCAAATGCCTGCGTCAACGTGTCGTAGGAGAGTGGGGTCAGCCAGGGCCAGTGCACGCCTAGTTTTGGTGAAGCGAATCAGAGAGGCTCCCCGGTGGGCTTGGATGTTTGACCTGGGGCCACTCGCTTTCTCTGACCCTCAGATCATCTATCTGTAAAAGAATCACATTAGGGTTGTTAGCAGGGTTAACCCCGCTTGTGGGCATCTGCACATAGTAGGTACTTAACCTCAGTCTCCCTCTGGCCAGATATCCCCGCCACTATGGGGAGGTTTCACTTTCGGCCTCTGTTGGAGGCTGGCTCTCACCCTCTCCCTCAGCACTTCTAGTGTGTTCTGATGTTATCTCACTCAGCAGAGATAGCTGCTGGGAGCTGACCTTCATCTTCAACTGTCAGTTTCCTTCGAGCAGTTCCTTCGGAACATAGCAGTTCATGCAAACCAAGCCCGGACAGAAGAGACACAACCCACCCAGCCACAGCCACAGCCACATACAGTGTGAGGCTCGGTTGTATCTCTCGATTTGGAAGTTCCTTGCTGAAAATTGATGGAATTTGACTGGTAGGAGCATGAAGAAGGAATAAACACACACACACACACACACACACACACACACACCACATTCCTCATCCATTAGGAGTCCATCTTCCAGAGAACAAATTGAATGTTCCATCTCAAATCAATTAAAGCCAGGTGAAGCTCTCCTGTTGAATATTCTATGCCATGGTGCTTGAACCCTTTCTAGTATAAGCGGTGGGTTCTGTTAAACCTCAAGCCAGATTTTGGTTCCATATCTTCATGCTGAAGGGCCCTAGAGAGCGCCACTCTGATGCCAGCTTTCTTCTATCAGGTGCCCCTTGAGAAGAGACAGAATTCCAAGCCTCTCTACCTGCACGAATCTGGTTGAGATCAGATTTTAAGTCTTATTTCTGGTTTGTTTGGGTTTTTCTTAAGTGTCTGCACTGTCCACTTCTCCCTCCCTCCTCAGCGATGTCCTTCAGCACCCCCATGTGACTCAGAATCAGCTGTCCGTCCGCCATTAAGATTGACACAATACTTGCCGAAAACAATCTGTGCCGAATGCAGATGCATTGGACAGAGATTTGCTCTTTGCAGATCTGGACCACACGCATACTCCCTGGCATCGGTTAATAGGATGCCATGCTCCAGTGGTTAAAACAACCACCACTAATGTTTCCATTTATTTCCTTCAGCAAACTAGGATAAGCATGTGCTGGGTATCAGGCTCCGTGCTAGGGTCTGAGGTGGGGCAGGACACTAGGTACAATGGTTACTATGAGCACCCCTTGCCTGGAGTACATTGTATCTTAAGTCCTACGACCGATGTTCGGTGTCCGATAGCAGCCCTATGCTCCCCGAGCTTACAGCATAGCGAGGACAGGGGCCATTGGAGAAGCAGGTGTGGTGAACGCCGTGGAAAGGGATGCCCTGGAGGAATAGGTCTTTATGGCAAGTTGGGGATAGAATCTAAGGAGTCCACAGCGGTAGCCCAGGTGAGAGACCGTGGTGGCCCGAAGAGGTTGGTGGTTTCCAGGACACAAGAAAGGAAGCAGATAGGAGGAATAGTTAGAAGGTAGAGACAAAGGGTTTTTGTGATTCATTATAGGCAGGGGATGAGGTCGAAGAAAATTTGTAGGCATGATGAACCAACCACAGGTAGAAATGGAAATGCAAACCGGTCTTCTAGCCTCACCGTGTGGTTTAGGGACAGCCTGTAACCAAGTAATCTGGTGAACGCCATGTTGTTTTGGAACACATGGTATTTCTGCTGGTTGCACCGGGGAAAGTTCCAGGGGCGGTAGTAGAGGCAGAAGCATGACTTCTCTGTAGGAGCTCACGTAACCATCTCCGCAGGACCATCTGTGCAGATGTAATTGTCCCTGGGATTTGGCCCAGGGGCCCTGAGGCCAACTTTAGGGCTGTCCTCAGAGCTGTGGATCCGGGATGATGATAGCCTTGGTACAAAAATACCCTTATCAGGGGCGCCTGGGTGGCTCAGTCGATTAAGCGTCCGACTTCAGCTCAGGTCACGATCTCGCGGTCCGTGGGTTCGAGCCCCGCGTCGGGCTCTGGGCTGATGGCTCGGAGCCTGGAGCCTGCTTCCAATTCTGTGTCTCCCTCTCTCTCTGCCCCTCCCCCGTTCATGCTCTGTCTCTCTCTGTCCCAAAAATAAAAATAAAAGGTTAAAAAAAAATTTTTAAAAACAAAACAAAACAAAAATACCCTTATCAGAGCTGCACATAGGCATAGATTGGAAGATATGAAGAACTTGAAATGCCTTTGGGGGCTAGGGACGGCATTTTGATATTCAGGAAGGGGATCCTAGTTCTGGTTTTTGTTGACCCATTATTTTACCTTCTCGATTAAGAAGAGGCCCTTCCTAGCTTTATTTGCCCCTCTGTAAATTGAAGAGGTGGAATCAATAACATCAAGGGACCTCTGCTGACCAGATAATCTATGTTTTTGTTTTCCAATCAACGGACGACAGAGCGATGTTGTTTATTGTCACAGGCCTGACTTTGAAGGCTGTATTTGTGTGCTTACGTTGGAGACATTTGTGAACGTATACCCAGAGACATTCTAGAAAGCCAACTCATTGATAGCCGAAGAATGGATCCTATTGAGAAATTAATCATTAGCAGTTGTGATTTCTGAGCTTAGAGAAAAACACTGGGGGTGGGGGTGGGAATTAAACCGTCAAGAATGAAGGGGCTAATATTTACTTATTTTTTGAAATTTGGGAAGTAACTACACCACCCGAACCAAAATTAGGGACATAGTATTTCATAATGAGGCAAATATTTTTTATTTGGAGTATTCTTTTTTTTTTAATGTTTATTTATTTTTTGAGAGAAAGAGAGAGGCAGGGTGTGAGCGAGGGAGGGGCAGAGAGAGAGAAGGACACATAGAATCGGAAGCGGGCTCTGGGCTTTGAGCTGTCAGCACAGAGCCTGACGTGGTGACCGAACTCACAAACCTGAGCAGAAGTTGGACACTTAATCAACTGAGCCACCCAGGTGCCCCAATCTGGACTATTCTTAAAAAATCTGAGGGGCGCCTGGGTGGCTCAGTCGGTTAAGCGTCTGACTTCAGCTCAGGTCATGATCTTGCGGTCCGTGAGTTCGAGCCCCGCGTCGGGCTCTGGGCTGATGGCTCAGAGCCTGGAGCCTGCTTCCGATTCTGTGTCTCCCTCTCTCTGCCCCTCCCCCATTCATGCTCTGTCTCTCTCTGTCTCAAAAATAAATAAACATTAAAAAAAATTAAAAAAATACAAATCTGGGGCCCCCGGTTGGCTCGGTCAGTTAAGTGTCTGACTCTCGGTTTCTGCTTAGGTCATGATCTCTTTCGTGGTTTCGTGAGTTCAAGCGTGCTGTCCAGCTCTGCGTTGGCAGCATGGAGCCTGTTTGGGATTCTCCCTTTTCCTTTCTCTCTCCTCCTCCCCCACGCACTCTGTCTCTGTCTCTCTCAAAATAAATAAACTTCAAAATTTTAATAAAGAAACACCTGGAATGTATTATTTACACTTCCAGAGTTGATAGAATTGTAAGAAGAACCTAGTCTGAGCAAGGCGAACTCTTAAGTGCTCTCATAGGTTTCTTTAATCCTCATAGCACACACCTTTTCCAGTAAGCGGCCGAGGACACGAGAGTCACAGAGGTGCTGTGACCTGCCTCAGACCACAGTTACTTCCTATCAGAACTGATATGGGAAGCCAGCTCTATCGAAACTGAAGCCCGCTCTCTTTCTTCCCAAAGACTCAGAGGCATCAGGGACAGCACTAGAGATCCTCACATAATCTCTTCTTTTTTTTTTTTTTTTTTTTCAACGTTTATTTATTTTTGGGACAGAGAGAGACAGAGCATGAACGGGGGAGGGGCAGAGAGAGAGGGAGACACAGAATCGGAAACAGGCTCCAGGCTCCGAGCCATCAGCCCAGAGCCCGACGCGGGGCTCGAACTCATGGACCGCGAGATCGTGACCTGGCTGAAGTCGGACGCTTAACCGACTGCGCCACCCAGGCGCCCCTACATAATCTCTTCTTATTCTCCACTCAAGAACTCTCAGTACCGAGGCGCCTGATGCTCGGTCGAAAGAGCACGCAACGCTTGATCTCTGGGTCATGAGTTCGAGCCCCTCATTGGGTGTAGAGGTTAGTTGAATAAATAAGCCACAAAACAAGCATTCTCAGTATCTGCAAAAATGAATTTCATAAACAGAACCAACCAACAAACAAGAAGTGGAAAAAAGAATCCTTGGCTAATGCAGTGACCTCCAAAGAAACAACGGCGAACACCTCTTGCTGGAATCAAGCTGGATTGCTCGAGGGTCAGGCAGCTGAGGTTCTCCCCGGGAAAGGGGGTCTGCGAAGATATCCCAGAGGCAGCTATGGTCCTGTTGCGGCTGCACAGTTATGGCCCAGGGAGAAACAGCTTCTGATGCCTTTGGTCAACGGCGATGATCTATCTGGGTAGGTAAAACCAAAGAACCTTCTTTCCTCACCGCCGGTGTGAAGGGCTGCATTAATCTGAAGCCAGATCAGGTTGCTATACTCTGCGCCACCTCAGTATCTTCGTCTTTAAAGAGGGGATGATACAGGACAGTTTTGGATGTCGCATGAAAGTTAACAAGCAATACCACAGCGCTCGTTTGGATTTAAATACGAATTGCAGTATCCAAGAAAGGCTAAGGGTGAGTAGAAGGTAGTCGAATTAAGACTCCCAGAGAGGTGATCACTGAGCTGGGACTTACAGGCGTCCCGTGTGAAGGTGGCAGGGTTGCACCTGCCCAAGGTGCCACTATTCGCACCAAGAGTGCCTGTCACACAGCACTTCCATGTGCCGGGATCCACATGGCTGCACATTCGAACACATCGTATTCCATTTGGAAAACTGGAGCCCCGACCAAACAGGGCAATTGGGGGGGGGGGGGGGGAAGGACTGAAAGAACGGCTTGTTGAAAACCAGCATCCGTTTTAAAGAACAAATGACACGTGTCTGATGTGGACGAGAGGCTCAAACTCTCTGAATTACGGTGTTCCTCTCTGCAGAGTAGGGGCAACGATGATAGAAACTCTTAAAGGCTGAGAGTTATTAGAGCCTCTAGTCAGGGAATTATCTGGGGTGTGTATGCCAGGGCCAGCTTCTCATTCACTTATGCCATATTTCCCCCCAAATACAAAGGTAA
The DNA here is from genome assembly GCF_022079265.1 of Lynx rufus. Taxonomy (NCBI): domain Eukaryota; kingdom Metazoa; phylum Chordata; class Mammalia; order Carnivora; family Felidae; genus Lynx; species Lynx rufus. Next base: position 131,601,931 of record NW_025814896.1, read on the forward strand.
CAATGTAACATGCTTCTCTGATAAGACAGATGAAAGTAGCCTACCGGAACTGCATTAAGTTCCCGGGCACCGGGCTGTAATTCACGTCTATGATAGTTTACTCTGTGCCTATCTCTTTAATTCAAAGGTGGACTCTAAGTTTCCTTTTTGGTTGGGCCCTTTCCTGTAAGTTCCAGGGATTTCTTGTACGCATGCTTCCTCTTGGCTCCTGTAATGAATGTCTAGAACATCAGTCTCTCTGCTCAGGCCAAAAGCTAAGCGAAATTGGGTCCTTGAACGTAGAGATCTAAGATTTTCTGGCCCTTAAGCAGATAAACTGTATTCTAAATTGGTGGAAGACCAAGCTGTGTGTGGAGAAAAGCCACAAAATCTCCCAGGACGGAGATTTTTTTTTTCCCAACCATAAAAAAGTCCTGCTTCTTTGTGGGGTTTTGATACTAGACCTTTTATGCTTGATATGAACAAAGTGTTATAAAGTTTTGACATGTGCCGTCCAGTAGAGTAGCCACCAGCTACAAGTGTATTTCATTTAACATTAAATACAGTTAGACATTCAGTTCTTGAGACACAGAGGCCAGAACTCAAATGCCTGATGGGCACATGTGATTAGTAGTTGCCACATTGTAGAGTGTAAATATAGAACATTTTCATCACAGTGGAGAGTTCTTCCGAAGCGCACTGATCTAGGCCAAAACATGAAGTCATAAAAAAATCATGAAGGGAGGAATTTTGAAAAGGAATGATATCATTTCCGTAAAAGACATTCCCCCTTTTAAGCCAATCTTTTTTAGCTCACCTGTAAAACAGTACAGCGTAGGACCACGGACTTAGACTTTGGCCCATAACTTACTAGTCAACAAATCTTAGGCAGGGCTGGGAATTCGAGAGAATGTTACCAGATCTGAAGACTGGAGGTACTCACTCCTTTTGTTCTCCCTTTCCTCCAAAGTCACATTTTGGGGAAACATTACATGACATCTGGTCTCTGGAAATTCCTCACCTGGCTTGTAAATTCACTGATGACTGACTCAGTGAGGCTGAGAACGTGAAATCTTCCAAGGTCAGACTCATGGTTTCCTTTCAGGCTTGTTTAGCCTTTCGTTGCAAAACCAGTGCATCTGCTAACCACAAGGACACGGTTGGTGCACACTGGAGACAGAACGGCTTAGTGTCATTGCTTCTGAGACGTGGCTGTGGCCCAGAAGTCACAGTAAATGTGGGAGGATGCTTTTGTGGCTTCTGAAGAGCGTTCTTCCCGCAGAAAGCATTGAGTCTTCCCGCCAGGTCATTCTTTCACTTGGCCAATAGTCAGCAGCAGACTTTCTTTCTTTCTTACGTTTGTTTAGAAGCAGACTTTCTTGAAATTCGTGCACTACGGAATTATCAAGGATTCGAAAGACACCAGGAAGACGTCTGCCATATTAGAATGCTGCAAATTCTTCCATTCGCCACCCTATTGACTCAGGCTGTCGGAAGATCTTGGATTTGTGGAACCTGCAACCATGTTCTCTGCAGGGCAGTCTAATCTGAACCTCTTCAAAATAAGAAGTCCCTGCTGGGGATTCAATAAAACGAGATTCCTTTGGAATTAAATCGTACAGGCATCGTATCTTCACGTTCCTCAGTCTGGTGGGCTCGACTTAGGACTTGACATTAAATAAGTGCTCTGAAGCAGCTCAGGGAAAACAAGAGAGGGATAGGGAATGCGAGAGAGGAAACAAACTTTGGGTGGGTCAGTAAATGTTCTCAGTTAATTTCCCAAGATAAAAATGTTCACTCGTTTTTGTTTTGTTTTGTTTTTGTTTGCTTTTGTTTTTGTTTGCTTTTGTTTTTGTTTTAAATCAAGAGGGAAGCAGGCACAGATGTGTGCAACGATCCAGAAGAAAGTTGGGGAAACCAGAGTTTGAATTTTAGCTCAGCCCCTCCTCCCATAATGCCAGAAGACAAGAACTTGAAATTATTTATACGCCATTCAAATGTTTGCTGTCTGGGTACAGGTTATGAAATCATACTTCTCTCCTGTCATTTTCCACTACCGTATTCTTCAAGCAATACCCAAGATAAAGTTCTCATTATTATCTGGTCCTTGTGATGGGTACAAAATTTTTCTTCCATCTGTATTTCTCATTGGGGATCAGAAAGACCTTCGAAAAATACCTTAAAAATCGCTTCCACCTTGAAACCTTTCCCAGGCAAAATTACGTTCCTTCTCCCTGCATTCCCAAAACTCTGTGTGCCCACATTTATTGCAGTGCCTGCCTACCTCATTTTTATTTACCTCTCTTTCTAGTTTCTCCACGAGGCAGTGTGAGTTTTTTCTAGCACAAATTCCATTTTATACATTTCTACATATTTAGTGTCCATAAGTTCTGTGGCCTTGGCCCAAAGCAGATGCGACTTATTGAAATGTCAAATAAATAAATATTGAACGCATATTTGGGCAGAATCCCCCCCCCAAGAAGCTAGAGGAATCTGAGTAAGGCCACTGAATAACAAGAAAGGTGACAGACTCAGACTGTACTGAGAGAGATCCAGTCTCCATGTGGGGTAAGAAATCTACAGAACTTGTAGCTCACTAAATATGGTAATAAGCATTGTTGGCAGAAAAAAAAATCACAGGAATCTAGTTCACTACGCTGAAGGTGATACCTAAGACCCATGTAACTTTAGGATCGAGTCTTGAAGAGGACCTTCTACTGGTCGTTAAAACAATTCTGTTGAAATTCTAGCTCAGGTCCCCACCTGGTGTATCGACAAATCAAGATGATTATTGACAGAAACTGTCAGATGTTGGTTAAAACCACAAAAAAAAAAAACCCCACAATCTTTCCTTCCTCCTGGACACACAGTTGGGTTACCTGTCCCAGCAGGCCTCACACACGTGTGACTCTATCCCTGAATTCTGGCTGATAGACTTTCAGCAGAAGCTATATTTTCTGTGTCACAGCCTGGGCCATTGAAGCCTCTTATGGGATCCTCCACATGTTATATCTTCCTTCACCTGCTAGACAAACACAGGGATGGCAGGGGCTCCAAAGGAGATTGTAGATGTCATCCCAAAGGAGCCTGGGTTTCTGAATGCACGGAAAAGAACCTTCTCCACTGTCTTACTGCAGACCCACACTAGACTGTAAAATGAATGACAAAGACCCCATATGTCAGTAGCTTCACACATGAAAGTTTTCTTCTGGTAGCAATGTGCCTACCACACGGCCAAAAAAAGCAATGCTTCATCTCCGGTCTCTTGTAATGCAAATGGCGACGGTAATTTCCGTATTGCCTTCTTCATAGGATGGGTGTAAAAATCAGGATAAGGTTTTGTCAAGTGTAACACTCTTAATAAATGTCGACTGGGATTATAAGTGGCTTTCTTTGTAGAAGTTGGGCAGGGGAAAGGGAATTTCTTCAGAGCGATTAGACTCCACTGTGAGAGACCGATCTGGAATTGTTGGATCTTCCCCATGGTGGGTTGGAAACACTTCCTTCCATTTCAGTGAAGCTTTTAGGCTGAATATCCTGTGCTTTGGTAGCATTCTGTCCCAAATCTATTCAGTGTGGCCTTGAGGGCTGTAGAAACTACCCTCCACCATCTGGGCATAAGCTTCTCAGTGTGGGATCCTGGGTAACAAACACATCCTTTCTTTGGGCCTCCGGCTCATTACCCATACAACGAGGAGTTGAATCAGGGGCTGTCCACACCTCTACTATCTTGCTGACCATCCCTCCAAGCAGTCTGTCCTCTGTCCCTGGACGTGTTCAAGGAGAGGACAGAACATCCGGGAGACAAATGCGGAGGAGAGTCCAACATCAGGAGGATCGCCCGGTCTGTTGTCCTTCAATGTCTTTTTCAAGCCTGAGATTTTTGAGATGACTCGGTGACTGGGGGGATTATGAGTCACACAGTTTTCTGATTCTATTTCAGGAAACCCGTGGGAGGCAGTGTGGTGTTGTGGAAAAGAATAAGGGCATTGGGGTCACCCAGACCCGCTTTTGGAATCCGACTCTAAAACTCACAGGCCATGTAGTATGGAAACATTGCTCTGACTCTCGGAACCTCAGCTACCCTCTCTGTGAAATGGGGGCAACACTTCCCACTTCCAGGTTGTGTTGAGTGCTCACGGGGATAGCACACCAGCCCTAGCGGTGCCCGGCACACTGGAAACACACAGAACATTCCCTCTGGCACATGCCTGTAAGGACTATCCTGGCAACTTTCCCGAATCGCTACGGATTCCGAATATGGGGCGAAACCCGTCTTTCTTCTAACATAGTATGTTAACCTCTGTTAGTATCATTCGAGTACATCCAGGCATCAATCTTCATGGTTCAGACGTATTATGCAAAAATACATTTCTGGTATCTCAACATGGTCTCGATTTACTCTTATACATAATAGGAACACTATCCATCACCAGTGTGGGAGAGTTAAATAAATTATATAAACTCAAGCTCATGGGATGTCGCTTGGATGCAAACCCATTCATTCTTTTGGGGATCAAATAGTTCTTATGTGTTTACTGCAGGTCACGTCGGTGAGGTGGGATCAAGTGAGACAGGAACCAGAGCTATATTTTCATAACTAGCGTTTTATTGAAAACTTCATACATACCAGGCGCTGTGCCGAGTGCTTTTCTCATTTATTCTTTATTTTTTTTTTTTTCAACGTTTATTTATTTTTGGGACAGAGAGAGACAGAGCATGAACGGGCGAGGGGCAGAGAGAGAGGGAGGCACAGAATCGGAAACAGGCTCCAGGCTCTGAGCCATCAGCCCAGAGCCCGACGCGGGGCTCGAACTCACGGACCGCGAGATCGTGACCTGGCTGAAGTCGGACGCTTAACCGACTGCGCCACCCAGGCGCCCCTCATTTATTCTTTAAAAGGAAGTAATGGGTAGGTATCATTGGTCTAATTTTCAAGATGAGAAAAATCATTCTCTTGGTAGTTGAAGTAACTTTCCCGGTTACAAATTGTCAGAGCCAGGGGACCCCTGGCTGGCTCCATTGGTTAAGCTCAGGACCCCTGGGTGGCTCCATCGACTTCAGCTCAGGTCAGGATCTCACGGTCCGTGGGTTCGAGCCCCGTGTTGGGCTCTGTGCTGACAGCCTCAGAGCCTGGAGCCTGCTTCGGATTCTGGGTCTCCCTCTCTCTCTGCCCCTCCTCTGCTCATACTCCCTCCCTCTCTCTCTCTCTCTGTCTCTCAAAAATAAACCTTAACAAAATTGTTTCAACCAGGATTCCAACCCAGAATCTTCAGCTACAAAGTCTGTTCTTCGACAACGTATGAATTCCGACTCCTGCCTTTCCGAAGCACTCAAACAGGTGAAGATTCCTTTCCTGGAGGGGGGGATCCCATGAGTGGAGCCGGCCAGGGGTGGGGCCCGTTCAGTTCACTTCAGGATGATAAACAGGGCCAGCGGATGTCTGGCTGGGGGCGTCCTCCTGTGCTTCCATAACTGCGTTTCCCCGTTCAGAGGGCTGAAGGCACAGAATTCAGCGTTAAAGCCCTTCCACTCTCATCGAGTAATTAATTCAGGGGATGGAAAAAACACATCACTTGTAACAGAACAAGCTGCCGTTGTCTTTGCAGAGTAGCCCTTGAGATTTCATAGGAGGCTCCTACTGAGGTCTCTGAGTGTGTGTATGTGTGTGTGTGTGTGTGTGTGTGTGTGTGTGTGTGTGTTGGGGGGGTGACTGTGTCAGGCGAAAGCAAGCAGTGGCTGCCACACTATCTATTTCTGTTGCATCAGTATATGAAACCACCTTCCAGAGGGCACGTTTGAAATACTTCAAACCCAGGTCATCTGTTTCCTTTTCCCTGGGCTTTGGGCGATTCTTTTCATTCTTTTGGCTGGCTCCCACGGACTTAGGCTGATGGCTTTGGAGATCACGGGTGGACCTCAAACCAGATGTTTCACACGGGAAGCAGCAGCTGGGGGAGGCATGGGGGGCAGTCAGGGGCAGAGGCAGACAGGTTGAATCGGCAAAGATTTCTGGGCTGGACTCTCCTGTCGGGATATGAAGTCTCGAGTGGCTGGAGGGGAGCTCGGCCGGGGACCAGGGAGGCTGACTTCCCCGGGCTCAGCTCCCTTGCTGTCCCTCCGTGTGGCTCCGAGCTGGCCCGTCACTTCCTCCACCTCGGGCTCTGTTTCTTTCATTTTAAAGCCTTTCACCATTTGCCCATTCTCGGATTCTCTTTTCAATCCCAACCTTTCTGGTTCCCACTGGGTGCCCCCCTGCCCCCCTTCCGGCATGTTCTTACATCTACTTCCATCTGCTAACACGTGTCTTGAATTTTTGAGCTCAAAGGTCTGCGCGTACGCGTCTCCCATCAGCCGTGTTTTCTCCCACCTCCTGGGTCCGCCCATTCTGCGAGGCCCGGTTACCACGTCTCTCGTGGAGAAACCTCGAGGGGCTCATGGTCCTGTCGCCCACTCGCCGCTCTGAATTCTGCCTCTCTAAGAAACCAGCATTCGGCAAGTGTTCGCTTTGCGCGAGGGTCTCTGAAACCCCCAGTTTTCTGCACGGACCGAGGGCTGCGTGCGCTTGTTACGTAGCGGACACCCCAGAATTTTGTTCACTTGTGTCACATCTTTCCAGACCATAAGAGAAAGCGTCTCTTCAGAAGTTCCCTCCGGGAGAAAGCTTTTCCCTTTTCGAGCACAACCTCTTCAACCCCCAGAGCTCACGGTAACCCCGAAAAACTCCAAATGTTGGCGAGGTCCATACCCTCCCCTCCATACAGACCATAGTAGTGCGGCCGCATAATGGACACTGGGGTCAAAACCCCGAATTCCGTCTCTGCCATTTACTGGTGGTGTGGCCTGGGGAAAACCGAGTCTCTTGTAGGCACGGGACCTATTTTTCCCCATCTAATGCTGAAGCGAGGTTACGAAAACTCTGTGGAAACTGTAAGGAGCTGTGCCAGGGCAAGGTACCCTCGAGATTCACTGATGCCGAATCCCTGCATACGGTGTAACAGTTGCCTATGTGTGCGCGGGGAGGAGGGCGTGATCTTGTTTTCTAACAGCTTTATTGAGATACAATTCACATCCCATCCAATTCCTCTACTTCCAGTGTATTTGTGACGACCGAGACGTGCACTTCTGCAAGTTGACGTGGCTCTGCGTCCTGGTCTTATTTATTTTGCTGGCTTCTTGAGTCGCTGGCTCTACCTAAGCTTAGAGCAGCCAGCGCCCTGCCAGGTGACCTTGATCTGCCAAGGCCCGGGCTCCCTGGGCTTTCGGTATGAGTCGTCCTGACCTTCTCTTGCTTGTTCACCCCGTGGAGGGGCAGGAAGGGGAAGGGTGGAGGGGAGCTCCCACCCTTTCCTGCAAAACAGCGGAGACCTCAAACCCGCACCAGCAACCCAACCAGAGAACAAAGGAGGAAGGGGTTCGTGCATTTTTGTATTCCTTTTTGCCCGAAACCCAACTGAAACCGTTTTTGTTTTTTGTTTTTTTTTTTCATCTTAAATGGTCCGGCCGTCTCTTTCTTTTTCTCTCATTTGAACGAGCTCCAAGTGCCCAGTTAGTTGCAAAGTTACATCACTAATACGAAAACACTCCCAGGGGAGAGAGCTGCATCAGTAAATATTGGCCTCCTATTCAGCTTTAGACAATGATTGTTGAAATTACCCATTTTCACTGATTTAACATATTCTCTCTGACATGAAGTACCTTTTCTCCCTACTGAGACAAAAAGGTACTCCAAATGGTCTTGACGGATCAGGAGACATTTTGATTTGGACATGGCATTGTTCTTATTTTTTTTTTTTTTAAATAACCTCGTTTATCATATTTAAAGTGGCTCCAGACTGAAAAACAAGGGAGCTGCCAAGCGGTGACTCATCGGCAGCGTTGGCTTCAAGGCACCCAGGATGGCTGCTGTCCTGGGGACGAAGGCACCCGGCTGGGGCAAAGCAAAGAGGCAGCCTGGAGGTGAAGGGGCCCTTGGCCAGGAGCCGGGAGCCTGGCCTTGTAGTCTTGTTCTCTCGGGCTGGGATGATTCAGTTTCCTTAGCTCAACATCAGATGGGAATTGGAGTCTCTTAAGCGTCCCTGGAGCTATGGGAATATACATTCTTACATTTGTTTGTTTGTTTATGTTGAGAGAGAGAGAGAGAGAGAGAGAGAGAGAAAACGCAAGCAGGGGAGAGCCGACACGGGGCTCCATCTCATGGCCCTGGGATCATGACCTGAGCCCAAATCAAGAGTAGGACGCTCAACTGACTGAGACCCCCAGGCGCCCCTGTATTCCTAAATTCTAAGGTCTGGCAGAACACAAAGAGGCAGGAGCCCTTAGGGTTTCACAGGAGAGTGAGGCCCCTTTGACATGAGGTGACACACATGACGAGACTTCTTCCATTCCTTCACCTTTGCCTCCTTTTAGAAATTCGAGGAAAGTTCTCCAGGTTTCTGCACACAAATAAGTGAAACGGCAAAGTGTGTCCTTTAGCCTGATGGAACCTCATTTTAGTCCTGCGTGCCCCTCCCCTTCCCCATGCCCCCGCTCAGATTCTATTTGCTGTTCACAGAACATCCAAGTCTACACCAGCAACCGTGAGTTTGTGGTGTGGATGTAGGGCGGACGCATGTTCTTTGACCTTGAGCAGCAGGTGAGAAAGAAACACAAGTTTTTATGGGGAAGAAGGCATTTTGGTATCAATTAGTTTGCGAGATCCTTATTGCCACTTGATGAGGTTATGTTATAAATGAGCGAACGGAAGCTCAAAGCCATGAGGAGACCAGGGGAGGGCAGGTAGCAGAGCTGTGGGAAACTGGGGTCCTGCTCTCCTGAGTCCTGTGTCCTTTCCAATCTGTCCTCCTTCCTTTAGACGCCCAGCAAAGTGCCTAAAACACAGGCATCGTAGATGGCACATAAGTGTTCTGGGAACCCCGAGAAGGAGGTTAAACCCAGAAGCTTCCTCTTAAGGACAATGCCCGTCCCTGTAGTTAGGTCTGTATCTACAGCCCTTGGGCAAAGCCTGAAACCTGGGGCTTCCTGAATGTTTGTTGAGGAGAGAGAAGTCCTTATAGGAGAGCATCTCTGAGCTGGACAGTCAGGGTCAGGGAAGGGCTGTCTGTTCTGAGTGAAACTATGCACAGGAAATTGATCCTCCAAGGGTGGAGACAGAGTCCACACAGTTGGGGAGCCAGGATCACGAGGGGAAACGAAGAGGGAAAGGCCAGATTCTAATTGTGGAGAAACCTAGGTGTCTACACTAGACATTTAAACGTTGTGCCCTAGGCAATGGAGCCCCTAAACCTAATTGTTTTGAGTGAAGTAATGAGACACCGATGTGAACAAATGAATGAGTAGTTACAATCCTCGGGCATCTAAGTGGGCATGTGGACGATGTGCTACCAGGAATCCTGAAAATTGTGCTACTCCTCTCTTGACTGTCACAAAGCCGTCATTTTTGTCAGCTAACTCATTTTTGAGAATAACAGGAAAGCCCTTTTCCCTCGGCCTCTTTGGTAACCCACTCCCTAGCACATTTGCTTAGGACACAATCGGGGTCAGTTCTCCTGAAATGTCCCTGGTTTTCGCACGGAAAGTCCTGCTTCCTGGGAAACTGCTCATTCCTGGATACGTTTTCTAAGTAGATGTGGCCATTTCCCAAACGTGGGGTTCCAACCCAGGCTTCACTCCTGAAATCCATACCCATATACCCGACAAGGTTAAGGCAACTTCACTTGGGTGACTCAGAGGTCATTCAAAGCTGGTGTATCTCCAACTGATCTCATAGTTTCCTGCTATCTCACTTTTTCCTGCGCAAAGTGGGAAACTCAGGGGAGACACAGGACTCCCCTGCCACCCCATCCAATCGCCCCTTGAACACCTCCCAGACATGTCCCCTTTCCTCATTCCACCGCCACTGTCCCAGACCAAGTCACCTTTGTCCCTTCCCAAATTCTTAGAGCAGAATCCTAATTTTGCTTCTTGCTCCCGAGGCAAATCGTTTTTACCGTAATCAGAGTAATGACTTCAAAGTACTAATCTGGTCCTCTAACTGTACTTTTTAGTAATATCCAGTGGTTTGTATCCAAACTTCTTGATCTAGCTCCCAAGATCCATTGTATCCAAACCATGCCTGCGTGTCCGGGAGATTCATACATAGTCTCCCATCCACTCGTGTCGGGGAGGGGTTCAGGGAGACAAGGGGTGCAGGGTGAACTCATTAATGCTCTATTTGTCCTTATTAGTAATGTGAGCCCTGGAAACGAATTCTCCCTTCTTCCCATTGGAGAGTACGATTTAAGATACGCTACCAGCTCCCCTTTCCCCAAAGGGAGAGGTTTTGTCAATCCAATGGTGAGAATTTGAACGTATGAGCCCGTGTTTTACGAGTGGGCCCTGTCTCTTTGTTAAAGCAGTTCTCATGGGGCATTCTGGCACCTCCAAAAACACGCACACTCTTATCTTCCGTACCGCAAACTCATTCATTCCTTTGAATCGGGGCTCTTTCTCTTTCCCCTTCTTTCTTCCCAGGCCTCAGGCACACCTGAGTATGCAGACCTAGAACTTTATTTTTATTATTTTTTAAAGTTTATTTTTAAGTGAGAGGCAGAGCACAAGCAGGGGAGGGGCAGAGAGAGAGAGAGACGGAGACACAGAATCCAAAGCAGGCTCCAGGCTCTGAGCTGTCAGCACAGAGCCTGATACAGGGTTCAAAGCCACGAACCACGAGATCGTGACCCGAGCCGAAGTCGACGCTTAACCGACTGAGCCACCCAGGCACCTGGAGATCCAGAACTTTCGATTCGGAGGCTCAAGTCCAAATCGAACTTCAACCCGAAGCCACAATTTCAGATCCAGGTTTTACCAAGGCTATGTTTTGAAATATCAAATGCCTGCCTGGCTGCCACTTTACTTTTCCAGTTGGGCATTGCTCTGTTTGCTCAATCCCCATCAGACTCCAGGGGTGGGAGCAGAGTCCTGAGATCCTGACAGCCTCTACGTATGCTTTGGGGTTTGGCTGAAATGCGATTTTCTCAGTTATTCCATCTGTGACCTTTATTAGTAGATCTCCTTTTAGTATTCTATACTGAATTTTTTGCGTCTATACAAGACAGCACAATTGTAATTCCTTGTTCAGAGTCTCTTCCCCATTGGAATAAGCTCCCTGAGGGCCATGGTCATGACAGTTGCATTTACGTCTGTCTCCTTGGTTCTAGGTAGAGGGGCTAGCCTGTATCAGTCCTCGCGAATATTTGAGAAGTTAATACAGAAAACAGCTCTGCCCCACCTTCCTCTCAGTTCTCTTAGAGGATAAGTTAGGGATTAAAAGAGAGTAAGAATGTAAAAATTTGAAGGTCTAATAAGCTACCCGCGTAGACACTGAGACTTCCTTCCGACTGTTGCCCTGTGTACCAGCACCTGCCCTCACCGGGCCTGTCCCATAGGGCAAAACTAATTTCTCATTCATCCAACTTGTATCATTTTTTTTTTGTTGTTGTTCTACGAGCACCTATATTAGATTTCCCCTGACACTGCAGAATTAATACAGGTTTGGGTTGTGTTTCGAGGACTTTTGCCCTGTAGAACCACAGAGATATTCTAGATCTCAGATTCTGACCCCAGATTACCTCTGCTTTTACTGGAATGTGAGAAGATCTCTCTTTCTCTCCTTCTCTCTCTTTCTCTCTCTCTCTGTATTCGGTCAAAATTCTCCAGAGAAACTGAACCAAAAAGATACATATGAAATCGTATCAACCAATTCCTCGGAATTGGTTCATACGATTAAAGAGGCTGACAAATCCCAAGATCTGTTTTCTTTTCTTTTTTTTTTTTTTGGTTTTTAAAATGTTTTTACTTTATTTTCGAGAGACCGAATGCAAGCGGGAGAGGGGCAGACACGGAATCTGAAGCAGGCTCCAGGCTCTGAGCTGTCAGCACAGAGCCCGACATGGGGCTCGAACTCACAGACCATGAGCTCCTGACCTGAGCCGAAGTCGAACACTTAACCAACTGAGCCACTCAAGGGCCCCTCCCAAGATCTGCTTTCAATAAGGTGGAGACACAGGAGAGCTGATGGCGTCGTTCCAGCCGAGTCCAAGGGTGAAAGCAAGAGAAGACCCATGTCCCAGCTCTAAGGCAGTTGGGAATAGAGAGTATCCTCTCCTCTCCCACCTATTCAGCCTTTCAACTGATTGGGTGAGGCCCACCCACATTGGGGTGGAGGGGGGCATCTACTTTACTCAGTCCACTGATTTAAATGTTAAACTCATCCAGAAATATTTTCACAGGCACATCCAGAATAATGTTTAACCCAATGTCTGGATGTCCCACGTCCCAGTCAGGTTGATACATGAAATTCTCTCTCTCCCTCCCTCTCGCCCTCTCATTTTTAGTTGATAGCACATAGTTGAACTAACATTAAGAGTCATGGTGCAACCCATTTGGGGAGCCAAGAGGAAGAAGCTATTTACTTTGCCTTGATTTGGGGCAGGGGCAGGGAGGGCTTTCTAGACGGTTCCCTCTGAAGTATGTTGCAAGGATGAGGTGGAGGTCCGGGCTGTGGCATAGTCTTGTACCATGAGAGACACTCTTTAAGCATCATTGGAATGTGACAGTGGATTGAACTAGTAAAATTACTCTCAGAGTGGTTTACATTTTCTTCAGATGTTTTTTTTTTTCTTCTTCTTACCTGTCTCAGTTTCTCTCCAGGAAAGGTCTAGGCACCTCAGGAATAAAATAGGGCCCTGGTTCAGGAACCAGAGAACCTGGTTCTGACGGGATGATGTTAGGCAAACTTCCTTGTGTTCCTGATGTTAGATTACTTCCTCAGCAAACCTCTGCTTCCTTATTTGTTAAAAAGGAAAAAAAAAAAAAAGGAATAAAACTCTCTACTGCTCAGTATTGATGTCACTCAAATAAAAAGACAAAATGCACTCGAGAAAGAATCCAGCTCTGTGCCCAACCCAGACGGGGTTTGGTAAAGGTTCGCCCCTACACGCCCTCTGCAGCTCGGTCCCCACAGAGGGAGGTGAGCAGGCCAACCCCAGAGCCATCAGTGAGACCCAGAGATGAGGCAACCTGACTTGCACAAGACAGGGGAGAGACGTGGAATGTGTTTTCTGGAAGCCACCTGGGGTGTGACAGGGAAAGGAAGCCAGAGTGGAAGGCAGCAGCCTGTCGGCCAACAAACGCTTCGGCCAAGAATGCTCCCCAGGCATCAGGGAGGAGGGCAGAGACCCCCTCCCTCAACTTTACCAGATTGCCGTGGTCCTGTTATTCATTAGAGGTGTGGAAGGGGGGTAACACCGGACGGTGGGAGCACAGAGGGCTCAGGTAGCTGAGCCAGCGCCCCCCTGAGGGAGGAATCCCGCCTGGCTGGGGCTGGAGGTTCTCTTCCGGCTACCGCTCAATACTCAGTGCCTTACCGAGCCCCCCCCCCTCAAGCCCCATTCTTCCTGTTGGCGTCATCCTGAGAAACAGAACCTTCTCTTCCCCCTGAGGTCTGGTGGGCAGTGCCCGGCTGGGACAGTGGTGACTGAGAGCCCAGTGCTTGGGCCTGCGACAGGGAGCTGGCCTTGTCAGCCCTGGACGAGCACAGAGAGAGCCCCCCTCCCCCACCCCTTTTCCCGAGGAAGGCCCACTCCAAACGGATCTGTTGAGTCTCTTCTCAAAACCTGGAATCTTCTGTGTCACAGAGGCAGCCATCTCGGAAGCCTGTCAATCAAAGCCAGCACCTCTGTCCCACACAACCACACATCTATACCACGGGGCTTTCCCAGGCTACATGCCCGGGTATGAACCCTCCCGACTGCCTTACTTCTAAGCTTTGCTAACACTCTTCCTTCCTCCTGTAATGTCCTTCCTTCTCCCAGGCTTCTTAGAGGTTTATCTTTTAAGACCCAACTCCAATGCGTCGGTCTTCCCCGAAACACACAGTCGTGCTGAGTTCTTCCCTTGTCTGCTCATGTGTGCGTTGTGTATTTTTTTCCGTCGCACCCATTTATTCTGTCTCACCAAAAATAGTTCGCGGTCAACAAATTTACCTTCCCTCACTAGATCGAATGTTCCTTGAGGAAGGATAGCTCAGAGGAGGAAGGGGAAACCGGGCTGTCGTCACTTGGGGCCGCTGAAGGGCAGGGGTAGTTTAGGTGAGGCCAGGAATGCACTCATCTCGGGTGCAAGATGTCACTACGCACCAAAAAACTCAGAAGTCAAGATAAATATTTGAATGCAATACTGGGGGAAAAAAATCAAAATTAATTTAAAAATCCTTGATGGGGAGGCTCAGTTGGTTACACATCCTACTTTCAGCTCAGGTCGTGATCACAGGGTTGGTGGGTTCGAGCCCCACGTCAGGCTCTGTGCTCACGGCTCCGAGCCCGGAGCCTGCTTCGGATTCTGTGTCTCCCTCTCTCTCTGCCCCACCCCCGCTCGTGCTCTGTCTCTCTCTGTCTCTCTGTCAAAAATAAACTTTAATAAATAAGGAAACAAAAATCCTTGATGAAAAAACTATTAACATTTTTAGAAAAAGAAAAAAAGGCAGGCTGCTGTTTACTTGTCTCATGGCCCTGTCTTCTACAACCTTGGTAGTCGTTTCGAGTCAGCCCAAGGTCTCAAAGCCGTGTTGCCCTCTTGGCTGCTGCTGGGTGAGCTCATGAGGGGTAACTGTGAAGTAAAAACAAGCTGTGTGACACGGGGCTTTAAATGTAGTCATTTTGTTTGTGTGCGTGTGTGTGTGTGTGTGTGCAGTCAGTTTTTATTAGATTTTTCTACTGGAATCCAAATGTAGGAGAATATTTCAGTGAGTGTGTGTACAGGTGCACATTTTTGCATGTTTCCTTCAATCTCGGGCTCCAATCTGGCTCTGCAAGGCAGGGTGAAGATTTAGGTAATCAGGTAAGGACCCTTCTCTCCCTCCTCCTCCACTAAAGGGTCTCCATGCAGGAGGTCTGGCCGTCTAGTTCTCTCTTGGGGCCCGAGTCATAATCCCCACACTACTCAGTTCAGAAACTTCTGGAGATATCAATCCCTTCTCCTTTTAAGTTGGAAATATATTAGTTGCTCTTACTAATGCCTTCATTATGGCTACTTCATCCCCGTGTTTTGTTTACCTTTGTTTATAAACAAAAGAGAGTGATTTTTTTTTTTATTCAGTGTACGTTTTTGGGTATTCCCATGAGCACTTACTCTCGTCCCCAGCCACTGGGGGACACACTGAGAATTCAGAAATAAGTGAACAAACAACCTGTCCCGAAATCACTGGTCATTTACTGTGCTGGTCTGGGCACTGTTGGGTGGAAGGCAGGAGACAGAGGACAGAAAGTGAAAACACAATTACAATGTGGTGTCATAAGGGTCATGGCAGAGCTAAGCTCAGTGGCTCCAGGAACACAGAGGAGAAAGCTATTATCCCTGCCTTCATAGGCGGAGGGCAACCAGGAGAGGCCGGTGATGCCAGAATGAGATGGAATGTTGGCCATGTCTGCAGCCCCGGTGGACAGGGAGGGGGAGGAGGTAGATGGGCAGTGGTCTTCCTAAAATGCTCAAGGGGAAAATCATTTCTGGAAAAGGCAGAGGAGCTGCCCGTGGAAAGCTCCGAGCAAGGGCAGGCCAGGTGCCTTTGGGACACGACACTGAGTCACTGTGTCTGGCCCCTGAAATAGGACGATGAAGCATTAGACCTTGGGATCCCCACCATGGAGATGACCTGTGCAGGGCGCTGAGCCCTGATGGGTCTCAAACCACGAAGAGCGACGTGGTCAGGTTTGTAGTCTCAAGTTTGCCTTCGGGGTCGCCGTGTGAGAGCGGGCGGGGCTCAGCCAGGGGGAGAGAGAGAGAGAGAGAAGCAGGCTGGCCCGGCCTGTTGGAGACAACATGCGCCATGCTAATGAGAGGAAATAGAAAATGTAATTAACATGTCTGCCACCAGAAATGAGAGCTAAATCTATTACTCTCTTCCTCCCGTTTCTATTATACGTTATTGTGTTTCAATTATGATTTTGAAAGTAGTTCCTTGAGGAAATATGTCAAGGTTCTGCAGTGGCAAAGAAGGAAATGGGACCATGAAAGTTTAATTGATTGCAGTGACTGCATTTAGAAAAGGAAGAAGAAAATGAAAAAGAGAAGAAAGGCGGAAAATTTGACAGTATTGCTGACAGGTCACCTGCTGTGAGTGGGGGGGGGGTGAGCAAGAGAAACCCGAGGTGTCTGAATATTTATGGGGTCCCTTTATGGCGTGTGGGGAGGAGGGGCGAGCAAACACGATTCCTGCCGGCCAAGTGCGCCTTTCCATACTCCGGGGTCCTAGGAGTCTGCTCGGTTTTTCCCTGAAGACACTGTGAGCAAGGGTTTGAGGACAGTTTGAGGGGCAAGAGCAGTGTGGCTGTGAATGCCGGGCTGGACACTGGGTCGGGGTGCAAGAGTGAGCAGAGAATGAGCGAGTTAGCCACGACCCTGCTCGCAAAAACCGTGCAGTCTAGCGGTGAGTGGCAGGGGCTGAGACTACGGGCAAGGAGGTATGGACCGAGAGCATCTACTTGGGGTTGAAAGAGCAAGACTGCACTCATGGGAAGGTGGGGAGGCAGGCCAGCGAAATGAACAGGCTACCAGTCCCTGATTGGCATGCTAGCCAGTGACCCCTCTCGAGGGAGGGACACCCCAGTCGTCTTCAGAAAGGATGGATGGGTGCGTTCCAGGTACCTTCATTTATTCATGTACTCACTCGGCTGGTAAGTGGGAATTCGCCCAAGAAAAAGCCCCAAGCCTTATCCTGGAGGGCTGCCTGGGCTCCTGGGGGGCAGACACATCGGGAAATAATTGCAAAGCGAGGAGGTCCAGCTAAGACAGCCATGCGTACAACGTAACACAGAGGTGTTCCCGGATCCCCTGCACGGAGCAGTGAATTCTGTCCGGGAGGAAACCGGGAGATTTCCAAGAGAAACAACGCTTTGAAACAAGTCTTAAAAGAGGGTGGGAGTTTTCCTGGTGGACTGATGAGTGAAGCGTGCAGAGAAGGGGTCCCAACAAAGCCACAGCCCAAGTCACACAAGTCAGGGAGACGGGAAGCAGAGTGGTGATTCCAGGGGGCCCAGTATTGGCGTGGTGGTGACAGGAGAGGATGATGGGAGAATCACACACTACAGAAACCAGGTCCAGAAGGATGCTGAGGACTGTGCCAGGGAGCTTGTGTGTAATCTTGACCACGCTGGTGAGCTGGGGGGTGTTTGTAAGCACGAGGGTGATACGTGGGTTCCAGGAAGTCTACTCCAGAAACCCCATGGAGGGTGGCCAGGAGGGAACAGAAGGTGAACAGAAGCTGTCCTGGGGACGGAAGCCAGGAGGGGACAGAAGTTCCCAGACAGAGCCCGCCTGGGAAGCCACAGTAGAGGGATAGAGACATAGTGGGATCTGAGGAAGGGCAGTGACAGCACAACCAGATGAGGGGACATCCTGGGGGCGGGCATCAGCCTACAGATGTTCAATGCAAATCAGTGGAGATTGGTCTGGAGACATTCTGCCTCGATCAACCCCTTGGGGTTAAAGCCTGGCAAACAATAGAATTTTTGAAGGTGAGGCTGGAAGCTCTTTTCCTAATTCCCTCCATCCTGTCTGTTTTCTTTTCCATGTACTGATCCTATCCGTTCCCCCAAACAGTCCGGCAGGACAAGCAGATGCTCCCCTTTGACAGATCGGGAAGGGAGGCCTCCCAGAAGTTCCACAGCTTGTTGGAAGGTGGTACGTGAAGTAAGCTGTGGGCATGGAAAGAGAATCATGACTTTCTCACTCCAGAAACAGGGCAGAATCCCCCTCCCCATCCCTCCTCCTGGCCCCCTTTTGCCCGCCCTCCCTCCCTCCCTCCCTCCCTCCTTTCCTTCTTCAATGCCTCTGTCTCTCCATTCACCATTTGCAGGGCCCTTATTCTGGGTCAGAATGATGCTAGACTTTGAAGATAAGGCATCCAGGAAGACACGGGGCTGGGCTCATGGAAACCACAGCCGAAGGCAAGAGAGACACCTGAATAAGCCACTAGGGAAGGTGGCTGTGACGGCTGTGTTCTCGTGTCCTTCTGCGGAAGAAGGGGGTCTACCTGGGTCTGGGGAAGCAGGTGAGGCTTCGGGAAGGAGACGGCGTTTGCTCTGAGAGTGAAGGGGAGGTCTCTAGCTTCAGCAGCCCGAGCTCAGAGCCTCGCCACAAAAGTTACTTAGCCGAAGAATCTACCTTAACCCCGCGATGAGTCACATCGAACCTGGCGGCTGGTTCATTGGTTTCCTGGGGAGCTCCGATGTTTCTTACTCAGATGTACGTCCTTCTGACCACTCAGCCCATGCGGAGCCCGTGCAGGTCCCTGCCCCAGGCTACCGGGAGCAGGTGGTGCGCCCAGCAGTATGTCCTGGACGTGGGGGCCTCTGCGCCATCACCCTTCAGGAGGCTGGAGGTAATGCCTTTAATAAAAGCATCACAGAGGTTAATTCCAGTCCTCTGAGCGGCAGCGGGAGGGGTGGCTCGCCGTTCATGAGGGAGGCAGCCCAGCATTGTGAAGGGACACAGATGAATAAAGCCACTGTTTACAAGAAATTCTAATCTTCGGGCAGTTCAAGGTAAAGACAGACACCAGCCAGGAACAGCCAAGAACAACACCGCCAGAACACTCGGAGCCGGGGGCCTCCTGCCAGACGCCGTTGTTCCTCTAGATATTGTCGCCAAGAGACCCACTCAGAAAACCTCTCTGTCCCCTGGGCACCGTCCCCCCCCCCAGCATATCAGTAATAAGAATAGCAAAAATAATTAGCTGTGATATTGGATCGCCTACGAAGGTTCTAGACGTTTGTTTATACGATTTCACTTTAATCCTGGCCCTCCCCGCGCCCTCTGCAAGATCTAAGCAGGTGTTATCACAGAAAAGGAAACAGAGAAGTCGAGAAATTGGTTGAAGTCACACAGTTAATGAGGAACAGAGTTCACTTAGGTCTAAGATACGAACGTCAGTCTATCTGGTTTTCAGATTCTTAACTTCGTTTTGCCGAGTGAGGAAACTGCTTCTGCAGACTGAGGTTTTACTTCTTTCGGAATCTCCTACATCCCGTCCGATGTGTCTCAAGTATTCGGGGCTGTGAGGATGTTTTAAAAATGTTAAAAGCAAAGCCTGACTTCCCTCCACAAATTATACTGCTGCACATGGAGAGTTTTACGTAAAATTTAACGGTATTTATAGATTTTTTTTAAATTTTTTTAACGTTTATTTATTTTTGAGACAGAGAGAGACAGAGCATGAACGGGGGAGGGGCAGAGAGAGAGGGAGACACAGAATTGGAAGCAGGCTCCAGGCTCTGAGCCATCAGCCCAGAGCCTGACGCGGGGCTCGAACTCACGGACTGCAAGATCGTGACCTGAGCTGAAGTCGGACGCTTAACCCACTGAGCCACCCAGGCACCCCAGATTTTTTTTTTTTTACAGCTATCTGTGAATTTCAGGTTAAGACACCCTGATGACATTCTTTTTTTTTTTTTATGAATTGATTTAGGATTATGGTTTTTCAAGCCTCAGATCGTCATCATTCACAGCAGAACTCTGTGAGCTGCCCCTGCCCCTCCCCGACCGTCCATCCACTCCTCCCATTTGCTCTGTTTGCCTCTGCTCTAGGTGGGGCAGGAGAGATTCAGAAGAGGGACAGAACCGGCTGTCCCTGATAGGACTTCGAGGTCACTGGAGCTCCGAGTCTCATTGACAGTTGGGGCATTTCACTTCTTACATCACCTGTGGCTTATCCAAGTGTCCAGAGGTCGGAGGGAGCCCTGTAACTCACACGGCCCCTTTGAACTGAGGGGCAGAGACAAAATGACAATGAACTTGTGACTTGTCGAAGTTCCCCAACACACCTTGGTCTTCGTGGCCCCAGGCCTTCAGGCTTATTATCTTTCTCTCTGCTGGGTCATTTGCTCCTCTTCAAGACAAGCTTGGCCTCATCTCCTTTTGGATGCCCTCCCTGGACGTTGCCCACTACGTCCAGATGATTAGCCCTGGAAATAAATGTTTGTCAAACGGCACAATGAATGAATGAAGGCAGCTGGGGGAATTTCTTTGGAGGCAAAGTATGACAGATCTCGCAACTCCCTTAAACCATGTTGATGGATATTAGACCATTGGCGTTTTAGCCTCAATTGTGATATTAGTTGAGGGTTTTGTTTTCCTTTTTGTTTTTGAGCTGGAGTTGTGAGACAGTTTTGGGACTTTCTTTTTGGGTTCCTTGGAGTTTTTCATCAGATAATTACCAGGAAATGTTTCCTTCCTTCCTTCCTTCCTTCCTTCCTTCCTTCCATCCTTCCTTCCTTTTCTTCTTTCCTTCTTTACATCTTTCCCTCTTTCTTTCTTCTTTCTTTCTTTCTTTCTTTCCTTCCTTCTTTCTTTCTTTCCTTCTTTCTTTCTAAGGAGGGGGAGGGGCAGAGAGGAAGACAGAGAACCTCAAGCAGGCTTCACATTCAGCACAGAACCTGACATGGGGCCCAATCCTATGACCCTGGGATCATGCCCTGAGGTGGAATCAGGAGTCCCACACTCAAAGGACGGAGCCGCCCAGACGCCCTGGAAAGGTACCCTTTATATCAAATATGTCCTTGGAGACATTCTCAAACTCGAAAGTCTGTTGAAGACACGAATTTGCCCTGGAGATAACTATGTGTATCTGTGTTCAAAGAAGGATTTGGGGGTCATCTATCTTTGATACTTAAAAGCATCTTACGAATAGTTTCCCAAGCTTGAAGACTCTGGGCTGGACAAGATTCCGGGAGGAATAATCAGAACAACCTATCTGCGATGCTATATCTGCAGGTTGCCAGAACTATGGCTGTCTTCAAATATTCAGGCAGGTGCACTGTAGCAACATGGCGGACCTTACATTTCTGGCAATCCCTGACCTCTTTCCAGGGGACCCACAAGGTCAAACTTATTTTCATGATTAGCTGCCATTTGCACTGATGGGGTAAAGGCCTGGGCGGTTAAACTGCACGTCCTTCGGCATGAATCAAGGCAGTGGCACCAGATTAGAAGAGTGGCCATTACATGTCTCATCATCACACACTCGCAGTAGGACAAAACGGGCAAAAGCTACCAGCTTCGCCTACACATGTCCTTGGCGAAGCAAGGAAGATCCGTAATCGGACTCCAATCTTTGAGTACACGTCTTAATTCCGTCATGATGAGGGGCATGTGCATCGCCTATTTCAAGCAGCTCCTCTCTGCGAGTGCCATTTTTACTTGCAAGAAAAGTCGGTCCGCAATTTTTTTTTTCAGATGTGGGTATTTCAAAAATATTTTCTCAGAAGTGAACTCAGCGAGCCTGTCACTTCGAAGAATACGAGTGGCGTGATCTGTTGTGAATAATAAAATGCAAGCTTTCAAGCAGGAACTAAAGTTTAGAAAACTGGCGTCGGCCACCATGAGCTCGACTTTTTGTTTAAAATACATGAGGAAACCCAGCTCCACGTGGATATGTAGCTGTAAAGGAGTGTTTCGATAGCCTCTTTGGTTAATTGGATAATTGAGATAATGAATACTGTAGGAGATAATAATTAGTCTTCTTAGATACTACACTAAAACTTGACATGTAGCAGTTTCTTAAGGGATTGTTGCGATGTAGAATCTGAAGCCATGAATGTGTTTTTTTTTTCATACTCTATTATGTTACTTTGTTTTTGTTTTAATTTTTTTCACATTTATTTATTTTTGAGAGACAGAGAGAGGCAGAGCATGAGCAGCGGAGTGGGGGAGAGAGAGAGAGAGAGAGAGAAAATCTGAAGCAGGCTTCAGGCTCTGAGCTGTTTGTTAGCACAGAGCCCGACGCGGGGCTCGAACTCACGAACTTCGACAGAGCCTGGAGCCTGCTTCAGATTCTGTGTCTCCCTCTCTCTCTGCCCCTCCGCACTCGCTCTCTCTCTCCCTCTCTCTCTCTCTCAAAAATGAACATTAAACATTTTTTTTAATTTTAAAAATAAATGAATACGGTTATTTTATTACAATGTTACTTATGTGACTAGTAACTGGATTATTAGTTATTTGCATGAATTGATACATATTTTTAACCTTCCTAATTTTAATTTCTTTGATTTTTTAAATTTCTTTTTTTAAATTTTAATATGATAAATATTCATAGATATAGCTCATACAACCTAAAGTTCTTGACGACCCCTAACAATTTTAAAGAGTGCAAAAGCATTTTGAGGTCAAAAACAATTGGAAACCACGGCGCTGTAACAATCCTTGAGCTTGCAAAAGTATCTGCAGAAGCGATTGTTACTGTCCGGTGAATGGGTAAGTTGGTCCAGTGCCCATAATCCAATACATTTCAGCCCCACTCCTGTGCCGCTAACCCAGGGTCTGAAATCTAGGGGGCTGGTGGTCCTCTACCTACGAGATCTACCAGCTGCCTGAGCAGGGCAGTCTCTTCCTCTCTGGGCCTCAGTGTCCTTACCCACACAATGTTTGATGAGCGGACCAGACTGTCTCTAAGACATCTTCCAACTCTGACATTCGATGAAACTATTTGGAGGAATATTTGAAAGATAATAAAAACAAAAATCGGGTTGTTTTCAAACCATAGTTGACGATTCATTTTCCCATCTGAATTTTTACTTGGTGCTTTTATAACACACTGCAGTAACTGTCATTGAAGATTCTAGACGCAAATTGCCTGGCACTTAGTCTTCTGCCACTAACTGGCTATGTGAACTTGGATACATTAATTAACCCCTCTATGCCCCATCAAACTGTTGAGTGGATCAAGTGAGTTAGGAGAGGCACAGGGTTTAGAACAAATTCTGGCTTGTGCTACGTGCTCAGTAAATTATTATTAGCACCTGACTCACTGTGTTGTAATTGTGTGTTCATACGATTGTCTCCCTTCCTAGACCCAACTTGCAGACCAGGACCGCACCTGGTTCATCATTACATGTCCAGCCTCTAAAATAATGCCTGGGACATAATTTGCACTCAATAAATCCTTGGGAAATGGATAAATGACCGATTTGATATTGGCAGGAGATAATCAGTCCCAGATCTCTCTTACTTTGGGTAGAGTATAATTTTCCACGGGATTTGGGTTGACCCATGGGATTACAGAGGTCATGAATGTGCTCGTGTGGTGTGGCCCGTGTGGTATGCTTTGGTTATAATGATGACGATAATAATCCATGAGAACAGCCCCTGGTAACCACTGCTTCCTTAGCCCGGGCCCAGAATGAACCAACTATATAGCAGGCTTCCATCGTGCACCCTAGATACAACCCCAGACAACTATGCTCTGAGGCAGAGCTGTCCAACTCCTTCCCCCTGCCCCCCCCCCAACACACATAGGGGATCTCTCCTGGGCAGTGCAGAATTTCTTTTATGGGATCGTGTGTCCTTGGACTGCCACAGTGGTGCTGACAAAGTGTGGTACAAGTGCCTTAAATTGTCTATCTAGTAGGGGCCTGCACAAAATACTTGCCTGTTATCCATATACCCCAGGGCTGCCCTGCCCTCCCCCCCCCCCAAGCCCATCCAAGATCACCTAAGCGGACTCAGGAACAAAAGAATAGAAGGTTAATGATACATGACTGAGATTTGAGGCTGGTATTTATTTATTTATTTATTCATTCATTCATTCGTTTATTCATTTATTTATTTTAATTCACATCCAAGTTAGTTAGCATGTTGTGCAATAATGACTTCAGGAGTAGAATCCAGGGATGCAGTCCCTACATGTAGCATTCAACGCTCACCCCGATAACTGTGCACTTTAATGCCTGTTGCCCATGTAGCCCATCCCCCCCCCACCGACAACCCTCCCAGCACCCCTCAGTTTGTTCTCTATGTTTAAGAGTCTCTTGTGTTTTGTCCCCCTCCCTGTTTTTATGTTATTTTTGCTTTGAGGGTGGTTTTTGGAACAACAATCCACCTATGCAAATCGACAGGGATATCCCCCAGAATGCACTTGGCCGGAAATAACAGAAAGCCCAACTCTAGCTGTTGTAAATGACAGTGGTACCTAAAAAAATAGAGGTAGTAGAGGGACTTCTGGAAAAGTCTGATCCATGAGCTCCACCGTATCCCCAAGGCCTTGTTTCTGTCTATCTATTCACACTGCTTCGTATCATAGCAGCTTCATTGTAACAGTGACCCCTTCACGCTTTCGGGTAAGGTTGGGGGCCGTGGCGACCAAGGCCATGTGCTAATTTCTGTACATCGGCAGAGGCAATGAGCGTATCAAGGACTGGGCCACACCTGGCCCTGAACCGATCACTCCCCCATTCTTCATTCTATCTGTGTTCTCTGTTATCACCCATTTAGTAAGTATTTAGTGAGAGCTTTCTCTGCCAGGTGTTCTCCCGCGTGGCGGGAATACAGTCGATACAATTACTGCCCACAGTGGATTGACACGCTCTGGACAGTCTATAGCACTAAGACGCATAGATTAGGTAGCTAGGCAGGTAGATAATTATATATGCAGAAACATAATGGTTATCATTTATGGAGACCGGCACCAATCGTTACACTGATGTTCTCAACTTGCATTTTCATTCTATCCTCAACATGTTTCTGTATTATCGTCCACATTTCAGCATTATGGAAAATGGGAGAGCAAAGGTGAGTGAGTTACCAGGCTCGCACAGTAAGTCTGGAAGTATAAATTCGTATTTTGTTTTTCTTATTTTCCTGTGTGCACCGCCTCCCAGGCAAGGACATAGCCTGTTCCCCTTCAGCCGAACTGTGAGTCACAGGCCAAATGATGTGTCAACATAGAATACACTAACCTTTTATTAATTTCATTATGGGGATTTAGTTAAACCCTTTGGTATACTTTGGTTAAACACCAAGTGCTCAGAACCCCATATATTAATCAATTTTCCAAAAGTAAATAGTCATCTGTCTCCATAGATACCACATAGGTATTCTTGCTGATATTATTACCTAGATAGTTTTTTTTTTTTAAATGTTTATTTACTTTTGAGAGAGAGACAGAGACAGAGTGCAAGTAAGGGGAGGGACAGAGAGAGAGGGAGACACAGAATCGGAAGCAGTCTCCAGGCTCTGAGCTATCAGCACAGAGACCAGCACGGGGCTTGAACTCACGAACCTCAAGATCACGACCTGAGCTGAAGTCTGTCGCTTAATCGACTGAGCCACCCAGGTGTCCCATTACCTGGATGATTTTAAACCCTTGCCATATATCATTGTGATTATCCTCACCCCTTTTAACTCATTAGAAAATCAATGAATTTTTATTATAGAAAACCTGAAAGGAAATAAAAATTATAAAATGATAGGAAAAAATCACCCAGGGTTCAACAACCCATAAAAAACATCTGGGGCCTTAGTTTTTCCCAGGTCTTTTCCCTCTGTATTGTACTTTCACAAAAAAATAAGATCACATTGTATATACCATCTTGCACTATGCTCTGTCTACTTATACTTCACAGTTTCATATGTTATTATAACAACTTTATTAATCTTATTTTCTATGTCACAATTCTAGTGTATAAAATAAGCCATAAATTTATTAGTCATTCTTTCGCTGTTGGACATTCAGATCGGATGATTAATAAATCTATTTGAGCTTCCTCCTAGGAAGATATAAAGTACTTTTATTTATTTATTCAATTCCAATTAATTTTTCCAGTGGCGAATTATGTTGAGACATGCCTAGATTTTTCACTGTCTACATGTCTGTCGCCTAATTCATCAGCTTCTTCCAGGAGGAAAAAAAAAAATCCTTGTTTCTATTATATCTCCTCACTTGCAAGGTTAATGGCTCCCTGTTTTCCAGGTCGGCCTGGCTTAGAAATGCCAAGTCAGCCTAACTCCCTGCTCCTTGAAAATTCGTATCTAATCGGCTTCCAGGACCGCTCAGCCTTCCTTTCAGAGTAGAGTGACATTGCATTTGGATCTTTCCCCCGATTTGCAGAGTAAATACCCAAAGTCAGGCTCCTTTATCTCATGTTTTCTTTACCTAAGAGCCAGAGTTATGACTCAAGTAACTGCATAGTCGTGTATAGAAGGTTCTTGATGAACGTTGGATAACATGAATGCTGAATGAAGAAGCGAAAAATTCCTTTGACCTTTTATTGATTTTAAACATGAATTACTGCTTCATTGCTGCACTATGGGCTTGTTGGAAGCAAGGATCATAAGTTAATCATAAAGTTCATTTCCTGAATAGGCTTACTGTGTGCCAGGTACTCTGCCGAGCATCGTACAGAGTTTCCTTTAATGCTGTCCTGGTTCTGTTTGTAGAGATCAACCTTTTGTTTCATAGATGGGATGTGGAAAGGTGGCAGGACTTTCCCGGGATACCCGAGGGGCTGCTTTTTAACCCAGCAGATTTGTCTAGATGCAGTGTCTGTCAGACAGCCCTGATACACACATTGGATTAAATCATGAAGGATGGAGCCTACTGGGTGAGCCCTAATCGTATCACGGTTGTCTGCTTTGGTTCCCCCTCGAGGGCCAAGCAATTGTTATCAACAGTGAAGTTTGGGCAATGAAGAGGTTCAAGGAAAAGAGAAATATATGTTCTAATTTTCCATAAAAAATATTTCCTGGAGCGCCTGGGTGGCTCAGTCGGTTAAACATCCGACACTTGGTTTTGGCTCAGGTCATGATCTCACGGTACGTGAGTTCGAGCCCTGCATCGGGCGCTGGGCTGTCAGTGTGGAGCCTGCTTGTGGTTCTCTCTGTCCCTCTCTCGCTGCCCCTCCCCTGTGTACACCCTCTTTCTATCTTAAAATAAATTAATTAAATTAAAATATATTTCCCAGTGGTATGGTACCATCATTTTATCCTTTGTCATTATCCTGAAAGCCCCAGATTCTGGTGGGGGTGTTTGCGGCGGTCACGGGAGAATGCATGCCTCCAGTCTCTGGGGTGGAACTGCAAGGAACAGTCTTATGGTTGAGAGTCACGGCCATTAGCTTTCAAGACATTGAACCTCAAATCCCATCGATGAAACTCCCCAAACTTGTGGCATTGCGCATGTTGATTAACCTCTTCAAGTCTCAGTTTCCTCATATTTAAAACAACAGAGTAAACCCTTGGATGGCAAATAACTTGTTCTGCAAGTATTCTGCAAGATGAGCAAACATTTCTGATAAATTTTAACTTGATAAGCAAAGTCTTGCAATAGGTGTAATACGTGATGTCAAGATCACATGATCACAACTGAGCCTTCTCTCTCTCTCTTTCTCTCTCTCTTGCTTTGGGATTATGGGTGATCAACAATACAATGTCACATTTCCAAGAAATCCTCAAAATGAGGCAAATGCCAGTGTCACTGGATAGGTTCCTTGTTAAAACTGCACGAAAAGAAAGATTCCACTGAGCTGATAGATAGCAGTGATTCCATTAGTGATAGTGCAAGTCATCCTACACAATAACCCTTCTCTCTCTTGTCTCCCTCGTACCAGCCACAAAGGTTTTCAAAGTTACATGAAGGTTCATTTGGTTATTTTTCTTTACATTTTGTATTTTCTTTATTATAGTGTATTCTATTATGCTATTGTAATCATTTTTATATGAATATTTTTGGGCCGTAGAATGAATCATCTGGGTTTCCATTGTTCCTTTTTCTCTTTTTAATTTTTTAACATTTATTTATTTTTGAGAGACAGAGAGAGACAGAACACAAGCAGAGGCGGGGCAGAGAGAGAGGGAGACCCAGAATCGGAAGCAGGCTCCAGGCTCCGAGCTGTCAGCACAGAGCCCCACGCGGGGCTCGAACTCACGAACCACGAGATCATGACCAGAGCCCAAGTCGGACTGAGCCCCCCAGGCGCCCCTAAGTTTCTATCATTTCTTATGGAAAAATTCACTGTGATTTGCAAGTGCTTTGGATTACAAGCATGTTTCTGGAACGAATTATCCTCATAAACCAAGGTTTTACTATTCCTCCTTCATGGATTTTGTTCTGAGAATGATTAAAGAAAATATTGGAAAATCACAGCTTCCCTGCCTAGCACGTGCTACACATGATTATTTGTATTGTGGTGACCAGATGACTTCCTGTTTATTCAGCAGTTATCCCTGATGGCACAAGCTGTCAGCCCTGCATGATATACACCAGGTATTCATTGCATAATTAAGCAGATAATAACAAAAGGAAAGATGATAAACAGAGGCACATGGGGCTAACGAGCAGTGGAGAATTGCAAGTAATTTGCTATTGTTCAACCCAATGTCATGAACATAGTAAATGGCCTTCGATGGTTTGGGATTCAGAGTTCATTTTTTGAGAAACACACAACACTGTGTATATTGCAGACGTGTGTGTTCATACACCCAACATCAAAAACTTCACCACTCCTAACGCAATAAGTGCTTGCTCGTGGTACCTCTCTGGCTTTTAAAAATACATTTAAAAAGACATGAATCACTTTTTGTTGTTTATAATCAGACAGGCAGGAAAGCATGGAGATTCTTGATACTAAATTATGATGTTTGCTTCATACTGAGCTACAGGATAGTCTATACCTTCAGAAAACTCCTTTACGTATAAAATCCATAAAACTTGGCATAAAACACTATTAAAAATTAGTTTCTCAAATAGATGGCTGGGCTGGCAGGGAAAAAAAAAGTGAAATGCTCAGAGTCCGAAGATTAGGAGAAGCTCAAACCGGGAGAGGATGGCAGTCATTAGAGCTGATAAATACCAGCATTTCCCAGCCCCTGGTGGGCTGGTGCCTGGGTTTCAATGGCCATACACTACAAGCACATGGGGACAAGAGAACAATGGCTAAGCCTGAGCATAAACAGGATCCCCAAAAGCTAAAACTCTCAACAGGTGAACCATTAAGAAAAAACCTCCCTCCGGCTCTGTGCTGACAGCTCGGAGCCTGGAGCCCGCTTCGGATTCTGGGTCTCCCTCCCTCTCTGCCCCTCCCCGACTTGTGCTCTGTCTCTCTCTGTCTCTCAAAAATAAATAAATGTAAAAATAAAAAAAATTTTTAAAGAAAAAACCTCCCATAAAGAGAAGATTAAAGATAATCATCTAGCCCCTCCTCGGCTCCGGGTGGAAAATAATACCCCTCCATACTTCTTAAACTACATGCTAAGACTCATAATGGCTTGGGACCAGTCAGTCTGTGCAAAATTCACACCAGCTCCACGGTCTGCAAAGACCTGAAAAACCTTCATGTGGCTTCCAAGCCAAGGTCCCACGTCAGAAGAAGAAAGAAATGAATGAGGAATGTTAGCCTTTTGCTGTTCGGTTCCCGAGGTGACATACATACCTTCTGTTCATTGTCTGTTGACTTAAAGTAGTCACTGGGGCCCAAAATACCTTCAAGGGAGGCATGGAAATAATACGGGTGCGAACTTAAAGGTTTGGTGAATATTCTTTCTGCCTCACCATCTAAAATCTTTGTGTTTCAGGGATAGTGGATATTGATTAACTTTGGACATTCCTAAATTCAAAAGTGCAAATTTCTAGGATAACCACAAAAAGGAGGAAAACAGTATGTCGCTTCAAAATTAGTAGCAAGAAAGAGATAAGAGGAAGAGGCAATCTTAAAACCTCAATCACCTCTAAAGAGGGTAAGAAAAGAGTAGAGAAACAGATAGCGGGTTAAATCAAGACAGAGAAATCACACACTATCATGGTAGAAAATATGAGCAAACATATAATTAATTTGATAAATACACACGGACTATAGTCTCTAGTCACTGGTGAAGTCTAGCAAATATTCAAGAAACAGCAAATTCGAAACGCTTCTGGGAAACTGAGTATCAGAGAACTCCCCAACTCATTCAATGAGACTACTGTATCCTTGATACTTGTATTCATTTCCTATTGCTATGTAACAGGTTAATACAATCTTAATGACTCAAGAAAGCATCCATTTGTAAGCTCACAGTTCGGTAAGTTTTAGTCTATGCAGGCTTTTCTGTGTTCTACATTCAGGGTGTCACAAGCCTGCAAGGTGTGGGCTGGCCTGAGTTCTCATTGGGAGTCTCTAGGAAAATTCACTTCTGAGACCGTTCAGGTTGTTGGTAGAATTCAGTTTCTGTAGGCTGTAGAATCAGGTTCCGACTTCCTTGCTAGCTCTGGTCTGGGAGTCTCTCAAATTCTCCAGGACACCTGCATTCTTTTTCACACATTCTCTTCTATCTTCATCAAGCAATGATGAGCCAAATCCCCATAGTGCTCCCGCTATCACTGGTTGACTCTTCTGACCAGAGAAAACTCTCTGCTTTTAAAAGTGTTTGTACAATTAGATTAGGACAACCTGGATATTAAGATCAGCTATGACATAAAACATCATCAGAGCAGTGGTATCTCATACTTACAGTTTCCAGAGATTAGGGAAACGATCCTAGGGCCATTTTTAGAATTTTGTTTACCATGGTATTAAAGCCAGAGAACAGTTCAAGAAAGAAACGTCACAAGGCGATTGTACGCATGAACCAAGAGGCAGAAGTTCTAAAATCTACTGGCGCTGAATTCAGAAATGCATAAAAAATAGGTAAGCAACAACAAACAACTTGGTTGTATCCCAGGAAAATAAAAGTGTTTTAACATTTAAAAAATCTACGGGGCGCCTGGGTGGCGCAGTCGGTTAAGCGTCCGACTTCAGCCAGGTCACGATCTCGCGGTCCGTGAGTTCGAGCCCCGCGTCGGGCTCTGGGCTGATGGCTCAGAGCCTGGAGCGTGTTTCCGATTCTGTGTCTCCCTCTCTCTCTGCCCCTCCCCCGTTCATGCTCTGTCTCTCTCTGTCCCAAAAATAAAAATAAAAAAAAAGTTGAAAAAAAAATAAAAAATCTATTAACAATAGATATTAACAATGTTTTCTATTAAAGTAGAAATACGATATTATCAATTTAGAATATGCAGTGTGCATGAGAGTAGAAAACCTTAAAGACACACAGATTTCTTTTTTTATTAGTTTTTTTTTTAATTTGGAAGTTATTGTCCAATTCATTTCTGTACAACACCAAGTGCTCATCCCAACAGATGCCCTCCTCAATGCCTGTCACCAAGACACCTAGATTTCTATCAAGCATAAAGTATATAAAGAGTAGTGTATTTATGAGATCAAATATATTACATCGGTGAAAACAGGTGAGTGTGTAACTATACACATTAAAATGTATGAATCTCATAAAGTAAAAAATTTCAGGGACAAAGAGTACAAAGTACACAATAACTGTTATTTATATAAAGGTCAAATATAGGCAAACTCAACCAATACATTATTTAGAAATAAAAAAGTATAGGGGCGCCTGGCTGGCTCAGTTGGTTGAGGGTCTGACTTCAGCTCGGGTCATGATCTCGGGTTCATGAGTTCAAGCCCCACATCAGGCTCTGTGCTCACAGCTTGGAGCCTGGAGCCTGCTTGGGATTCTTTGTCTCCCTCTCTTTCTCAACCTGTCCCCTGCTCATGTGCTCTCTCTCTCTCTCTCTCTCTCAAAAATAAACATTAAAAACATATTTAAAAAAAGAAATCAATAAGTATATAGTACAACTATTTATAAAAATAAACCAATGGAATAGTAACATAATCAGTTTATTGTTTAACCTTTAGGGAAAGGAAATGAGATGTAATGGGAAGGAATAAACAGAAGACTTCAGGATGATGGCAATATTTTTAGCCTCTGATAGTGAGAAGGTGAGTGCTCGTTTTATCCTTTAAATTTTTTTTTAACATCTTATTTATTTTTGAGAGACACAGACAGAACACAAGAAGGGAAGGGGTAGAGAGAGAGGGAGACACAGAATCTGAAGCAGGTTCCAGGCTCTGAAATGTCAGCACAGAGCCCAATGAGGGGCTCGAACCCACAAACCATGAGATCATGACCTGAGCCAAAGTTGGATGCTTAACCAACTGAGCCACCTAGGAGCCCCTTATCATTTTTTAACTGAGCTTATATACAAGATATATTCTTTTGTATGTATGATATATCTTATTTTAAAAAGGCCAGAAAGATTGAATTCTAAAAATGGTCCTCCAAATTCCAACTAAATATAAAGAATTAAAAAAAAAATTTAATTGTCCTACATGTTGCCTTACAAAGAAAAGTTTCAGAAACCAGTGAATATTCTCCATATGTGCCCTTGCTCCCTAACTTATGGAAAATCTGGCATCTGAGTTTAAAATGGCAGACTAGACAAAGAGGAGAGGGGCCACATTATATGGAAAGAAAATAAAAGCCTTTGCCTGAGGAGAATAAAAGCCTTTGCTTATTAAAGTGGAGAACACATAAAATTGAGAACCCAACTGAATACATCAATTGAATCACCTAATAAATAAGTTGCTAAACACTTTCTACATGTTGAGAAAGGCATGAGACCACAGATGGGATCATAACAAAGTCCCTGCTCTGGAGAATTGCATTCTTGGGTGGAAAGACAGTTACAAAAATTGCATGGCAATGCATTAACATAATTGCCATGACAGAAGGATGTCCAAAGCACTATGGGTGTATAAAGAAGGAAACACATTTGGATGGACCAAAGCAGCACTCATACTGGAGGGGACCTTTGATCGAAGGTCTTCTGATAATTTCAGCTTTACTAAGAAGATACAGGTTATCTAGGCCCAGTTGAAGAGGCAGCCTTCTATAGATGGACAGAAGGTGCTTATAATTGAGAAACATGCCCCAGAAATCCTAGGAATCCTGCTATGGTGGTGAGGTTAGGGAGATGGGATACAAAACCGAGGAGAGAGACGGTCTTGTCTGATTAGAAACTTTTTAGTTTGTAATCTATGCAGGGTCATGGTCACATTGGTGTTTTACTAAGCTCACGTTGGCGGCGGTGTGGAGTGCAGAGCATATAAAAGAAAGCCATTAAGAGTCTATGGAAAATGTTCCAATCAGAGATGGTAAAACATGTAAAAGGAAGGGTACTAGGGGATAAAATAGGTATGAGAGTTCTAGAAATATTTGGAATCTCTAAACCGTATGAAGAAATAATTGGTAGAATGTAAAAATCTGAAAGAAGAATCTAGGCTTTCAGGTATACCTCCCAAGATATAAGGAGATCCAAATAGGGTACTTTTCTTCAAGAATAGTTTTTGGAGAGAGAGGCAAGGGGTACTAACATTCAGAGAGTTTGTGTTTTGTTTTGTTAGAATGAAACCCTGTAGTCATAAAACCACAAAAATTTTAACTATGTTAATATGACTTCTGTGTGCCAGCTTCAGTGAGCTGTGAAAGCAGAATTTATTCGACTAGTCAACTTGCCAATGATATCCACATACTAATCCCAGAACCTGTGAATATGTTGCCTTACGCGCTGAAAGGGACTTTGGAGATGTACTCAAGGATCACAGGATGGAGAGTTGATCTTGGATTATCTGGGTGACCTCAGTGTCATCACCAAGTGCCCTTACGAGAGGGAGGCAAAAGTGTCAGAATAAATACAGACGATGTAAAGACAGAAGCAGAGGTCAGAGGGGAGAGAAAATGTCACACAGCTAACTTTAAAAATGGAGGGAGGGACCATGAGTCAAGGAATGCAGGTGGCCTCTAGAAGCTGGAAAAGGAAAGGAAACAGATTACCTCCTCTCCCAAAGAAACGCGGCTTTGCTGACCCCTTGATATTAGCCCAGTGGGATCCACCTTGGACTTCTGACTTGCAGAACTGTAAGATTATAAAGTTGTGTTGTTTAAAGCCATCGTTTGTGGTCATTTGCTATGGAAGCAATAGGAAAATAATACACGAAAGAACAGTTATCTACTGAGCATATATTAAGTGCAGGGCATTAACCTGGGACTTCTCTTTTTAATTTTTTTAATGGTTTTATTTCATTTTTTAGAGAGGGGCAGAGTGTGAGAGGAGGAGGGGCAGAGAAAGAGAGGGAGACACAGAATCTGAGGCAGGCTCCAGGCTCTGAGCCATCAGCACAGACCCTGACGTGGGGCTCAAACTCACAGACCGCGAGGTCATGCCCCGAGCCGAAGTTAGTCATTTAACTGACTGAGTCACCCAGGCGCCCCTATACCGGGACTTCTCACCCTAGTTAAGTTTCAGTAACTGACACTAACAAGCCCTCTTGCCACACCGAACTACAAAACTGCATAAGGTGAGCACCGTAATCACCCATCTTCTGACTAGGGGTGACTTCTGCAGCATAGCACAGAGAACCGGAATCTAAGCAAGAGACAGTGGTCTGGGAGGCAGAGATTAGATTTAAAGAGTACTCAATCTGCAGGTATGTATAAGATGAAGCATGAGAGGAAGGAAGCTATTTAGTGATGGGCCCCAGAATTCAGTATGGAGATCCCCGACAAATCCATATGAAGGCCAAATTGTCCATACCCAGGACAAGACCAAGTGAACTTAATGGAGATCAGCTGCTACAGATGGAAAGCAGAACAGAGATGCCAGAGGTCAGGCAGAGCTGGAGGAAGAGCTTTGAGGGTGTTCCCACCTTAATAAGTGGAGAGACCAAGGGGCACCTGGGTGGCTCAGTCAGTTAAGCATCCGACTTCAGCTCAGGTCATGATTTCACAGTTAGTGGGCTCGAGCCCCACACCGGGCTCTGTGCTGACAGCTGGGAGCCTGGAGCCTGCTTTGGATTCTGTGTCTCCTTCTCTCTCTGCCCCTCCCCAACTGTGTTCTATCTCTCTCTGTCTCTCAAAACTAAATAAATGTAAAAAAAAAATGTTTTTTTAAATACATGGAGAGACCATGTCAACTGCAGAGGGCCTTAAGAGTAAGGATAATGACATAAAGTTAACCCTACTATAGACTTACTCTTAAAAAGCCTAAGAACAGGGGCGCCTGGGTGGCTCAGTCGGTTGAACGTCCGACTTCAGCTCAGGTCACGATCTCGCGGTCCGTGAGTTTGAGCCCCGCATCGGGCTCTGTGCTGACAGCTCAGAGCCTGGAGCCCGTTTCAGATTCTGTGTCTCCCTCTCTCTGACCCTCCCCCGTTCATGCTCTGTCTCTCTATGTCTCAAAAATAAATAAATGTTAAAAAAAATTTTTTAAATGGGTTTGGATACACCTTGTTCTTACCACAAATATTTATTAACAAAGTATAAAAGCGAGAGTACACAAGTTCAAGATGATTATCCAATCTTTGAACTTCCTTCTGAAACAAGAGTCAACATTTCAGGAAAGAATAATAGAATCTCCAGTTTTTACAACCTGTTATTCATAATATCCATTAGCAACCAAAAATCACTAGGCACACAATGAAACAAAAAAATGTGATTCACAACTGAGGGGGAAAAGAGCAGCCTATAGGAACCAAATGAAGATGGCTCCAACGTTGAACTCAACTTATGCAAGCAGTGATTATAAATATGTTTCACGAATTAAATAAAATGTTCAGAGAATGAAAGAAGGAATTAATGAAAGGGTAGATAAGAAACCTCAGAGTAAATATGGAAACTTAAAAAAGAACAAAATGAAAGTAGTAAAAATAAAAAAAATACAATAATTGAGACAAATATAGTTAGGCATCTATCAGTACCCTGGTGAGCAGAAGTAAGGGTCAGCTAATTTGAAGATTGATCAAAGTAAATTACCCAACTTGAAGAATGGGGGAGTGGGAAATGAATGAAATGAGAAGATCCTCAAGCACCTGGGAGATCATGGAAGCATCTAATGTCTGTGTAATTGGAGTACCAAGAGGACAACGTGGGA
The DNA here is from genome assembly GCF_022079265.1 of Lynx rufus. Lineage (NCBI taxonomy): Eukaryota > Metazoa > Chordata > Mammalia > Carnivora > Felidae > Lynx > Lynx rufus. Next base: position 131,637,509 of record NW_025814896.1, read on the forward strand.
GATTGAGGAAGAAAGCACATTTAAAGAAATAATGACGGAAACCTTCCCAAATTTGGTGAAAGTGAAAAACAAAACAAAACAGACAAGTGAACAACACTGCAGCAGAAATTCAATAATTTCAATAAATCCCAATGAGGATAAATGTAAAAAAAAAAATTATGCACATTGTCATCACCCTCCGTAAAACGAACAGTATGACAATGACCAAACAAAGGAGAGTGGTGAATGGAACTATACTGTTTTCACATTACATATGTGGAAAATTCAAAGTGTGCATCTGGAAGATGGAAGCTGAAACTGTCAAGTATCAAGTGTAGAGGACAGAGAAGAACAATATGGAATGTAGGTAGAGTAAGTTTTAAGGATACACCTTGCGGGACTCAGAAGAATCACTGTAAAACAAATGACTAAGTAAAAAAGAAGATAGCTAAAAAGAAAATAAAACATAACACCAAAGAATATTGGATTCATCCAAAAAATGACAGCAAGGAAACAACAGAGGGAGCAGAAGCAGAGGGACAAATGGAAAGCAAGGAGCAAGACGACAGACCAAACCCAATGGTAATGATGGTTGCATTAAATGTAAATGGCCCATAAACCATGAGGCATCCTGCAAGAATTCAAACCTAATGTGGGTATTATCCTGCTACAAGAAAGTCTAACAGCCTGTCAACAGATCAGGAGGAAATGGCATCTAGCAATTGCAGGAACAGTTGTGAGCTTATTGGCACATTTGTTCCTTCATTTACTCAGTCAACATCATGAGTCCCGGTATGTGAAGTGCCCTTTGCTGTTCTGTGAAAAATAATATTAATTATACAATTGTTACTTGCAATTACTAAGTACTTAATCCCTAATCTCTGAATTTCACCAAGCATTTCAAGGCAAAATACAGCACGATGACTGTATTTTACACTGGAAATTTGCTAAGAGAGCAGATTTCAGATGCTCTCACCAGGTATACACACAAAAGGGTAACTATGTGAAGAGGTTGCGGTGATTAGCTTTCACTAAGTATAGGTATATCAAAACATCATGTAGTTCACCTTAAACATTCATCTTTTTGTTAAGAATAAATAGGGGCGCCTGGGTGGCGCAGTCGGTTAAGCGTCCGACTTCAGCCAGGTCACGATCTCGCGGTCCGTGAGTTCGAGCCCCGCGTCAGGCTCTGGGCTGATGGCTCGGAGCCTGGAGCCTGTTTCCGATTCTGTGTCTCCCTCTCTCTCTGCCCCTCCCCCATTCATGCTCTGTCTCTCTCTGTCCCAAAAATAAATAAACGTTGAAAAAAAAATTTTAAGAATAAATAAATATTGTGGTAATCCAGTGTATATGTATATCAGATCATCACACAGTATAAGATATCACCTGTTACAACCAGAATGTATAGAATTTCTATTCATCAGTAAGACGCACTCACACACACACACGCACGCACGCGCACACACACACACACAAGCATACAGCTGGTATAAGATGATTCTTCATCTGACTCTGAGTTTCAACCTGGGTGTATTTTTATATATCCCTACAAAAGGATGATACAGTATATGGCAGTCTGGGGCCACTCCATACTTAACCTGCTAGAGCATTGTGAAGACAGTTCCCATGATCTACCCTCCTCTTACAGCCCAACCGCTATCAGCAAGGAAACAGAATCCCCTCATTCTGGGTGCCTGGAGCTCCAGGAAGCCTGGAAGGGGAACATTCACGGGTACCAAAGCTAGTCTACTACTTGGCATTGATAACGGAGAAATCCCCCGGCAAACACTTTTAATTTAGTGCTTTTTAAATATATTTATGTCTTTGGCCTTGTTTAACATTTTTCACTGAGTTCCCTTTTCCTTTCAAGAGGTGGAGGCCAAAAAAAACAGAAATGAGTTACGGGAGCCTCGGCAAGAAGTCTCCTGAGACGCCACCGTCTCCTGGAAAATTCTCCTCAAGAGTTTACGAGACAAATATAAATACATGCTGGGTGAAGTTTTCAGTGACCTTTAAACTGTTTGCATTTCAGGAAGATTCCAAGAAGAGTTTCTGTCTCTGGCAGGCCCTTGGGTTTCTGGGCTTAAATTAAAAAATCTAAACCAGATCACACTTTAGGGGAAGTGTCCCAGAAACAACATCGCTGTGGGATCTGGGCATCAAAGAACCCACTGGATTTTGGGAAATGTGTTCAGTGCTTTTTCTGTGGGGCTCATTTCATCCTGACAGCTTTAGGGGGAAGGGACTTTTATTCTCATCATACAGAGGAGGAAATGAAACCTCAGATCACATAGTTCAAGGTCACATATTCTGTAAGAACCTCATCCCTGTGGGTAAAATGGATTTGTGGGTAAAACCCTATTCTGCAGGACAGTTAAAGATTTAGCATTGAGGTCAAAAACATATTAGGTACTCAATAAGTGAGAAATGCTATATGTGGGTAAGCCAAGACCCAATCCAAATTCTATCAGTTCAAAGGGAGGATGATTCCCATTCACCATGCAGGTTCCTCCGGGATTGGGCCACTCGGGCCTCCCCTGTCATCCTTTGTTCCATGGCCATAGGCACAAGAGACTTCTTTTCTAGCCCTCGGTGGGAACAGCCATCATCCTCTGTACTCCTAGCTGGGAAGCAAGCTATAAAAAGGGTCGGGGGGGGAGGCTCTTCTTTTATGGAACTTTGCTGGCATTCACTCTGGTGACAAACTAGAAGTGACCAAAATAGCCAATATGAGGAATCAGCCAAGAGCGTAGAGTCCTACAAAGCCCTTGTGATATGTTATTAGGAACATTGGCCTCCTGTTCCTAGAACCTTCTGAACGGCAGATGGCTACAGTATGTTTCTTCAGTCTTTATTGTGTGAGGCCCATGGTGGAGTGCCCATCAATATTTCCCAGGGGTCCTTGAGACTGGGCGGTGAGGTCCATTCTTCCGTAACAGCTCCTCCTTCCATTGGGAGGATCCACTGCAGGTGAGTTTCTGCCACGTCAGTTGTCTCCAGGGACCACGTGTACTTCTGATCCTCTGGACGAGGAGACTCCCAGGCCTCTGAAGCGCTCACACATGGGTACTTCCTCTGTACTTGGTAATTTGGATGTTGGAGGGAAAAAGAAAAAAGAATGAGCTGGTAGAATAGGAGCTGTATCAGCACTAGAAGAAAGAGAGAACCGTGTTCATGAAATATTGTTCGGTCAGATTAAATGGAAGAACAAACACTTTGATGTAGCAAAATTCTCCAGCTTGGAGAATTTATTGCTTTATACTCTATTCTTTTTTTTCCTCCTCTGGTTTTAAATATTGGGTGATCTTTTTTGAAAATATATTTTTAAAAATAGAGGGGGAAAGCGTATCAGGAAAATAATTACCTATAATCCCTCACTCAGAGATGAGTTGAGGACCGTTAATAGTTTGTATTATTTCCTCCTAACATTCTTCTAATCATTTCTCTCTTTGTGTACTTGAGATCACAGTGTGTGTATATATGTGTTTGTGTACCATTCAGTGTCTTGCGTTCCTCATCCAGCATAAACCATTAATATTTTTCCTTATCATCAAACACGAGCAAAGACTAAGGAAATTAAACTAATTGGAAGAGACTAAGGAAAAATAACAGCTTTATCCAAACTGAAATTCTGGATAGGATCCTGGAACAGAAAAGTTTCGTTCATGGAAAATCAAGTGGAATTCAATTAACCTCTAGTGTAGCAGCGTTAAATTCCTGGCCTTGAGCATTGTTAATTGCACTATCATTATTTAAGGTGGCAACAATTAGAGGACATGGGTTGACAGGTCTGTGGGAACTCTTTGTGCTACTGTGGAAACTTTTCTGTAAGAGTAAAATTCGTTCAAAATGAAAATGTCTTGGGGGGCCTGCGTGGCTCAGTCGATTGAACGTCTGACTCTTGGTTTCCATTTGAGTCGTGATCTTAGGGTGAGATCAACCCCCCAAGTTATGCTCTGTGCTGAGCTTGAAGTCTGCTTGGGGATTCTCTCTTTCCCTCTGTTCCTCTCCCCCACTCACACATTCTGTGTGTGTGTGTGTGTATTTGTGTGTGTGAGTGTGTGTGTGTGTGTGTGTCTAATAAATGAAAAAAGGGACACCTGGGTGGCTCAGTTGGTTAAGCATCCGACTCTGGATTTCAGCTCAGGTCATGATCTCAAGGTTCATGTGTTCAAGCCCCACATTGGGCTCTGCACTGGCAGCGTGGAGCCTGTTTGGGATTGTCTTTCTCCCCCTCTCTCGCTTGTGCTCTCTTTCTTTCTCTCAAAATATAAAACTGAAATGTCTTAAGAATGTCTCATTATGTACTTACTGTACGTACTTAACTACATCCATACTTACTATGGATGAACTTTGCACCCACTTTTTCAGGCATTGCTACGTGCCTGCAGTGAGTACCGTTTAAACTCTTCCACAACTTTGGGAAGTTTGTCCAGATAAAGCCTCGGAATGAAATTACCGGGCCAAAGGTTTTGGCTATATTTAAACTTTTTGATATATATTATCAAAAGTCTTCCAAAAACTGTCTTAACATTCCGACCAGCCGTGTATGAGTATGACTTTTATAACTAAAAACTAATCCTTTATTAACTGGACAGGTGAAAATGGGTTAGAGATTTTTTTTAGGTTGCATTTCGTCATACAGAATTCAAGGCTATGGTTTTTGGTCTTTGTCATTTAGGGGGTTTCTTACTGGTTGGAATAGATGTCTGTAAGTACAGTCTGATAATTCTTTGTCTACATTATGTTACAAATTTGATTGGCTTATGTTACAAGTTTGAGAGAACATATATTAATTGCATCAAAGTACATACCTTAATAGAAACAAGCCTTCAAATATTTCTTAAATAATGCCAGTGCTAAGATCTGCACGACTGAACTAGTATGTTTTCTTGTAGTTATTAAAATTCTTTAAACAGTTTATTCTCCTTAGTATGTAAAGAAGCCCATCTACAAAGGCTAGGTGCATATAATTTAATTCATATGACCTTTGGAAAAGGCAAAACTGCTGAGATTGTAAAGAGGTCAGTGCCCTCGGAGGTTTGGTTAGAGAGGAGGGCTACATAAATGAAGCAAGGGGTGTTTTAGGTCAGTAAAACTATTCTATACGACACTGTAATGGTGGATATATGACACTCACTATTCATCGTCCATACCTGTAGAAATTTATAGCACCAAGAAGGAACCTCAATTTATGTAAATAAAAAAAAAAAACATGTGGGAGGTTGGCTTAGCAACCTTAGTTCCAGCATAAAATTCAAGACTGTCACAAAATAAGGTAATTGTATTTCATATGCATGAAATAACCTCACCGAAGCGTGTGTGCGTGGCAGGCGATGCTATCCTAATTAACTTTGGAAACGAGTGGAGACTGTAAAACTCAAGATGAAAGGCACTGCCCCTAAGAATTGTGTTACAGTTGATAAAGTTATTTCCCATTAGCGTCCAGGTTGATATTTCTGATACTGCCCTCTGTGTATATCAGAATTGAACAATTAAGTAATTGGATGGTGGATGGGGAGAGTCTGCAAATAAGAAAGGAGAGAATGATCCATGGGGCAATGGATTGGAGTTGGAGACAGTGTGAATTCGCGTTTAGCTGTGTATAGTTACCAACAGTTCAATACAGAAACATTTATAGATACATTTATATAAGCATGTTAGCATACACACACACACACACACACACATACCAGTGATGGTATATGTTGAAGAGACACAGTTAAGTGAAAGAGGTGCCAATGGGCAAAGCCAGAACAGTTTTGACAACAAAATGAATAAACCAAAGTACAAAATAGATGTCAAGAAGTCCACCCCAAGATTTAAGAAACGGTTGAATAAGTAAATTAACGATCCAGTATTGATGAGCGAGTGCATTATATTATCAATGAATAGTATCATCCAATACTTCTGAATGAACATGTGAACAAACACCCTGAAAGGATCATTAGTCTGCCTTCGTCAAAATCGTCCACGTCATCGCAACTGTGCCCGAAATACTCGGGTTCAATTTTCAAAACCCACTGGCAACCCTCTTCTATTGTTTCTGGAAACACAAATACTAAATTAACTTTGAGCTTCCAGTCCTCTAAGTACCATCGTTGCTCCCATGATGCCACACATTCTCAGTTTCTGGGTGGTGTCAGGTTGATTTTGATGGCGGCTTCATCTCAAGTTTGTTCTAGGACATCCACAAGAATAATAATGACGATGATGATCGTCAAAAGGGTGCCCCTGTCTCTGAACGCACTTCAGGAATAAACAAATCCCCTCTGCAGAAATGTTCCAGTATGATTAGGCCCTGAGCCTCCAGGCCTATCCCAGCCACAATAAATCCCACATGTTTGGGGAAAATGTGTCATTTGCAATGGCATTTGCCCTTTGAAAACGTATGTGTGTGTGTGTGTTTCTCGAGCCAAAGACAGCTCTGAGAGTGCTATAGAGAATGTGCTGGGTGAGGGAATGAGCCTGAGGCCAGAGACGGGCTTGTCTCCTGTGGAAACTCCCAGACTGGGATTGTCTGTCTGTTTCTCTCCTTGATCTCAATAAAAGGGCATCCCTTTTACACCAAGGACCAGGGTTGAGCCTGCACAAAACCTGAGTCCTTTGTCTAACTGAAGAGCCATTTCTCTTGCGTGAAGTTGTGTAATTAAGCACACTGGCGGTGCCTCACGTCTACGTGACAAACTTGCATGTCAGTTCTGTCCTGACACGTTGATCTCCTGTCCCCTGTCCCTTTCCATCGTACCCCCTGCCCTTCCCTCAGAATCGAGAAGCCACAGAATGTTGGCCATATCTTAGAGGTGGAGGAAATGGAAGCTGACGGAGGGTCACTGACACCCGGAGGTCAGACAAATGCCAAGTAGAGGGGCACCTGGGCAAACAGACTGTTAGCTGACTGCTTCGTTTTTAGGGACATGACTCAAATTCCCTAGCACGTGCCCTGTGCACAGCACATCATTCGATGGAAGCCTGGCTCTCGCACAGGAATGGCTGGGGTCTGTGTTTGGAAGAATCTCCTTTTCCCCCTTTCCCTCGATACCCCCCCCCACTCTCCTCTGGCTCCATGAGTTTCTGTCTCAGTGTGAGTCACGGTCTGCCTGGCGGGAATCACTTGGAGGGCACGCCTGTCCCCGTAAACTGCAAGCACCATGAAGGGCACTGCCCAAGTTTGACTCTCCCCTGCACCGGTGCCCCCGGCCCCCAAACCACCACCACTAGGGCTAGTGTTGACCCTGGGATGGGATGATGGCCAGTATAGACGGCAGAATGGGACTCCTGATGTGGAGTCATCTAAGGATGGGGAAGGGTCAGAGCCGGAAGGGAACTAAAGTGTATCAATCCCCATTGCATGCTGGGCTGGGTCCTCAGTCCTTTATAGCTATTCTCCCATTGATTTGGGACTTAAATATCATCACCCCCATCTTAAAGATGGAAAGGAAATCACACAGAGAGATTAAGTCACTTGCCCCAGGTCATCTAACCAGTGAGTGGCAGCACCAGGATTTGAAGCCAGACTGGGTAAGTCAATGATTACTACTTTTTGTATTAAAAGACAACCCTGAGTGAATTGGAAGTGTTAGGAGGAATGTCGTTTCTCAAGGATCAAGGACGAACCTTATTAATATTCACCACATGAATATTTCTCCTCACCCGAGGAAAAAATAGGATGAGACGTTTTCTGCATGTATTTCATACGTTCAGGGAACCCTGGCGTCTATTGTCATTGGCTGTCTACCCATATTTTTTTTTTCCTAACCGAGAACAGCTGAATATTTTCCACTTGAGTATAAATGGACGTCTAAATTGCAAAGGTGCCTAGAGCTGAGACTTCCTCAGCTTTCAGTTTAGGTATCCACTCTGCATTGCACAACCAGCAAATGGGATATGATGCAATTTTTTAAAACAGACTTTGCAAAACAAGTATTGAGTAACCCGAATCTCTCTTGATCCTTGTGTGCGCCTAGCAACCTTGCAGGTCTGTTTGACAGAGGAAAACTTGCCCTTGGACAGAAGTTCAGCAAGATACTCAAAGGCTCGGAAAAGCACGAGGCTTCGGGGTGTTGCAATCAGTTGGCCTGGCAGAGATTAACCAAGGAGGAAGTGCCCAGCCCCATCACGCCCCTCCTCCCTCTGTGTTAAGGCAGCAGGACGCAGAGAGAAGCCAAATGCATCTGACAGGTCTCTGTTTATATTGTAGACTGTAAGGCCTGCAGCAGAGGCTGAAAACTTTCTAATACTTTCTTTTTTCTGTTGGAAAACTGATACGACATTACAGAAAGCTTTGAAAAAAATTAGCCACCCGTCATTTTATCACCCCAACAAAATTGTTTTGCATTTGACATGTTCCCTTCTGGACTTTCTTTTTTTTTAATTAATTTTTTAATGCTTATTTATTTTTTGAGAGAGAAACAGAGAGACAGAGAGACAGAGTGTGAGTGGGGAAGGGGCAGAGAGAGAGGGAGACACAGAATCCGAAGCGGGCTCCAGGCTCCGAGCTGTCAGCACAAGAGCCCGACCCGGGGCCTGAACCCATGACTGCGAGATCATGACTTGAGCCAAAGTCAGAAGCTCAACCAACTGAGCCACCCAGGTGCCCCTTCTTCCAGGCTTTCTTATCACTCATTTCTATTTTATGCTGTGGCAGAGAATTAAGGAAGCCTACTACCTACTGAGTTAGAAGCTGGACCCAGTCATTTATATTTATAATCAAATTTATCTCTCACAAATACTCTCCAAGCCCATTTTACAGATAAGACTATAAACTAAGGAAATTTCAGCACCTGACTGAAGATCCCTGGGCAAGCCAGGAATCTGGGATTCAAACCCAGTTCTGTATGACTACAAACCAACAATTTATTCTATATCTTTGCCCATCAAGTTTATATTTTTCTCATTTACCATTATATTTAAGCATTTTATTTTGCTCTATGTGTCGAAATTAATATTTTAATATATACAATTTAAATATATTAATAGATATATCACCATTTACTCTAGAACATGAAGTTCTGCAGCAGATACAAATATTAGGCTACAAAAATGTTAAGTTTACCAAAAGATGTAGTTTCATTTTCTAGAAACAGGATTGAATGTCTATTTTAAGCCTCCATTTTGCTAGGTGACAAGACTTTAATCTCATCCATGAGGGACTTACACCCCTGAACCCAGAAAATTCCAGAAGGCTGATTGTGTTCTGGGTTCAGGTTTTTTTTTTTTTTAAGTTTATTTGTGTGTGTGAGAGAGACAAAGTGAGTGGGGGAGGGACAGAGAGAGAGGGAGAGAGAGAATCCCAAGCAGGCTCCTCACTGTTAGCACAGAGCCCGACATGGGTCTTGAACACAGTGTAAGATCATTGATTATTAATATCTTCATGGCACTTGCTCTCCATGGCCTTGCTTCCTCCCTATCTGGGTTCGTATTTACACTGTCTCTGTTATATTTCCAAGGAAGGCTTTTAGGCAGCCACAGGCTAAAAAGATGTCTTGTGATGTCTGAGATGAATCTTGGAATGTGTCAAAGCAAGAAAGGACACTTGAGGGGCACTTGGGTGGCTCCACCAGTTAAGCGTCTGACTTGGGCTCAGGTCATGAACTCACAGCTTGTGAGTTCGAGCCCCGTGTCGGGCTCTGTGCCTCAGAGCCTGGAGCCTGCTTCAGATTCTGTGTCTCCCTCTCTCTCTGCTCCTAACCCACTCATGCTCAGTCTCTCTCTCTCTCTCTCTCTCTCTCTCTCTCTCTCTCTCAAATAAAGAAAAATTGAAAAATTTTAAAAACAAAAAAAAAGAAAGGACACTTGAATTGTAGCATCTTACTGGTGACCAGTGAGTAGATGACATTTATATTGGTCAGGGTTCTCCAGAGGAGCAGAACCAATAGGTGACATTATCGAGAGACAGAGAGATTTTTAAGGATTTGGCTTATGAGATTGTGGAGGTTTGGAGAGTCCAATATCTGAAAAGAGAGTCCAATAGACTAGAAACAGAAAAGAGCTTCAGTTCAAGTCTGAAGGCCATCTGCTGTTGAACCAGGGGACGTGGATGTCTCACATGAAGTCTGAAAGCAATCTGCTAGAAAATTCTCTCTCACTCCAGAGAGGTCATCCTCTTGTGCTACCAGACCTTCCACTGATTGGGTATGGCCCATCTACATAATGGAGGGCAATCTGCTTTAAAGCCCACTGGTTTCAACGTAAATCTCATTCCAACATACCCTCACGGAAATATCCAGAATAATGCTGAAGTGCATACCTGGGTACTGTGACTCAGGCAAGGGGACATGAAATTAACTGCCAAAATAGTTAAGAAATAGCTAATAAATCCGTAGAGCAAGGTCAAGGATGATGATTTTCAACCGAGGATATCCACTTTTTACTCCCAGAGAGGGCATTTTCTCAACAAACAGACCCAAAAATGAAAACAACCTACGCTGACAACATACGGATGCATTCATTTAGACATATGAGTTGATCTGTGCATCGTGTTAATCCCTGAGGATCCACAAGTGAATAAAACGCTGTTCTTTGTCCCAGGGAATTGACTTTCGTGGACAGAGAGACAGTGACACAAGAAGCTGTAAAACGCTGCCATCACCACAGCAATCACGGGTGCCAACGGACCCCGTTGCTTGGGTCTTCCGTTAACCTCCCTTTGCTTGCTTTCCCGTGGCTGCTATGCCACTGGCTGCACCAAGCGGTTTGAAAAGGAACAGCCATAAGAAATGTGCCGGTGACGGGATGGAGCGGAGAATGTTACGCAGGACGACATCCACGGCCTCCCGCGTGGCCCCCTTTATGAAGGCCTCGGGCGAACAGCCTCTTGCTCTCAGAAAACAAAACAGTGGGTTTCCCTCAGCAAACGGCTGGCTTTTGCCTTCAGGACACAATTAATTCTACAAGGGTTTGTGTGCATGTGTTTCCTTTGAAAGCCAAAGTGGGGGGCCATCTCCAGGGGCCCTTGAGGACAAGGCAGCCTCCATTTTGTAGACTGGCTATACTTCAGTGTGTGCATGCTCTCTCTCTCTCCCCCCTCTCTCTCTTTCTTCTTTCATTTTTCCTTCCCTAGATTTTTTTTTTTTTAAAAAAGCTAACTGTATCTAGTGTCTTGTTAGCCAATTCAAACCCATTGTAGAAAGACGCAGGAGGTTAGGTAGATGCATAGGCGGATGGATGGATGGATGGATGGACCGACGGTGAGAGAGATTTTCCGTTGAGTCAGGTATGACACAGCGACGTTGGGGATACAAAGATAAAGCTGAGTGGCTCTTGGCTGGTGGGGAAGAAGGACAGCTTCCACCTGGGGTAGGGCAGAGGGATGGGGAGTCTGGACTGCACTCATCTTTGGTGAACAGAGCTAATTAAATAAGTGACTTTGTAATCGCATCATCTGGTGAATGCACTCCAGAATGGGTCCCGTACACTTTGGTCATTATGTTGATGGAAAGCTTTTTGAAAACAACTAGAAAAGCCATCTCCTGATCCTCATCCTGTAATTATCCCTTTCTTGCCTACCTCTTGCTGTTTTTGATAAGAGCCATTAGGGTAATAATTACCGACTCGACTAATGTATTAATAACTCTGTGGATGTCCTCAGTCACAGGCTGTGTCAGACTTTTATTAATGGCCTGCTTCAGCTGTCCAAACTGCAGCTAGCTGCAAATGTGTGCAAGGTGTAGGAACAAAGACTTTTCATTTTGCTCATGGTCATTTCCCTTTTTAGGAACTTGAAATGAAATACTGTGTGTATCCTGTATATCCTAAGAATGTACGTCAGCTGCAAAGCCTGAAATAGACATAGTTTTGCTGCCCTAAATATTTGATTCTTGAGTCAAGTTATTATAATTGCTAGACATCCTTTCTTAAATATAGCAGGGCAGTCAGTAGAACTGAGCATTGGAAATAAACGCCACGTTCGGATGTAGCCGTTTCTATTTGATTTTTCTTTCTTTTTTTTTTTTTATAATATCCTCGGGCTTGGTGTGTGCCACGGAACAATGAGATATTTTATTCATTTCAAGTCATGCAGCTTTTAGGGAGACGTGACAAAGACGTCTTTGGGAGAGGGGAAGGTGTTTCTAGCAGTTCAGGGGGTGGTTAGGACAGAAGACAACCCGTGACACGCCCTTTTGTAAACCCATCATTAATCAGCCGTTGCCCTGGCTCTACCTGAGAAGCGGTTTCAGAATCAGCCGTGAGGGCAAATACATTTGCCACAGACAAAAGCACATATTAGGGGACCGAACTGCCTTTGAACTGTTCGATAACTTATCTTCGACAAGCAGGGCGCTGAGCTCAAGTCGCGAGCCTTCCCTGACATCGGCAGAAATAGCCTTGGGATAAAAATATCCTCAAGCAGTCCTGCTTGGTACATGCTCGAGTCGGGGGGAGAAATGAAGAGCTCAAAGTCCACGTGTGTGTTGCAGGTGTCCTTAGGGGTGTGGGATGTCCACTGCCCAGCCTTCTTGATGATTAGGATTCAGTCTACTTGTCACGTTGTCTGCCTTTAGACAGTGGCCTTTAGAACGCAATTTTGCAATTTAATTTTGAAAGCAGCTCGATGTAGTTTGATTCGCCTGCTTCCTTGAACTTAAACTGAAGGAGGAGACAGAAATACACTCTGTTCATTTGAAGAAGTCACAGCGAAGGGAGCTTGCTGGTGGCTGTTTTGAGGACAATGGTGAACATTTAAAAATGCATCAAATATATCTCTGTCCTTATCATATCTATGGAGGGGGGTAGGCAAACAGAAGTGGCCCAGCTTGATAAAGACTGATAACACATCAACTTAACATCCAATACACCTGTTTTTCTCCATCAGTGCTGAATGTAGTCAACAGATATTTATCAAAAACTTACTACATATCTAGTGCTGGGCAAGCTGTTGGAAAAATAAGGGAGAGGGGACAGGCGTTTTTCTGCCCAAGTGTGCACTGACAGGTGCAGAAAAGATTGCAGTGTCTTGAGATAAACTCCAGGGAAGCCAACAGGGGACTCCACACTCAGAGACCAGGCACCCCTCCCAGGCCACCCAGTGGGGGAGAGGATGGCCCCAGAGGGTGCTTCCTGCAGGGGCTATCTTTGTTTCTTGTTTGTTTGTGTGTGTGTGTGTGTGTGTGTGTGTGTGTGAGAGAGAGAGAGAGAGAGAGAGTAGGGGAGTGGGGACAGAGAGAGAGGGAGGGAGAGACAATCCCAACCAGGCTCCAGAGCCCTATGTGGGGCTCGAACGCAGGAACCGTGAGATCATGACCCGAGCCGAAATCAAGAGGCATATGCTTAACCATCTGAGCCATCCAGGCGCCCCCACTATCTTTGTTTCTTTTGGTTTGGGGATTGCAAAAGCAGAGGCATGGATGAACCCTACTGCTCAGTTCCTGGCTGATGACCCGCGTGTGCCAACGTAAGGACCCTTTCGTATTTCGATTTATTTATATATTTGTCTATTTCCTGATTTATTCACCTATCTCGCCCTACCCCACTCCCATCTCTCCTGGCCTCACTGTCAGCCACAATTCTATTCTGGTTAGTTTTTACCTTTGCATATCTTCAAACTGTGTGCATTGTTGTTTTGTGTGCACGCATTTTAATTCCTCCAAGTGGCATTGTTTTTATGTCCTATTCTGTTTCCCACTTTGTCATCATGCACTGTGTTGTTAATACGAATCCATCATGCCACCTGTCCATTACTTCCAATGACTGCCCAACCCGCCCCCTCTCTCCATATACCATCCTGATGACAGAACTGCAGGTGATCTGACTCTGGGCCACCACACATGAATGTCCTTGGGAGGTGGTCTGTTAGAGCATCTAAGACACATGCATTTTTTTTTTTTTACTAAAAACGATTTAGCTGGTATTTTCTAACACATGCCTTGGAGATAATACAAAGATGGAAAGCACACAATCTTTTTCCTCTGTAAACTATAGTTGGGGTGGGGAGGAAGATATGTGATCGAAATATTCTAGCAAAGTAAATACTTTGATAAAAACAAGAAAAGTGAAATAAATGAATAAAAACAAAAACAAAAACAAAACAGTGTTAGATCAGAGATTCTCCGATGTAAGAGAAAGTCATGGGCTCTCGTCAAGAACTTACCATAGGCTAGGGTTTTTTGCTAAGAATTTCCCAAGCATTGAACCACCTTCCTGCTAAGTATGGGCGAGGGTGGGAGATTTCCAAGGGCAAAAGCTACGAAGCTTGTTTGGAAAATGCAAGATTTATTTAGGAAGGTAGAATTTTGGGGGGCGCCCAGGTAGCTCAGTCGGTTAAACATCCGACTTCGGCTAAGGTCATGGCTCTCACGGTTCGTGGGTTCGAGCCCCGTGTCGGGTTCTGTGCTGACATCTCAGAGCCTGGAACCTGCTTCAGATTCTGTGTCTCCCTGTCTCTCTGCCCCTCCCCTGCTCGTGCTCGCTCTCTCTCTCTCCCAAAAGTAAATAACAAACATAAATTATTTTTTTTAAAGATGGAAATTTTTCAGACATAGCTAGGGGGCAGAAAGAACACTATAGTCACAGCAAACCTAAAGAAAAAAGGATTGTTGTTGGAACCTTGCAGGACATTTCAGGGAACAGAAATTGGGACCATTTGAGGCTACACACGGAGGACATAGGGAGGGGCAGACATTTCTTAGAAATCCACAGCACGTGATGTATCATTTAATGTTGTCTTAAATTATGAACAGAGATGCTTTCCTATTAACTAACCCGACAAACCACTAAGATGGGCCATGCAATATTCTAAAATCTGGGATCCCAGAAGTGAACCAAACAGCCCCAGGCAGGGTCACCATCCTCCCGGAATCTGCAGGCTAGTGGGTAAAAGTGGGCGATAAGTAAGTAAAAATGTAGCAGACCAACACATAAGCAAACGGCACTAGAAATGTCTGATAACATGCACTTGCTCTCAGGATATCCTGGCATGAATTAGAAAGAACTGCCCCCTCTGGGTGGACAGAGTAGGGACGAGAAGTACCACTCGGTCTGTGATGAAAAGCTTGTCTACTCAACAGCACCCTTTACTCATACAAAGACGCTGTTCCTCTAGCATGAAGGAGGAGTCTGTAGGTCAGATTGCAGCACCCCACCCTCCTGGCTTGGACCCATGGCCACGCCCCAACCACACAGCTCAGAAGCAGCCCACACAAGGAAAAGAGTGGCCGAGGGTCGACGTGCTAACATGAGCTGGGGGGGGGGGTCTCGCTGACATAGCGATATCCGTCCTGCCATCCCAAAGTGGAGAAAGGAGCCAGCCGTGCTGAGAAGAGGGAACAGCATTCCAGAGAGTGGGGCCAACAAAGGCACACGCTCCAGCAAAGGGCTCCTATGGTTCACAGAACCAAAGGCCAGTTTCTCAAGGAGAGAGGAGATGAAGGCGGCCCAGTTACGTAATTTAATTCGAGAATGAGGTTAGTAAGACTCTGTTGAACACACCGGTTTAAAACACAGAAGGGTGCCTGGGGGACTCCGTCGGTCAAGCGTCCGACTTCAGCCCAGGTCATGATCTCACGGTCCGTGAGTTCGAGCCCCGCGTCGGGCTCTGTGCTGACAGCTCGGAGCCTGGAGCCTGGTTCAGATTCTGTGTCTCCCTCTCTCTCTGCCCCTCCCCTACTCATGCTCTGTCTCTCTGTGTCTCAAAAATAAATAAAAACATTTTTTAAGAAAAGATATAAAACACAGAGACATACATTTAGGCTACAAAACCCTGATTTATGGAATCAAGATCCTGGAATGTTATCATTGAAAGGGACTTTGTAGTTCAAGCATTTTTTCTTATTTAAATAGAAAAGAAAAGATATGATAGAGGATAAAAATATGGACCCAAAACATAAAATTATATTAGAACACTAAAAGAGCTGATCACTAAAAGAGCAAGATAAGAGGACATTTACAACAAAAATATATCCTTTCTAGATAAATGGACAAGTCGCGAGTTCAAACTCTCAAGAGAAAAACAAATGTAATTACTTAATCTTTGTATACCTGAACATATTAGGCATCACAAACCCCATTTTATTAGGAAGTGGAAATTTGACCTAGGTCTAATTGGTGGCTCCGCTCCCCTCTTTCTAAGTCCCAGGACACATATGCTATCCGGAGCCGTTGACAGTGCTGGGGACAGAGACGGATGGTGGGTTCCATCTTTACTCACCGCTCGTTGCCACCCTTCCACACTGGTGTGTATGGCAAGATGCTTGTCCCCTCGTGGTGGGGACCCTCAGTGACAGCTCTTGGGTCTTGTCTGAACTACCTTCAGGCCCACGGCAAACGTTCCTTCCCATGTCACTCAGGGTGAGTGGATTCTGCAAAACCACCTAAGGCTTTCTGCCCCATCGCACGGTCTGATGATCTGATGGCCGGATGGTCTTTTTCACACCATCGCATTCACAGGGGAGACCAAGGGCTTGCCCACTTCCTGGCCTTGGTCTCTGACTCTCCCACCCTTCGTTCCTCAGTCCCTGTGTTAAGATACTTCATCCATTTCCCCCCGCCCCCGGGGAACCACCAGCTCCTCTGCTCTCTTCCCTGTTACCTCGCATGTGACAAGTTATGTCTGACTTATTAAATAGTATTCTGGATCTTTCCTTTTACCCCCAGATCACCCAAATCTGTCATCTGTATTCTCTGCATTCTGCTGTGACAGCACTCGCTGCCCGACAAAGGGAGGTCAATAGAGTGATAAGACATATTACTCAAGAAAATTAAGTCCACATTGATTGATAATACAGCCAACTATTTTCCCACCACGTATGACTTCTCAAAAGAAAATAATGTTTAAGACAAACTGCGTGTTGTTCAACCCTGTTGCAACTCCACGTAACCTAGTAGGTCTTAAATATTTTGTAATTACACGTCTAAATTGTAAATTGCTTCCCTCAAGTGCAAATACACATTAGTACAGACACTACTGGATAATGTACGTGTATTTCTCTAAAATTAGATTAAATATTGATCTCAGAACAACCCACATACACTCGAATGTAGCTAAGGCTCTATGACATGATGGGATATTCACCTAAGCCAAATGACAGAGGGAAGACCTTTTTTTACAGGAGGATGCCCTGGTTCTTCAAAGAGCATACAGGGCTGTCCTTTACTTGGTGTAACATTTAAATTATGTGTTGAACCATGAGAATTAAGAGATTTTGAAATATTCAAATAAACGTCACTTTCATCAAGTCACAGTTACGGAGAAGTTATCCCGACAAAATCACTGTGTCCTCGCCTCTGTTCTGAGGAAATTAACTGATCTAGACCTTGTTAACATTTTTTTTCCCCACATGGTCAAACATTTCCCATGTTAAGTTGAGCACCTCCACCATATTGGAAACTGCTTTGGTCACCGAAAATGTTAAGAGGAAAAAACCACCAGTCTAGCTGGAGAGACAAACAGGGAAATCAACCATTAAAATCCAATGTAAAAGTCTATAACAGTGGTAACTCCATGATGGTGTGGATCATAATAGAGTGGCTGTGTATGCCAGCTAAAGTTGGCGAATTCTCAGAGAAAGGCTAATATTTAATGGGCCTTAAAGGATGAGTAGGAGTTTGCTAAGAATGAACAAGGGGAAATCTTCCAGCTCAGGTTTTCTTTAATCTTTTTATGACCCTGAACCTCTTCGACAGTCTAGTGAAACCTATAAACTCCTTTGCAAAATAAGGACTTTTAAGCATTAAAATATGATATGATATTGAAATGCATAGAAGCAAATACCTAGACTTACAATTATAAGGTGTTTTTTTATTAAAAAAAATTTTTAACGCTTATTTTTGAGACAGAGAGAGACAGAGCATGAACGGGGGAGGGTCAGAGAGAGAGAGAGAGGGAGCCACAGAACCTGAAACA
Organism: Lynx rufus; assembly: GCF_022079265.1. Lineage (NCBI taxonomy): Eukaryota > Metazoa > Chordata > Mammalia > Carnivora > Felidae > Lynx > Lynx rufus. The sequence continues at coordinate 131,655,327 of NW_025814896.1, forward strand.
GGCTCCAGGCTCCGAGCTGTCAGCACAGAGCCCTACGCGGGGCTCGAACTCACGGACCGTGAGATCATGACCTGAGCCGAAGTCGGAGGCTTAACCGACTGAGCCACCCAGGCACCCCAATTATAAGGTTTTAAAATGTTATATTAGAATACAATTTTAAAATATTCAAAAAATTGTAATATCTTGCCCCTGTCAGTGTGTTAATAGATCTTGTGAAACACAATCTCCTAGCAGGGATCTTATGACTGTCACATTTTTAAAATAGTGGCTAGGATACACAGTTATTTCAAGTTATCTACCATAGTTATGTGATGCAGACAAAAGAAAAAATCTATGCTCAGGGCGCCTGGGTGGCTTAGTCAGTTGAGCATCAAACTCTTGATTTCTGCTCAGGTCATGATCCTAGGGGCATGAGATCGAGCCCCACATCGGCTTCGCACTGGGCATGGAAGCTGCTTGAGATTCTCTCTCTGTCCCCCTCTGTTCCTCCCCAGCTCATGTGTGCACTCACATGCTTTCTCTCTCTCTCTCTCTCTCTCTCTCTCTCTCTCTCTCAGAAAAAATTCTATGCCGTTACTGACAAAATCAAAGTTGTTACTAATACCATCTCTGTGATGTGTTGCAAAATGCATAATAGAAAAAATGGTAAATTTTAGTTGATGTGAGTGAAAATAAACCAGAAAGTATTCTTTTCCAAGTTCACAAGCCCTCGATCTGCAGATGCAGTGGGGATGTGGGGACCCCAGATCAAGGATCGCGGTGCTGGAAAGACTGAATGACTGGTTAAGTGCAAACATCAGGAAGCATGAGAGAACACGGCAGGACTTGGAGGAGAGAGAATCTGGCCTGATTAAAGCTCCGAGTGTGAACAAACGGATCAAGATGAAACCAGGTTATGAAGCCTTGTATGCAGATTAAATCATTTTGACGCTATCTTTTTGACATGGGAAGCCTCAAAACGATTTTAAGCAGCAGAGGCGCAATGTCATATTTGGGTCTTGGAAGTTAAACCTGATATCAAATTAGGGGATATTCTGTACAGTTCTTCGGCTTTTTTTAAAGTATACCTGTGTGAGGACACATAGCACAAATGAGGATTTATTTCATTTCCAAATGTTCTTAAATCCATTCTTTTTCTATATGTAGTAAAGAAGTCACCAGGGTCAAGATAAAATGACATCGTGGCACTGCCCTTATTGGCATTTAGCAATTCTTGGGGAAATTTAAGCAGTTTAAAAATATCTGGGGAATGTTCCCACCTGTCTGTTTCAGTATTCCGAGAATTTTCTTGAACCTCAATTGGCTTTCCCTTTAACTCTCTGCTCCTCTAACCCCCATCACGGGGGGGAAGAAAAGTATAAATGCTAAGAGCTTCCTGATCCAAAGGCACATGGTTGGCATTTAAATTTCACTGGAAAGAGCAACCTCCTCTAATATTGGTTAGGCTTTGAAAATATCTATGAATGAAGGCCCACATACCCTATACTCATATGTTTAAAAGTTACAAACCAAGCCAAACATTTGTTCAATAGAATAACCTCCAAGTCCTTACTTGACAAAATCTCAGAATGACCCAGAAGGCTATGGAGAACCATCAGTCCCCCAGCCCACCCTCCCTTTCTCTCCACCCACGAACCTTCTAACCAAATGATCTGTGTGCACTCTCTTCCAGCAGTCAAGTCTGGGTCTTTCCTCATGTCCAAGGGTATGACCACCAATGGCACAATCAGCCGGTAGCTACACAGACCAAGGAAGGATGCCTGTGCCAGTCTTGGAAAGGACAACTTAGTCTGGACAACTTGGGCAGAGAATTGCAAGATCCTAGGTCTGTTGAGAATGGGTAGAAGGTAGGGGAACAATTTCTCACCCCTCGGGGAAGATTGTGAGAACAGACTGTAAAGTGTGGAGCCCTGGACAAGAAGCCCTCTCGTCCAAGTTCAGTACTGCTTGTATGAAGGTAGGAGTTTTTCATTTTGGGCTCATTTTACGGAAAGATGGAGAAAATTGATATAACTATAGTGATTACACTGATGTAGTAACTGGTTTACATACCTAGTCACTAATTTGTTCTCATAAATGTATTGATCATCTATTATGACATATTTGTTGCAGTATATGACCTAGCAGCCCTGGAAAGGCAAAATGACTTTTCCAAGAATGCACAGCTATTCAATTCCAGATTCAAGATTCAACCAAATGGATTTAAAAAAATTTTTTTAATGTTTATTTATTTTTGAGACAGAGAGAGACACAGCATGAGCAGGGAAGGGGCAGAGAGAGAGGGAGACACAGGATGTGAAGCAGGCTCCAGGCTCTGAGCTGTCAGCACAGAGCCCGACACGGGGCTCGAACTCACGAGCCGTGAGATCATGACCTGAGCCGAAGTCGGACGCTTAACTGACTGAGCCACCCAGGCGCCCCCAACCAAATGGATTTTAAAGTCAATATCGTTGTCCCTTATCCCAAGCTTTAAGACCCCAAATGGGATACAATACTCCAAACTTTATTATTTATTTGTCGTCAGGGCCCAGACAAACTGTTTTTGTTTGTTTTATTTGAGAGACCGAAAGAGAGAGCACATGAGAGACAGAGAGAGATAGAAAGAGAATCCTAAGCAGGCTCCATGCACAGTGCAGAACCCGACAGGGGGACTCAATCCCATGACCCTGGGATCATGACCTGAGCTGAAACCAAGGATCGGACATTCAACCAGCTGAGCCACCCGGGCACCCCTACACAAACTGTTTTGAAAGTTCTTAAAGGTCAGTAAATCTTTATAACTTTCAGATAATTTGTGGATTTGCTTTCTAGGAACAGTAAAAGTCATTTGATTCCTAACAAGCTTAAGTAATATGGGAGGTCAAAGTTACTCAAACCATCTCCTTCACAGCCTGTTGTGTGACTGGCACCTTATTTTGTTACCATTTTTCATATGATTTTAATATTAGTTTGCTTCCCACCTCAGATGGGAAACCGAGTCTCAGGTATTTGCCCAGTGAAACACAATCAGGAAAGGATAGGGACCCAAATATTTCAGATACCACATCCATTTTCTTTCCATTAAACCACAATGTATCCTAAGTGAAATCATTAAGCTAGCAGGCAAATGGAAAATTATTATGCTGTGGGGTTACAGTGAAGCCGTTCTCATCCACGGATACCCATGTCTAGGAGAAAGTTTCATTGGATAAGGAGTGTGAAATTAGAAAATGTCAATGAGTATTGTTTGTTTAATGAATCAATTACATTAGATCAAGGGTTACATATCAGATATTTTCTCTGGCGTCATTTTTCCACATCTCCAGAGCTATTCAATTATTTAGAGATACTTTTATTCATTAAAAATACATTCCATGCATATTATGTCACAAATCAGTTGTGTGTGTGTGTGTGTGTGTGTGTGTGTGTAGCTACCTCTCCATTGAGCACTAATTCATCCTTCAAGCTTGTATCACTTAGTATCACTTCCCAAACTGCCCTGATCTATCAAGTTAAAACTGATGATTCCCTCTTTGTACCTCCATTGTTTACTTCAGAAACATCAATGACAGCAATTCTAACAAATGTTTGCATTATTTATTTTGGGGATTGTCTCTCTCGCCAGACTCAGAGGTACCTAAAGACAGTAACTATGTCTTCTTACTTTGGTTTTTCTCACTATCTAGCACAGCAACAAATACAGAGAAGACACACAAGTGTTTTTTTTTTAAATACAAATTTTAATCTAGTTGCCATTTATTTTCAAATGGCCTCATTTTGCCGGTCTTATTATTACACCGAATTATTTTTTTCTAATTCTTTTTAACATGTATTCATTTTTGAGAGACAGAGAGAGACAGAGCGCAAATGTGGAAGGGGCAGAGGGAGAGGGAGACACAGAATTCGAAGCAGGCTCCAGGCTCCAAGCTGTCAGCACGGAGCCCGACGAGGGGCTCAAACTCACAGACTACAAGATCATGACCTGAGCCCAACCAACTGAGCCACCCAGGCGCCTTTCATTACACCAAATTAAATCAGATTCAAAACAAAAGCAGTATTTGCGGAGAATATATTGTGTGCTGGGCACAATACTTTTTCCGTCTCAGCTGGTTTTAAATGGTAATTTCAGATGATTTCATCTTCTTCTGGTCAATGTCCATCTCTTGATTTGTTGACAGGTGTGCCGATCTGTGCGCACGTGTGGTGCATATGCGTGTGCTTGTGTGTGTGTATATGTGTGTGTGCATATGCGTGTGCTTGTGTGTGTGTATGTGTGTGTGTGCGTATGCGTGGGTGCATATATTTGTATGTGTGTGTAGTTTGCATGTGTGCATATGCATGCGTGCATGGGTGTGTGTGCACCGGGCACTCCTGAGGAGACGGAGAAGTTTGTGCGCTGCCGGAAGTATTCCTCCATTATTCCTCTCTGCCATGCCGCGAGCACCGGGAAAGCACGGTCAGGTGAGCCCCGCTGGGTGTCCGTGTGGCAGTGTCTGGGTGTGTGAGACCATGCTCATCTCCGTGATCAAAACTTGTTGGTGACTTTGACCCACAGCTGCAGCACCGAGATTGCATTTTCCTCCTTTATCGCTATGGATAGTCTCCCTAATCTGACTGTGAAAACGTTGACTACCAACCCTTCTCTAGCCCTGTAGAACCGGGTCCTTGAGCTCAACTAAACAGACTGGATCTTTCAGGGCAGAGATTCTAGGGACTGACATGTCTACAGCATGGGAATGGCTCATTTTTTAAGCCAATTTTATGTGCCAGCCCTCAGCCAAATGTAGTGGAGGGCAATAAATTCAATAAGATCCCTGCTCTCCGAAGTCTAGTTGGGGAGACAGATGCAGAGGTAGATTCTCCCCGTTCCCCTTGGTGACTGCAGTGAGGGAGCCACGGACATGGGATGAGGGACGTCAGCGCTAGCCCAGCCTACGGAGCCCTGGGAGGGGATGCCTAGGAGATGATGCCTGAGCTGAGCGTTCAAAGTTAAGACGTAGCCATCCTGGTAATTATGGGGACGAGAACGAGGCGCAGGGGATGCCCGACAGAGCAGACGTTGGGACAAAGAAAGTAACGCGAAGCTGCACGATGTGTGTCACTGCAGCGACATCTAGTTCAGTGCTGATTGTATGACGTGAACCCAACGGTCCGTGTCCTCTTTCGTAAACTCTAATAGCAAAGGGCCTCAGCAGCAGGCAGGCGCAGGCTTCTCTCCCATTTCATATTAGCTGTGTCCATGGGGTCAGCTACAGCGGCCGTATCGCCTCTAGTCTAGATTCTAAGCTAAAGAAGCAGCCCCTCTGTGCAAAATGTCATTCTCACGGGCGGCTGGGGAAGAGCGATGCTGGAACCACGCAAGTCACTGAAAGTGTCTAGCCGGGCACAAAGCATGGCTTGCTTTCTCTCCTCATCCACTGGCCAGATTGTGTCACCTGACCCAGCCTGACATGGTGAAGGAAAGGAATTCTGTTTCAAGCGGTCAACTCCTGGCCAAGGAGGGGGGTGCACAGTCCTCTTAAAGGCAGGGAATTCTGGGAAAAGAGAATACAGTAGTCGGAGTCTGGTGGATCTTCGACAGGGGAAGATGATTTTCCCCTGAGGGATGCCCCTGAAAGCAAGCGTCAGGGCACGACCCTGGGCTCCCAGGACTGGGCACTTGTCTGCTTGGGCTGTCTTAATAAAATACCACTGCCTGGGGGACTTAAGCAACAGAAACGTAAAACGACCAAACAACAGCCAGAAAATATATTTTCTTGCAGTTCTTTTTTTTTAAATTTTTTTTTCAACGTTTATTTATTTTTGGGACAGAGAGAGACAGAGCATGAACGGGCGAGGGGCAGTGAGAGAGGGAGACACAGAATCGGAAACAGGCTCCAGGCTCTGAGCCATCAGCCCAGAGCCCGACGCGGGGCTCGAACTCACGGACCGCGAGATCGTGACCTGGCTGAAGTCGGACGCTTAACCGACTGCGCCACCCAGGCGCCCCTTCTTGCAGTTCTTAAGGCTGGAAATCCAAGGTAAAGATTCCAGCTGATCCGGCTTCTGGTGAGGAACCTCTTTCTGACTCGCACACAGCAAGTGTCCTCCAGGAGACTGTCCTCGGTGCGTGCACAAGGGACAAGCAGGAGCCAGTTCTCTGGCGTCTCTTCTCCTAAGGACACTAATCCCATCAGATCAGGGCCCCCCCCCCACCCGCCACTGCCCGATGACCTCATTCAACCCGAGTCGCTTCCTTAGAGGCCCCCGTCTCCAAATAGGGCCACACTGAGGGTAAGTTCTTCAAAATATGAGTTTGAGGACATAAACATTTAGTCTATTGTAGATCCCCTCTTAAAAATCGTACCAAGTAGCTCCGAGCTTAGGAGCCAGAAGTGAAAGTAGAGAGGCCCTTCCTCTGTGCCCCCTTGATGGCAGTGAGGACGTGGGCACAGGCTGTTGCATAACCTTTGGGTGACTTTCAGGTCAGTGTTCTTGTCTCCATCATTTGGAATTACTTGTATGTGGTCTTTTTGCAAACATAGAACCTATGCCCATATCATTCCAACGTTCTGAAACATCCACTCTATCTTTTTAAGTTAACTCATTATCACTTACCTTGCTATTTATGTTTGTGTTTTAAGTGATCTGGGGCGCCTGGGGGGGGGGGGTGGCTCAGTCAGTTGAGCGCCCGACTCTTGATTTCGGCTCAGGTCGTGATCTCGCAGTTCGTGTGTCCGAGCCCCGAGGCAGGCTCTGCGCTGAGCGCGTAGCCTGCTTGCTATTCTCTCTCTCCTTCTCTCTCTGCTCCTCCCCGACTTGCACTCTCTCTCTCTCTCTCTCAAAGTAAATAAAGAAGCTTAAAAAAAAAGTGATCTATTTCATAAAACCCAATCAAATGCCCCTTCTTCCAATTTAGCTCCCCCAAGGCCCTCGTGACTGATTTCACCTTACCCGCGGCTTCCTTGTGGTCACTTTCCCAATTATTTGGCAGTTCTTTGCGTGTTTGAATTTCTTCTCTTTCTGAAAACGTTAAATGAAGTCATCTCTGTCTCCCGAACTCTTGCACAGGCTCTAACTGGGTCAGTGTAAAAAACATGCACGAATGAATAAATGGATGCAGAATCCAGAGCGTAACCCAGCTCCCTCCAAGGAAATTTGCGTGCTTCGCTTGACCATTGCTTCCTTCTCCGAAATATCCAAAACCGTGCATTAGCGGGATTTGAGGCATGACCCGGAGGAAGGGAGAAGGGAAAGGAAGAGAAACCTTCCTAAATGCGCCAGACCCCATCCGATGGCTTGGTCATTACTGTCCTGGCTTCTGCTCCTCAGAGCTTATACCCTCTGCCTGTCTCTGGGCCGTCAAAGGGCTCTTTGCAACTGGCAATCTAATTAGGCAGCCCGGAGGACCACGGAGGACCAGGGCAGGCTCACTCGAGCTCGTTAAAAGCTCCCGTCTCCTGCTTGGGAAATTGCTCTCCGTTTTACCAGCACCGTTCGCGTTTTGCGGCTCCCAGGGGGTAGAGGGCCGCGCTGGTTGAATTCCTGGCTAAGCCATTTGGCCCAGAGCCTCCATAAAACCTCGGCCCCAGCCTTCCTGACTTGGGCTTTCCTCATTAAACCTGCAGACAGGAGCCTGCTGTGTGGCCGGCAGAGGCCTAGGTGAGACAGACTGCTCTCCTCTCCCTGAGGGCCCAGGGCGAAACAGAAGCCAGGGTGGCGGGGCGGGAGACAGTGGGGGCTGCTGCGGGGAGGGAGCGAGGTCGCGCAGAAGATAGAGACGTGCAAACCGGCCGCCCCGATCTCCAAAGACAACACGGGCCCCCTTCCTGAGGGTTGATGGTCCCCTGCTTGGAAGAGCTCACAGTAGTCATCTCCCTCCCGCCTGGAACGTGAGACTGAACCAGGTTTGCATTTTGAGGATGGTCCGTGCAGTCCCTGGAGGGCCCTCTCGCTGCCCAAGAAGGGCTGCAAGCCGGCCCGCAGGGAGAGGAAGGAGCAGGTGATGTGGTCACAGCGTCCCCCCAGCGTGCTCACAAGGTGCCTAGCAGCCACCAGAGTGAACTTGGACTCTCTGCTCTGTGAGTGCCCTCCAGCAGCTCTCTGCTTTTCCGGATGAAGCATCGATGCATTGGCTTAGCGTCCAAAGACACCCGAGAGCAGGTCGTGGCCTCTCCCGCCGGCCTCTGCCTTCTCTGCCCCGCTCTGGGCACAGTGCTCCCTGCCAGGCAAAGTGGGGTCTCCCCAAATCCTCGCGTTTAGGGGGCTTCATGGTGCTGGCACAGAGTGCAGAGGAATCAGGACAGGTGGAGCTCTAGATGGAGGCCAGGAGCCAGGAGCTGCGGCCAAGGGCTGGGAAGCTAAATCGTCCCAGAGATGGGGGCAGGGAGCAGAGAATAGTCTGTCGACTCTAGCACCCGTTCCAAACCATCCGATGGGCATGCTTTTCGCAGGGGAAGCGTTTGGGAGAAAGAAAAGGGTGAATTTCTCATCCGATACAGGGAGCTGTGGAAGGAGCCACAATAGGAGACCGTAAAATAATCCTTGGCTCGACTTGAGAGGAGTGAGATCAGAACACGAAGGGGCCAGGAGGAGCGCCAGGTCTTCCCCGCCGACTCCCAACCGTCTTTCGGCTTCCACTGCGTAAGGGATGGGGCGAGTCCTAGTTCCTTGAAACCCTAAGAGCAGGGAGGCTCTACTGAGGCACCGGCCCCAGCCACACAGCCCTCCCCCTGGAAAGCCAGAAGGAGAGGGTCTCCCGAGTTGCCCCTTATCCCTTGCAAGCGGCAAGGGCGCTGGCCACAACACGGTGCCGTTCGGTGGGCACCACCTTCAGTATATGGAGCACTTAATGGGGTCTAGCGAGAGTTTATGAGTTTTGCACCCCGGACGTGCCTGGCATCCAACGCAGCTCCCCCTTTGTGCATGAGGCCACCTCAGGCAAGTTCCTTAGCCTCACCGGATTGCACTTCTTCAAATGTAAACTGAGGCAGGGATCCCCCCTTGACGGTGGCTGAAGGATCCCAGATTACCCTCATGAAGTGATTTGCACAATGCCTGGGGCACGGCGGGTGCTACATTGTTGGCAGCTGGAGGTATGTTCGTGGGTGCAGAAATTCAGGAAGGAAGTAATAAGTAGGTTACTCCCTAGCATGTCTTCCAGCTCTCATGCTCTGGAATCTGTATCGTGACAGAGACCTTGGAGTATTTAAATCAGGGTCTCCAAAAGGTGCCTGAGTGCTTCCCGGAACCCAAGACCTAGGCTGGAGGGGAGCTAAAACGACTTCTGCGTCTCTAATTTCGAGTTGCCGTGACTGATGACCTATTCCCCACCCCTGGAGGCTGTGTTCGCTTCTGGCACTCCAGATGAAATCATGAGGTGTTTGGGATGAATGTATTTAAAGGTTCCCTAAACGACAGGTAGCTTTCCGAAGGCCATTCCGAAAGGGCGGAAGTGCCCAAGAACCCCGGCTCTGCCCCTCAATTACCGTTTTTCCACTTCTACTTAAGTATATTTGAGACACAGCTAATTTTACTGCCTACACCTGTCACAGGCTAGCATTTAAAATCACAGAAAGGTGACCAAGCGGCGTTGTGTCCGACTCTATAAATAACAACAGCTACCACTGACCGAGTACTCCTGTATCCCTTTGTCTAGTGTTGTCTACGTAGGGGCTCCAATTCTCATACTAGCCTTGTTAGGTAAGTCTAAGAGCTCAGAGGGGTTACGTAATTTCCGAGCATGATTCAGCGAGTGCCTTTTAGGGTCACAGTTCAAATCTACTCCATTCTGCCTTCGAAGCCCACATGTTTTCTACTATTCTGCACAATCCCTCGAAGGCACTGAGACAATGCAAACAAGGTGAATACATAGGATACACCTGGTAACTTGGAGTTGTAACTTCAGCTCTGAAACTTACTTGGGGGGCAGTGAATGGAGCCACCATATTTGACGTGGCCACTGGTTCCCACATGAAGCTGGGCATCGAAATTTTGTCCTGTCATCATTCGTTTCTTTTGTGCACATCGAGCTCCACCTCAGCCATACCGAATCAGAATCTCCAGAAGTGAGTCTCGAAATCCATATTTTGATGTCACTCCCAATGCGGTTCTCTGATATAACCAACCCAAGGAAAGACACAGGAAGCCACCGGTGGGTGAAAAAAGTGTACTGTATCTTTAAGATCTGGTCACTCTGTTCTTCTCCCATATTTATGATTCGTTTGTTTTCACTTTAAATGCATGTCTTAATTACGGGGAAGTCAAAGCAAAACCGAAACCAAAAATGGCTCCTTAGTTCTCCTCTAAGGTTATATATATGTGCATAGGTAAGAATATATATTTATGACACAGAAATTTCGAAAGGAAGAGTAAAAGCCCGCCCATACCCATGCTTTCCCTCTCTTCAAAGATTACTACCATTGAAAAATTATTTACATTCCTGTTATACACACTGTTCTACATCTTGCCATTTGTGGAGATCTGTTGGTATGATCACACTAAGAGGTTTTTGTTTTTGTTTTTGTTTTTGTTTTTGTTTTTGTTTTTGTTTTGAGAGAGAGAAGGAGAGAGTGCACGCGCACATGGCATGCACACATGCATTATCTGGGGAGGGGCAGAAGAAGAGAGAGAATCTCAAGCAGGCTCCACACTCAACACAAAGCCCGACTCCGGACTCGATCTCATGACTCTGAGATCATGACCTGAGCCGAAATCAAGAGTCAGTTTGTCATCTGACTGGGCCACCCAGGCACCCCAAGATTTCCTGTTTTTACAATTTTTTAAAGTAGTCTCTACACCCAACGTGGGGCTCGAACCTACAACCCTGAAATCAAGAGTCACATCCTCTACCGACTGAGCCAGCCAGGCACCCCAAAGGTTCTTTTTTTTTTTTGTAAAGATTCCATAGTTTTCCGGAATGTGCCATAACTCATTTAAGCGGTCCCATATTGATCAATGCCTTATTTTATTTCAGGTTCTGTTTGTTTGCTGTTTACTTTTGAGAACGACGTTGCAACGCCTGTTCTTCTCCAGGGGATCCTGGGACACACGTGCAAGTGTTGACGTGAGGTAACTTTCCTAAATAGTGGCATTGCCATACCGAAAGCGAGCGCATTTTCAATGTTAATACATGTTATCAAATCATCATTCCGCCAAACACAAGACGGTTCATATTTTATGTGATCACCAGCCTTGCCATCCTCAAATGTAATGGAGACAAAGGATGAGACAATAAGGAAGCAGGTCCCCAAGGTAAATGGGGGAACGGACGCCTGACGCCAGTCTACGACCAGTATCCCGCCATGAGCTCGCTGAACTCGTGCAGTAAAACATTGAAAACACACATGCAGCGGAATATACACATGTACACGCAACGCACACGTATCCACATGTATATCTCTGCGTGTAGACACACATTGATACATGCTCCGAATACCACTGGAAACAAATACATCCCGCATGCGAATTGTGAACTTTCTTAAGGGACAAAGAATTGGTTGCTTGGAGAAAAGCATGCACGAAAGATTCCTTTTCACTCTTTCTTCTTTCGTTCTGTTGGAATGCTGTACACTCAGGCATTAGCTAGTCACCAAGTAAGTAAAATGAAAAGAATCTCAGAGAACAACCCTACGGACGCACCTAGCCTATGATTCAGCAATTTCTGCTCTCGAAAAATATTTTACAGCTAAGCTCAACCAGCGTAGGTACAGAATGAAGTATATTTAGAATTATTCCCTGAAGCATTGCTTATAATGATGAGAGATTAGAAATAGCCAAAACGTACGTGGATATGGACCAGTAGAAGCAATATTCGACACATTGAAATGCTCAGCATCCGCAGCAAAGAACGAATAATTTCATTGTATATCGATACGGACATTTCTCAGAGCTATGCTATCAAATGAAAAGGTTGACTGCAGGAAAATGTATGTGATGGCTACCATGTGTATAGAAAAGTAGCCCCAAATCCTGGCCACGTGCATGCATGTATGACAAATACAGCATACAGGTAAATATGTCATATATATGATGCAAATATGACATATATCATATCTACACACCAACAAGCAAACACACATTTAAAAAAATTTTTTTAAGTTTACTTAGTTTTGAGAGAGAGAGAGAGTGCTAGTGGCCGGGGGGAGCGGGGGCAGAGAGAGAGAGAGGAGAGAGAGACACAGAATACAAAGCAGGTTCCAGGCTCTGAGCTGTCAGCATAGAGCCCTACACGGGCTCACGAGCCGTGAGATCATGACCTGAGCCGAAGCCAGACACTTAACCAAATGAGCCCCCCAAGCGCCCCCCCACACACATGTATACACACATATGTACAAGCATATCCTTGTACTAGAATCAAGCACCTCTGCAAAGACACCCAAGTGGAGATACCAGCAGATGCCTCTAAAAATTGGGTGACAGGTGAGAAAGGATGAGGAGTCTTTGACTCCGTTGTCTTGTGTTCCTTCAGAACCCAAAATATAAATGAATAAATTAAAATTAGGGACGAACGTGTACGGGCCAAACATCCAACTCTTAGAACGCCGCACTCACTTCCTAATAATGTCATCTCAATGACAAGAGTGTTTCTTGGTCGTCATTTTTGCAAAGCGGACAAGTGAGAGAAGGGCGCCCTCGAAGGGGAAGACAGGATCCCACGGGGGAGCGAAGTCCTCCACCTGAGCTGGGGCTTCAGCAGGAGTCTACATGGACGTCCAACTAGATATCTGCCCAAGGTGACTTTGTTGAATGACGTTTCCCTTCTGTCACCTCCACATTTGATATTTGCCATCGCACATTCGTGAAGAGGAGTGGCCGCTTGGCGCTCCTCCGAGAGTGAAAGAGTCATGAAATGTCCCAGGGTTCTAGAGCAAAACTATTTGCAGGTGGCTTTGGAGACAGAGATTGGCACCCTCTCGAATGGTGTGTTTCTTTTAATCTCCCTTCATCTACTGGTGCTTGTGTGAACTGGAGTGCCTATCCTAAATGAAATGGTATCCCCCACCATTTATGTAAACGATTCAAATAACATTTTAATGCATATATATATACATATATACACACACATATACATATGCATATATATACATACATAGATATATACACTCTTGGAAACACACAGCATCTCAACTTCTCAGGGCAGTAAGCACACAAAGACGTAAATAACTCAGAAAGAGCTGCTGCTGAGTGAGGTCGTGAGAGGAGGGAAACCTCTCTTAATGCCTGGGCTCTTGTGCACAGATCTCATATATTTATGTGTGCTATTCATAGGCCTTTTCTACTTCCTTCAGATTCTTGGCCATGTGCCAGAGAGTTAAATTGATCTTCAGTTAAGAGATTTTTCACACATTTGTATAACTCCAGGTCTTAGACACCAAATTCAAACACGCTTATACTTTCAATGTAGCAGCTTAAATTTAACACAGTAAACATTTTATTAGATTTATTTTTTTTTTTCCTCTCTCTCTGCGTTACTTCTCCCCTTCTGTGTTAGTCTACTCCGGCTGCTCTAACAAGATACCGTAGAGTGGGTGGCTGAAACAACACACATTTCTTTCTCACAGTTCTGGAGGAGAGGAAGTCCAAGATCAAGGTGCTGGCAGATCTGGTTCCCGGTGCGAGCCCTCTTCCTGCTTGCAGACATCTGCCTCGACTCTAGCCTCACGGGGCGGGGGGAGGGGACATAAACAAGCCCTGGTCACTGTTCCTCTTCTTAGAAGGACACCGAGCCCATCGTGGGGGGTCCTACCCTCATGACTCATCTAAACCGAATTACCTTCCAAAGGCCTCACCTCCAAATGCCTTCAAAATGGCGCTTAGGGCTTTGGCACGTGGATTTGGGGATGATAGATGTTGAGTTCATAACATCTTCCTTTCACTCAGTCTCCTTCCTTCCCTCGATAAATATTTATGTTTTTGTTTTCCATGTTTTCAGGGTCTTCATCTCGGCCCTGGAATTATGGATCATGTCAGGACACAGAGAGAACCTGCCCTCAAGGAGCCCACAGCCCAGTGAGAAAGACAAGACCACGAACTCTGAGGCGGTGAAGCAGTTGCTGTGGTGTCAGAAGGCCGTGACGAGGACGATTGGCTCCGTGTAAACAGTCAGAAGGAAAGTGGTTCGGGAGCTTGGAAGTTCAGGTGGGATTCCAGACGTCCGGGGGGGGGGGGGAAGAGAGGCCTTCTGGGCATCAAGCAAATGCACAGAGACGCGAACTCGCGGGCTTGGTAAATCCACGGGACGGAGCACAGTAGGGCGCTTTGGTGGGAGACAGAAAGCAGGGGAAGGGGGAGCAGGAGGTAAAATGGAAATAACGGGCTGGGACCGGTTTGTCAATAGGTGCATATTTTACACAAGAAAATGTACCAATCCCTTGTACTTTTTAGATGAAAGTCGTGGGCAGTGCGTGGTGAAAAGTCCTGTTTGGAAACCCAAGAAGATCTGAGGCTACTGAGTTCTTACCAGTCAACGGCGAAGACAGCTTTTACCTCCACTCCCAGATTATCTTTCCCCCAAGACGTGCCCCCCCCACCCCCCCGCCCCGGGTGCCTGTCCAGAAGCAGATAGCACCTCGGGCAATCTCTTCTCCCTGCACACAGGGACTTTGCTCTCTAGTCTTATCACTCAGACCTCCATCAGCTGTCCCGTCAGCCCACCATGCAAGCTCCACTCTCCCCTCAGCTGAAGACAGAACTTTCTCTTCCTTGGTTTTCAGAGTGGGGGGCATCCTGTCACTTCTAAGAGCAGAAAGGCCTAGAACTTAAGGGCTACATGGAAACGCCTCACGGTGGAGCCTCTGGACGTTGGTCAGAAACTGTGCTCCTACTTTCCCGTTGTGTTTTCCCTTTAATGTCTTACGAAATGAAATCAGGTAATGATTATTCTTTCTAGAAATTGAAAATACTGATACACATTCTAAATAAATTTTTTTCAACGTTTTTTATTTATTTTTGGGACAGAGAGAGAGACAGAGCATGAACGGGGGAGGGGCAGAGAGAGAGGGAGACACAGAATCAGAAACAGGCTCCAGGCTCCGAGCCATCAGCCCAGAGCCTGACACGGGGCTCGAACTCACGGACCGCGAGATCGTGACCTGGCTGAAGTCGGACGCTTAACCGACTGTGCCACCCAGGCGCCCCCTGATACACATTCTCAGGAACACAAGCCAGAGTATCACTGCGCCCTCAAACACTCTCCCCTCCTCAACGTAGAGATTTCGAAGTAACAACAACGAAAACCCATGTTGAGCTCTATTTTCCATGGTTTCTAATACGTATGCCAAGTGGTCTGCATAGTCACATATATTTTCATACAGTGTCCGTTCTTCTAGGAATCATGCGTTGAGAAAGGAATCGCAAGGCGATCAAGCCAGGAGTGCTTCACTGTCCCCAAAGTCAGGAAAACTAAAAAGCAGCCCACATTTCTGTCTATTGAGGAGTAGTTGGATTGATTATCGTAGAACCACTCAGAATTACCACTTGTGGGAATGATGGCCACATAATTTTAAATGAAAAAGTGAGAAACAGTAGCGTACTGAATACGGTCGCATAAGCATCGACAAAATGGTAGAGAGGAAGGCTTCAGAATGTTAGCAGTAGCTACAGCTCAGTGGGATGTGATGCATGACTCTTATTTTCTCTTTTACAGGAAGAGGAGACATCAGGTCAGCAGCAGGAAAGACGGGCCAGTTGGGTGCCAGGCAGGACATGGTTAGGCCATGACTCCGCCTTAAAACTGAATAGTAAAAGGACGCCTGGGTGGCTCAGTCGGTTGAGGCTCTGACTTTGGCTCAGGTCATGATCTCACGGTTCATGAGTTTGAGCCCCGAGTTGGGCTCTGTGCTGACAGCTCAGAGCCTGGAGTCTGCTTTGGATTCTATGTCTCCTTCTCTGGGCCCCTCCCCTGCTTGTGCTCTGTCTCAAAAATAAATAAAGGTTAAAAAGTTTTAAAAAACCCTGAATAGTAAAGACATAAGGACATGTGTCTGATGGGGCCCAGGCCAAAGGGCCCAGGGGCAGGTGTGACGGCTGGCAACAGGGAAGGAGGGCGCACGGTTATTCCAGGTACCAACAAAACAGGGGACACATAAACAGACCGACGTTCCTAAAGGCTTAAAATGACTCGAGGCAAACAAAGACAATCAGTGATGCTAGAAGATTCAGGGTCTGGGATCCCAGTTCTAGACACAGTTGCTTCGTGGATTCCACCAAAGGCTTTCATCCCTAGTGTTTTTTTTCCAATTTTGGGAAAGACTCCGTTCCTGCAGTTACATCCTGTTAGGCCCTCCTGGAACAGTGATATTCTTTCATGAAAAAAACTTCTGACTTCACAGTGGTTACCATAGGAGGAAGGACTAGAAAAACCATTTTTAAAGTGATTTTTGCACGTTCTTTGGAAACTTTGCTTTGTTTAAAGAACTATCTAGGATGAAACTAATGGAGATTTCAGGTTTTGCTTTTATGAGCTGAGAACAGGGCTTTGCTGAAAAAAATTAAGGACATTCTGGTGTGAATCCTATGTTTGTTGTTTTAAAAGCTCTGTGCTAATACCAAAAGAATGTATTTCTGGTGGGAAGTGATATATTTCCATGGCTTCAGGGAACTTGACTTCTGTCCTAAAAATATATTTCCTTAGATATTATAAACAAAACACCTTAAACAATAAAAAAATGAAAATATGGCAAAAAACCTACAGCAAACAGCAATATTTTATATCCTTATCAGTTACAAAGGCATTGGATCTATAAGAAAAAATGAACATCCGTGCCCTATCCCTGCCGCAGAGTGTGCAAAGTGTATAAAAAGCAGTTTCCAAGACAAGATTTGGAGATGACAAATGCAAATACAAATGCTAACCTTGCTAGCGATCAAAGAAATGAGTAATAACCTATCAGTAAAATAAAATCTGCTCCTAGTACGTTGAATGTGTTGTGGTGTCTTTCTTAGTAAGACTTGATGTTGGTGAGCGTGAAAGACAATTGAGCGTCCCTACAACCCCCTGGTGTGGCACATTGCTGAGTCGGGTCTGCAGCACAATTTAAATTGGGCTTGAAACTAGCCATTCGAATCTTTGAAATTTATTATTTGTAAAAGCACAAATAGATGCATAAATCCACGTAGGTAGTCACTCGGGACGGCATTTTTGTAATAGCAAAAATAATCAAAACGAAGGGCACCCTTGATTGTTAAAATTTTTATTTAAAAAAATTTTTTTTCAATGTTTATTTTTGAGAGAGCGAGACACCGAGCATGAGCAGGGGAGGGGCAGAGAGAGAGGGAGACACAGAATCCGAAGCAGGCACCGGGCTCCGAGCCGTCAGCACAGAGCCTGACGCGGGGCTCGAACTCACGAACCGTGATATCATGACCTGAGCTGAAGCCGGATGCTCAACTGACTGAGCCACCCAGGCACGGGAGCATCCTCTGTTTTAAGGGGACCAAGAAGAGTGAAGCATTTCAGCCAAGGTCATGTGGCAGGTATGCAGTGTCAAAGGCAAACAAAGCCAGACACTAGGTAAGTTCATAAGGACAGATGCTAATCAGTAATGACTATTGAAATGGGCAAGATATGAGTGTCCAGCATGAACTGAAGTCAAGTTCTATTTGCCTAGAGGTGTCTGGGTGTTTTGAAGGCATAATGAGGAACTAGGGAGAGGGTGAACAGGGCTCAGTAGAGTCAGGAAAGGCAAGAATTACAAAAAGCGGGAAGGGGAGGGTTGGTCCATGTGAAACTCATCTGGGATCCTAACTGATGCTTAGGCTCCTTCCCCACCACAGAGGCTGGGAGTCGGGGACCCAGTCTTCGGCTGGAACACACAGTCTATTCTCTTAGCAGCCTTGAGTTTCCCAGGAAGGCACTTTGGGGGGGCGGGGGGAGGTTGCATCATGCTAGGGATGCAGCATGGAGCTGTTAGAGACTATGTGTGTGTTTGTTCGAGTCTTTACAGGTCAAGGGTGAAGTCTAGACATTGAGTGGGGCAGAGGGGTCAGAAGAGCCTGGCTAGAGTTTGGTCACTGAGACTCTTTGCCTGGGCAAGCTCCAGAGTAGAACCCAGTTCCCCTGTCCCCTGTTCTAATACTCCTTCTGCTTTCAGTACCAAGGATAAGAATGATAAGGAGATTAAGGAGAAAGAAAATGCTTGCCTATGAAAACAGTCTCCCCCTCACCTGTACCCTGTTTTCCTGGATCTTGATTAAAATGCCCAAAACTAGCCTTTCCTCCCGAATGGAGCATTCCCATCTGTTCTGTGGGGTTACTGCTCGAGTCTGAGTATTCAGTGG
This sequence comes from Lynx rufus, assembly GCF_022079265.1. NCBI lineage: Eukaryota > Metazoa > Chordata > Mammalia > Carnivora > Felidae > Lynx > Lynx rufus. The sequence goes on from NW_025814896.1 coordinate 131,673,564, forward strand.
GTTGAGATAAATTATGCCTGGTAGTCTCACCACAAAATGCTTAATAAGTTATCAGCTCAAATGTATGCCACATATACAATCCTGGGTGGTTCAACCTCTCACAGAGCTGACCAGTGAGATGCTTTCTTGGGTTATTAATTTCCTCAGCTCGCCTTGAGCAAACGCATTACTCACAAATCCTCTGTTGGTCAAGGATCTGAGAACAAATAGCATTGCAGAGCTGTTTTGTGTCTTCAAAACGTGACGTTTCGAGAACTTTCTGGGATCACTGTGAAGCTAGTGAAATCTGGGTGGGGTGGGGGGAAGCCAGCATTGGCTTTATAAACACCGTGTCTTTCCAATCAAGTTACTTAATATTTAGCCATCGCTGACAGCTTCTTCTTTGTATGCTTTTTTTTTTCCATTTTCCCTTTCCTCTTCTCTCTCTTCTTTGTCCTTCCTTCCTTCCTTCCTTCCTTCCTTCCTTCTTTCCCCACTTTTTTGCCTTCAACTCTCTAATTCACTTAGTAAACATTTGTGGCTCCCATTCATTGCCAGACCATGTGGTCACCTACTGGGAGACGGGCAAACATAGCACTTTGCATAGCACTACAGATGCATAGGCTTTGAGTCAGACAAGCCAAGAGCAGTTTGGGGGTCAATGTTAACTCGCTGCCTGACTGTGACCAAGTTGTGCCATCTCTACATATTCATTCACTTCACAAGCACACGTTGATTGTGGGCCCCTTATGTGTCTTGCGGTGTGTTAGATGTACCACTAGGGTTTTTAAAAATGCTTCATGGAACGGGCAAGTAGCTGGGCTATTTGGGATGATCACCCTTGGGCTATGGGGATGATCCAACCAAAAGACACATGTGACAGTGAGAACCTCATACCCGGCGTATGGTGGGCGCCTAATAAATATTTGCTTCCTGGTATTTTCTTTCAGCTTCCTAGACACCACACGAGTGTAGGTAAGACCCCGTCTTTGAAAGGATCTCATAGGCTAGCCTGAAAACGTGGATTTTTTAGGGGAAAAAAATATGCTTTATTTCGTACATCCTAAGTCCGACATTTTTCATGTTTTCCCATCTTTGAAGTCGGAAAGCTTGTCAAGGTTGCTGGGAGCCTGGCGGTGGCCGTGGTGCTGGTGGTGGTCACGGGTGGGACAGAGCTGTGCACACCCACCCCGCTCTAATCCGTTGGGTGTGTTATTAATACTCACTCACACGTGGGATTGAAAATATCGTCAAGGGGATCCTGTTATGATTCAGTGGTAAGACCAAAAGCCATTTGAGGGCACCAAAAAAAAGCACAAAAATAGAGAAGCGAGGCATTACTTTGGTATCAGCGAAGCCCACAGTCTTTGCCAGGGAAATAATTCAATAATAATCAAATCACCTTGCCGGCCTCACAGCACGCAGAAAGGTGCCACAGCTTGGAAGGAAGGGCACGCACAATGGGGAAGGGTTCTGCTTAGAAACGTTGCGTTACCCTCATAGGCAGTGCCCCGGATGGAAAGGCACAGACGTCTATGATGCCGATAACAAAGAAAGGCTTTGTGAACCAAACAAACAGCGACGACAACAACAACAAAAATCTGGGGTTCCAATGCTGACTCGGCCCTTTATCAGCTCCAGCAAAAGATGTCTCTTGCGCAAACTCTGTCTGCTCTGTTGAAAGGGGAGCGTCAATAACACGTACCCAAAGGGGTGGTTATAAAAATAAATCCAATAGACGCTGTGAAATGAAATGAGTTTTGGCTGCAAAATAGGATCAGAACGCAGACGTTTTGCACAGCTGATTGGTTAGCTGTCTGGTTTTGGGTTTCTTTTTTTCCCGGAAACCGGCAAGTCCTTGAGGGCGGTGGCTCTCTTTCGGAGAGTGGCTTTCAGCCCCCCGCCAGCAACGTGGGGGGTGACGTGCGTGGGCCTCATTCAGTCAGTAAGCACGGGGCGCCTGGGCCTGCCCCTTTATTGCTGCTGTCGGCATTGCTGTTTCTAAACCTTTCACGCTCCCTGCATTCCTGAAGGTCTCGTGAGCAGGTACACAGATGGGTAATTTCAGCATAGAAAGTGAACAGAGAATCCCAGTGACGTGTCCAAGTTCCAACAGAACGTTAGAATCCAATCCCCTTTGGCCCTGAGACTCCCCGCCCATGGCTGGACTGGCTCGGCCAAGAGGGTGCATCTGGGCAGAAACTGAGGCGCCCTGGTACCTCCTGCTCTGAGAAGCTAGAGGCTGCAGGGGTGGGGGGGGGAGAGGCTGGGCTTGGGTTGACCCTCTGGGGCTAGGCCTGTCCCTTGCTGTGCCCTGCAGAAGATCGTGGGGGATGAAGGTGTCAACCCAAGGAGACCTAGGGTTCCATGTAGCAGAAAGAGCCTCTGCCTGTAAACATCTCTGAGGCCAAAGAAGGTGCAGGAGGGGCCCGAGGGGCAGGCATGTAAAGGTCAGGGGCACTAGGGAGGGACTGGAGGGGGACCATCACTGGCAAAGGGCCCGACTTGGCCCCTGCCCACCAGAGCAGAAGAGGGAGCGATGGGATGGGCAAGGAGTGGTTAAAGACCCAAGAAGATGAACACCTTTGACTGTATCCATTGTACATTTAGGTGGAAAGAATGATAGAGGGCCATATGTTTTAAATCCAAACAAATACACCTTTTGAATTTTTACTCTACCTTTTGAAGTGAAAGTGTAAATAAATACAGAGAAAAACTACGCAAATCCTAAATAGCAGCGCAATGAATTGTCACAAGATTCGAAACAAACATTACTAGCGGCCAGAAGCCTCTCCCGTCCCCTCCCAGTCACTATCACCTTCTCGGGGTAACCGTCGTCCCGACATCTTGCACCCTAGATTGGCATTCCTGGCTTAATTCCATTGTGCTGCCTCTGCATTTAGAAGAATAAGAACCGAAGGCCTAACAGCAGGTGCTACGCATCATGTAGGAAGTGAGGCCATGATCTCTGGCCTTGAACAGGCATCAACTTGAGCAGAAGACAGACCTGGATTTGAATTACTTACACATGTGCCATTTCCTGACTGCATGATTTGAGGAATGCCTTTTTTTTCCCCTCCCCAAATTCCAGTTCCCTCATTAGTAAAGTGGGGACAAGATGCTGAATCGGTAGGGATGTTGTCAAGTTAAGCGAGATAATATCTGACTGTCATCCCCACTCAGAACCTGATGCTCGGTAAGTACCGGTTGGAGGATACATGTGTCTATGAAAACGGAAGGAATTAAGTGACCTATGTGAGGAGACACAGACATTGATTTCTGGAGCACAATAGAGGAAGCTTCCCTAAGTCCCTGGCAGGAAATGGGTTGTAACTGGAAAAGCATGAAACACAGTGCTCACGCTTCTCCCCTAGCACAACCTCTGACTTGCTGGGTGACCTCTCATGTGTTACCTTCCTTCCCTGGGTCTCAGCTTCCTCTCCCATAATTGATGGGTTCTACCGTAAGTTTTTCCCACTACGAACCTAGCTCAGTAAATCTGAATCTATAATTGGCTAACTTGGAAAACCGTAGAATAAAAATACACAATGATCACCGTGCCCAATGCCAGAGACAAATTGAAATACATTGAGTCAGAGAAATTAGGCTGTAGAACGAATTCAAAATCATCTTATATAAGGTTGATAGTTAAGCGCATGTTAAATCTAACTGTAGGAGGCCCGGATAGACTCACAAAGGGTCCATGTATGTAGTCGATATAGAAGAGTATTCTGCAGGCTGGTAAGCATTAACATCAACTGCTAGCCAATAGCCTGGGGACATAGAAAGAATGTCTAAGGTACAATCTATGCCCACCTATAGACTAGAGGCCCCCGGAGGTGGTACATGTCCTGGCATCAGAATGATCCAAACCAATGTATGAGACATTAGGGTTGTATAGGTTGGCTTTCCCAGCCCTGAGACTGTGAGTTTAAGATCCTGATGGGACAGAGCTCAAGTCAATGAAATGGCCACTAGATCATCTATGAATTGTTCCCAGAATCATCTAGAACACATTCAGGTGTCATTGACATTTAAATGGTTGAATTGAAATGATTTTCTCATTTAGAACTTGAATCAGCATTCGTAGGCTGAGGTTATTAGAAGTTGCCTTCCAAAAAAACTTTAGCTTAAAATTAAAAATAACTAATATTATAAACAGATTCCTTGTCATGCAAAGAAGATCAAGGGCTCTTCATGGGGAACAGGAAGCTGAATTCTCTCCTCACCCTCATGCCCTAAAATAGACTAACTTTTTGCATTAATTGTAACACCATACTTGAGAACGGGGCCAAACTACAAAAGAAATAGGATGGATTTAATAAGTTTTATTATCTTGAAAAAGGAAAAAATAAAAACAATTTTTTGGAGAAGAAGCATTTTTTCCCTGCCAGTAAATTCTAAGATGGATTTATCCCAAGAGTCCCGCAGACCTCAGCCAAAAACCCAGAATTCCTGACTGTTAGTATACTGCTCTGTGCGCTATATTATTGTGCGGTATTTTACTCTGCTTTTCACGTCAAAAGATTTCTTGCAGCATGCATTCAGCAGGTCGCCACAGAAATCCACTTTCAGTTAGAGATCCGTTCATTCATTCTCTTAAAAAAAAAAATCCCCAAATCCCCAAACATCTATTAGTGTTAGATGCTGTGCATTCAAAACTGAATGAGGGACACGGTTCCATGGTCTCCAAGTGTCCACAAGCTCAAGGAAAAAGCAGAATCACCGATGTATGTGAGTCATATAGAGACGTAGATAGAGACATAGATCAAGGTCAGCCTTAGAGGGGGCCCACTGAAGGACTAGGACACTCCTTTCATCTTCGTATCTATTCGCCTTTGGAAGTGTAGATCTGACTCCTGAAGGAAGGCATTGTCCAGGCAAAGCTTGACGATGGATCGAAATGTGTGAGTCTGGTGTCCTTGCCACCAGCCACACCCCTGTTCCCATCAAGTAGGGAGGCTGAGTGTTAAGGGACACTGAAGGCAGCCAGGCCAGATGATATGGGTTGCTCAGAGATGAGGTGGGATTTTCTCTTGACCGAAGCTAAGAGATTAGAGAGAAATGGAGCAAAGCAGAGAAGAGGACTGCCCCCTAACCCCCAACAAGCCCTGCTGCCCACCCCTCTCCCCCCAAGGCCAAACCAAAAGCTTGCAGCCAGCACAGGAGCGGCATGGTGGGAAGGGAATTCACCAGAAGGCCCATGAGCAAGGAGAAGGCAATGATAGGTCATCATATACTTTCCCCATTGGCCTGCCTGCACCATTAAAGGTCCAAGATTAAAGCAGACAAATAATAAGGGAGAAAAGTAAGTTAGGTTAATTAATATTTGAATTTATTTTAAATACAAGCTGAAATTCCACTTGACCACATCCTGACAGTGACCTGTTAAATTTGTCATTTACCAACCTGGGCCTCGGTTTCCTTGTCCTAAAACAAGGAACCATGCCATCAACTTCCGAGGCTTAATGAGATCTTAAGTGTGAAAACACTTAGCAAACTGTCAAGAGCCCTTTGGTATTCTTAATCCTATAATCATAGTTTTGCACAGTGGGAGATTTTTAGTCTTCATGCCTTTAAGGAGTGTTGTGTGTCTTGTTTTGCCTTCCTTAATTAGAAATGTACTGATCTTGGAGAATCCCCCCCTGCCCTCTTGGATTTTAGATTTCACACCCCATTGTCAAGGCTGGAACCAGTCCAGGCGACGGAAAGAGTATGAACCTGGCAATTCTTCTGAAGTAATGATCTCTAATCCCAGCTCTGCCCTTTAAAGGCTGTGTGCCCTTGAATAAGTGGCTTAAGCCTTCTGTTTATTGGTCTCTACACTGGATGGAAAAACACTGCATTCCCTATGTTAGGGTGAGAACACAGTACATTGATCAATTCTGAAAACTAGAGAATTGTTATTTCTCTAGTTGGATCCATATCAATGGCAAGTTACTCTCAGAATAGACCAGAGATTTCTTTTGCCCCAGCTTCTATGAATATCAGGCACAACCCTTTAGTCTTTTGTAAGGGAAGCGAAACACTGCCTTTTATAAAAGAGCTCCTCAGTGGCAGGCTGCCCAGCTCCCTGTCAGCACTCCCTCTGCTTATGTGTAGCTCCAGACTTGTATTGATATCTGCACGCATATGTTGGCTCAGCTCCTCCTTTGCGGGCGATAGATTGCTTCTGCTGAAGCTGCCAGTGCAATATTTTGAAAATAGACATCCATTTCTAGAAGAAAAGAGATCCAAATAAGAATTTTTATATATATATTTTACATTAAAAATTATTATAATCGGCGCCTTTCATGTCAACACCATATTTGAAGCTGTTCCACAATCACTCTTGGAATGACCACCCAAGGGTGTAGAGGGAGGTGTTTGGGGAGGGGAAGCCTGTAGGTTGCTTGTATCTGACTCTGGGGCAGACTTTGAGGGTCTCGGTCTTACCGTCGTGTCAAATTGTGGGTTAAACGGTGTCTCCTCCAAGCTCGTACGGTGAAGGCTCAACCTTAGTACCTCAGGATGTGAACTTATTTGGAAATAAGGTTGTTGCATATGTAATTAATTAAGTTAGGATGAGATCACACTGGGGTGGAGTGGGCCCTAATCCAATATGACTATGTCTGTATACAAAAAGAGAAATTCCGACACAGACACGAACACGGGGAGAGCCCCATGCGAAGATGAAGGCAGGCGTCCCCATGATGTTTCCACAAGCCAAGGACCACCAAGGATTGCCAGCAAACTGCCAGCAGCTAGAGGAGAGGCTGGGAACAGGTCAGAAGGCACCCTAACCACCAACACCTAGACCTTGGACTTCTGGCCTCCAGAACTGTGAGAGAATAAATGTCTGTCATGTCAGCAGCCAAGTGGGTGTCAATTTGTTACAGCAGCCCATGCAAACTAATACCCTTTGTATGTGCCTGATATTTCTGCGAGTTAGGGATTGTTAGAAGTGGAAGGCACATTTAGAAATCATTGAGTACCAACACCTTATGACGCATAAAAAAGTAATAGCTTGAAAGACCCTTCCATACCTAGAGGTGAGGGGTTGACCGGAAGCCTGGATTCCTGGTGACCAGAAGCGTGGTGGGTGTTCGTTCTCCTGCACTAGACTCTTTGCTAAGAGATAAATGGAGAGAAAAGTTGAAGTTATTCAATATACAGAGTGCCATCAACCTAGAAAGAGCCAGACTTTCAAGGTCATCTGTTCGGCTCGCTGAGGCACCCTCCATTCCATCCAAGCCTTCCAGGTGCAGATGTCCCGACTCTGGTTCAGACCCACTCAAGACATGTGCCAGGTCCTATGCCTGCTCTTGGAGCTTGAAGAGTCTGCTTCTCAGGGAATTAGAAGTTAGGCCTGCAATGTGCCCTACCAGGAATCATACAACTCTTTCACCTTCTTCTAGTCTTTGCTCAAACATCTCGGTGTGCCCCTTCCTACCCTGCCCTACCTCTTTCTAAGTAGCATTTGTATTACTCCCTGGTTATTATGTTTATTTATATTTGTTGTGTGGGTCTCCCTACCAAAATGTAAGCTCCAGAAAGTCAGAAATCTTTTCTCTGATTTGTTCACCAATGTATTCCAAGGGCCTAGAATAATAGTATTTGCCATATACTGGGCTGCTAATATCTTTTGCTGTTGTTGAAAGAATGCATAAATATTTTTAAAATATCTTTATTTGAATGCTTCCAATAAGACCATGGAATTTATTGCTTTGCTGATTTGGAAGACAGCCTCGTAGCAGAGGCCTCGACTACTCAGGGGACCTCTTAACGCGGGCAACCGTGGGTGTTGCTCCCGTGGCCTGGGTGATAGCCCGGAGCTGCAGCTCGTGGACGGCAGAGCCGAAAGAAGCCCGAAGGAAATGCTGGGGGAGAAAATTAAGCCTCAGCATTTAGCTGGCAACATCCTGTCTTTTGTTATTTCCAAATGCGTTCCACAGTTGTATTTTTTTTTTAATATTAAGGCCGTGGTGACAAAAAAATAAATTCGACCAGCAGGTCTAAATACCCTCTAGAGGTAGAAGGTATTTAATTTAATTAAAAGTGATTAAAGGTGAAACTCCAGTCCTTCAGTCACAAGAGCCTCGTTGTCATTTCTTAAGAGCCACATGTGGCTAGTGGCTGCTGGATCTGACAGGGTAGATGTAGACCATTCCCAGCATCGTAGGCAGCAGCACTCCATATGTGTTTCTTAAGCTCTGGGATTTTAGCACCATGAAATGAAGGCATCACAATGAACAACAGAATATCTCACTCCTCCCTGAGATCGTGGGACACGTTGGCCAGATTGATTTAGGCCAAGCCGACTCTGCTGGGCTTCATGCTCACTTTCTTCCCCACGATCCAACAGATCTGCGCACGATTCGGACCATGACTGTAGCGTGTTTTCGCCAGGTGACGGTATCAGTTGTTCAGATTCTGGGACGTTTCAATCCATAGTCAAGGAAAGCATATTGGAAAGGGCGCAGAGATATGTAATGCTTTGGTTAGTTCAGGAAAACAGATATAGCGTGGAATGACTGAGCTGTGGGGTCCCTGGGGGGAGTTAAGGGGTCTTGCGTGCTGAGAGCTATGGCAAGGAAGTGACCTAACTGTAACCCCTCGAGGTTGGGAGCAATGGCTGTTACACGTTTATAACCTTAGCACCCAACATAATGTATACCAGGCTATTCACATACATCTGTCATCATTCTTGTTGAATGAATGAATCAGGTAATCAGCTGAGTAACACATCAACCATCTGCCTAATGACACATGGACAAGGGCCAGCTGAATTGCTGGGAGAGGAAGGCTGCTCTCTAGTAATAAGTAGACTCCCAAATTCCAGAGATGTCTGCTACAGAAGCTGGCTTGGAATCTAATTTTGTGTGTCTAAAATAGGTCAAGGTGAAGGCCAGTCTTGCACGTGATGGCGCAGGGACCCAGGCTGGTGGATGATTTGCCTTATTTTGGCTACAATATCCTGACCCAGTGGCCTGTAAGGTCACCAAGGCGGAGACAAGGAGAGACGGAGGAGTGTCCTGGCACTTAGCTATCTCAGCACAAGAATGAGAGCAGTCACTTCCACTAGAAGGTCATTGGCAAGCACGTGTCATATGACCCCATTCCCCGTGAGGGGAGACTGGGCATGGAAGGTGGCACTTAACGTATTGGGTCAGCCCTCACTGTCTACTGCACCAGATCACGCAGGACGGTGGCAAGAAACTTAAACTCTACCCATTAGTGGTTTTCAACCACAGAATCCTTTCCTCAAATAAAATTCAATATATAAATAAAGCAAACTAGAGCTTTTCTGCTTGCAAAGAGGGCACCGAGAGGAGGATCCATAAATCTGCCCACTCAACAAACTCCCATGTACCACCTCTGTACCTTGCATGTTCCTCCAGGCAATCTAGGGCTCCCTGAAGCCTCTGGCGTGCTTCCGGCAGGAAGTGGTGATCCCATTTTCCCTTTGGAAAGATGAATGCCGCAGTGGTGGAGGATGGCAGGGAGAAGTGGGTTAGACAGAGGGTATACAGTCTGTGTGTCAAGGTGAGAGGCAGGGACAGGGTCAGAGCCTCCTAGAGCCCTTCGGATGAGAGACAGTGAGGGTCCCAACCATGTCTCCAAGGAGCTCCGTATGTCTTCCCAATTTTCCCCAGCTCAAAATTCTACGTCTGTTTCCCAAGCTGATCTCATTTCACCTGTATAGAGCTTGACATCCTTCCAAGTTGCTGCTGCTGTCATAGGTCCGTTGGAGTCAGCAAACTATCTGTAAGTGGCTAGGCGGGCCGTCCGGTCACTATGGCAACTACCCAACACCGCTGTTGTGGAAAAGCCAAGAGGGACAGTGTGCAGAAGAATTTTACTTATGAACATGGAAGTTTGGATTTCGTGCAATTCCCACATTTCACGAAACATTAGTCTTTCCTTGATTTGTTTTCGATCACTTCAAAATGTGAAAAATAGGGCACCTGGGTGGCTCATTTGGTTGAGTATCTGACTTCAGCTCGGGTCATGATCTCGCGGTCCATGAGTTCAAGCCCCATAATAGGCCCTCTGCTGTCAGCTCAGAGCTTGCTTAGGATCCTCTGTCTCTCGCTCCGCCCATCCCCCACTCACATTCTCTCTCTCTCTCTCTCTCTCTCTCTCTCTCTCTCAAAAATGAATAAACATTAAAAAAAAGTGAAAAACATTCTTGACCCATGGCAATATGAAAACAGGCTGTGGCCATGAGGCATGCTATGCTGACCCCAGGAGTTTTGAATCCTGAGTGATTGTATCATTGTGAACAGGACTTCTATTCACCAAGGTAATTCCCCTCTCATCTTCGAAGTGGCATACATTGTGATGGAATAAAAAATAAAGGTGTGTGACTAATGCCTTAAACGGTTTTTCCCTGGAACACTCGGAGACCCTGAAAAAAAACAACAATACTGGAAATCGTTGTTGATTCAGTCAGTGCTAGTGTGTTTTAATTTTGTACCACCCCCAGGCACTGTAACAAACCCACACAATTAGAATAAACAAAGCAAAATAAAACAAGGCTGGAAGGCTCTAGTGTTCCTGGATTTCTTCTTGCCTCTGTAATAGAAGACCAGAAATAAAGATGCTCTCCCTCAGGCACCTCCCGCTGTGGAGACCACCAGTTAATTGTAAGAATTCCCAGAATCACTGAACTGAGAAAAAGGCTGGACTTCTCATGGCCAAGAAAACAGTCTTGTTCAATTTTTCCTTATCAGAAGTCATCCTATCCCTGAAAGCATCCAAATGAACGAACACACCAACTAAAGCATCAAATGAAAGTATTTGTTCTTGAAGTGATTTCTTCCCAAGTTTCAAAGGAAGGCAGATTTCTTTTAGATAATTTGGGGGGGGGGTGGAATTGACCTAACGGTACAACGATGAGAACCAAACTCACCCCAAATCTCAGAACCCAGAGATAGCCTTGGTAACCCAGGGGCCATTTCTTTAACCTAGTGGGGATCAAATCGAATTTACATACTTATAGCCTGATTTTTTTTCCCACTCATCCATGTTCCCTAAACGTTTCTCCACGTCATCAAAAAGCCCTTGGATTTGTTGTTGTTGTTGTCCGTAGAATTTTGCACAGACGTAGTTTTATCGAATTAATTGATTTATCAAAAACAACCTTCCACGAACAATCATGCGATCGGTCAGCAAAAACTTCCCGCATGCCTCTTCGATGCCCGGGGTCCGGCCTAGACACTGCAGGGAACACAGTCCTTGTCCTCGTGGAGGTGACGCGTGGGCACGTTTATGGGGATCCTGTGGTCCTGAGGTGGCATGCTATGCCGACCCCAGTCTCTGCTTCCTGGGAGCTTCCCGGGAGGGAGACGGGCGGGCCGTCCGACGACAGTCACCCCACAGTGTGGGTGAGGAGGGTGCTGGGCACCTACCGAGGAGGGGCGCATCCGGGAGGGTGCCAGCGGGGGAGGGAGTGGAGAGCTTCTGCAAAACAAAATGATGACGTTTTGCCAGCTGTTTTGGTTCCGGTTCGAAGTGTCCAGATACAGACCATGCTGTGTCCACGACTCTGCCCAAGAGAGTCTGGCCTGGTTAGTTAGTTAGAGAGGACCTAGCATTTTAGATGAATTCGTAATCACCAGAGCAGGAAAGGCAGAGGCTGCCTTCCTAGATGACACTATCTTTCTATTGTTCAGTGGATGACATTTTGGACCAGGAGTCAGTTCCTTAAATCCTGGTCTCAGCATCAGTGGCGAGTATCGTATCCATGTGCCTTGTCCTACGATAGACATTTTCTGTGGTCAATCACCTCAGCAAACCAGACTCTCCTCCAGGGAAGGTGCTGGCCCTGCCTAGCAAGGAAGGGCTTCCCTCCACTGTGTGTTGAATAAACGTTATTGGGGCGCCTGGGGGGCTCAGTCGGTTCAGCGTCCAACTTCCAGCTTCAGCTCAGGTCAAGATCTCGCGGTCCGTGGGTTCGAGCCCCGCGTCGGGCTCTGTGTTGACAGCTCGGAGCCTGGAGCCGGCTTCGGATTCTGTGTCTCCTGCTCTCTCTCTCTGCCCCTCCCCCACTCATTCTCTCTCTCGCTCTCTCTCTTTCAAAAATAAACAAACAAAAAAAAATGTTTTTTAAATAAATGAGAGTTATCTTGGTCACCCAGAGCCCTGTCTGTGAAATAGAGATAGGATGTCTGCTTTGTTTTCACAAAGTGGCTAAGCGATCGTTCATAGAAAAGCACCATCAAAAGAAATTCAAAGGGTTATAGTAACCCATTTTAAAGTAAAGTTTCACATCCTGGAGAATGCTCTCAAATTCCCAAGACGTTTTTTACATGTGATGATTTTTATTATTTTGAACCACAGGAACAAGTTTAAGCAGACTTTTCCTGAACACCTGTATGTCTTCTACAGAACATGGTGTCCAGTTGGCTCAAACGCCTTCAGGGACCAGGGCTTAAAATCAGACCCCAGACTGCCCACCCTTCAGCACGTTGTTTAAAATGTGCACACCACAATTTCTTCTTTAGCAAGACTCCACCTGATAGGACTTCTCTGGGGAATCAAGGGGATGCCACACGATGGCATAAGCAAAGCCCCCAGCATCAAAGCTGGCACAGATTAAACACTGAATAGTTACTTTATTATTCTTCCTGCTGTTGTCATACTGTATCACTTCTTCACGCAGCCTGGGTTTTTGCTGGTTTCTCACTGTGCTGATTGCCAGCTCGGGAGATGTCTTTACCCACATGACCATTAATTCGTGGTGTTAGGTAATTCTCCTAGTTTTCTGGCTAAGATTTTTTTTTAACTTTTGTCTTTAATGTTTGCCTTTATTTTTGAGACACAGAGAGAGACAGAGCATGAGTGGGGGAGGGGCGGAGAGAGAGGGAGACACAGAATCCGAAGCAGGCTCCAGGCTCAGCACAGAGCCCGACGCGGGGCTCGAACTCACGGACCACGAGGTCATGACCTGAGCCGAAGTCGGGTGCTCAACCGACTGAGCCACCCAGGCGCCCCCCCCACCCCCCCCCCCGGCTAAGTTTTTGATCTAAAAACAGTTTCAAAACACTTGTTTTGAAAGATGTGAATTTGTTCCAGCATGACTGATACATGAGGGGATAATTTGAGCGTCATGTGAATATGGGCTTGGATATGCATTGTTTCCTGTGCAGGGAACTGCGTACAGCCAACATGAGCTCCACAGGGATATGCAAAGCCCACACACCTCAGACACCCACCAGCACATTGCAGATCACGGCACGTGTTATAACCACACCCATCCAATGTCTGGTGCTAGAACCTTCTCTGATTTCAGATCACCCTCCATCCTGTGCTTCATTCTAGCTCACAAGGTGTCTCCTTCCAACTAGCAAACTCCAGGTCTTTTCCAAGGAAGAGTGCTGTGTTCATTGTGGAATGTATGCACGTCTTCGCCATCTAACATGAGCGCAACTCTGCCGCCATTTTTATTAGGTGCCTGTCTTCGTGAATCTGTCACCGAAGTTTTTGAGTGTTATAACCCGACTTTTTTTCCCAAGCCCTGTGGCTTTTAGTTGCATACTTTTGCCCAGTGCTGTCATTTATAGGAACACATATGTTTGATATCTCAGAATTCACCATATAGGACTTCATGCTCTCTTGTAAATATTTTATCTTGCTCGACGTGTTGTCTACTGAGATCAGTTTTGCTATTTTTTTTTTAAAGTTCCATTAGGTGTTCCAAGCAAGTGTTTTATTCTAATTTCACAGGTGGCTTATCTGGAGCTTAGTGAGAGTGAAACCTAGCTTAGCTTTTCATAAGTGAGTGGTGAAATGAGAATTAGAAATGCCTTGTGTCTCTTGTTCCGGGGGAAGCAGCATACATAAAAAGTACGGTCGCTGGAGTGGTGCACAGAGAGACAAAAAATCCTGCTCGACCAAATCCTTCCACGTGAGTGCCCTCAGTAAACTCCTCAAATTTCAGGCCTCATTCTCCTCATACATACACATCAGGGAAACCAACACTCGCTTTTCAAAGCCACTCTGGAAATTATATGGGAAATGCCAATCTAGTGCCTCAGAGAGGGCAGACACATTTGTTCTCTTCTCTTTCCTTTGCATAGTAATGCCCAATAAGTTTTAACGCGCACATATTTTGTTCTGGAAACTGTTCTGAGCACTTCTCATGTATCAAAAATGTAATCTTTATAGCAACCTAACGCAGAGGATTCCATTATTATTTCTAATTTATAGATGGAGTAAACGGATACAGAGAAAAGTTTGGTGCTTTGCCTAAAATCAAAAGACAGTGTGGCAGCTGTTAAAGTTTTGACTCTCAGCTCCAAACCACCCTACTCTGCTTTGTGGTGCTGGGACCTGGGCTTTGAAAAGCACTTGTCTATTTTGCCACCTGGATACCCACAAGTCTCTGTGAAACTGAAGGGACTCGATCCTTCCTGTTTGCTTCCTGTATCACTCCCTGTCCACTATTATTTTTCCATAAAAACCTGCTCCCCCTGGAAGAAGCAATTCCTTCCTATTGCAACAGCTGACTTTACCTTATAGTTTTCCTGCCATTTGCAGGACAAGGCTTATTGTGGATTCCCCAAGGACAACAGCCAGCCCTCTTCTCAGACATCTGTGGGTTAGCTCCCTGTGGCCCTGTGCTACAGCTCAACAACTTGGTCACCTAAAACTCTTCATCCTCTTAGCTCTAGGGACTATAGGTGGTTCCTGAAGTTGCTACTTCTGTGACACCTGAGAGTCCACTTCTTACCTTTCAATGACTTAGTTGACAACTTTATACTTCCTTACAATCATTCTTTGTCAGTCAAAGATGACAATGCATCTCGAAGGGGCAGAGACAGAACTCTAAACCAGCCAACTGTGTGTGTGGGCCAGCCACTATGCTTTACTGCCTCTCAAATATGACATAATTATGGATTTTTACACAGTGGCCATTGTCTTACACATAAATCCAGTTATGACATAGCCAAACAATATTATACTATCAGCTATGATGTTCTACAGTAAGAAGAAGACTACTTCAATCAACCCTCCATAGGACCTGATGATTGGGGACCAGTAGGAATAACTGTTAGTTTCTTCTTGTTATCCACTGACCATCAAAAAAAGAAAAGGAAAAGGAAAAGGAGGAGGAGGAGGAAGAGATGAAGAAGAAGAAGAAGAAGAAGAAGAAGAAGAAGAAGAAGAGGAGGAGTAAGCCACCAAGGAAGGTCAGTAGACAACAGATATCCAAGATTGACCCATTGAGAAGCTTTTTCTGGATTATTGCACTTCCACCTGGAGAAAGAGACATAGCATCCTCCCTTGGAGCTGCTACTCCATAGTCTTCTAGAATGTCTGAACTAAATGAGACCTCAGAAAACGTCTATTCCCACACTCCACTTTGCAAGTGGATAAATTGAGGCACAGAGAGGAGAATGTCTAAACCCATATCACACAGTGAGTTAGTGTTGGAGTCTAAACTAGAATACAATCTCCTGATACCTAATCTTGCATGCAAAATAATGGATTTGGGAGTATACTGGATAAGTTTTGTGCTTTAGCACTTCTTCTAGATATTTCAGTCATATTTCTGGAATATTATCTCTCTGGACCAGGGGTTCCTTGCTTCTCCTTGATTCCAGTTCCTGGAAGGCTGAGGAAATGGGAGAACAGAAGGTTCTCTTCTCCACTCCCATTCTGTTTGGCCTTATTCTCGCTGCTTCCCACTCTACCTTCTCCTCCCCCAGGGCAGCAATGAGGTGAGAGGCAAAGGCAGTGCCAGACCCTTGCCTTTATTTACCTTCTTGACATTGTATTTATCATGGGTGTGTTTGCACTAATTTTGATTTTTTTAAATAATGCATTAAAATATTATCAGGATTGCTGAGATGTTTGGTGTCTCATTATAGTTTGTGCCTAAGGCTAGCCCTAGGCTCATCATACTCTTGTCTCATTCCTGTTTTCCTTCCCCACCCTCCCACTGCATGCCCCAGAAAGGCTAGTTTGGGGGACTTTATAATCATTTTCTTTTTTTTTTTAAGTTTATTTTTATTTATTTTGAAAGAGAGAGAGCAGGAGGGGCAGAGACAGAGGGAGAGAGAGAGAATCCCTAGCAGGCTCTGCAATGTCAGCACAGAGCCCAATGAGGGACTCGAACTCATGAGCTGTGAGATCATGACCTGAGCCAAATCCAAGAGTCAGATGCTTAACCTACGGAGTCACCCAGGTGCTGCTGTAATCATTTTCTAATGCAAGGCTCCCCTTCTGAAATACTAAAAGCTTTCCCACTGATAGCTCAAATGGTGAACACAGCCAATGACCATCCAGGATCATTTGATAGAGAAAAGAAAAAAGAAAAGAAAAGAAAAGAAAAGAAAAGAAAAGAAAAGAAAAGAAAAGAAAAGAAAAGAAAAAGAAAGAATCTCTAACTTTGCTGGAAAAGATGCTGCTGTGGTAGTAGAATGGCATGGACTTTGAAGCCAGAGGAACTGGAGATTGAATCCTGATAACACCTCTTAGCAGTTGTGTGGTATCTACTGTCTGATAGGATTGACTGCCTATGATCTGAAGGCCCTAGATATGCAGACCTGACTAAGGTCTGTTCCCTGCTCTTAAGGAAACCACAATCTAGATAAAGGGAATTCTTTACTTCTCTGGGTCTTCTTTCCTACAACTGAAAGTGGAAATAGCATTCTCTCCCTGGGAAGATTAAATACAATTCTTAGCTGAAACTGCCTGGGACAGTGTGGCCACCCGGGTAAAATTCACCTCCACAAAATAAGTTCGCTAGAACCTCATTCACAGGAGTCCCTATCATTGTTCACAGCTTTTCTTCCACCAGTTAGACCCATCCTCATACAGCCATTCAAACTGATTTGGGAAGACCAAGAAGAAAATAAGCATTGGGAACTCTTTGATGGAGTATCTCAGTATTTAAGGAAAATACTGAGGAAGACATACTCCTTTTAGCCAGACTCGGGATGTTTGGATTTTCATCTAGCAGCTTTCATGCTAACGCCCTGGCACTCTGAGTGTGCTTTCTTTCCGCAGAATCCTTGTTCTTCACCTCACCCCTTCACCTTTGAACTTAGCCTCCCATAGTTCTACAATGGCGTCTCCGAAGGCTATTCCGCACACTGCTGGTGTTACGATTGCAGTCTTTATCTGAAGGCATTTTGGGAACAACACCTGCCAACACAATGTAGTGGGAAGAATTCTAAAACAACCCCCAGTGAGTCTGTCCTTGCATAATCTCCTGCTCTTGAATGCAGGTGGATTCTGTGACTTACGTCTAGTCAATAAAATATAATAAATGTGGTAGGATAGTCACTCTTGTGATTTTGGTGTGTATGTTATGTTATGTTATGTTATGTTATGTTATGTTATGTTTTATGTTATGTTATGTTGTGATGTGATGTAACATTATGTTATAAGCCTCCAGACCACAGTAAGAGGTTCTTCTGCTGACCTGGAAGAAGTGAGTCACCAAGTTATAATAGATTCTGTAAGAGGGCAAAATGGCAAGGAGCTCTGGGTGGCTTCTAGGTGCTGAGAGTGACCCCCAACTGACAGCTACCAAGAAAGCAAGAACCTCAGTCCTGTAGCCACAAGGAACTGAATTCTGCCAACTACATGAACTTAGAAGAAGACTCCAAGCTCTGGAGAGGAAAGCAGGTCAGAAAATACCTTGATCTCTGCCTTGTGAGACCTTGAGCAGAGGACCCAGCTAAGCTTTACCCAGACTTTGACCACATGGAAACTGAAATAGCAAATTCACATTGTTGTAAGCCCCTAAGTTTGTGGTGATGTGTTACACAACGATACACACTAATACACACCAGGTGTCTACCTGAGGGATTGGAGGCAGGGAAAGGTAATTCATAATCTATGTGTTTTCTCAGTGGTCCTTCCTCTCCACCTAAAGGCAATGCTAATGGTAGAGCATCAGGTCTGGTTTTGGAATTCCATTTATTTCTGAATCCGAGATTTCATGTATAATTGAATCTTCTCACATTACACGCTCTTCATTTCCTTCAGTGGCATTGATTGCCTCACATCAGTTTTGTCAAGAGACAAGGAGGGCATTTCTCCAAGTGTTTATGTAGCAGTTTTGATCAAGGGGATAAGCATAGAGTTCAACGGGGTCTAGAAAATTGACGGACTTTGAGGGAGCTGATTGATGTATAACTTTAATCAGGAGCCTGTGGAGGGAACTACAGTAAACTTTCATCTGCAACTTTTGCAAACATCAGAGGCAAGGTTAATCAGTACAGTCTCAGGATACATCATAAATAAATAATAGTTGCTTAGCTGGACAAATCATTCATGCATTTATGAATGCAACCCAGAGACTCTGCAGGGTAGTATCAGGGAAAGTGCATAGATCCCTGCCTCACACCATACACACAGCTGGCACACGCTCTATCCCATCCCGCTTCACAGGACATAGGGCCACCCTGATTGGAGCTTTGATTTTAGTCCCTTTTTAGATTATAACAAGCCACCCCCCAACTCCAGGTTTTCAGCAACAATGATTTTTTTTTTTTTTTTTTTTTTGTCTCATGATGCTGTAGGTTGATTACATGGCTCTTCTGTTTTGCCCAGTATCTGCTATGTCTCTTGGTGGTTTTGCATTCAGTTGGTGGCTGGGCTGGTCTAGGAGGTCCAAGAAGGTCACTCACATATGTCTGGTGTCTTGGAGCTTACTGTCAGAGAGGGCATCTGAGTTTCCCTCTAAGTGGCCCTACTCCCCACATGGTATCCCATCCTTAAAGCTCTCTCTCTCTCTCTCTCTCTCTCTCTCGCCTTTCTTTTGAGCATGATAGCTTGGACTTTCTTCACATAGTGGCCAGGTGTCAAGAAAGCAAAAAGTCAACCTTCTGTGCCTCTTTAGGGAAAGACCTGGAAGTCCACAGGGACACTTCTGCAACCTTTATATTGGTTAGAAGAAGTCATCAGGCAGTCCCGATTCAAAATAAGAGGAAATTGTCCCCACTTTTGAGAAAAGGAATAAGATGTGTGTCTGGAGAGAGGAGGAATTATTGGTGACCATCTTCAGTGACCATCCCAGGCCATCCTAGTGATCATCCCAGGATGAATCTGTGGGTCTCTCCATGCGATGATGCTCATAGTTTACCTGTTGTTTTAGGTTTTTTTTATTGATAATGAAGTATTATATTGAAATTGTTAAATAATTTAAAGTTATTTTTCACAATTGATATAAATAATTTCAAATCCTTTTATTCATTTAGTCAATTACAAAAAAAAATCTCATTTCTCTGCAACACAGAAAAAACTTTATGACACAGTAGAGCCAGCAAAGTTAGTACCTGTAGGGTGGGAGAGGACCCTGGGGTGTGCCCTCCACGCACACCCAGCGGAACACTACTGATGAGTCTCGAGAGTGGTTTTCAGACTTGGAAGTCCTAAGTTTCACAGTGTGCACTCATCCTCTTCATTTTCCTCTAATATCCCATTTTCACTCTCTTCCCCATAATGTTGTGGTCAAGAAATAGATCCATGTTGTTGACTGAGAAAAACTCAAAATTTGGACTGAGAGTTTTTTGTCTCTTTTAGACAACTCCTGGAAGATTATTAAATATGGTTACTTAGAAACATCCTACAGTAGTCATTCACTCATCAATATATTCATCTGTCAGATTAGGAAACTGACATGTAGAACTTATGGCTCATCCAATATCACCCACCCATAGAAAAGAAAAGAAAAGAAAAGAAACAAAAGGAAAGAAAAGAAAAGAAAAAAAGAAAAGAAAAAACAACAACACAACAATTCCTACTTTATAATTTAGTTGTAAATTTTAAACCAAATAACATATCCAGAGGATATGTTAAAAGGACAGAATCAGTGATAACATTACCATTTATACATCCCTGGTCATCATAATAATACCACACCTTTGTGTCCTGGGGTAGATCTCATCAGAAAGGACATGTTAGAATAACCTGAGAGGTAAATATTTCTAGTAAAAGTGCATGCTTGTTACTCTAGGCACACTTTTTTCCTGGAACTTCTCACCCTTCAGGGAAGAGAGTTTGAATTTCATGCTGTTAATATTGAGGTTATTCTGAGAATGAGAATTCTGTGGTCTATAAGTTTTTCACTTACCAGACATTAGTACAACATTATAGCACGCTGAGAATGCTTCGCTTCTCTCTCATTTAAACTTGAACAACAATAATACAAGGCAAATCCCAAAAAGCATGTGGGACATTGTTTCTATTGTACAAATGAGGAAGTTAAAACCCGTGAGGGCTTGGTGCCCTTCCTATAGCCATTTTGTCAGTCAGTCAATGCCAGACCTGAGTCTCAAACCCAGAACTTCTGACATCAGGATCATGGGCCCTGCTTTCTTTTCAGTGTTCATAAAAATGAAATAATACCATGACAAGAGGAAAAACCCAGACCATTCCTGAGCAGCTCTTGTGTGCCAGGAACTTCTCTATGGGCTTCATTGGTAATATTTTATATTTAATCCAGACACTACGAGAAACATGCATGATTAGTCTGGTCTGACGGAAGAGGAAGCTGAATCTTGAGAGGTAGTAATAGGCCGGATGATACAACTCAACTTTGGCAGATTTTTAGAATTGGACCCAGAGACGTTAACCTGACAACCCATGCTGCTTTCCTCACGGCTTATGATCTGGATGAGAAGGGGGCAAAGAAGAGGCTGTGAGTCAAAAGGATCTGCAAATGGCTTGTGTTTATTCTGGTTTATCCTCAAGCTTAAACTGAGGTTGCACAATATTAAGATGGCATGAGGGTCCTGCCCACCACCTTGAAATTTGCCGTGAGAGAATTCTACCTGCAGCAAGAGACTGTTTGTAATGGGTAGTTGAGCGTCCCATTCCCCCATCTCCTAAGAATCACCCCCTTCCCCCACCACATTGCAGGATGAGGTTCTACTTTTGATCTTGTGGGGTGATTCTATGAGGTCGTTGGAGTGGGGCAAGAGAGGTGATATGACGTTCAGTTGGTAAGTGTGTTAGTCTGCTCCATAGCAAAGCGCCACAGGCCGGATGACTTAAACAAGACGCATCTCCCAGTTCCGGAGGCTGGAGGTCACGATCAAGGTGCCTGCAAATTTGATTTTTGGTGACATCTCTCTTTCTGGCTTGCAGACGCTACCTTCTCACCGTGTCCTCATGTGGCCTTTTCTCCGGGTCCTCTTGGAGGGAGCTCTGGTCTCTGCTCCTTTTCATATCCATCAATCCAGTAAGATTAGATCTCTGTCCTCATGACCTCGTTTAACCTTAATTACCTCCCCAAAGGCCCCGTCTCCAAATAGAGTCATCCTGAGGGCTAAGACTTCAACATATAACTTTGGGAGTGTAGAATTCAGTCCATAGCAATAAATAATAGCTATTATTATATATGGGGCACTGATTATAAGACAGGCATCATACTATACATTTTTACATTATTTTATTCACCATTCATAAAGTCTTTCTAACATATGTATAAATGAGTATGAGTTTAGAGCCTCATTGTAAAGGTATGAAAACATGAAAAAAAAGAGGTTGAAAACTCACACTGATAATAAGTAAGTGACAGATTCAGGCTTTGAACTCAAATGTGTTTGTCTCCCAAAACACTCCATGTCATAGTTATAATCTCATTCTCTCTCTCTCTCTCTCTCTCTCTCTCATTTCTCCCTACCTTACAGCAGCAACAGTTGTCTCCAAGAGGCGATCCATCTCATAATGGGGCTGAATTAAACCTGTCAACGTGCTGCTGTTTCTCAGATGTTTTACCATCTAACCGAATCACGGTTAATTTCTTTACCATCCTACCCATCCACCCTCAGCCTTCTTCCTGTTTGAAACCCATTTGGACATTGATACCATGAGTTGGAGAAAAGGTAGAGCGGTAATGAAAGCTGTATGAGCTTCAATGAAGGTAAGTTTTCCCCACGTGCTTAACAGTAGAGAAGGCTAATTTCTGTACACATTAAGGACTCCACTTACGTGTATGTGTGCCTGTGTGTGCCTGGGTGAAGTGGGGGGTGTAGAGAGAAAGGAAGGAAGACAGAGAGAGAGAGACATTGAAACTCAGCCAGGGCTTGCTAAAACCACTAAAAGCGAGGGAAACTGCTGAATAAGGGCATTCATTTTTCTTTCTGCGCTTCAAACAAACGGTAATTGTTGGGTTAGCTAACAAGTTGTGCTTAATTACAGGCCATTAGGCGCCATTAATAAAGGAAACCGATTCCACAAGAATCTGAATTTCACTTCTTACGGTTCATTCTTCAGAAAGAAGTCCTATTCAGAAAAAGATCCAAGTCTCTGCCTCCAATCCTGAAACAGGCTGAGATCCCCGGGCGTCCACTTAGCTCAGCTGTCCCCTTCTTCTGCTTGTCTCCCGCCCTGCTGCCTTGAGGGACCGAGGCAATCCTCCCTGCCCTGGGCTTTTGAGGGGCAGGTACTTAAGTTGACCTGCATCCCATAGCCTGTCTACTTGTCTACATGCAGAGGAATCATGCTTTCCCCTCCCCCCCAACTCCTACTTTCTAGTGAAATCGTCACAATAATTACTCCTTCTTTCAGTTGTTGGACCTCTTATTTAGGAGTACACATCCTTGTATTTACTCCAACTGTTTGATTTAATCAGCCCATGATCCACTAATTTTCCACGTTATTGCTTTTTGGGCTACACATCCCCCCAGCGCAATCCCAATCTCTGCGCCCCCAAGAATTAGGAGAGAAAAGAAACTGAGTCTGCTCATTCATCCAGGACTAGTTTCTCCGGCTGGGGCATTGGCACTGGAAGTCTGCTTCCTTTGAGGAATGGAAGGTGTCACTGTCAGTAAAAGGATGTCTGTGCATCTGTCCTCAAGTGGTTTCTCCATGCTCAGGAGTAACTGACTATACTCCCAAGTCATCCCAGCCACAGGTGAAAATCTCTCAGGCTGACCAAACCCCAAGCCAGCTCTCCAACTGGTGCAACGTACATGCCCCATGTAACATTCTGGAATGGATGTTGAAAATCTCTCAGCAACGCGGCGAGGGAAAAGACACACAGTCAGTCTCTTATGCTTTGAGCACAGTGTGAGCTTCCTAACACTCAAATTCGCTATGTTCATGAATTCTGTCTGGCTCTGTATGGCCGCCAGTGAAAGTTTGACATGACATCCAGGGCCTCTAACGACTTGGGCCTCTTCCACGTCAGCAAACTCCATTCTGGACCTCAGATTTTACCATCTGGGGAGGTGATAACACTTGTATCAGGCAATCCATTGAGCTTCTGGTTAGAGACAACATTTCTGCTCTAACGGGGGCCCAGTTTCCCTCACTGGCTTTTCCATAGATACGCTGGCTCATCAGTGAAAGTTTGTGTAGCATTGCAGGGTACAAAACAAGCACAGTGTCAAAACAGTAGCAGAACATCGAAGAAATCTTCAAATATATGGAGACGTCTCACATAGAAGAAGGGTAAACTGAATGGAAGAGTTTGGGAAAATTTGGAGACTTAACACAGCAATGTCAGGGTTGTCTTGGCCCTTCCAATCTCACCTTTCCTGTTCACAAACATGCTGGCTTTGAAGACTGGTGTGAGAAATGACATCTCTAATCACTTGTGTGGGAGTGAAGCCTCTCATATATGTACGGAACTGCTCTGTGTAAAAAGGAACTCCGTCTTAATAGGTTCAGGGGTATGTGATTATCAAGCATCGGTATAATGGACAAAAGTCCTTCTTAGTTTTCGTAGGTAGCTCCGTTGCTTAATATGCCCCTGAGAAATACTAATTAAATGAATGAATACATATTATCAGACACCTTGACTAAGCACCCTTAATATTTCTAACTCTAGTAATGACCACGTCACCTCAATATTTAAAACTCACCTTCCATGATGTGCCATCTAATGTGCACGACATCGGAGGGTTACCCATCATTCTCTCCGTCATCCCGTGACGTGGAAACCACGTACCGGACGCCCTCTTCACTTGGTGCTCATCACAGCCTCTGAGGAACATGCCGGCACTGTCTCTGCCAGTGGGTAGAGCTGAAGGAAAACAGCTTTAGACAGGTGAAATAAATCACCCAAAGTTACAGAGTTGCCCAGATGGTGCTTTGACTAGTGCTGTCTTATCTCAGAAGCTATGTTCTTAGCTCACCGGGGAAGAAAGGTTGAGCCTTGGAGGTAATGAGATGACTTGCTCAAAGTCAAGCACTTCTATGGTAGGACCCCATGTCCATGTTGGGCATCCCTGTTCTGGGTGTCTCCCGTACATCACAGCAGCACGGTGGAAACCTATAAATGTCCACTTGATTGGCTTCTTACACCCGAGCCCTGACTGACATCAGCTCCGCCCATGTAGGTTCCAGTTAACATTGATCCAAACAAGCAAGGGAAAGGTCCAAACGGTCTCACTGACCATAGATTTGGGCTGGATGGCCGATGATAGCACAGTTCCCTTGGATGCAGTGGAAATGGACTCCGGCTCAATTTCTCTGAGAGGACACATGTCTTTGAAGTGCTTTGTGCTGAATTTAACGAGCCTGATTGTCATCTTGCAGAAGAGAGTGCAGGTGAGTCTCTGCTGTCAGGGTGGATGGCATCACTCATCGATTGTGTAATCACACTCATCAAACAGGAGAACCAGGGCAGGATGTGAAATCAATCCGACCATCTATTTATAGAGGAGGCAGTGCCTTTGTCATGGTGACCAGACCAGCTACATGCAAGGCAACATCTGCTCTAAATGACATACACAAATTAAGAATCATGTCCTAATAGCACAGAAAGGGAAATTCTGTTTTATTTAACAATATTGTATAAATATGGGCTTTTCTTTCTCCTGTTCTTGTCATCTTTATACTCCTCCTTCTAGGTCTATTTCTCTCCTTCTCTCTCCCCTTCCTGGACCTCTCATCTTTCTTCCTTCCTTCTCATTCAGCAAGAATTTGTTGAGGTTCTATGATGTGTCAGGCTTGGACAAACTGCTGTGGAAAATTTAGAGAAGATCCGCCATAAGCCCTGCCTCAAGCCATCTCCAATACCTTTATGGATGGAAGAACATTTGTAACTCAAAATCAGACACCTGTTTTTTTTTTCTTTAATTTTTCAATATTTATTTATTTTTGAGAGAGAGGGAGAGGCAGAGCATGGGCAGGGGAGGGGCAGAGAGAGAGGGAGACACGGCATGTGAAGCAGGCTCCAGGCTCTGAGCCGTCAGCACACGGCCCGACGCGGGGCTCGCACTCAGATCGTGACCTTGAGCCAAAGTCAGACGTTCAGCTGACTGAGCCACCCAGGCACCTCAAACACCTATTTTTCAATTGTTTCCGGCATTTATGTGTTTCCTCTATGACCCTGTAGCAGTCACTTGTTGTTTCTATACTCCACTTCCTGTAGATCTTCCTGTAGATCGAGGCAATGGTGCCTATATCACAGATAGTTTGGGGTGGCTTATGTAAGAAGGAATAAGCTCAATGATGATGACCAGAAGCCTAGTTGGACAACCTTGAACAACATCAACTTTCTAAGTCTCAAGACATAAAATGAGTATACTCGTAGTATTCATACCGTAAGATTGATATGATGACAAAGATTGTATGCACAAAATGCTTAACACAGGCAGGACCTGGCTTAAAACCTCGTTCACAGAGAGCTTGATAAAATACGGTTAGTAACATAACACATGGGAATGTGTGTTATGAACGATCAGGTGCTACTTTCTTCCCTCCCTCCCCTCTTCCTCCGAATCTTTCTTTGATTCCGGAGTCTTGTCTTATAGTTCATCTCCTAAAAGGGTGCAGTCCTGCTTCCCCTTAGGATGAAGAGAGCGGCAAAGAATGTCCCTCTGACAGCGTAGCTGGTCTGATCGCATTAAATCACCACTTTCTTGAGCCTGTCAGAGAACTGATGTAGCAAGGCAACCGTGCAGCCTGAATTCCAAACAGGGTCAACCCTTCCCGAGGGGAAACTCAAATTCTCTCACCTGTGGCCGAACACAAGAGCTGTGAGTGGCTGCCGTATAGGCGAGGAAGAAGAGAACGATTAGAATTTTAACAAATTATTAAAGGCCAAGGGTGTTCTGGTTTCAGAAGAACCACCAGCCCCAGACACAAGGGAAATTGGTACTCGCATCCAAGCTCTCTGTTTAGGCCTTGACCAGGTGTTCGTTCACTAGAAAGACAGTGTGAACTGGAGGGAACCCCTCAGTTACATAGACATTCAGGAGGCGATTGGCAACTGTGAGGTTCCACTCGGGAAACACCACCCGCTCTCCTAGACCCCAAGCAGCGAAGTTCACCATGCCTGGGGTGAAAGCAAGGACATAGTGCAGCTGGGGAAGGATGGAAGAAAATACAATCCTTTATCTCCATGGAAGAAGAAGTAAACATCTTGAGCCCAGAATCTGATACCAATAGGAAGCAGACATTTCCTACCGCTGAAGGAAAGGTGAGAAATTCCAGCCAAAAAAACCCACAGATAGAAGACAAAGTTGGACCATCAAGGAGAGGAGGGGCAGAATACTGAGAAAATCACAGCCAGATGGTCTAAAACCTTGATTTTGGCCTTCTAGTCTCCAGATTTAGGAGAAAACAGATTTCTCTTGTTTAAGCCATCATCTTGTGGCTCAAGACAAAACTAAACTAAAACACATTCCTCATTCGGGGTTGGTAGATGCATCCTGACATAATACCCATAATCTTGCTTCCAGATTTTCCGTGAGAATTTGAATTTAAATGTTGTGTTTTGTAAGTGTAGACCTATTTGTAAGACTCGGTCCATCTGGACTCGTCACTAAATTATACACCTCACAGATACTATGTGAGAATGTTCTCTCGTCGTATGGGATACTTCCTTTCCTACCCTCTCCTTATCCTCATCCCCTTTCTTCTCTCTCCCCCTCTCTCTTTCCTACCCTGATGAGTTTTTTTAAGTTAATTTATTTATTTTGAGAGAGAGAGAGGGAGAATGTGAGTGGGGGAGGGGCAGAGAGAGAGGGAGAGAGGAAGAGAAAATTCCAAGCAGACTCAGAGCTGACAGCACGAAGCCCAACACAGGGCTCGAACCCACAAACTGCGAGATCATGACCTGAGATGAAATCCAGAGTCGGATACTTAACCGATGGACCCACCCAGGTGCCCCTCTACCTTGATGAAATGTTTTTAAATTGTATTGTGTGACCCATATTTTATGACCTTCCCTCTCATTGTATTACCTTAATCTGCTAAGGTTGCTTTAAAAAATGCCATAGACTGGGTGGCTTAAATAACATACATTTGTTTCTCACAGTCTGAAGAATGGGAAGTCCAAGATCAGGGTGACTCTTAACTGAGGTGGGCTCCCTTTGGGGCTTATAGATGGCTGCCTTCTCTTCCTTACTTCATAGAGTACACCTCGTACAAACTGCTCTCTCTTCCTCCTCTTACAAGGACACTAATGCCATCATGAAGGCCCCTTACTCATGACCTCATCTAAACCCAGTTATCTTCCAAGTAAATACATGTTTTTGAATGCTTACTTTTTTTTGAGAGAGAGAAAGACAGAGTGTGAGCAGGGGAGGGGCAGAGAGAGAGGGAGACCCAGAATCCGAAGCAGGCTCCAGGCTCCGAGCTGTCAGCACAGAGCCCGACGCTGGGCTGGAACTCACAAGCTGTGAGATCATGACCTGAGCCGAAGTTGGAGGCTCAACCGACTGAGCCACCCTCCCAAGCAAATATTTATACTATTTATACATATTTGTTAATCGATTAAAAGACAGCTTGGCCATATGGGAAGTATTGTATAAGTGTTTAATAACACCCAACTACCTACTTACCTACCTACCTACCTACCTATATACATACATACCACAAGGTAAATCTGAGCCTGATTATCCATCAGAAGAAACCTGGCGGGCGTGCGGTTGATATCCCTGTTGTGACGCACGGATGCACCCACATTTTCTTGAATTGCAAAGACAGCTTCAGCTTACTGCATCGTAGCATTTCATCAACAGAACCTAAATGCATTGTTGGGAGCTTCCTGTGAATAAAAATAACTCTACTCCTGATAAGGAAATTGTTTCTCCTCACGCAGTCTGTTGAGCGCCATTCTTGCCTCCAGAGTTCAGTATGAGAGGCTCCAGAATGTAAAAAGAAGTGGGAGAAGAAGGACTTCAGGAAAAGCTAGGCTTGTTACGACACGAATGATGCACAGTACAAAGGAGTCTTCAGGCACTTAGCATCCACAGTCTTAGCATGGCAATCTTGCCATTTGTCTAGAAATAAATGGCAGGTCCGCAGACTAAGGGATTCTTTTTAATGTTGCAAGTGATAAAAGCAAGGCTCTGAAGGATTCAGAGGAGAGAAATAGCCTTGTGGAATGTCAGAGGAAAGAGCTTGCAAGTGATAAAAAGAGTGAATAAATTCAAGACTCTCCAGGGTGGAACGTGATCGTTGGAGCCTTATTGTGTTTCCCTAGGCCTTTGTTTTGAAATCTAGTTTCTCCCTAAGTTCAGCCATTGCTCCGTCTGGCTCAGCCTACATCAGTCTCCCTCTTTCACTAGCTCGGAACAGTGTGGTATGAGCCCTGGCTGTAAGCGAGGTACTTGTGGCAAACGTTGTTTTTCTTTTGGTTGTTTTCCTGGACGGCCCAAGAGTAACACGTGTTAGGGGAACGGACAAGTGGTTGAAAAGTTCTGTCCCCTCTAACTTTCTAGGAGTCTCGCTTCTATTTAGCTCTACTTGAACCCTCTTTGTATTGAGACACATCACCTCAGATGCTACCGTGCCTGGATTACTGAACTGGGGCCATTACTTGACCTCCCTGCTCTCAAGCTCACGCCCAGACTACCCCCCACTAAACCAGATGAAGCTTTCTACTGGGTCACTTCAGGTCCCTCCCACAGGGCTCTGGGAGCTGCCACTGCCACGTATGTGCTAAGGACTCTTGAATCTTCACTCCTTTGCTAAAGGTCCAAACCCACACATCAAATTGCATAGGATAAACATACCCATTTTGGTTGTCCACAAGCTTCTCAGACTCAAAATTTCCAAAACTGGACTCCTTATACCCACTTTCATCCCATGAAAAATAGCTCCTTCTATTTCTTTGATTATAATCTATGTGGGTCACTCATCCAAAAACCCATTGAGACCCACTCTCGTATCCCACTCTCACCAAATCCTAGCACACTGAGCTCTATCAATGTTGCTTTTTTAAAAATGTTTTTATTTATTTTTGAGAGAGAGTGTGAGCAGGGGAGATGCTCAGAAGGGGGTGGGGGACAGAAGATCTGAAGCAAGCTCTGAGCTGGCAGAAAAGAGCCCAATGCGGGGCTCAAACTCCCGAATCATGAGACTGTGACCTGAGCCAAAGTTGGACACTTAGCAGACAGAGCCACCCAGAAGCCCCTGTCAATGTTACTTCCTAAATACCTTTCAAGTCTGCCCCCACCTCACAATCTCAAACATGCATCCTGTCATGGCGTAACTTTGTAAAATCCTCCTGCTTTGTCTTATCAGCTCTAGTCCCCTACTGTTAAAGTACCCCCATTCTATCTTTACTCTGACAACTGTAGACGGCAAAAAACAAGCTGTTCTCATGTTGACTTCCACTAGAAACGATGTAGCTTTCAGTAGTATGATTTTTAGCGAAGGTGGTTCCTTACTTCTGATACGGTCTGGGTAAGTTTCTAGCAGATCAACATACATGGAAAAAAATACACAAAGCAACTTCTAGAGGACTCTGGATAGAGACCAAAACCAGAAAGATTTTATAGGGGGATAGAAATTTTGAATGAGGGAATAACAGAAGTTAAGTTCCACATTTTTGCAGGTTTTGCCAGAGGGTTATCAGGTTGCGCCATGGCATGGGATGGCCAAAGTTCCGATAGAAACCCACTGCCTTCCTACTTGGAGGAATGAGACACCAGAACTTGGATAATCACATCCACCACGAGGTGAGGGGGAATCCTGGAAAAGAGAGAGGGCGATGGGAAGCCCCAGGTTCTGTGTGCAGACTGTGCAACATTCTGGCTGAATCTTGGGGAAACTCAAAGCAATCTTCCTAAAAGATCAAAGAAGTGAGTATGATTTCACCACACCCAAGAATGAGACAGGATTTCAGTTTGAGTTAGCCAAGCGATTGTCAGCTGAAACAAAGGCCTCACATTCTTAAAAGGAATATCATGCATCTACAGTTTCATCAACAAATATTCACGGCACATAGGATGCAACCTAAAATTGCCTGATCTAGGAAGAACCAGGAAAATGAGACCATTCTCCAGGGAAGGAATAGTCAGCAGACAAAAACTTAAGATTAGGCAGATGCTGAAATTTGCAGGCAAGCACTGAAGCAGCTGCTGTAAATATGCTCTATGAGGTTAAAGAAAATAAGTCCATCTTAAATGAAAACATAGGATATCTCCCCAGAGAAGCAAAAGATGCAAAATAGAACTAAAAGGGAATCTTAAAATTCAAAGATACAATATACGAAATTACAAAAAGAACAGAAAACAAGGGATTGGTTTCATAAAATTGTGATTTGTGATCACAGAGGATAGTCCAATAAACCTCAAGATAGATCAGTAGGAATTATCCAATCTGACAGAGTAAACACGAGGAAGGAAGGAAGGAAGGAAGGAAAGAAGGGAGGGAGGGAGGGAGGAAGGGAAGGAGGAAGGAAGGAAGGAAGGAAGGAAGGAAGGGAGGAAGGAAGGGAAGGAGGGAGGGAGGAAGGAAGGAAGGAAGGAAGGAAACGTTTGGGAAAGGAGAAATAAAGCAGGTTTGCTAATTATATATTAATCCACCAAAAAATATAATTCACCAGAAGAGGCTCTATCCTAAATGGTATGTCAAATCAATTTTACTCAACTGCATTCTATGGTAATGCAGGGTCCCTTTACCAAACAAGAACTAAATAGCCATGGAATTTGGAATAACTCATGTCCTTCTGAGAAATTTTCTTAGCCTGAAGCTTCAGGATTACTCACTTTAATCTTGCTACACTCTTGGTCCTGAGATGGATGGAAGTTTAAAATGTCATTAAAGATGGGTCGCAACTGAGCATATTGCCCTTTCAAATAGAGAAGTAGAGCTGAATGGGGATTAAAATGATCCTGTGGCAGTACTGATCAAACAATGGCTTATTTACCCTTTACTGATTAACCTAAATCAATGGCAATCCTCTCCAGAGTTTCTAACTCATATGGAATCATCAACCTATTATACAAAAAATAAATTGGATATAATCCCACTTGAAATCACACAGAGTCAGTGCTTTAATTAACAGTGTTTTGGGATATTAAGGTGGTAGCTCATAGACACACCCTCACACCCATACTGGATGCCAATTATCACTTCCCCATCGAGAAACATCCAGGGCTCAGGGCGTCTGGGTGGCTCAGTTGTTAAGCATCTGACCGGCTCAGGTCATGATCTCACAGTTGGTGAGTTTGAGTCCCACATCAGGTGAACATAAGCCCCACTTTGGCTGAGCTCCAGCCCTGCTTTGGGTAAAAATAGAAGCCCAGAGTGAGCCCTGCTTTTCTCTCTCTCTCTCTCTCCCTATGCCCCTTGCTCGCTTGCACCTTCTCTCTCTATTTAAAAAAGAAGAAGAAGAAAAAGAAGAAGAAGAAGGAGAAGAAGAAGAATGAATGAATGAAAGAAAAAACAACAACAACTAAAACAAAACAAACGAAAACAACCAGAGCTCCTTGGAGACATTGCTGTTTCTAGGTCTAACCAGAAAAATTGCCAAGATGAACTTGAGAAATCTTGGTGTGCCAAAAATAAATAAATAAATAAAAAGAAAGGAGGTTCTTCGAGTGCAATATGGTCACAATAAAACGGCTGACTAGCCAGCTCTAGGAAGTGCCCACTGGCCAAATTTCAGAGATGAGAGGAGAGAGAGAAAGAGAGAGAGAAACTAACTGACTTAAAAACTTTGAATAAGTAAAAACCTGTGAGTTCATAGTTATATTCCAGAAAAGGAAAAAAAAAAAGAGAAAAGGAAACATTCTTTTACAAAATAATGCAGGTTAATAAATATAGAAAGAATTATAGAATTTTGTAAAAAAATAATCTTGCAATGCTCAGTATATAATAATTGATTCAAGCAAGAATCATCAATAAATGCAGAAAGCATTAGGTCATGTCTGCTTAGGAAACAGGACCTTTGTGGGGTGCGAAGTGTCACCTCATGCATTGTTAAATAGTTACAAGGGGAAAATATACTTTAACAATGGAGATATCTGATGATTGCCTCCTTGAAAATGATAGACTACAGTATTGGCGACATTGTACATCTGATATTATAGCCTTCTTGAAGTGATACCTTGGGAAATATAGCATTGCTTATGTATTTTTCACACCAAAACATGTTAAATCTGAATCTAATCAAGGCTTACATCTGAATTTCTCTTCTAAGACACCTTGAAGACATAATCAGACAAACCCAGAATGTGGGAATTCTATGAAAGTCAATGCCATGAAAAGAAAACACGCAGGAATTGTTCTTAGACCTGTTCAATAAAACTTCCAGCAATAATGAAACTGTTCTTTGCTGTCCAATATGGTAGCCATTGGCCACAGGTGCCCATTAAACACTTGAAATGTGGCTAATGTTACAGAAAAACTGTGCTGAACAGTGTAGTTCTAGCCTAAAAGAGATTGAAATGGCTTAAGAAGCAAATGAAATGCCATACCCTGATTGGATTCTCCTTCAAAAAAATAAAATACATCTGGGTGTAATGGCTAGAATTTTAATACAGACAGGATACTAGACGGTATCGTGAAATTATCGTTAATGTTTTTAGGGCTGCTAATTGTGTTGCAGTTATGAAAGAGATTGTCCTTGATGCAGTGGAAATGGATGTTAAAATATGTAGGGTTTAAACAAATGATGCCTGGGGCTTCTTCAACTAGGGCAGGAACATGCGGGCAGGGCCAGGCAAGAGAGAGTGAAGGCAATCAGAAGTGAATACGGCAAAATGTTAACAAGCATGAAGTGCCAGGTATGCAGATATTCATTATAACATTCTCCCAACTTTTCTCTATTTAAGAAGTTTTATCAGTGGCTGGGGAAAAAACAGCTCACGAAGTCCCAATTTCCAGCTTTGCTGATCCCATGTTCAGAGACCTGACATTAGGCCCTACTGGTCAATGCAAATCTGCCTCTAGAGATGTGATGGGAGAAGAAATCAGGGGCCAGAAGAAGAAACTTGCTAGGGATTCCCTGTCATTAGTAGGCTAAGAAGACTGTCAATCTCACCTCCGGCCCCCCCATGCCACGGTCTCTCTACTCTTCTCCACAGCATCAATCATTTTCCCAGCTTTCAAGAGCTGGTATCTTTAGTGGTTAGCACAGACTTCAAGTCTAGACTTCTCACTGACATCGGCTTCATCAGTCTGCCCGCCTGTAAAGTGGTTGTAATAGCAGCATTGACCTAATAGGTACTTTTGGGGGGGGGGCGGATAATATTAGGATAAACTATGATAATTGGCCCAGTGACTGGGGCATAGAATGGTATTATTTTTATCATTATTAACTATATGATCATTAGGTAAAATGCTTGGCACAGTGCTTGACTTCTAAGTATGTAATAAATGTTGGTTAACGAGAACAATAATACAGTACGTCCATATGTATTCTTTTTTTTAATTTTTTTTAACGTTTATTTATTTTTTGAGACAGAGAGAGACAGAGCATGAATGGGGGAGGGACAGAGAGAGAGGGAGACACAGAATCGGAAGCAGGCTCCAGGCTCTGAGCCATCAGCCCAGAGCCCGACGCGGGGCTCGAACTCACAGACACGAGATCGTGACCTGACGCTTAACCGACTGAGCCACCCAGGCGCCCCCATCCATATGTATTCTTAAGCGAACAGAACTTGTTGGCGTGGAACATAGATAAACTGCTAAATTCTACTTGGTTTCTCAGATATGATAAGCTAAGATGGGAAGGGAGAATAATTCACCTTAAAATTTCAGCAGCTTAATACAATAAAAGTTGATTTCTTGAGATATTGGTTATATTCATTGTCTTATTTGTATGCTGGTTACATGGATGTATTTAGATCATAAGAATTCACTAAGCTAAAAACTTGTATTTTGTGAGTCCATAAAAAGTTTTTCCAAATTAAACAAAGAGGGCCACCTGGGTGGTTTAGTCGGTTAAGAGACCGACTTGGGCTCAGGTCATGATCTCACGGTCCGTGGGTTCAAGTCCCACGTAGGGCTCTGTGCTGACAGCTCAGAGCCTGGAACCTACTTCAGCTTCTGTGTCTCCCTCTCTCTTTGCCCCTCCCCTGCTCGTGCTCTGTCTCTGTCTCTCTCAAAAATAAATAAATATTAATTTTTTTTAATTAAAGAGAAATACGTCAGTCTTAAACTGTTTTCTTTATAAACTTATTTATCATTCACAGAAAATCCAATGTAATTAATAGAAGTCATGTAGTTTCTGGGACATAATGACTCAGAAATTGTGATATTCATTAGAGTCAATTATAGATTTTCCAGTTTGAGTTGGGCCCTCTTAAAGTCGAGTGTGCCCATACCAGTCAGGTCCTCCAGAGAAAAAGAACCAGGAAGACATATACATGTGTGTGCATGTACTATTCATATATATTATATATATATGAAATTCAAGGCAATTTCTTGAAATGAATATATATCAATTTCTTACAATTTACTATTTATTTATATGAATTAGCTTACACTCTTGTGGAGGCAGGAAAGTCCAAAGTTTGCAAGGCAAAGCAGTAGGCTGGAATCACCAAGGCAGGAACTGATGCTATAGCCTTGAGGCAGAATTTCTTCTTTCTCTGGGAACCTTCCATTCTGTTCTTTATATATATATAAAGATACAAAGATTTATTGAATATATAAATATATAGAGATATAGATTTATATCTATAGATATACATATCTATAGATATATAGATATATAGATATAAAGGTATATCTATAGATATAGATATATAGATATACCTTTATATCTATATATCTATATATCTATATATATATTTATATATAGATATAGATATAGATATATATCTATAGATATAAAGATGTATCTATAGATATATATCTATAGATATATAAAGATATATAGAGATTGCCTCAGTGGCTCAGACTGTTGAGAGGCCGACTCTTGATTTCGGCTCAGGGTTGTTGGCGTGGAACATAGATAAACTGGGTTTATCCCAGGGTTGTGGGATCGAGCCCCACATTGGGCTCCATGCTGACTGTGGAGGCTGCTTAAGATTCTCCCTCTCTCTCTCTCTCTCTCTCTCTGTCTCCCTCCCCCCACGCTTGCACACTTTCTCGTCATATATATACATATATATATATATACACACATACTATTCTATATATTCTCTCTCTCTCTATATATATATATATACTATTTTATATATTCTATATATATATACTATTCTATATAGAATAGTATAGAATATATATATAAAGTATATAGTATATACTATAGTATATAGTATATATATACATATACACTATTCTATATATTCTATTTCTATATAGAATAGTATATATATAGAGAGAATATATAGAATAGTATATATATAGAATATAGTATATAGTATATGGAATATAGTATATATATAGTATATACTATAATATATATATACACTATATGTTCTATATACTATATATTATAGTATATACTATATACTTTATATAGTATATACATATAATATATATATATGTATATATATATATATATATATATATATAAAGAGAAAGTGTGCAAGCAGGGGAGAGAGAGAGAGAGAGAGAGGGAGAATCTTAAGCAGCCTCCACAGTCAGCATGGAGCCCAATGTGGGGCTCGATCCCACAACCCTGGGATCGTGATCTGAGCCGAAATCAAGAGTCGGCCTCTCAACAGTCTGAGCCACCGAGGCAACCTCTGTGCTTAAGCCTTTTCACTGATATGAAGAGGCCCGTCCGGATTACCAAGAATAGTGTCTTCGACTTAAAGTCAATTGATTGTAGATGTAGCTGACAAAATGCTTCACAGCAACCCTTAGATTAGTGTTTCATCGAGTGACAGTATGATACGGTCGCCATGGTGACACACTTGGCTCAGCGGCCAAGTGAAATTCCTTGCTAATGAAATAATGGTGGAAGTCATGTTTGTCACTTCTGAAAGGCAGACCTGAAAATGAGTGCACAGTCATGCGTTGTTCCCTGCTCAGATGGGTTATCTGTCAGCCCAGGTACCTGAGTAACCACCTGGAGGAGAGTCCCTGCCCACATTCTGTTCAGGTGGAGTGAGCGGAAAACCTACTTCACTGACGCGTCGGGCTCGTACGTGACAACACCCGTAACCTGTCCACCATCTCAACATGCAGCCTCCGCCATCCACAGGGCAGAGAAAGAAAAGCTAACTCATGGACTCTATTTAATTTTGGCCAGGAGATGACAACATCACTTTTGTTTTCAATGTGTAGGTCAGAACTCGTCTTCTGATCCCACCTACCTACAAAAGAATCAGAAAAAATAGCTGGGGGGGAGTACAGGAACACCCAGTAGTCAGTAAATGTTTCAATCTCCTACTTCCGAAGTGTTAGAAACTATCCAAATCGATTAGAAGACATTTTTAAAAGAACATCGTATGGTAAATGTCCCAGCGTGGTATTAGTTGCATTTATTGGTCCTATAAATCAGAGGTACATAACCAGTATGAGCGTGGCTTTTAGAACACCTGAAATTATAATTCAAATTTGCAAAATTATGACTACATGCATTTTTTTACGGAATGATCATTACTTTCTCAGAAAGATTTGGGGCCCAAAATGTTAAGAAGCAAATGATTTTCTTACCTGAAAAATCAAAACTCACAAAACCAAGATACGGACTCCAGACAGTGATCTATCTGGTTCTCCATTTCCCAAGAGGAGTTAGGGCTCAAGACTGGGGACCTCCCTCCAGCTCACGATAATTGCCAAGTTTTCCTTGTTTTTGCTTTGGAGCCTGTCTTGCCCGGATGTCTCCCCACTTGAACTGGTTGCCGTCTTTTCTCACCGTCAGGTTTTATGGCTTGAGCTTTGCAGGTTTATCTCCCTACTTCCACATGGCCCTCTCCTTCTCCAGAGGCATTAGCCTCGTTCTTGCATCACAGCTCTGCTAACGGGAAAAACCATGGCAGTCTACGAATTGAGTAATTCCCACATACTATTTTCTTCAATTTGATTTGATGTTTCTGAGGGCCTAAACTACACAACTCTCCTGAGTTCTGTCAGGAGAACATAGAGTTGGCTAACTTCTAGAAACCCATATATAGTTTTTCCAGTAAAGTCTCCTGTGTCAGTTCTGGCTACAATTTGTCAAATACTGAGGCCTTGGATACCTATCTTCGAGGCAATTGCAATTAAGAGAAATCACTTCTTATTAAACTTAGAAGGGTCTGTTCTTAGTTAAAGGCCATTATCTCTCATTCAAATTCCTTCTGGGAGTATTAAGCAGTTACGTGGAGTAGTTGTTTGCCATTAACCTTGAAATCGTGTGGATTATTTAACTCTTAATGAAATCATGCCATATGGATACCCTTTTGATCTTTAAATGAATTAATTTGATCCGTTTTCAACCCTTCCTCATCATTCTGAAAAACCTGGCAGAGAATCAGTACACATTACAGGTTCAGGTTCAGAAGAAATGAGAATTGCTATCCAATTTTCCATGTTTCTCCCAGTTAGGTTGATTCTCTGGCCATTTTTCTATGTGGGCAAGAACTGTGAGTTTGTAGTGAATGTACCTCTCTTATTTGCTAAGGCACAGCTACCGTCCCCAGGAAAGATAATCTCATTACTGTGTCTTAGTAAACCAAAGTACATGGCCCATGGCTATCAGCATTCTTTTAAGCTGTAGAAACAATACCTTAGTGAAAGTACCTCAGGCGAACCTGTATATACTCTCATCTTTGGACTTTACTGGTTGTTGGACCATGAGTTAATAAAAGCTATTTTCAAAGTTTGTTTGCTTGTTTGTTTGTTTATAAAGCTATTTTTTTCTTCCAGTTCACCCTTGCTTACACTTGTCTTTATCCTGGTTTGTTCCCATCTTTATGGTTTGTACCAAGAAGTGCGATCTTCGCAAAGATATGGTTTATGCATTAGAAACATTGTTGAAGATGAGTTTTATGTTAAATGACCCAACCTGGCCATTTCTAGCTGTATGTCTTTTGCAAGTTACTTATTCAATACAAATGCCTTTGGTTTTCTTACCTGCAAAGCAGAGATAAGAAGAATTTGGGGGTTTTAAAAACCTTTAAGTATTTTTACCTAATATAGATTACTAAATGAATATACCAAATATACTGAATACAATACACTAAGTTAGTCCTGACAAAGGAAACAAAAAAGTAACATTCTTATCTCCATTTATATATATCTCCTAGAATATATAGGTCACTTGAAATCTTGCCCGGCAGGTGGTACTTACTCTTCACATTTATTGTTCTTATTAATTAAAGAATGCGTGAATTACAGTAAGTACTCAATACCTGTTCATTAGCATCGCTATCACTCTTCTAACTAGAAAGAACAGTTGAAAGAGGTAGAAAAGAATAAAGACCAATTGGAAAGATAATTAGGGGAAACACCCCTCTGCTATCCAAGAAGTAAACAACTCTAGGCTCAAAATTGACAATGGAATTTTAGAAAATCCAGTAAAAACAGAATTAAACACAATAACGATCTAACTGCAGTTCAATTTTTAGCATAATGAAACAGAGAAAGTGAATAATTTGAATAAATTTTGCCCACGGTACTCTGTTCATTTTTAATGTGATTGTGTTTAAGGACAAAAAAATTGCCAAGAAATTTTCATCTTTACTGTCTTATTGTTCATGTGAATATTGATATTAAAATCTGAAAGTATTTTTTAACGTTTATTTTTGAGAGAGAGAGAGAAAAAACATGAGCGGGGGAGGGGCAGAGAGAGGGAGACAGAGGATTTGTAGTGGGTTCTGCGCTGACAGAAGCCAGCCTGATGCAGGGCTCAAACCCAGGAACCCTGAGATAATGACCTGAGCTGAAGTCAGATGCTGAATGGACTAAGCCACTCAGGAGCCACTGAAAGTATTTATTTCTATTACAGAAAAGAAAATAAGTAAGCATATTAACATTATTAGAATCCAAGGTTTTTACTGTTTAGAAAAATGAAAGAAAAAAGGCAAAAGAAAATACATTAAGAAAAATCTTGTGCTGTAAAATTTGATTTGGAAATATCAGTACGAACTCCTTATTACCTCTGTAAGTATTTCCTAGCTTTTCTGCCAGAAAGAGCCCAGAATCAGTGATGCCACAGAGACACCTGAGTATATGTGACAACCACATCTTAGTTTCCAAATGCCAGGGACCCAGACTTCCCTAAGAAATGTCCGGGGCCAGAGCTAAGGTGAGGAAAGGCCACAATACATCTGCAACATCATGTACCAAAAGGCAATAAAGTGCTCAAAGCCTAGGGGGCCACGCGTAAAAGACATAGGAGTGTGACGTGCATTTCAAAATATCGTAAAGGATGCTTCATCCTGTGTGCTTCTAATCACTTGTTATGTCACCCCAAACAAACGCAGCTACTCTGATAAGCATACAGCCACCTCGCCTAGGAAAGATACAAACAGGGTGAGCGTGAGAACATTCGAGGATAATGATGTAACCCTGAATGACTTAACCCAAATGATGTAAGTCAATGATGTAACTTTGAACAAATAGAATGTGAGGCATATTGTAACTTCCAGGTCCTGTGCTAGCTAGCCTCCCCCATCCCTCCAACCACATTCACTGAGAAACCCTCATGCTCTTCTTCTTGTGACTTTCCAGGAAACATCACGCCTATCAGCAGGCAGAGAACACCTCATGTTGGGCAAGGCAGAGAGCAAAGCACTGAAAAATTAGGGGATTGGGGCCATAGATCTCTTTCCTACATTTTAATTTGCTCAGCCACTTAACTTTTTATGGAACTCATGTCTGAATTTGTAAATGCTTTAAAAAGTGGTTTGTAGGGTTTTTGCTCCCGCTTCGGTACTCTACAGCTCAAAGAACTAGATTTTGTTGTCACTTCAGGAACCCTGAAATGGAAACTAAAATTGGAAAGTCAAGTGGAACACAGAAGCCATGTTTCAGAGGTTCTCATTGGCTGATGGTGTGATAATTTGAACATAAAAAGAATAATTTTGAAAATGGATTATGGCACATCGAATTAAAACCCATAATCCATGTGTCCATAGCATGATATAGAAAAGACGGCGAGACAAAGGAGGAGATGGAAAAAAAGGTCAGGTCATGAACGTAGAAGGGATAATGCTTAGGGAAGCTACTAGTTTCCCACCTCCAATGTAATAATTGATTCAGGCAAGTATCATCGATGGATAGTAAAACCATGTGTGAAAAGTTGGGAGATACAGCAGTTACATGGTCTCAAAGTTGCAGCTCATGGATTACTTACTAAAGGGAAATTGTACCTCTAAAATGGGGATGCTAGACAGTCAGTGCTCCAAGCTAAGTGATCAAATGTGGCGTCACCAATAAATAACAGGACAGACTGGTGCAATGTGCTTCTTGTGTTGCAATGAAAGGTGCCCAACATCACCTAGGTAGCAATTCCAAGTACTGTAGGAAATTCTTCTTAAAAATCTAGAATGAAAGACATTCTTTAGACTCTTTAAAGATTTTCAATTCAAATGTAAAAGATTCAAAATGACTCAGAAAACCTAACAAACACAATGCTCAGAACTCTTGATTAGATCCTAAATCTAGGGGGAAAAAGTAGTTCTTATAAAAGGTATTTGAGGGACAATTGAAGGAGTTTTCATGCGGATTGTGTTATGACAGAGTTACGGAATTTTGGTCAATTTTCTCATGTCTGCCAGTCATATTGTGTCACTTAGGAGGCCCCTGCTAAATTACTTAGGGATGAGATATTGTTCGATTCAAACACTTCTGGGGGGTGGGGGGAAGGTTAGAAGCGAGACAAAATTTTATCAATTCATGAAAATAAATGAAAGAGCACGTGAGTGTCCATTGTGCTGGCTTCTCAAGTCCAGCCCGCCTTTCTCCACTCTGTTTGTGATGCTGGGGTTGGGAAACCATGCTTCTCCTGAGTCAGCTGGCTCCCAGTAAGTTCTAGCCCCAGGGAGATTCAAAAGAGACAGGGCTTCAAGGAGAAGGGATGTGCTCCTTTCTGCTTCTTGCCTTTTCCCATCAGCCTTCCCCTCCAATGTTTCTTCTCCAGAGAAATGGAGTGCACACAGGAGCTAAAGTCACGGCTACTGCGTTTCCAGCTTCAGGCCAAGCAATGAGGGCTCTCCTCTGAGAAAGTGTGTAAGTAAAGCCTATGCCATATGACAACGTGGTCTCTGAATCGCAGTCCCTTTTCTTACAGAAAGTTGTCTTCTCGGACATCCAAGGACCTCAAGATTAATGACTCAAGTCAAAAAGGAGTCTCCATTATTTATTAGACTCCAGCCAAAATAGCTGGCATTTGAAGGATTCCGTCTTCAAGCTGTTGCGGTCTCTGTCGGTAGGACCAACAGAGTTCAGGCGGCCTAAAGGATCTAGGGCGATTGTTGTTCATGGCCAAGGTTTCCATGGTTTCTTATAGTTACTCATGATTCGACGTCAAGAAAGCTTTTAGGATCATATGTATGTGCAGAATCATCATGACATGACCAGAAAAAGGTTTTGCCTCCTAACTCAATCCAAGAATGTCTGTGGCCCTCTATTTTGAATCCTCTGAGAAACACTAGTTTCAAATTCCGTTGACTTGACCAAACTCTGAAGGGTGATCTTTAACTCCAGTTACGTGGGTAAAAGTCTAAGCTGTAGAATTTTCCCGCATCAAGTTAAATCATAAGAAAGTACATGAGTAAAGACTAAGTTTTACCAATAATATGGACACTTAATAAAAATCCAGACATCGTAGCACAGCCCAGCTGTGCTATAGCTGCTAACATGAGACACGGAACAGAGGCTCTACACTGAACCAGAAAAGAAACTACTGTCTTGGCCAAACTGGTTCATATCCACCATAGGGAGGGTGAGAATTGAATTCTATTTGGGAGCATCTCTACATCACTGGGTGTAGACAGGACTCTATCTGGACCTCAGTTCAAAAAGTAGATCTAATAATTTAAAGCAAAAAAACATTAAAACAACGCTTTAGAGTACAAAGAAGCATTCTAGGCATCGCTTTAGGTCAACATTTCTTAAAATGTGTACAATAAATTCCATGAGAAATTTCACAAGTCTCTTTAGGTGGAAGTTATAGTAGCAGGAGTTTACCAAACACATGGAACCCAGTATACCTTCACTTTAGCAACTTGAAGGGCTGTGTTTTGAAGAACACTCTTTAGGAAATACCTAAATTGAATAAGTGTCACCAGACAATGTGACAGAGTCTGTCTCGTTGAGGTTTACATGCATTTGTCGGGGGGGGGGGGGGAACGTGTCGGATCCACAACCACACTTCTGCTGCCCCACGTGGAAGTCAAACGATGCTCCACACAGCACCCTGTACTCACTTGGCTCACAGTCAAGAATCCATGAGTTTCCGCTGAATTGGATTAAAGGGATTTTAAGCTTCAAATTGCTTCTAGGTAAAGAAATATGAAATTACTTCTTCGGAAGTTATGACTTACACTTGGAAATGTTAAGCTAGAATTCAACCATCGAGATGATTCTAATCTAAATGAAAAGAAAGTCGCATGCAGGAGAAATCTTCCTGGCAGTTATGAATCTCTACAAGACTAAAAGCAGAGAAGATGGCGGGATTCAGAGAACACGGAAATCCTATCATTTCTGTGTCATCTTCCTGTGAACACCACCTGCGTACTGAATGAACATAGCTTCAGAATTCCTAAACCTCATTCCTCTTCAGTCATGTGAGTCCAGGCTAAACCGGATGGGCAGGTTGCATAATTTCTGAAGACAAATGGAATTTACTCTCTTCCGCTGTAGGATATCTTCTTGGGTTGTATATATTTGGAAGACAATTTATGATATTTTGGAAGAGACACGTTTATACCAATATCTGTTCCCCTCTTATCACTTGTCAAAGTAATTTCTGTTTTTGACCTTATGGTTGTTGTTTTTTTTTTTTAAGTTTATTTATTTTGAGAGAGAGGAAACAAACGAGGGACAGAGAGAGAAGGAGAGGGAGAATCCCAACCAGGCTCTGCACTGTCAGTGAAGGTCTCAAAACCATGAACCATGAGATCATGACCTGAGTCAAAACCAAGAGTCAGACATTCAACCTACTGAGCCACTCAGGTGTCCCTGACATCCTGGTTATTTATGAGAGGGAAGAATAAAACAGTCACAAGGTATTATTCTTCAAACCCTTAATAAGTACCTACTAAGCATTAGAAAGTATTGTACAGCTGTGGTGAATGAATAGAAAAGACAAAGCAAGTCTCATATAAATAGAGATTATCCTCTAGTGGCTAAGACAAATACATATACAAACAGGTGGAATCTCCATTCAAGAAATGTGTATCAGATACGCACTACCGATCAAGAAATGTGCTAAGCAATGAGGGATGGGAATATAGAGAGACATAAGACAATTCTTATTTCTGAAAAATTACTTGGAGAGAAAAGCAGTACGTGATTTACTATACCACAGTGAAGTAAGTACCATAACATAGTTACCGTATTATATATTCTATATGTAATATAGTATTCTCTGTCTAGAAGAATTAGAAACAATTTTCACTTGAGAGTATTATTTTTCTAGTCTTTGCAGGATAAGAATGAGTCCCTTTGGCAAAGAAGAAAAAGACTTCAAGATACTAGTAACGGTCACCGTACACATTTTGACAGTTTGCAAATATGGCCCCACGAAACTTTGACACTCCTTACGTTTAGTGGTCCGGCCCAGGTACCCTTCCCGTGGGCGCCAATAAAGCATGGCTGTTCTGATGCTTGATGACTTACAACACCTGAACACAAAAGGTGCAGCTTCCACTTGGTTCATTCCTACTAGGAGCCCTGAGTCATCACGGATGGAGAACAAACACCTCAAGTCTACCATACTGTGAGAGATCCAAACTACACCGGGAGACAATGTTGGTGGTCCCAGCCATTGAATGCCCCCAACTCAGATGTCAGAAAGGCAGGCGAATGCAACTTCAGTTCATTCCAGTCCTCCAGCCGAGTCACCTCCATTTTTCAGATTTTTCTAGCTGGTTTCCCCAGATGATTCCATCAACCTCTTCC
This sequence comes from Lynx rufus, assembly GCF_022079265.1. NCBI lineage: Eukaryota > Metazoa > Chordata > Mammalia > Carnivora > Felidae > Lynx > Lynx rufus. The sequence continues at coordinate 131,717,688 of NW_025814896.1, forward strand.
TGTCCCCATTGCCACCATGTTGATTCTAGCCACTATTATTCCCTACCAGAATGAATCCTCCCACAAACCAGGTTTCTCTTTCTGAATTCGGAGGTAACCTCTCTATTTTGCTCATAATTCTGCAAGGCTATGAGGAATTTGAAATCGGTTCCCTGGCAGAGTGGTGACTATCAGGTCTGGAGGGCGGAGGGGCTCATGGGGATTATCGCTGTGCAGATGTGGAGCGTGGTGGGCAAGGCGTTCCTTTGAGGTCCCTTCCAAACTGAGATTTTAATTGTTTTTAAGTTTATTTATTTATTTGGAGAGAGAGAATAGGAGCAGGGGAGGGGCAAAGAAAGAGAGGGAGAGAGAGAGGATCCCAAGCAGGCTCTACACCGTAAGGGCGGAGCCCAACACAGGGCTCGAACCCATGAACCCAGAGATCATGACCTGAGCCGAAACCAAGAGTCAGACACTCAACCCAACTGAACTACGCAGGCGCCCCCAAACTAAGATTTTAAAATTCCAAGGAATTCCTGAGCATCTCAAGGATATTTGATTTATCACAATTAGTGGACAGAGTAAGCTAAAAATTTGTTTTTAATTTTTTTTAATATTTATTTATTTTTGAGAGAGAGAGTGTGAGTGGGGAAGGGTCAGAGAGAGGGGGAGACACAGAATCCAAAGCAGGCTCCAGGCTCTGAGCTGTCAGCACAGAGCCCGACGCGGGGCTCGAACCCGCGAGCCATGAGATCATGACCTGAGCCAAAGTCAGACGCTTAACCCCCTGAGCCTCCCAGGTGCCCCCAAACCTAAATCTTTTTAAGTAAAATGGCACAAAGCATCTCTAAAGTGGGTTTAAATATGGTTGACTCCTAGTGAGAATAATCAGAACCATGGAATATTTTCTCTTCGCTTTTCCTTATGCTACATAATTAGCTAATGAGCAATCACAGGGGACATTTTTTCTAACCCGAGTCCCCATGTCATCACCCATACTCACACGAAAAGTGGGGATTCTATAGATCATACTTAGGAACACAGCCTTACGGTTAGAGAGCCCTGGCTCCTAGATCTGCCTGCATTGTTTGCTCAGCAAACTTGGGCAAGTTACTTGTGCTTTCTGAGCGCCCAGTTCTCTCCTCTTTGCGGTGAAGAGATTTTTTTTGATTACTACATTATTCAAAGACTATTCAGAGAGCCAGGAGATCAGGATTGTAGCTCAGACCTTCGATGAGCCACATCGTCTTTCTGTGGACCATCTGGCATGCCTAGGAAATGGACCTACTAGCATGTGACCAGCTGGCTTTGCAAATGACAAGAATCAGAAATGAGTGATGTTTTAAAAACTATAGATACATGGGGCGCCTGGGTGGCGCAGTCGGCTAAGCGTCCGACTTCAGCCAGGTCACGATCTCGCGGTCCGTGAGTTCGAGCCCTGCGTCGGGCTCTGGGCTGATGGCTCAGAGCCTGGAGCCTGTTTCCGATTCTGTGTCTCCCTCTCTCTCTGCCCCTCCCCCGTTCATGCTCTGTCTCTCTCTGTCCCAAAAATAAATAAACGTTGAAAAAAAAAATTAAAAAAAAAAAAAAACTATAGATACCAATAACAATGAGTGTTTTTTTTTTATTTTTTTTCAACGTTTTTATTTATTTTTGGGACAGAGAGAGACAGAGCATGAATTGGGGAGGGGCAGAGAGAGAGGGAGACACAGAATCGGAAACAGGCTCCAGGCCCCGAGCCATCAGCCCAGAGCCCGACGCGAGGCTCGAACTCACGGACCGCGAGATCGTGACCTGGCTGAAGTTGGACGCTTAACCGACTGCGCCACCCAGGCGCCAACAATGAGTGTTTTCAACACATAACCATACCTACAGAGTTGTGTTTTATGTGTTTATGGATCTGTAGTAGGAGATAATACAAAATCTTGGCCGGTTGTCAGTTGAGGTGAAATCAGAAAGCTCCTTCGATAGTATCTTTCCCATGCGTATCAGTTTCTAGGGCCGGGGAACAGATTACCACAAATGCAGTGCCTTGAAACAACAGACATTCATTCTCTCTCAGTTTTGGAGGCCACCAGAGCAAAACCAAAATGACAGTGGAGTTGGTTCCCTCTGGGGGGCTCAGAAGGAGACTCTGCTCCAGGCCTCTCTCCTGGCTTTGGTCGAGAGCTGTCAGTCCCGGCATTCCTTGGTCCGTGGGAGCATCCCACCAGTCTCCGCATCCACCATCGTCGGCGGTTTTCTCTGTGTGTCCACGTGTCTCTGTTTTCCCTTCTTACGAGGACACCCACCATTGGATGAGGGCCCGCTTGAATCCAGCATTATCTCATCTCAACAAAGACTGCATTAATGCAAAAACCCTATTTCCAAATAAGGTCACATGCTGAGATTCCAAGCAGACATGAATTTGGAGGGAACACTGTTTGACCCAGTATACCATCCATAGTCCCCAGGGTCTGTTGCACAAAGAAGAATAGCAAAGAAAGCGACTCCTGATCTGAGGCGTCTCCTAAAATATATGATGGGCTTATTACTTTGCATTGTGATGATTTCTGTTTTCTGTCCTATATTCTACAGCTTATTACTCTGGGATGCTTTGCCCTGAGGATTCAGCAATGGGAAGAAGTTCATCCTAAAAGGAAGATAGATCTCTGACAATGTACGTGAGGCAGGTGGGAACAGAAGCTCGGGCCTTGGCCGGAGTCTGGACCTGTCTCCCACCCTGCCTATATTACGCTGACCTGTGCCAGCCTGAAAGTGGGTGGAACGTGGACCCCAAATGATGATGAGGAGGAGGCTTATAAGTTAAATTGTAAGGTTTTACCCAATTTAGTGTGATTATGTTGGATATGCTGTTCTTAGCCATGCTGGAGAGAATTCAGGTTGCATATGTGTTCATACGTTGGCCCGGGCAAAGCTGAGGCCATATCAGTGGCTGTCGGGGTAATTACCAATAAATTCCCAGGGCAAAGGGGAATGTCCTTAAGAAGAGCTGTCATTGGAAGGTCTAGCTACGTCTGCTTCTAAACAAGTTTGCCGCCACTGAGAACCTTGAAATCCACAAATGTGATTTATTAACGAAGGCTGTAATTTTCATATAATACACATACTCTGCAAGTCAATGTTTGCTTAATTTAATTGGGATAAAATTGGTCCTATGAGCAATGTTATGTCATTGACAAAGTCACTCACACTCTATCTTTCAGCTGCTCAAAATACAAAACAAATACTATTATCTGCCGTTAGCCAGCAGGAATGAATTCAACAAAGTCTTTAAACTCAACTCTGGATTTTTCAAAGGGAAGGTGAGTGTCTCTTCGGTACTTGATTAAGCATTACATCTGAAAAGACTGCAGGCTGAGAGTAGATACCCCTTTCTTTCTCACCTACAAAATGAAATGGAAAAGATACTCTGTCTATCCCAGGGGTTCCCCGGAGGTCTGGATAATAATTTCCGGTAAAAATTAATGAGAAGACTTAAAATGAGAACCACTGATATTCAGATTTGGAGATGGTGAGGCCAGCCTTTCCATTTACGTTTTGCTGAAGCAATTGACATTTTTCCCTGAGTGGCCAGCCTGGCAGAAATCATAATCATCCAAGGACCTCTGTACAAGGTCATTCCATTAAAACTCAGTAAAAAGGTGGCTCCAAAAGCACCTTTAGAAGCTTCTTCTGGTAGAAAATATGACTTTCCTTTAAGGCGTGTTTAAGTTAAAATGGAAAAACTAAGGTCTATTACCTTTAGAGAGTTTTACTTAAAGTACCTTCAACGAAGAAATAAGGGTGGGAAGACGGATGGAGAAAAAAAATTTTTTTAAACGTTATTCAGGAGAATTCATGCAGCTTGTACAAAAGCCCTATCCTATGGGGTGAGGATACTCAAAGTGAGTTCGCCCAGAACAATCTAAAGAATAATTGGACTGAACAATAAAAAAAACCTGAGAGTAGGACTGACATGCCTAAGCCACGACTCACCGGGTCTCTCTTTGCCATGGGAGTAATAAAACATGTGTAAAAAAAGGTCTTGGACTGAAGGCTCATGTCGAATCTAAAATCTTATTATAGGTGGCTCCTGGCTGTCTCAGTCAGTAGAGCATGCGAGTGCCACGTTGTGAGTTTGAGCCCCACATTGGGTGGAGATTACTTAAAAATAAAATCATAAAATCACAAATAAATAAATAAATAAATAAATAAATAAAACCGTATTATGTACTGCTGGGTTTTTTTTTTTTAGTTTAATCCTTATTCCATGAATTGGTATACCTACTTAATTTTTTCACATTCTAATTAGAATTTCTATTTTACTACTATAAATGTAAGGTAGCATCCTTTCCATGATATGTAAGTCTGGATTTGCCTGGGAGCAGGACCAGAGAAAGGAAAAATAAAACCGGATTTCTCCTATTCTCTCTATTATAGACCCTCTTCCTCTTCCTTAAGCCAGAAGGGGGAAGATTTTTCTAGAACTCTTTCTGTGTGTGCTAATACGCAGGCAGGATTTGGGCTGCTTTGGATCTCAGCTGTCTCTACCACAAGGAGACACGGAACTCTTGACCACTATTACCGCTCATTCATTAGTCAACACTTCTTTTTAAAACCAGTCACTTCCAGGGTGCCTGGGTGGCTCAGTTGGTTGACCAACCGACTTTTGATTTCGGTTCAGGTCATGATCCCAGGGTCAGGGGATCAAGCTGTGGGTCAGGCTCCTCGAGGAATCCTCACTGAGCTTGGAGCCTGCTTAAGATTCTCCCTTTCCCCCTCCGCCCCTCTCCCCTGCTCGCTCTCTCTCTCTCTCTCTCTTGCAATTAAAAAAAAAAAAAAGCCACTTCCAAGTAACCTGATTGAGCTTTTCCTCAATCCTTCTGTTAAGAGTTCCTAAATGGAATGCCTGCAGTGTGGACAAGATACCGTGTAGGCACATTCAGAGATTGCTTTCTGCCTTTTACCTCTCTCACTTGCTGACACCCCCACTAGATCACAAACAAGTAAAAGGGAGCTCCGGGCGCCAACCTAGCTGATGAGAAGACATGACAATCTTTTTATCTTGTTTTCGACTCACTCCTTACCTTCTTTTCTTTCCAGTGAGCCCCGATGCACTCTGTATTTGGCCACATCCAGCCATATTTTATACATGACTAATTAGAAAAGCATTGGAAATACCAAAAACCATGCCACTTCCTGTCTTTAAAGAGATCCTTACACAGAGGTCAATTACAAGCTACTGGACGTCGTAGCAGCGTCTGCCAAGTTGACTGAAATAAAGTAAGGGGCATTTCTTCCTAAGAGGGTAACAGAGGGCACAGACTCTTCTCTGGAGATGCCTCTTAGATGGATACTGAAGGGTAGGTAGGATTTCAGACAAATACATCTCTTCTGTGAAATAAAATGATGTTTATACTCTGAAATGGAGATAAATTAGTGAGATCTAAGCGGATCACGGTGAGAAAATGCAACTGTTTCTACTGGACTCTAGGAAATAATTCTAAACTTAAAGAGCGCTGCCTTTGCTAATGTCTTGCGTTGCTCTGAAATCCATGCACATAGAATATTAAAGCACATTAAGTCCAAGTGTTAAAAAAGCATCTGTCTGTTGATCAGATAATGACCTTATACAGTTGAAGTACCAAACATGTAGAAATAAGCAGGAAGGAACTGGTGAGTTATTGATCACCAAGCCTAGAGGACTTCATTTCTGATACTTCCTGTAATTGTGAAAAATAACTTGCGAGGAGATTGACACATATCAATATCTACGTGTTAGGTTGCTTTCTTTCCTCTGAGAAGTCTTCAGTTGGCAATAAAGCACAGGGCTTATAAAGTATGAGGATAAACGGAAGGCTATCACTAAATACACACAGTAGCTACCATTGGCTAGCTGCGTGGTCCTGAGTAAACTACTCCATTTATCCCCACTTCTTTTTTTCTCGTTTGTAAAATGTAGCCAATAGCAGTACCTTTTTCCCCAGATTATTGTTAGGATTAAGAAAACAAATATGTAAAAAGTGCTTAGTGCCTGACACATAAAAAGTGTTATACATGCTAGTTATTAGTATTTACACCAATTATTACCACTCGTATAGAAAGTTTTATTTTTTAGGTTCTCATTACTCCTGCATCTAAGGAGGTTGGAAGCCATCGCTCCCTCCTTACCAACAGCAAAGAGCTGAACAGATTAAAAAAACACAACTCTTCCTGGATCCATAAAGGAGGGGAGGACAAAAGGCAAACTGTAGCCCTCAAGATTGGAGAGACAGACAGGTGAATACGGGGCATGATGGCTTCCTGGAACAGAGACTCACAAGTGGAAATCACCAGAGGAACCGGTGATTCCTAGAATTGCTAGAGGACACGTCTGAGAGTTAAAAACTCCAAGAGGACCCGGTCACAGGAGGACCTTCAAAGTATTGTGGGATTGACCACGCTCCGACCTGGTATAGTATTACGGTAGTGGTATAGTGGTATTATAATAGTATAATTATTACTGTAACTATCAGAGAAAAATCCCCTGGTGCTTCTGGAAGGGAGAAGGGAAAGGGAAGCATTTCGAAATATACCAGGGCACCGTGTTCTTCTTAACAAGGCCTGCCCTTAGGGAAAACTGGTTAACCAATGCCTAACCTGCTGGGATACTATCAGAGCCTAACTGACCCGGGGAAAAGGAAACACCCAACTACAGATCTTTTCCCATCTAAAGAGAGAAAAAGCTTAGAAACTCTTGAGAAGGTCACAGTGCAGAGGCATGGGCTCACTGAAAGTATGAGACCTAATCGTAGGATTCTAGAATGGTCCCTCTCCCTGCACACCTCCCCACCATATCTCTTTTTTTTTTTAATTTTTTTAATGTTTTATTTTATTTTTTAAGAGACAGAGAAAGACAGAGCACGAGCAGGGGAGGGACAGAGAGAGAGGGAGACACAGAATCCGAAGCAGGCTCCAGGCTCTGAGCTGTCAGCACAGAGCCCGACGCGGGGCTCGAGCTCGTGAACTGCGAGATCGTGGCCTGAGCCGAAGTCGGACGCTCAACTGACTGAGCCACCCAGGTGCCCCTCACCACCATGTTTCTAATGGACTATTTCTAGCAGTACCCTTTACCCGGTATATTTTGTCCAGCTATCAGGGGAAAAAATTACAAGGCCTATCAAAAGACAAACACAAGAGCAGAAAACAACTCCTCGACTTGAAGAGGCAGAACAAGCATCAGACCTGGACGTGTCCTTGGCCTCCTTATTTTGTCATATGACCGCCACTGCAGTTGGTGCGGGAAGAGTCTCTCTAGCCAAGGCGCAGGTCACGTGGCAGGAGAAAGGACCCGCACACGAGCCTCCAGAGTGGCTCCACTCCCGTCTCTACCACCTGCCAGCTAGGAGAATGTGGGCACGTTGCTCAGTTTACTGACAGTTACCTACAAATTGGGGTTTAAAATAAATACATCTCAGGGCTATCCTAAAAATAAACTATCAGGTGTCAGGTACCTAGCATAGTGCTTGACATGTTTCTTCTCATTAAATATTAAAAATAAAGCAATTAAAGAAAACAGGGTACAAAACCCTCCAATGCGTGAGACTGAAGACCTTTGACAGCAGAATTTCCAGCTCGGCAGTTGACTGGACGTATTTTCCCCAGAACTTTTCCACTCGGGCTACCTGTGCCCCATATTTTTACCTTCTTAAATCGTGAGGCACGTGGGGTCTCATTGGAAAAGAGAAGCCCCTTTCCATCCACCATCAATCAGCCATGACTTCTCAGGTACCTACTCTGCTTCAGGCCCATGGAGGGGCTCTTGGTAAGAGATAATAGCCTTCTCAATAAAACCCACCTTCCAAACAGCGCCTTGGGTCTCAGAAGCTTTCGTTTACATTATGCAATGTGATCTTCCTCCCTAGAGCAGCGATCTATCTTCATCCCCTATTTTACAGATGAGAAAACCGAGGGCCAGTAAAGATAGAAAGTCTGTTAGCTAGCAACAAACCATAATACAAGCCCCCTGCTCTTGTAGAGCTCTGGGCAAGTTTTTAGAGAAAGATATGGTCCCTGCCTCTGGCGCAATCGTAAGGCTATGGGGCGTGTTAGGAGATGGGTGGACTTGGAAGTCAAAAAACATTAGGACTGAGACACTCTACCCGCCTTGCTATTCACTCTCTGGTGGGAGCCTTGGAAAATGGCCCCACCGCTCCGATTCTCCAGGTTCCTTATCTATACAGTAAAAATAATGTCTATTGTTTAGGATTGTCCAAGGAATCACTGCAAAGTAGCTGAAGCTTTTAGGGCAAGTGACTTTCACATCGTAAATGTTTAATAAATCTTACTTTGCCTCGGCCACTCTGCACAGTCAGTGCTTTCAAGAAGGCGTTACGATCATTCAAAGTTTACCCTAAAATCCTCCACTTCTTCATATGTGACCTCGGGGAACCTTGTTGTTTAACACTGGGAAAGAAGAATGTTCCGAGGAATCAGATCTCTTCAGTCGTTGAGCCCCGCTCTGGCAAATTTTGAAGAGGTTTCTAAATTTTCACCAGATGTCCAGGGTGGCGAAATATACCAACACTCACGCTTTATTTATAGCTATCAACTCAGATGACTCAGAAGGAGCATGAGGGCCTCACTGGGCCAGGGTTCTGGAATGGACACGCATAAATTATCTCCAGGACGGGTGTCAGAGCTCACCAGGGAGCATTTGTATGATGGGGACCAGAATAACTCAGGGTTAATGTGACAGGTGACAAAATCTTGGTGGCGACAGAACAGAAGGGGCATTAGGGATTATAGTCTATACCCCTCAAGAAATGAATACGGAAAATGATGCCTAAGGAGAAGAGACTTAGCTTAGGTCTTCAGCCCATGTGTTCCAGAGCGCAGAAATGATACTGTCCCCATGAACTCTTGCTCAGCATGCCATATCTTCTGCATCTCCTGCCAAACGCATCACCTTGCTCTCTCTTGGCTCTCACCTTCTACGGGGCCCCCTGGGCAGCTGCTGGCCAACGAAGCCTCCATGTTTGCGGCAACTCCCATCCCTGTAAGCTCAATGGCCCTTTCCCTCGGGAAGGCCGAAATACTCAGTTTTGTCAAACAGTGAAGAGTGGCAGAAAGACCTTAAGACCACAGGAGATACCCAAGGTCTGACGCATCCACAGAGAGGCGTGCAGTCAAGGACAAGGGGTAGGAGCAAGCTTGCGTGGGAATGGGTGGGCGCATAAGCTGCGTGACTCTCCCTCACGCTTATGCACTACATCGGGCCAAGTGCTGAGTTCTGTCTAAGAGCTAGGACTTCAGAGACAGACATGGTTCAGTTCACATCCCAGCTCTGATTCGTATTACCTGTGTGCCCTCAGGCAAAAAAAAAAAAAACAAAAAAACAAAAAAACCCTCACATCTGAATTTCCTCATCTGATGAAAGTGAGTCATATCTTCTGTAGAGAGTTCTTCTGGACATCAGATGAAAGTATGTCTACAAAGCGCTTAGCACAGTTCCTAGCCCACAGACAGTATTTCGTAAAGAACGACTATTGTTGCCGCTGTTTTCCACCCAGATTTTCTCAGTCCCCGCCGTGTTCTCCGTTGACGTGACTGTCAGTTCTGGCCTGGATTTGTGCAGCCACCTTTTACTGGGCTTTCCCACTGGTAGGTTTTTCTCCTCAATGCATCCATATCTATACGGTGCTGGACATCGTGTGAAGGTACCACAATCATGTACACGCCAGAAAAATGAGGGGGGCACCTGGGTGGCTCAGTAGGTTAAGGCTCTGACTGGATTTTGGCTCAGGTCATGATCTCACAGTTTGTGAGATCGAGCCCCATGTCAATTCTCTCCCACGCCCCTGTACGGGATGCCCTCTCTCCTCTCTCTCTGCCCCCTCCCTTATCTCTCTCTCTCTCTCAAAATAAATAAATAAATGTTTAAACAATGAGGATATAATCTGCATAGTTAGTTGAATAGAAACATGCACGTTTTTAAACCAAATATGTGGGTGTGATGAAATTAGAAAAAAAAAAAAAAAGAAAAGAAATCAATTCTTACAGCACCAGGCAGAGTCAATCAACCTCTGGCATATTTTCAAGTATTTCTCTTGTCAGTGACCATAGGTGAGACAAGAAGCTATTGAACATCAGACTCATCCTTACTGCTTCCTGATATAGATACGATCACCCCATTTTACAGATGATAAAACTACCTTTTGTGAGATTTCAGAAATTTTCCCAAGGTCAAGGCACGAAACGACAAGATCAAGATTAAAATCTAGGCCCGTCAACCCCAGATCTTTTTTCCCACTACACTGGGTCGTTTCCCTGCCCACTCAAATGCGGTATTATATAGACATAGGTCACCCAAAAAATTCCTTATGAGACCCTATTGTCATCTCTAAACCAAGGCGTCTGATCCTGTAAAAGCAAAGAGAAGTGTGAGAGGTCTATGTGCAAGGTAAGTTCGATGTAGGGAACTTCAGAGATTTCAAATTGTGTGTGTGTGTGTGTGTGTGTGTGTGTGTGTGTGTGTTTTAATAGTTATGTTTTTTGAGAGAGAGAGAGAGAGCATGAGCAGGGGAGGGGCAGAGGGAGAGGGAGAGAGAGAATCCCGAGCAGTCTCCACGCAGTCAACACAGAGCCCAGCATGGGGCTCTCTCTCACAAACTGGAGATCCTGACCTGAGCTGAAATCAAGAGTCAGATGCTTAACCAACTGAGCCACCAGGCATCCTTCAAATGTGTTCCACTTCCACTTAATGTCCCCTCTCCTAAGGAAGTTGTGCTGAGATTCTAAAACTTCTGAATTTCCTATTTGACGTTGTAAATATTCCAGCTGCTCTCCTAACAACCAGGTCTCACGAGTACCCAACCATAACCTGGGAAAGTGGGACCAGATGCCTGCCAAGTGCTTACAATTTAATGGTAAATAAATGAGTCCCTGGTAGTTCTCTTACAGCCAGCTGGGGAGCCCGTTCCCAGCTGCTGGGTCCACGAACAGCTGAGTAAATATATTGCTAGAAGCTGCGACCAGAGAATGACCATTCAGTGCCCACAGCCCTGAATATCCTAGGACTGCTATGGTTTCCCCATTAGCAGGTGTGAAATCATCAAAGCCCTCACTACTGAATCCCTTACTAAGTTGCCTGTGAAAGGATCGTTGTAGTGATTGAACTGAAAAATCAGAGCTAGGAATGCTGATTTAAATAAAAGTGTATTTCGAGCTTTAATATGCACCCGAAGCTTATATAAATGCTGCCGTTTCATTACGAAGCCTGTGCTTTCGGGCAACTTGTCCATTCCAGCACACCTCGCATATCAACCACCAGCAGGAGAGGGTTAAAGCAGCAAGCAATGGGTTCTGTTAGGCATTTGCCTAATGAACACCTCCTGACCAAATACAGGCAAGGCCCTGGGCGCTTATGCTCAGTGGGAGTATTTAGGTGCATGGCACTGTCCCCGTTCTCCTGGCATATTAGAGAAAGCAGATTTCTGAAGAGATCATTTTGAATCTGTGGGACATATGTGAACAGCAGACATGGATTCAAGTCAAAGAAGCAACACCTCTAGGAGAAGAGCAAAAGATAGATAAAGAGGAGATACATGAGTGTCATTTTAAGAATGAACTGGAGTGGGCGGGTATGTGCCGTGGAAGGGCAGGTGTCTGTTGAAAAATATCGCTGTGTGTAGGGAAAGCAACATAGAGCAAGGAGTAAAACAGCAAGAGCATATTCTGGAAAGTCAGAGAGGTTGGGAGTAGCACCAGAATGAGCCTGGGAGGGAGACGTGGGTGAAAATGTGGTCCCTCCTTCCAGTGATGCAACTTGCTTGGGTCAAGGATGCGTTCAGCCCCTGAACTGGGGTCTGGAGGCTGCCGATGTGAACATAAGCCCAGTGTGTCCTGTCCCCACATGGGAGGCAATCCCGTTCCAATGCCACGCGATAATTTCTTGGACACCTATCACACCTTCCCTGGCTCCTAGAGTTTTTACCCAATGCTATTAACACTGTCAGGTCTTGTGCAGACCGGGGATGAACTTTTTCCTCCGTGGTTCTCTGCTGCTTGGTTTGTCTCTATCCCAGCACCCTTGAGTCTGGTCCCTTAACCAGAGTGGGAAACCTTGGAGGGTAGGGACCATTCATTCTCCATTTACAGAGGCCAGCCTCTCTGGTGCGCTCTGACCATATGTAGATAAGCGTAAAGAACACATTATTTTCCTCAGAGGAGCATACAGCCCGTTAAATTCTGGGCAAAAAGCAGAAAAAAGAGACAATGCAATGTGTCATGGAGATGAGTCCCAGGAGATGCTAAGAACAGAGGAGGCATCTGTCTTATTGATTTTCTTTCCATCCCAGTACCAATCCCAAGGCCGTGGGCAATGCTGGTTGAATCATTGGGGCAATAATGTGTCTAGGAATGAATGCTGAGCTAAAACGTAGAATCCTGAGTTCAGAGCCATTTCTGTCACACTAATAGCTGGACACATCCTGATCATGTTTTTCTCATTAAACAAACTAAAAGTAACCAAAAAGCTTCTATATTTTCAAAGCACATTCTAGTACCAATGCGCTTTTATGAGCATGGACTCCTATTTATAATAGACCATTTACAGTGGCAGAGACTGAGCTCTGGGGGCGAGGGGCACAGGCTGAACTTGAACCTGGGATTTCCTTTTAATTTCAAGTCCTATGCTTTAGTTTCCTTTCTGTGGCTGCTTCTGAGCCTCGCAAAGCTCCCAAACTCTCTCTTCAATGACTTGGGATTTCTTATTCTCAGTGAAGTGTTAGAAACCTATCCTTAGCACATGGTGTTCATTCCAACCACGTCCAAAAGAATAATGATCTTGCCAGGGATCATTTTTTGGTCTCATTCTGAAAGAAATAATGATGGCTCTTCCTGCTGACAGTGGCTTTTCTCCCTGACCTCAGAACACACGTCCTTCCCCAGCAGGCGGAGGCCCAAAAGATGTCTGTTCCCAGGCCGTGGCCAATGTCCATTCATAGCCCACGCACTTTCCGTGGCCTGGGAGATGTAGTAGTGTTCCATCACGTTCAGTGGTGACATCTGGCCCGCAGTAACAAGACTTTTGCTTTACGGTTTTCTCAAAGGTTAAGATCTTGCCCACTTAGTTTTTGTTTGCGTTTTTGTTTTCAATGGCCACATGTCTCCTTTGGTTTGATGTGTGTGCTGTATCGCACGCTGGCAAAGAGGGTGAACTTGGGATTAGAGAACATTGGTCTGGATGGGGGAGGGGAAGAAAAAAATGGTTAGAGAGGGAGGGAGCCAAAACATAAGAGACTCCAACTGAGAACAAACTGAGGGTTTATGGGGGGTGGGAGGGAGGGGAGGGTGGGTGATGGGTATTGAGGGCACCTGTTGGGATGAGCGCTGGGTGTTGTATGGAAATCAATTTGACAATACATTTCATAATAAAAAAAAAAAAGAAAAAGAGAGAAAGAAAAAAAGAACATTGGTCTGGGTCCACACCTGAGGCCTTGTGACTTGGGACAATTTAGCCTCCTGGAGTCGGGATCATCTAAGAAATAAGAACAATAATCACCTCTGTTCTACCTGCTACTTATGGTTACTGTTATCCGTTACTGTGATTATCAATCAAACGCTATAAGAACGGTGCATTCTGTTATTGCTACCCTAGTATTATTAGCTGAATTATTGAAGAATCGGACTAATATACCTAGAACAGAGTTCACCTGAAGTGCCATTAATTCAAGCCTATTCTTCAGTGATTCAATATCGTCTTTCTGTAACAGGCGGGTCTCAGCACCGGGTGACTCGGTGAAGAAACATGCAGCCCCACTTCTGCAGATTTCAGGAAGGAAGGAAAGACATAAACATTTATGAATCTTGCTGTTTCCCTGATGTGTGCTAAGCACATGACATTTAGTTGATTCTGAGCAAAAAATGCTCCGAAGTCGGCATAATCATCTCTGCTTCGCCTGTGATGGGACTTCACGGCCCAGAGGTTAAGAATCATATCCAAGGGCAGTTTGCTAACATTCAGTGTTTCGTGTATTTCCGCACACATGCACACGCACGTGTGGTGGGGAGAGAGAGGGAGAGTCCGCCTGTGTAAGGATCATCGTTGAGAGCAAATCCAGGTTAGGGCCTCGGAGCCCAGCGAGGTGAGAGAGCCAACAGACTGCAGACAACCATGGTTTGGGATGCTGCCATCGGTGTTTGGATTCCATCTGTCCGGTTTGCTTGGTTTGAAACAATAATGGGCAACTCGGACAAAATTTCTGGGTTTCCATTTCTGGATCTGAGCAACGGAAACAACTAGCCTTGAAGCATTGCCAGAACCCATGACACAATGTCAGGCACAGAGTCGTGCTCAATGCGTTAGACTTCCCTGTCTTCCTTGAGTGTATGCATCCATTCTGGGTTCACACAGCAGCTTAGGTCTTCAGTTATACATTTGGCTTTGGTCCCGGAGTCCTGTCGACATCCTTGAGAGTGTGGACTGCGATTTGTTCACCCAGCAGACCCGTGAGACCTAGCGCAGTCCTGGAGACACAGTCCACACGGGAGCAACTTGGCCAGAACCTGAACTTAGAACCTGAAAACTGACATCTCCGCCTACGTTCTACTTGAGTGACTTCAGGCCAAACTTTTCTCTCTCCTGGGACTTGGTTTCTCCTTCTGTGTAAAGGTTCCTCTATCGCACGCATATTATAAAGACTAAGTGAGACAAAGCCCATGGCCAAAGCACCTTGAAAAGTCTAAATCTGAGATCATATTGTGAATAATTAAGGGAACTTTGTTGCCACCGAAAATAAGGCAGCCGATTTGAATTTCGTTTAACGTGACTTCCATTGTACCTCTCCTACCTGTCTTCATTCTTTCTGCTTTTTAGTGACATGATGGTGGCCAGCTCTGTAAAATACTCAGGGCTATGCGAAACCGGTGACTAAAACAGTTGACTACATTAATTACAGGAAACGTTGTGAATTAGCGGGCCAGGCTTTCTAGTTCTGATTATTTGCTGGGTGGATTCAACTGTGGACGGCCTTGTGGTGCTATCACACATTTGCACTCTGCTCCTTGCCTTCTGACACCACTGTTTTCTGCAGAGCCTACTTTCCTTGGTAATTTTGGAGGAAAAATAAAGGTGATAGAGATAAATGCTGAAGGCATATTTGCATTTAATCAAAGCAGGCCAACAATAATCTGAAGGAGTAGAAAATTTGGAATTATCCTGGTCATTTTTAAAGTGTTAAAAACCAGATATAAGGGACCAGATGAATTCCAGCAGATCCCGAGAACCTCCCTGCGTGTAGTAGAGGGATCATGGATATTTGCACGGAATCATAGACAGGGTCCCGGAATCTTAATAAAAGAGTCATCACAACCTACGAGTTCCACGAATCTGCATTCGATACTTGGCATTAATAAGTTTAGACTTGTCAGTTATCGTCATCAACAGTTTTAAACGAATTATTGAAGAAGGTAAAAAGCAACGGTGATTGCCTGCCCTTACCACGATCGTCTAAGAATTGTAATTGAGAGCACTGTCAGTACCGTGATCAAACTGTTAGATAACTGGCAACACAGTTTTAGCACTGTGAACACAATGGATTCAAGTCAACTTTGTTTCCAAACTTATAAATACTTAAAAACTAGAAACATCGCCTCAGAATTAAAAAAAAAAAAAAATACATTTCCTGTAAAATACGAGGGACGTGACCACCTCTTCCAGAATCAGAGAGAATCACAGATTGTCTTTATTTCTCTTGATTGAAGATTGTTCCAGACAGAGCACGGTGGAAATGTTATAATTTAGACACTTGAGTGTACATGGCACTGTTTTAAGTATTTGTAGATCTAGAACCTCATTTCTTCCTAAAAAAATAAAAATTCAATACCAATATTTGGATGCTTTTTTACACTTGAAAAAAGTGTACCTTTGGCCTGCAAAGGGTACCTGGTTTCCTAGGGCTGTATGTGTTGTCAGAGGTGGGATTCGTACCCAGGGGCTCGAACCTACAAACCACGAGATCACGACCTGAGCCAAGTCGGCCGCCCAACCGACTGAGCCACCCGGGCGCCCCTCCGAGTACTTTCTATGTAGCAGACACAATATTTTCTTTTCCTCCCCTACAATGTTTGTAAATCGAATAGTAGCTGAATCCAACAAATGCAATCACACATTTTCTCTGTTTCTCCCAACACCGTGGGCATAATTGTACCTCTTAATAATGTCATACACTCTGATTTTCAAATGCCTGTCCTATCGTATCGTTTGGTGTGTTTAGCCAGCCTGGCTGGGCCCGTGAGCGAAATTTGACATACGCAACTTCCTGAGCCCTTTCACGGGCACCCTTTCTCCTTTCCACACTCTCTTGTCTGTAATAACCCCCTGCTCACAGCGCTGCGGCTCACCTGCTTCAGCTCGAGCACGAGATAAATAAGGTCAGGATGGGATTTATGAATCATCTCCTCCACCGCCTTTTACGGGAAAATTCAAGCTGAAAACCAACCCCACTTGGCATTGACTCAGAGTGGGGCTTCCTGAAGCAGTGAAAGGAAAAGGAAAACTATTTAAAGTCACATCTTCTAAAATAGAGTTTCACCCCAGTGACCCTACCTACATGCTAAGCAGGAAAGCTTGAGTCCAGAGTCACGGGACTTTTTGCAGGAAAAATCAAGATGCATCCCTGGCCTCCCGGTTCTGTCACTGACTTTCGTTTCTTGTCCACATTCATCTGAGGTGGGCAAAGAAATCGCATGAGCTGAAATGGATTGAGCCTCTTCAAAGCTTCACTTTGGAAAAGAAATTCAATTACTCATTCCATTGATTCATCAGTCAGTTAACAACTATTTGCCGGAAAGGTACCACCATTTATTTATTTATTTATTTATTTATTTGAGAGAGAGAGAGAGAGAGAGAGAGAATGAGTTGGGGAAGGGTGAAGGGGAGGGACAGAGGATCCCAAGCAGGCTCTGTGCTGACAACAGAGAGCCTGATGTGGGGCTCGAACTCAGGAACCGCGAGATCATGACCTGAGCCAAAGTCAGTCGCTTCACCGCCTGAGCCCCCCAGGTGCCCCCTAAGATTTCTTAAATACTTCTCTGATACTTGGTATTCGTTAGGTGATTCTCCATATTTCATTTTACTTCATCTTCAAAATTAAAGAAAACACAAAATGAAGCCATACAAAAACACACGAGAAAAGCCCTCTGGTAAAGGTAAGTCCATGGGTGACAATCAAATTCCGTATTACTATAATTCAGATTCGTCACTTCCACTCTTCTTGCCTTTCGAGGACTTAAAAGACGCAGCCATAAAAATACTTTCTAACCTATGTTAATACACAAAGATGTGATTTGTGGCATAAGCAGCCCTAAGGGGGTGGAGCTGTAAAGGAGTCGAGTTATTTTTGCCTTTGAAGTCGGGTTGGCATGAGTTTGGAATAGATTGCTATAGCTTTGGGAGGTTACATGCAATCCCCATAGTAACCACATGCATAGCACAGAGCATTCACTGAAGGGAAAGACACGGGAATCAAGAGCTGTCACTACAGAACATCAGCTGAGCCTACGGGAGTGCAGTAGGGGAGGCAGTGAGGGACAAAAAGCTTTAAGATATGCAGGAAACCAGCCACAAAAAGGCAACAGTAAGTCCTTCCTCTCAGTAGAGGCTTTACATTTCTTTTTTTAATGTTTGTCATATTTTTGAGACAGAGAGAGACAGAGGGTGAGCAGAGGAAGGGCAGAGAGAGAGGGAGACACAGAATCCAAAGCAGGGTCCAGGCTCCGAGCTGTCCGCACAGAGCCCGATGCGGGGCTCGAACTCACGAGCCGTGAGATCGTGACCTGACCCGAAGTCAGAGGCTTAACCAACTGAGCCACCCAGGCGTCCCTCAGTGATGACGTTAAACGCAAATGGATACGTCCAGTGGAATAGTATTCAGCCTTAAAAGAAAGAAAATTCTGACATATGCTAAGCCACGGATGGACTTTGAGGACATTAGGTTAAGTGAAATATTTCCCTCTCAAAACTACACTTACGATTTCTCTGATCCTGAGGCACCAGGAGGAGGCCAAACTCACAGGGACGGAAACAGAAGGTGGTTTCCAGGGCCTGGGGGGAGGGGGACTGGAGAGCTGTTATTTCATGAGGACCGAGTTGTAATCTTCTAGGATCGAGAAGGTTTGGGAACGGTCGGGGGGGAGGGCTGCACAGCAATGTGAATGTACTCAATGCCACTACACTGCGCGCACAAAAAATAGATGTGACGACAAGTTTTACGTTATGTGTATTTTACCGCAATTAAAAATAGTAATAACAAAAAAAATTTTTAAGTGAGGTAGGTGGTAGTATGGTTCTCATTTTGCAAACACGGAAACTAAGTTTTGCAGCCGTGAGGTGACATGTGGTGGTCTCGTGACAAGCCAGGCCACATCACTGAGACCTCTACTGAGAGGTACCTAAACAAGCTAAGAGAGAGAGAGAGAGAAAGGAAAGAAGGAAGGAGGGAAGAGGGGAAAGGAGAGAAAGAAAGAAAGAAAGAAAGAAAGAAAGAAAGAAAGGAAGGGAGAAAGAGAAAGAAAGAAAGAAAGAAAGAAAGAAAGAAAGAAAGAAAGAGAAAGAAAGAAGAGGGTAAAGGAGAAAGAGAAAGAAAGAAAGAAAGAAAGAAAGAAAGAAAGAAAGAAGAGAGAAAGAGAGAAAGAAAGAAGGAAGGAAGGAAGGAAGGAAGGAAGAGGGTAAAGGAGAAAGAAAGAAAGAAAGAAAGAAGAGGGTATAGGAGAAAGAGAAAGAAAGAAAGAAAGAAAGAAAGAAAGAAAGAAAGAAAGAAAGAAAGGGGAGGGAGGGAGGGAGGAAGGAAGGAAAGAAGGAGGGAAGAGGGGAAAGAAAGAGAGAGAAGGAGGGATGGGACGGGTACCTGGGTGGCTCAGTCGGTTAAGTGTCAGACTCCAGATCAGGTCATAATCTCTATTTGTGAGTTCAAGGCCCACATCAGGCTCTGTGCTGACAGCTCGGAGCCCGGAGCCTGCTTCGGATTCTGTGTCTCCCTCTCTCTCTGCCCCTGTCCCACTCACACTCTGTCTCTCTGTCTCTCTGTCTCTCTGTCTCTCTCTCTCTCTCTCTCTCAAAAATACATAAACATTAAACATTTTTTAAAAAAAGAAAGGGAGAGAGGAAGGAATGAAATCATACAGAAATTCTATCTGCTTAAGAAAGAAAACAATTCTCACAGAATTTTGCAGGTGAGAACTTTTTCAGGGAAATAGGAGTTTTGGAACTTGGGAAGTTTATAAACGCGTCATCAGATCAGTGTGAGAAATAAAAGGAAACTTCTTGGGTTCTTTTAGAACCTTACACTAGTTTACTTTTGAGTGATGAACGATGGAATGAATGAATGATGGAATGAATAAGCCCCATGCCTTTTCTATATTGGCAGTGAAGTTTTGTTCTGAGGCATGGTCATAAGAGAGATTGCATCTAGATAAGTCTCTCTCTGGCTAGATACTAGCCTGGAGTGCAGGTAAGAATGGAACTGTGATGCCATAGGGTCAAAGCTCAGAATGACAGGAAGGGGTTCTGAATTCTCTGGAAGTGGGAATCATGTGCCAAGGATTATGCTAAAGTCTGGGAATAAACAGTCCCTGTGGAACCCCCGGTTTAGAATTGTTTTATCCTAAACTGAAAACTAAAGGAAAGCCAGGCCCCTGTTCTCTAGTGGGAATGTCAAATAAAGAATGATTTCCGTTTATAGAACACTAGATCATTCATCGAGTGCCTGCATCAGTATGACCCTGGTCCAGATGAGACAGACCCAGGAATGTAAAAACATCCTAACTTGCTTTTAAGTAGGATCGGGGGAAATTACCAACTAACACCAGGAGCTGGATATGGCCTGGTGTTGAGAAGGGAGTTATGGACCACACGTCGCCCCGTGAGGGTGACGGTAAGGATGCGTTAATCCCTGAGATGATTACGTCTCCTATCAAAACTTTACACCGGGTCCATTGACCGATAGCAGCTCTTAGCAGCTCTGACAAGCCATGACTCTGAATATGAAAAACAGGTTCTAAAGGTGTTCTGGTTCATGAAAGAGAGCCAGGTCTGAAAACTCTCATGTAGTGCATATTTGTTTTTCTCGATTCCCCCGTGGCGACCGCACATGGTTGGTGACGACCCCTGATTTTTACTCGGGAAATATTTCTTCACCGTGGGACAAAATCAGAGGCACAAAGGTCTGGCCTAGCCAGGAGGAAAGCTCATGGCCTGACCCAGCCCCTGCTAGATCTCCTTTCCTAGAATTTGAAGACAGGGTGACCGAAAGACGGAAGAAATTTGTGGTTCGTGCGTTCTCACGGGGGCACGCGGACAAGCCTGCCATGCAGGTCCTACTCTGAGGCCATCTGGAACGGCCCGTTCCGGCCTTGGCCCAGCTGGGTCTTCTTTTCTCCTACTATCCTACAATCTTCCCCGTACCTTCCGATAAACTCTCTTTTTGCTGAAGTCAACTGCAGTGGGTTTCTGATGCTTATAACCAAAGGATTCTAAGAGAGGTAGGGGGCCTGTTTACTTTCTCATTTGCTCATTCCTTGAGCCATTGAGTCATTCCTGTATTTGCTCTTTCAATAATCATTTATTTAGCAAATAGCTTATGTGGGCTTGAGTAGTAAATCAGACATGGTAACTGTTCCCAGATCGTAGTCTATAGGGAGTGACTTCAGTTACACTCTGCTGTTTCTCCACACTCTCATCTACCTGGAATGTCCCTTGTGTCTCCCCAGTTCTTTCTACTCATACCTGCCATCAAAGCCTTGGCATCTCCAAGACGTCTTAGCTGACCCCCAGGAGGGGTTGGGTGACCCTTCTCTGGACTTGACACCACCACGGTCAATGGTATCGCAGGCTCCTTCACTGGAGAGGAACCACCTTGAGGGCGAACACTCGCCACCTTCCTCCTGCCCCCCTGATACCTGGCACAAATGCGAGGACCACCCTGGGCACGCAGTAACGGCTCAGTGAAAAAACGGAGTGCGATGAGTGTTGAACAGAGTTGTGTGCAAGGTGGGAGTGAAAGCACAGAGAAGGGAGGGACCGAGCAGACTTCCAACCGGAATGAAATGTCAGAGAAGCGGTGATAGTTGGGTCAGATTTTAAGAGCTGATTGCAAGTTTTCAGGTAGTAAAGTGCAGAAGTTATCGAACAAGCAGAAGGCGACCATGCAGAAAGGCATCAAATGAGAAAAGCACATAGAAGAAAAAGGCTGAACGATCCACACGTCTGGAATAGAGCTTTCTCATGGCGCGAGGGCGATGAATCAGGAGGAGGAACGTCCCCGTCTCGGAGGCTTTGTCTCACTGTAGGAGTTTGGACTCTGTTCCTATGCAGGGAGAGGTGGGGCAGCCACATTAGTGTGTCCCAGCTACCCAGCTACCGTAACGAAACATCACAGACTGAGTGGCTCAAACAACCATACGTGATTTTCTCCGGTTCTGGAGGCCGGGGTCCGAGATCAAGGCATCGGTGAATTTGGCTTCTCCTGAGCTTCTCTCCTTGGCTTCCAGATGGCTGGCTGCCCTCTCCTGTGTCCCCATGTGGTCTTTCCCCTGTATAAGTACGTCTGTATCCACGTTTCCTCCGCCTGTGAGGATTCTAGGGAGATTGGATTGGACCCACCCTAAGGGCCGCATTTGATCTCAGTTACCTCCTATCTCCAAATAGGGGATTAAGACTTCAACCTATGAAGGGGGGACGGTACACAGGTCCGTCCATAATAATCACATAGTCCCCAAGAGCAGGGTCTTTGGAGATGGATTTCATAGGTACAGATTCTTGCTTGCTCATCTGGTAGCTGTATGACTTGGGACAAGTTACCTAAACTCTCTTGTTTCCCCGTTATCCGGATCTGCCCATTAGTATTACAACTACCTCTCAGGTTGTTATAAATGGGAATAGTGCTTGCATAACAATACATAAAAAGGAAACAAGTCAGTGGGGAAGGACCTAATCAAGGGTCCCTTTGGGGCAGGGTAGAGAATGGATTTCAGGTAGAAAGACTAGAGTCCAGGAGGCCAGTAGAACAGACAGAATTATATGACCTAGTTCACTGTTTCAGAAAAAGGAGTGGGGGCAGTTTAATATGGGTAAAGACACGGGTATGAACTTGGATAAGGAACTCATGTTTGGAGTAGAGGGAGGGAGAGGGCCTCAGGGACATTCTGACTCTGAGATGCTTGGGATTCACCCAAGAAGAGTCTAGCAGATAGTGGCCCGTGCGGCTCTGAAGGTTGGGACAGAATTGGGGCCTTAAAAGAATAGAGTGGGGAATCTAAGTGGAAAATTGCTTGGCGATGCTCACAAAGCGTGGATGAAATTGTCCACAGGGAACTAGTCTTCCGTACGACTTTGAGACCAGAATCATAATTTGCCAACCCAATCAGCACGGAATGTCGAACAACCTCCACATCCTTGCAAGAGACTGCCCGGCTGGCCAGGGCCCTGCTAAAAATCAGCTCCCGGATGAAGGTCTCGGGGGGCAGAGAGATTTGCCAGCCTCCGGGTTTCAAGAATGGGTGTCGGGGAAGGCAGCGTGGGACACAGGACCCCAGATTCCATTTTTGTTTCAATCTAACCTACTGTATTCAGGCTGAGTAAAAGAGATCAAAAGTAGCATCGAGTTAGTTCACAGTTGTTTTGTAGGTTTAGGAGATAAAGAGGCTAACCGAACGTACCCATTTTCCTCAAAATCTCTACCGCAGGAACGAATGTGACTGGGCAGGTAAGTTGGTCATGCTGAGCCAGTGTCCTCTTCTGAAATCTTATGATAAAATCACACTAGCCTTACCCTTCCTCTGGCATCAGAGTGATAAATCTAATATGACAGTGGTTCCTAAAAGTTTATACCTTGGGCGGGGGGTACTTCTATGGTCTCGTTATTATTATTAAACACCGATATAGCCATGGTCAGTGGTATTTCAATGCAAAGGGATCCAACGGACCCTCCTTTTGTCTACAGAACAGCCTTTGAATAACACTACCACCAGGAAGGCACATCACTTGATGCTCAAAGCAGCTCTCCGGTAACTGTGAACTGGGCACAGAGAAAGTCATTTCATCACAAACCACGTGAGGAGTCATTTGAGAGAGATATCCCCACGCCCCAAGCATCCTGTGGTGAGGGTAGTGTTCATTTCAGTATCATCCAGTCATGAGACCCAGAAGCTGGGCAGGAAGCGGGGGCCAGTCTTACAGAGGGTTGATTCAGCCTCCAAACCATCGGCCGATGGGCCCGAAGGCCCTGCCTCGTCAGTCAAGCAGAAACAACTGAGGCAGCCGGAGAGAGGAGAAGCGGCCTGGCTTCGTGAAAAGACTACCCGGCGGGGAATCAGGAGAACTACCCCCTCGTCCCAGCTGCACCACAGGTGAATTGCCTGGGTGAACTTGGACAAGCCATGTTTCTCCTCCTCCATTTTTCTGCCTCCTTTGTAAAATGAGGGATCTGACCCAGGTTCTTTCTTAGAGAGAAAACAAACAAACAAACAAAAAAAACCCCACCTTACCCTGCACCTGACATTTCCCAGTGGTCCCTGTGTATTACCGGTGGTTAATGCTCAATTGAGAAGGTCAGTGTCATCACCCTCTTGCCTCCATGGAGATGCTAATACTCAGAAAGAGTTCTCTCAGCACCAAGTCCCCTCTCTTTTCCATCTCTGCTACATTTCGACTGCCCTGCTCAGGGCCAGCTCCATGAGGCTCTGACTTTAGATGGGCTCTCTGCGTTTGGTTCAATGCTCTGCTGTGAGGTTTTGAAACTCTCAGTAATTTTTTTTAAGTTTATTTATTTATTTTGAGAGAGACAGGGCCAGAGCTAGCAGGGGAGGGGGGCAGAGAGAGAGGGAGAGAGAACCCCAGCAGGCACCGCCCTGCCAGCTGCGGAGCCCGAAGCGGGGCTCGAACCCGCAAACCGTGAGATCGTGACCTGAGCCGAAAACAAGAATCAGTCACTTAACCGACCGAGCTGCCCAGGCACCCTGAAAGTCTCAGTGATTTTTGAAGAAGGACCTCACGTTTTCATTTTGCAGTGGGTCCCACAAATTCCATAGCTGACCCTGCCTTGATTCTCCGATCCTGGCCATTGGGTCTCCTGGTGTAGGTGCTCAGAGGACCAGACAGAGAAGCCTTCTACACTGTGCAGTGTTTGTTGCTCGGAACCACAGGGATGTGGGCAAGAGAGGGCGAGAGACGTGAGCTAATTAACACGACTCAGTACCTTCCAGGGCAAGATGCAGGGTCAATGGTTATGGGAAAAAAAGGAAGGAAATTTCACGATCTAGAGAAACTTAGGAACTGGCTCCCTATCTTCATTTATTCTGACATCCTGGAAAAAGAGAAATCTCTGTGCCGTTGATTCGAGAAGTCAGGAGCTGTGTATGTGTTCGGTGGGGAAACACGGACTAACCTCCTTCAAACTTGTTTTATTTCTCTGACACCGCAGGCTCTCTGTCATCTGAGTGCCATATGGGGATGAAGACAAAGGCTGGACTCCAATGATCGCGTGGATGCTATGGTCCATCCGGGGTGAACGTCAGAGGTGGAGATCAGGGCTCTCGCGTGGGGCCGCACAGCGCACACCGATCTCTGCCAGAACTTCTCGCCCCTGAAAGGCCAGCAGGGGAGCCCTGTGCTTCTCTGCCGAGAGCATCAGTCCCATCCGTGCACAGCTGTCTGGAGTCTCCCGTGGGCTCCAGGCTTTCCCAGGATGCATGGGAGGCCGCCTGGGGCAGCTCAGGAAATGCACCACAGAGAATATGTGGGTGTCCTGAAGGAGACAGCAGCCGGGGCCAGAGCCTTGGTTGAGAGATCCAGACTCTGCCATGTGTCCCGCAAATCGCTTTCTAGAATTGAGGCAGAGGCAGTGCAGTTTAATAGATGCAGTGTGGGGTGTAGACTTGATTCGCTTTGGGTTCGAATCCGACTCCACCACACCTATAGCTGTGTGATCCTTGGCACGGTGACCTCATTTCTCAAAGTCTTACTTTTTTTGATATACGCCGTTTACTTATTTATTTTGAGAGAGACAGAGAGAACAAGCAGGGGAGGGCAGAGAGAGAGAGGAAGAGAGAGAATCTCAAGCTGACTCTGCGGTACGAGCTCAATCTCACGAACTGTGAGCTGAGCTCAATCTCACGAACTGTGAGATCATGACCCGAGCCGAAGTCGGACGCTCAAGCGACTGGGCCACCCAGGCGCCCCCTTAATTAACACTTTAAACTGGGGTTAATAATGTCTCTTTCAGTACATTAACTAACTTGACTTTAAATTAAATAAATTAATTAAAATAAATAGTTAAATAAAAATAATAACAATGTCTCTTTCGCGGAGCTGCCGTGTGAAATTAGTAGAATAATGAGAGAATAGTACGAATGCCCAGGTCTTACACACGTAGGCATTTAATCTTTGAAAACGGTTACTATTTATGGAGGCTTTGAGGCTTTCCCGGGAATCTGTGCCCACGTGATCAGATGGTATTTGTTCTGGTTCCGAGAAATGGTCAGCAGAAACGTGAGAGGGAACACGATCCTCTGAGTATGGCTGGGTCCGGCGCATATTTGGAAACGTGGCAGGGCAGTGGGCAGAGACCCCCCCCCCTCGGTGTGTGGGGAGCACCTGAAGGCTAATGAGAAGAGGAGGCACCTGGTCCCTCCCTTCCGGATTCTGTCCTTCCCGGCACTCACCCTTCCTGTCGGCCACGGGTGAGTGGGCCTGGATCACGGTGTTCCGTACCTCACAGGTTCGATCTGGGCTCCGTCTACACAGACAGCTGGAGACTGACGGCACACGATGCCAACATTCCAGGGAGGGGGAGTTGCCACAGCCAAAAGTGTTCTCTCCCTGCCTCCGCCGACTGCTGGGTTGCAGAAGACGGTCGGGAGTAGCTGAGGGCCACCGTAGGCGGCTGGGTCAAAATCCATAGGTCAAGGGAGCTGTCTGGCTTTTGGCGATTTCTCCATCTGGCCCACCAGCGGCAGGTAAGAAACAGCTTTGCCTCGTTTGTGTCAGGTCGGATGACCACGGTGACACATCCTAAGGGCCCAGAGCAGGGTCCTGCCCTTCTCGTTGAGTCATTGAGCCCCCTTCTATCCACGAGTGCGATGGTATCTTAGCCACCAGGGACCCCTGCCACTCAGCTCCGGCTGGACTTCTGCCTGTTTATAGCTTCAAGAGGTACAAAGAAGACAGTGTCCCAGCTCCTGCGTACCTACCCATGTGCCCCATCTTTACGGCGTCCTCAGCCATCGCCGACTGGACCGAATCCTTCATTGTGTCTCCAGGCTGGGCTATGTGCTACCTCTCCATACCGCCATGACCACCTCCATCATGGTACCCGTCAAAATCCATAACAACTCACCGCCAGTAGTCTGGAGGGCAGGGTGTGGGTCTTAGGACTTGTGATCCCATTACTTAATGCACAGTTGGATCTCCACATGTCTATTTAAAACGAAGAAAAGCAGCATGAAACAAAACGTACGTAAGTTGAACTCTGTCTGCTTTGATTCATCCTTCACCCCTCCCCACGCCATTCCTTCTCCACGAAGTAACCAAGTTAATCTTTCTAGAATACAAATCTAATCGCGTCGCCTCCATGCTCAAACCTCTCCGTGGTGCCACATAACCCTTAGGATGAAGGGCCAAATCCTCATCCCGCCCTACAAAGCCCTGCTGGCCCTGACCTCTGCCTGTTCCCCCTTTCAAAATCCTGATCCGTATTCTTGGCTCCTATGTCAGTTTGCTTTGCTGCATAGCAAACCATCCGAAACTCAGTGGCTTAGTCTGTCATCAGTTATTACCGTTCAAATGATTATTGTCCGGGGCGCCTGGGTGGCTCAGTCAGTGAAGCATCAAAATCTTGATTTCAGTTCAGGCCACGATCTCACGGTTCGTGAGGTCAACCCCCACATCAGGCTCTGCGCTGACCGTGTGGACCCTGCTTGAGATTCTCTCTCCCTCTCTATCTCCCCATCCCTGCTTTCTCTCTCTCTCTCTTTCTCTCTCTCAAAATAAATAAATAAACATGAAAATAAAACCCAAATGATTATTGGTTTAAGCCATTGGTCTCCCCTGGACTGACTTACCCATCTGCTGCCCAGCGTGGGTCAGGTTAACAGCTCTGCCGGTCTTGGCCGAGCCTGCTTACGTGGGAAGAAACTGGCTGGCTGTGGGCCGGTCTAGGATGGCCTCAGAGGGACATCGACCTCCCACGTGTGGCCTCTCATTCTCCAGCATGCTTACCTGCTTTTGTTTACACGGTGGCGTCAGGATTCCAGGAGAGAGCAGAGCACACACTAATGCTTGAGCCTCGGGCTCATAATTGGCACGAGACACCTCCGTCTCGTTCTGTCGGCCAAAGCGGGTCACAAGGCCAGCCCGGATTTGAAGAGTGGAGAAAGATGCCCCACCTGTTGACGGGAAAAACTGTACCATCACATTGCAAAGATCCGAGACTCAGGAAAGGGTCAAAAACAGCCAGTTTTGCAACCAGTCTAAGAGCGTTCCCTTCCCGAGATATTCTGATTCAATAACAGGAGGTGAGAATCAGGCATTTGTGTTTTTATCAAGTATTCCAGACCGTTCTGCAAACTCAGTCAAGGATTATCCTCGGGAAGCACTACCTCAAACCGCACCACCTTCAGTCACCTGGAGATGCCCTGCTTTTTTCCAGTGCTAAAGTCATGTGGGTGGTTCCGGCATTTTCGCCCGTAACCCAGCCTTTGAATCCTTGCTCATGCTCCAGGTCTCAGCCTTCCTGATTTCGCAGATTGGCTTCCCTGCAACCACTGCCCCTTTTTCATTTCTATAGCACCCTTCCCTTCTTCAGAATGTTCTTCAGTGTTCGTGGTCTGACGTCGTCCATAATAAACGGTAAGCCCCTTGAGGGCACGGGTCGTGTCTAATTTGCTCACCACTGTATCCACAGGACCCGTTAGGGTCCAGCACCTAAGGGGGACTCAATAAATGTTTGCAAAAAAGCAGAAAGGTACTGCTTTGAATTTTGCACGGGAAGCACTGTTGACAAAGGTATCTCAGAAGACACTCTCGGAATTGCTGCTTTGGACCAGTGGAGTCCGTGATGTTTTTCAGGACAAGGAAGGACAAGATTACACCAGCCAGGGCATTTGTGAGATGAGCTGCCCGGTGAAGTTGTAGGCTCCTTAGAGAATCTTGATAGCCCCAGTGGAAGGGAAGGACGTGAGCAAGGCTCCCCACGGAGGAGGTCGAAGTCCCGGGGCAGTTGAACTTGAGGGATGTTACCGCCCAATGGCTTAACCAAGAAAAAAAAAAATCCCCAAATGGTGGACAAGAAGTAACTCTCTGGGCCGAGCACCAGAAAAAGAGGAAAGTGTGCGTGGAGGGGGGGTTACTTAGCAAGACAGGAGAAGAGAGACCTAGTAGGGCCTTCACGAATTAAACACACCGGCTGAATGACAGGTAACAGAGCGTTCAGGGTCACAG
Organism: Lynx rufus; assembly: GCF_022079265.1. Lineage (NCBI taxonomy): Eukaryota > Metazoa > Chordata > Mammalia > Carnivora > Felidae > Lynx > Lynx rufus. The sequence continues at coordinate 131,746,123 of NW_025814896.1, forward strand.
ATTTAGGAAAACTGTAAACAAGGTAAAATCCAGGGTGAGGGGTGGGGGGGGGGCTCTTCTTCTGCTTGGGGTAGAAGGCTGGACCTAGATGCCCCGGGGTGGGGGGGGGAAGACCAGTCAGGAGGCTGCAGAAGCCAGCAGAGAGAGAGCAGAGCGGCCAGGACTCAAAACTTCTCTAATTCGCCGTCCCTGGTGATGTGGGGAACAAAGGCAGAAGGAAACGCAGGTAAAATTAAATTTCCTTACAACCCGCAGCCCAGTGGCCAACGCTTGAGGCCGGCAGAATAAAACGTTTCTCCGGGAAGTCCCTATTGTCTTAATGCTAATGCTTGGCCAGAGGGAAAAACCACCTTAGCTTGACAATAGCCCCTGGAAACTTCCCCTTGACTTTACCTCCCCCAACTGCCAGTCTTTCTTCGTGGTCCCCGGGGAAGCTCTTCCTGCCCACGGGTCCGTCCCTGTGCTTTAATAAAATCACCTTTTCTTGCACCAAAGATGTCTCGAGAGTTCGTTCTTGGCCGTCGGCTCCGGACCCCACCATCACCCCCGAAACCTCATGGCCTGGGACCTCCCGAGGTTGAAAGCCCCCGTTTGATGCCTCTCCACCAAAGGCAGCAGAGCCTTCCACAGCCTGTGCTCTCCTGCCCCCCATTCTCTGCCCAGCTTGTGGCCGCTTCACGCAGGATCTCTGGCCGGTGGTTAGAATGAGGGTGTCTGCTCCCGCTGGGCCGCGGCAGAACAGGGAACAGCCGTGGAACAGCAAACGCCTTGCCACAGGGGAAGCTTGTCATGCTTGGGGTCTGCTGGGGAGGGGGGATCTCCATGCCCGCTCCCACCGGAGGCTTAGCCTCTGTAACAGGAAGGAAATAAAGGGGGAAGTCCCTTCCAAAATGCTCCAATCCCCAAACCCCAGAGAGCAAAGGGCCTGCCAACAGCCAGCCCCCACCCCCCGCCCCTGCAATTCCGATCCGGAGACACATCCTGACATCCAGGCACGTTCGCTCTTTCCTGCTCAAGGACGGAGGGAAATCGGCGTTTTCTGTCCCACGCCCTTAGCTCGAACACTTCTCACGTGTTTCTCCTTTGCAAGCTCCCTTTCATCCCCCGAAATAGCCACATCAATGATGCATGTTTTCTGAAATAAGTTCACGTGTCGTTGGGTTTCCACTACCCGCGCGGAGGGCTGAGTCACGTGCGATTCACAGATCATTCATTCTGGGCCACAGGTCCAGGCCAGGCGCTCCCGGCTCCGCTCCGCGTGCAAGCTAACACCCCCGCAGCCGCCCTGGCCCCGCAGGCTTCCTCGACCCCCTTGAGAGGCTGGCTTGTCGGAGTGATGAGGGACCATAAGGCAAGCTGAGGGCCAAGCACACCCTAGCACACCCCCACCCCACCCCCCTCCCCCAGGTGGGATCCGTGTGACATTCTCCAGCACTCCCGGCTGCCCCAGGGCAAAGGAAAGGAAAGGAAACAAATGGTTAACTGACAGAGATCACAGTCCCGCAGGACGGGAGTCTCCATCAAGGAAAAGGCGACCTTACCAACAGAAACCTATAGCCTCCGTTTCCTGGAGCCCCAACATCACCCTCCCCTCCATGGTGATGTGGGGAACAAAGGCAAGAAGGAAATGGCAGGTGAAATTACATTTCCTTATGACCTGCAGCCCATTGACACATCCTTGAGGCAAATACAGAGTAGAACTGTTCCCCGGGAACCCCATACTGTCACAATGTTAATGCCTTATTAGAGGGAAAACAACCTTAGCTTGATAGCAAGGCCTCCGGTATCTTGGAGTCCTCGTTAGCACATCACAGTCCTTCTGGAAGCCTCCCTTGCGCCTTTACCTCTCCCAACACCCTAGTGTGTAACTAATCACTCTTCACAAACCCAGCGCACCTCTTCCCGCCCACGGGTCCTGGCCCTGTGCTTTAATCAAATCACTTTTTTGTACCAAAGGGGTCTTCAAGAAATCTTTCTTGGCCATCAGCTGCTGAACCCCACGAACCCCCCCATCACCCCAAAACCTCATCAGGAGGAACCACAGAGCCACTTCCAGAGGCAAGCGGCCTGAGTGATGGCCGGTCTCCCCCGAGCGAAGACGTGGCCACAGGAGGGGATGATTCTCTCTTCCCTTCACCTCCCATCTCTCCTGGATCTGGGAGCAGGAAACCTCCAGCTTCAGCCTTTGAAAGAAATCCTCACTGGAAAGAAGTCACTTTAAGGGCCGGGGTTTACATTATCTGCGAGATGTAACTCAGATGCTGGCAGGCAGCGCGTCACAACGCAAAACTTGGCTGCCAACAACAACAACAACAACAACAAAAGGATACAATGATAATTTCACCTTAACTGGAACTTCTCCGACCAAATCCAAGTAACAGTTGCCCGAGGTACTGGACAAACAGCGCGCCCCGGGCAGTAACCTCTGTTCCTTCTGTGCCCTGGGGTGGGGGTTTGCCTTCCTGGGTCTCCGTATCCTCGCCTGGAAAACGGGAATAGTAGCGTTTACCACACTGAATTGGGGTCAGGATGCAAAGACAGCACGCCGAGAAACCATGCAGCGTAGAGGCCGCTCGTGGAGGGTCTGTGGAAGGGGATTCCCGATGAAGCCAGAAAGTGGATGAAGGCCTGGACGAGGAAACGCGCCCGCCTGAAAACCTCTGCGATGAAACCTTTAGCATCTGCCGTGCTGAAGCAATCCAATGCTGGGGTTCACTTGCACCCCCAGGAAAAAGAGAACAAAGAAACTTGGGACGGTGAGAGGATTAATGATGCCTCCTGAAGGAAGGGAAATGAATCCGCTAAAGCGTGCGGGGCTTTTTTGCGAGCCTAGATTCCGCTTGCTAGAGTTGTCGGGACTCGATAATTAGAAATGAGCCCACATGGTGGAATAATAGCCTAAATAAAGACGCTCGGCGAGAAGTTTTAGACACAGAGCTCCTTTGACACGAAGCGCGTGTGTAAGAGATGCCGGAGGCACATTACGAAAGACACTGGACTGGGAGACAGGACCCCTGAGTCCCGTCCTAAATCACTATGTGAGTTTTTCCTTTTCTTTTTTTTTTTTTTAATGTGATTTATTCTCAAGTGACTTAACACACAGTGTGGTCTTGGCTTCAGTAGAATCCAATGATTATCTCTTACGTATAACACCCGGGGACCATCCCAGCAAGTGCCATCCCCCACCCACCATAACGCCCATCACCCATCTAGCCACCCCCCCCCATCCACCTCTAGTTTGTTCTATGTATTTAAGAGACGCGTCTTATGGTTTACCTCCCTCTCTGTTTGGACCTGATTTTTCCTACCCTTCCCCTAGGTCCTTCTGTTGTGTTTCTTAAATTCCATATAGGAGTGAAATCATCTGATATCTGTCTTTCTCTGACTGACTAGTTTCGCTTTGCGTAATACCCTTCAGTTCTATCCACGTTGCTGTTGCAAATGGCAGGATTTCGTTCTTTTTCATCGCCGAGTAGTAGTTCATTCTATCTTTTTAATCTTTTTTATGTTTGTTTTATTTCTTTTTGAGAGAGAGAAAGACAGAGCATGAGCTGGGGAGGGGCAGAGGGAGAGAGGGAGACACAGAATCCGAAGCAGGCTCCGGGCTCTGAGCTGTCAGCACAGAGTCTGACGGGGGCAGGGGTGGGGGCTGAAGCCACAAACAGTGAGATCACGACCTGAGGCAATACAACTGCCCCTGTATTTTTGTAAACTTTTTTTTTTTTTTTGAGATAGAGAGTGTGAGCTGGAGAGGGGCAGAGAGAGGGAGAGAGAGAATCCCAAGCAGGCTCCATGCTGTCAGTGCATAGCCCCATGCAGGGCTCAGTCTTACAAACCACGAGATCATGACCTGAGCTGAAGTCAAGAGTCGGAGGCTTAACCACCTGAACCATCCAGGACCACACTCCCCGCCCCCCGCCCCGAGACCTTGATTCAAATCTTAGCTCTGTCACTTATCTGGACTCACCCATGGCCTGCTGTCCCATCTCTTCTGTCCTCTCGGGGCCCACTGCTAATTCCTGACTTCAAGTCTTCATGGCTGTCTACCTAGATAATTTCTAGAAAATTCTTTTGGGTCTGCCCTCTCCCCTCCCAATGCTGTCATTTGCTTGTTTGGGGGGGAATTTTTGTTCAAATGCTGGTAAATATTATCTCCCATTGAAAATCCCCAGGATTTATATTCACACTTCAAGCTCCATAGTCTGGCTTCCCAGGCTATTTATCGTCTAATCTCAAACTACCTTTCCAGCCACCCTTCTCATGAACTGTGACTCACCAGCATTAGACTATTTGCCATTTCCTGAGCGTGCCATCAGCTGTCACATCTCTGGGCTTTCGGGCAGCTCTTATTTCTGCAGTGGGTGCCCCTCCTACTCCTTGTCCCCCCTTGAGAGAGTCTCTGGAATCACGAGGATCTGGTTCCTCCTCCTCCAGCATTTACCACGTTTTTATAATGGGGACAGTAACGTCTGCTTTTGCCTTCATCTGTCACTTCCTTAGGCGGTGACTCACATCTCTTCACCTCTGTCTCTCCTGTGGGACTCAGGAGCATTCCTACCCAGCACCATGTGGAAACCCATCAATAAAAGTTTGCAGAAGGAAAGAGTATCTAAGCATAAGGTGTCTAAGTGGTCAACTTCGTCGCGAAGTGCTTTATAATATATATAATTTTCCAATCGAGGAAATCCGGACACAGTTGCAATCTCAGGGTCCCATATCGGGCCAGATTTACAAACCAAGGCGGCTTACAAACTCAGTTTCTCAGGGGCCTAACCTGACCTGAAAACTGGAACACATACATGTAACTATTCAAAGGACTATTCTCAGCCTTGGCTGCCCACTAGAGTCTCCTGGGGAGTTTTCACACCCTCGATGTCCTGGCCGCATGTTGAATTTGTGATTTTGATTACCCCTGTAACGTAAATCAAAATCTCCAGTGGTGCAGTTTGGGCGTTGGGCACCCCCAAAGCCCCCCGGGAAATTAGAGTATGTGGGCAAAGGTGAAAGCCAGTGCCCAAACAGGAGAGAAGAAAGTGAGAAACCAGCGGAGAACCCAGGTTACGTGACTCAGGCAGGACGGAAAGAGCCCAGGTTGTCAGGCTGAATCCTATGTCTTGGTTCTGAAAGCCCTTGTTCTGGATCAATGGTCCTCAGCCCTGGCTGGGCATTGGAACCCCCAGGGGAGCTATTAAAGAATACAAATTGTAATGGTGAGTTTTATGCATCTACCTGGCTAGGCCACAACACCCAGGTATTTGAACATCAGTCTGGATATTTCTGTGAAGATCATTTTTAGATGATATTAACATTTAAATCATATTGAGTAAAGCAATCACACAGCATAATGTGGGTGGGCCTCATCCAATCGGTTGAAGACTTTCATCAAAAACAGACCAAGGCGTCTGGAGGAGGGAATTTGGCGTCCAGACGGCGTTTGGACACAAACTGCAGCAACAACTATTCCCTGGGTCTCCAACCTGCTTGTCCTGCAGATTTAGACTCACCAGTTTCTACATGTGAACCAATTCCTTATAATAAATGTCCCCCTCATCTTTTCAACTCTATCTACTAATCTATCTATCTACCAATCGATCTGTATGTATATATATATATATAGCTTCTTACTAGATATTAATATATATTATATATTATTACTATATATTAATCATTAATACCTATTATATATATGTCATAGATATATACTATCCTATGTCTTACATCAAGATGGGTATCTGTTCACTCTCTTGAATCCTAATACTCCAAAATCTGAGCTTCTGATTAGTCTAGGTTTGGGCTGAGGCACTGCAATTTTTAGAAAGTTCCCCAGGCAATCCATACGCAGCCAGAGTTAAGAACTCCTGTCATCAGTGTTTCTAAGGCACATCCCATTGCTAACTGGCCTCATGAGTTTTCCATTTAAATGCATTTGCAGTGAAAATCCCTCTAGACCACCTTCCTTCCTGTTATGGACTGAATTGCGTTCTGCAGATATAGTTATGGTGAAGCCCTAACCACCAATGTGATTACACTTGGAGGTAAGGCCTTTCAGGAGTAATTAACATGATATGAAGGCGTAAGATGGGCCCCTAATCCAGGAGGACCGGTGTCTTCATAAGAAGAAGAGACATCGAGGAAGCACACTCACAGGGCGAAGGCCACGGTGAGGACACAGTGAGAAGAAGGGTGTCTGCTGGCCAGAGAGGGACGCCTCAGGACAAGCCTGAGGATTGTCAGGATGGATTTCCTGCCTCCAAAATGGTGGGAAATAAACGTCTGTTGTGCAGACCACCGACTGTGGTATGTGTTATGGCAATCCCAGCAGACTAATATCCTTGCCATGCAAGTGGCCCCTACAGGTTTGCTCAGATAAGCTCTCCAGTGTTTTCTTGAAGGTGTTCGGGCAGAATCTGAAATCAGCCACTTGGCTTCCTCCACACGGCCATTCTTCACAGCAGAGTTAAACTGAATAAGTTTTAGGGGGTTGGGCTTTTTCTGGTCAGGTTGAAGGAGAGGCTTTTGCTGGACCCACTTGACATTGGAGGAAGACACTGAGGAGAAACACCGGCTCACCTCGATGCCATTGCACTTGCTGCCTGTTTACCCCAAGGGGCTGGACTCGGGAGCCACTCCTTGCCAAGCAGGCTATGTATGAGGTCACACTGCTGTGCCGAGAAGCTCAGTTAGGAAGCACTTAGCCTCGGTATTTTCCATCTTATCCCTGTTCCGTAACTTTGGAGGGCAGACCGTTCTGTTCCTCAGTCCACTCCAGAGCACTTAGCAAACTTTCTTATGGGGCAGTGGGCAATATGATGCAGGAAAAAAAAAGACAGGAAAAGGAAAGGAAAGGAAAGGAAAGGAAAGGAAAGGAAAGGAAAGGAAAGGAAAAGAAAAGAAAGGAAAGAAAGAAAGAAGGGAGGAAGGAAGGAAGAAAAGAAAGAAAAAAAGAAGAAAGAAAGAAAGAAAGAAAGAAAGAAAGAAAGAAAGAAAAGAAAAGAAAAGCTTTGCAATTACACTGACTTGCTACAAAATCCCCTTCTCTCATTTAGGAGTTGTTAGAATCTGCGGCAGCTTTTCTGGAGTGAGTTTCCCCATACGCAAAATGGGAATGAAAATAACTTCCCATCACTGACGTGAGGGTTGAGGGAGAACTTATTTGAGAGTATGGAACAGTGTCGATAGCACACTGTCGCTAACTCATATTCCCCTCTTGTCTGTGATCTCTTGAATCTATCGGTTATGATTCATTTTAACCTTTAATTTAGTGCTGAGCACTAGCTAACAGAGATCGCTGCTATATTGGAGCTGAAATACGCTTTGAGTCTCATAGTCCAACCTCTCCACGCTACAGCGAAGCCGTTAGCCCAAGACTACACAGCCACTTGGGCTCAAGCTGGAACAAAACCTCGGTCTTCCCGACTCCAAGAAGTCGCTCTTTCTAGAGATCCTTGTGCCTGATAGAGCACGTGGCCGCGGAACTATGCTTCAGCCAGCTCACCACTTTGAGTTCATCCCTTCCTGGCCAATCTGGGTTCTCCACTCCACTCCGTCTCGCTCTTGGACATTCCCAGTGCAGGGGAATAAGTTCCCCTCAGTCTGCCCCTGCTTAGATGCTTCTACTAAGTTTGCTTCCCCAGCCCCGGCCAACCAATATGGACGTCTTGGGGTGAACGCTCCTAAACACTGGGGGCCGTGCCTCACTGTCTTCAGAAGCCCTCATTACACAAAAGATTGGATTTTGTGACTTGGAATGAGTTCAGTAGAAAAGAGTTCACCATACAACGCATGAGGAAGGACAATGTGTTACACACTGAAACTTGAACTTGGAGGGAACTGTCTTTCCGTGTTTTACTTCGTACCCACAGCTCAAAACGTCGGAGTGGCTGGCACCTAACAACATCAAGACCTGGTTCTAGCCCTTTTGGGCATCATCTCTGCTGGTCTTCCCACCCATTTCCCCAAACTGCCAATGTGTACCATCTATGGGCCCTGTGAGAGATGCATATCCTGCGAGAGATACACACCCTGCGAGAGATAACATATTCTGTGAGAGATACATACTCTATGGGAAATCTACACCCTGTGAGAGATATATGCTCTGTGAGAGATGAATACCCTGTGAGAGATACATACCCCATGAGAGATATATCTGGGAGAGATATATATCCCGGGACAAATGCACACCCTGGGAGTCTGTTTCTGCAAACTCCACATCCTTGCACGTACTTTTCTTTTTTCTTGAAATGCCCTTCCCTTGTTTTTTGTCTGGAAAACTTTCACTTACTGTCTTAGTGTGTTTAGGCTGCTGTAACAATGTACCACAGACTGGGGAGCTTAAAGCTAAACAGGAATATATTCTTCACAGTCCTGGAGGCTGGGAAGTCTGAGATCAAGGCACCAGAGGAATGGGTGTGGCTGTCAGCCTTCTGGACACCTGCTGTGTCCTCATGCGGTGAAGGGCACAGGGCGCTCTCTGGGGTCTCTTTCATAAGATACTAATCTCTTTCACGAGGGTGAGCCTCGTGACTTCAGCACCTCCCAAAAGTCCCATCTATTAGTACCATCACCTTCGGGGGTGGATTCGACGTCTGATTTTTACGGGGACACATTCGGACCTTAGCCTTCGTGTCCCAAAGCCTACTTAGAGTATCATCCCTTCAAGAGAATCCCTCCGAGTCTTGACCTTTCCCTCCTGTGCCAACTCTGTACTTTGAGATTATCTTTATATCATACTTGTCTCATAAGGGTATAATTTGGGTTCTTGGCAGTGGGCCCTTGTTCCCCAAAGTTGCTGTGGGAAATCGTCACGGGGAATAAAGTGTGTGGGGGTCAGAGGGGGAGGTAACGGGTCACTAAAAAGTTGAGAAAGCCATTTTCAAGGGCCGCTAGTGGCTTTCCCGGAGAGCTCCCCAAAGCCTGGATTGTGGCGACCACATATTCCGTCACCGTCCACGAAGGATGCTAAGAGAATCCAACATTTCCTATAACTCTGAGAGGTGCCACGCCATTTTGACGGTTCGTCTCCAGAGATGGGCATTCTGGCAACGGGCGCAGGGGACATCTTGCTCCAACCTGTAAGTCCTCGAGGGAAGAGCTCGGGGAGAAGGTATCTATCTCCTCCCCGGGCCCAGCCTGCCGGTCCGGAATGGAATAAAGTGGAGTCTATCAGACGGCTAGTTCCCTGTCTGATACTCCTCTCGAAGCTGAGAGGAGAATCTGGAAGTGGGTAGCGTAGCAGGAAGAGCGCGTCCCTCTTTCCAAGAATTGACTAATTCTCGCCAGTGAACAGGCAAGATGCTCAAACGCATCTCCTCTCCCGCCGCCCTCACTCTGACTCACGGCAAGTAGGTTCCCGGTGGCTGTCCCGGGAGAAACAAGACATGTGACATGTTTCGGCTGGAACTCAACGGCCGAGCATCTTGCCACCTGCCACACGCTTTGAGGGAGAGCTATTCTTTTGACAACAGCGTCCTCGGCTTTTGTCCTCGCCCAGACTGTCCGGGGCGGGGAGAACTGGGCCACAGCGGAAAGGAGTGGGGCTTTCTGCAAGCCGTCTGTGGCACAGACCCTGTTCCCGGCCTGGCCGCTCTCACGTCACTGTGTCTCAGAGTTAACCCGAAGCAGATATGCTAAGAGGCTCCAGCATTTTCGACTTGGACTCTTGGCTCAGAGGGCCAGAAAGCCCTTGAACGCATCTCCGGGGGTTGGGATTGGCACACAGGCCCCCCTCAGAAGAGGCTGGTTCTCTGTTTCGTTTGGCCAGACTGCTGGGGATACTGGCTAACGTGGGAGCTGCTAACGATAAAAAGTCTGCTGGCTCTGGGTTTTGGCAAAAGATCTAGAAGGATTTTTTAAATATTCTGGTTTCGGCAGAGGCCGAATTATCTTTCTGAAGTATGTGCCCCCTGAATATCAAAACTCATGTGTGTTTCATGGGAAATTCAATCCGTATGTTTTCGGGATATTTATCCCTAATACACGCGGCTGCCATCTTCTAAGAGAAATTCGATTTCAAGGAAAAAATGTGGAGGCTTCTATAAGCCTCCCCTTTCCTTGAGTCAGAATTCAGCATTAAAATATTTCCCCCCAAGCCTCCTGTGTGAAGGACTCAGGCTTGATTCTAAGCCCTCGGCCCTGACATTTCCAGAAAGAATGGGCTCAACTCAGCTGTATTCGAAGTGCCCCGTCCTTGTGCTATCCGGATCTGCCACTGTAAACTGTGACCACGCAGTCACCAGGAGCAAAAGGAGCCAAACAGATGTTGAAATGATGCTACGGCTGCAGTAACGTGATTGCGGTCAGCGTTTTGTGGGGTTTACTCCCGATTCAGAAAAGAGTAGCAGTGCACGGTTTATTTTTAGACTTCTTCGTAGAAATGACATTGTTCCTTGAATACGAACTAGTTAGGTTTGTATTTGGAATTGTTATCACGTTGAAAGGTCTCAGAGAAGTCTGATTTCATGCGTTTCAATAATAAGCCGTCGCCACCAGGAAGCTCCCGTGCGCCCAGTCGCTGGGAAGCCACGTGCACGGAATACGGCCACCGGTGCGAGTCCGCACAAAGTCGTGGGCTTCCTACCACGCAGTCAGAAATGCATGACCGGTGATGGGGAGAAAGATGAGATTCAGATCCAGATCGGCCGACCGAGCGCAAGAACGTTTACCCGTCGCATAGCCGTCGAGTGGCTTCTTGAAAGTGAAAACCAGCAGAGATAAGTCAGACCTATCGCAGGCTCCAAAATCACATGTGAGGCAGAGTCACTCTTCGTGAAATCAGATTTATAAAGAGTTAGTCAAGGGGATGGGCTCTAAAATCAAATGACCTGAGTTTGAATCCTCAGTTGGCCGCTTGCTAACTGGGTGACCACGTGCCCGTTCTCAAACTCTCCCAAGCTCCAGTGTCTCGTGTGCCAAATGACATGATCGTACAGTATGGTAGGGACATTTAGATGAAATAACGTACACTGTCGTCATGATCCTTTGTAAGTGTATTTATTTTGAGAGAGAGAAAGCACACAGGAAGGGCAGAGAGAGAGGGAGAGAGACGGAGAGAAGCCCAAGCAGCCTCCATCCTGTCAGTGCGGAGCCATGAACTCATGAACCGTGAGATCGTGACCTGAGCCGAAACCAAGAGTCGGACGCTTAACTGGCTGAGCCACCCAGGCGCCCCTGTGATGATTTTATTTTGAAAAAGAATGGCTCTTCGGACAATGCCTAGGCAAAAATAGATGTATATTGAAAAAAAAAATAGAATGTGTAATTTCGGAGGCAAACCACTGCCACGAAAAAATGATTTATACTCTGTGTTCTCCGTAAGAAAAGGAGTTAACTTTCTTTAATCAGACGCGTCCTAGGCGGCGTGTGGGTGGTTGGAGCTTTGGAGCTTGAAGAGACACTCGAAATTATTCCAGATAGTCCTCATCCCTTCGTCGTCCATGCGGCAAAGCAACCCAGGGAAGAGAAGGGGTTTGGGCAAACCTACAGAGCCAGGCAGAGAGAGCCCCGCCCAGGACCCAGGCGCCCTAACGCTGAGACCGGAGCTCCCCTTCACAGACGCGAGCTCCCCACATCCCCACCAGCTCCTGTATCTTCCTCATCTCCAGATCCGGACAACAGCCTTTGTTCCTCGTAGCGCCGACCAGGAGCCTCAGCTGGTGAAGTAAGATCCACCAGCCAAGTTCTGAGAAACAGCAGAGCCGTGAGCAGGTGCAGACATCCAGCTTTCCCTAGACCTTACCTCATTCAGTCAGGAGCATTAGGTAATCCACTCCACGGGAACTTTATCTGCAAAGATTGATTTCGACTCAGTTATCCAGAAAACAGCAAGAAATCCTCAAGGAGACTTGTCAGGGAGGCACCATTGCCTTTCCCTCGGTGTGGCTGTTTCTCAGATCGGGGTGGTGTCTCTCTTGGGGTTTGAGGCAGTGTGCCAGGGTTTTTGTGAAGGCCAGAAACATGGCACCTTGGCTGTCGGGGCCGATTCTGCTGGAAAGTTTGGAGGAACCATTATTTTCTAAAAAAAAAAAAAAAAAAAAAGAGAGAGAGAGAGTAAAACACAGCATTGCCTGAACTGAAATGAAATGTGGAAGGCACCATCCTGTTTTGAAATGATAACTTACATTTTCTGAGCCCTTATCTCCTGTGCTAAGGAACTGTGCTCGGTGCTTACCGTACATTCACTCAGTGCAGCCTGAGGGAAGATGAAATCGTCGAAACAGACGAGAATGAAAACTGAGAGAGGCTAGCTGGGCACCTGAAACTATATAGCATCCTGTTTCAACAACACTTAAATAATAAAATGTTCCCGAGGTGCCTGGTTGGCACAGCCGGTTAAGCGTCCCACTTCGGCCCAGGTCGTGATCGCAGAGTTCATGAGTTCGAGCCCCACGTCAGGCTCGCTGCTTTCGGCACAGAGCCCACTGTGGATCCTCTGTCCCCCTCTCTCTGCCCCTCCCTAGTTCTCTCTCTCTCTCTCTCTCTCTCTCAAAATAAATAAACTTTAAAAACAAAACATATACAAAAAATTGAAAACTTAAAACGTTGCCCAAAAAACCCCCAAAGAGAACCAAACGGGTTGAGGGGCAGGAAACTGCCCGACCGAGCCACAGAGCTCCGAAACGTACCAGGATCCAAACACGAGCCCGCCCGCCTCCCGGGCCCATAAATTTAACCGCTGTGCTACACTGCCTCTCCTTCTGATATTTACTAGAGAGGTCGGTTCCAGCCATATCACCATAAAGCAAGGTATTCATTTACTCTCTCCTGTTGGCTTTGAGCACTTGGTGGAAAATTTTGACAAGCCTTGGATTCTGGCTTCCCCCGTGGCTGGTGGCAGTTATATAACATGCACATCAGTTAAAAAAAAAAAAAAAAAAAGCTGAATTGCAAATAGTCTACTAACCTGGAAGGAATGTCTGAATGACTCCCACACCACACTGGTGCTAATTCAGTTGGGAGAGTTTTGTGGGTTTGCTGTGATTTTACTGAAATAAAAGGGTTTGGCTATCATCGTTAGTAACTTGAGTGTGTCTTTTGATCCGTGTAGAAATCGCTCAGCTAAATGACATTTACATGTTATTCTTAACTGCCTGTGGAATCAGATAATCCTTTCCCCAGAAGGATGTCGGCAGACTCCATAATTTGTGAAGGAAGAGCATCTGGGAAGGAACACGGTGTCATGCATGCCTGGAGGGAAGATTTCTGGGTTGATGATTCACATACTTTTATAGCTCCGGTTTTCAGGCTCTTTGTTTTTCAGAAGCAGTTTAAAAGTGTGTGAGCTTCCTGATTGGCGGTATTCTCCGGGGTACGCTTGAGCCTGCTTTCCCCCACATCTCTGGGATCTCAGGCTGTGACCTGGGAGTGGGTGATCTGATTTAGTTTAGTGTCAGAGGGTGCCCACGTGATTGAGTAGGGTGGATCCGCCTGTTCCGATATGCTGGTCCCAAGCTGCGCCAAGGATGAACAGACCAGGAAAAATATTGTGTCATAAGCGCAGCCCTTGAATTTTCACCAAAGGTCTCACCAAATGGTGTAGGGCTGAGTCTGAGGGCCGCAGTGTTCTGTGCAGGATGTGAAAGTTCACCGTGGAAGAACTCCAAAATTTATGACTAGTCTGAAGTCAGAGGAAAAGTACCACGCGGGCTCTGATTCACTTAGTACTGGGGGAACTGTTTGCAAAGGCAGTGGGAGGGAGTCAGCCGGTGAGACAGGCGACTCTGACTCGGGTGTCCCAGGACGGCCGTAATCCCACCGCAAGGAGCCAACGGGCTTGCCGCAGAACGGGGGCTTCCCAGGTCTTCAGTCCTGTCCACATGTTGACTTGACTTCAGATCCCCTTGCTCTCCCGAACTCCTCTGCCCAGCCTCCAACATCCAGCTGGGAACTGTCAGTGCTCCTATTTTTCCGTTTCTGGGGCTTTCCTACCAACCCCCCTGCACCCTTCTATGGGGGTTCTTCATTTCTTTCCTGGTTAACCGGAAGAGTCTCCCAAAAGAGTCTCCGGTCGCTGGCTACGAGTCTCATCTTTCAGAGATCTTAAACCCGGCTTTCTCAGCCATTTTTCCCATGTGCACTTTGGTGGTGTCTTTCCTCTGCTGAGAAAACATTCTCTGGCTTTGCGTCGCAATCCGGCATTGTCCAGATTCCCAGGCATTCCGTGTGGAGCCCTCAGCAGCAATCCTAGCCTTTGTGACCCTTCCTACCCCTCTCTCCACACACCCAACACTCTGTTCCATCAGCAACACACGTGGCTTTCTCATCATTCTGCACCTCGCTGCGCAGCGTTCCCTTGTCGGCGACATGGTCTGATGTCCCACCCGTGCTGCACCTGGCCTGCTGGGTTAACACTCCCATAGCCTTCATGTCCTCATTGTTATTGCTACCTCCCCCCCCCCCGAAGACTCTCTTGATTTCTCCATAGTCTTGAGACACCCTCTCCTGTCAAGCTGCCTATCTCGTCCAACCACGGGCATGTGGCTAATCTCTGTACATTGTAACGTTTCCCTGATTCTCCCCCCAGACCGTGAGCAACGCAAGGGACAATACAGCATCTTATCTGTCACTGTGCCCATAACACCTCGCCTAGGGCCCAGCCCCAACTAGGTTCACAGCCAGCCTTAGCCCGCCTGAATAGAACTGGGTTTGCTCTACGCAACATTGAAGGGCAGGAGCGACTTAAATGAATTGTTTCTCTTCCAAACCCCACGCCTGGGTTATGCAAAAGGTAAAGGGATCTATTTTGTTTGGGGTCAGTGACATTTCAGCTCCTAAAAGGCAACGCTGGGGCATTGCTACTGAGCATTTCCGTGACTGTCCCTTCCAGGGGAAGGTCTGTAAAGAGTGCCTTGCCACAGCCAGCCATAATCTCATCTTACATCTAAAAAAGCATCCGGCTGTTGTGGGGACAGTATGCCATTTGGGACAATCCGTGTGGCTACACAAACACAATGTTGATTCATTGCAAAAAGCCAGAGTTTTGTTGCTCTTCCTTGCCCTTCTGCCCCCACCCCGCACCCCCCATTCATTTATTTGTACACAAATGCATGTCTAAGTTTTAGGGTTTGAGAGGAAGAAGGAGCAGATTTCCTTCTGCTTATCTCTCTGCTGGGTGGCTAAGCAGATGTTCGGAGGAAAAGCTAATTTATCCAAATTCTCTGAGCGGCCGAATTCCACCTCAGGAAACTGTAACTAGGCAAGGGGACAATCACGTCTCTAAATGCACTTCTGTTAGTCTGTCTCATCCAAGAGAGACAAGGACGGCGATTTGCACAAACATCTGCTCAGCCTTCGGGGAGAAAAGGTGGAGGGAGCCTTGAGACTGACGGTCGGCAGCAAGCGAACAAAGTACTCCTAGCGACCGCACGCTGGGCACGCAAGGAAAGAACCCCAAGGAGAGTGATAAACTTCAGCTATGTCTCCTGAATGTCAGGATGGAGAAACAGACAGATCAGGTGGTCTACAGAGACATCCTCTAATGCAGCCCTGGAAGAAAATGTGCCAAGTTGCTTATTTTGTTCTCGGAGGAAGGTAAAAATAGAAATGGCGGATGCTATGGACTAAATGTTTGTGTCTCCCCCAAATTCATATGCTGGAGCTCGAACCCCCGGCGCAGTGCATTTGGGGTGGAGAAGTCGGGGGGTAAGTAGATTTCAAGTGGGCCCTGGGGCGGGCCCCTCTTGATGACATTACTGCCCTTATCCGAAGAAGATATAGATAGCCTCATTGTTCCCCCTCGGACACACTGAGGAAAGGCCATGTGAGCAAACAACAAAATGGAGGCCGTCTACAAGCCAAGAACTGAATCCGCAAGCACCTTGATCTTGGATTTCCCTGCTTCCAGAACTGGAAGAAATAAGTGTCTGGTGTCTATAGTCCTTCGTTACACCCCAAGCTGGCTAACACAGCGAGCTAAGCTTTGGTGCAGAATAAAGAATTGTAAACTTTCAAGCGTGCCATGATTTGATGGAAAAGAACGGAGAGTATTTGCAAGCTGACAAGAGATGGCCCCTTGTTTCTCCGGCTATGCAACTCTGAGCGATTGACTCGTTGTCTTTCAATTTCAGATTCCTCCTTGTAAGGCAGGAGTGACATCCCACCCGTCGGGATGTCGTGCTTCTTAAGTATGGTAGCATAAAGGATGTGATAAATGAGCACCCAGGGAAGGGTGAGAGCGGGGACCCAGCAGCAGGAAGAGAGAAGAAAAAGTGGCGCCATCTGCTATTGTATCAGGCTGCAGGGAGGGGAGAGAAAGTCCCGGGAGGTAGCAGCCAGAGCAGGAAAAATTCAAAAGCTACTGAAGTACAAAATAAACCACCTGAGACCAAATGGGGAAGAGAGGGGGTAATTAGGATCCCTGTCACTGCCTTGGCTGGTGGTTGAGTCCAAACCCAAAGGCAATTTCATCGATGCTTCCCGGTCCCCTCCCCCAGCTGGATGAAGTAAGAGTTTTCTTGCAGGAAGGAATTTAAGCCCTGTCCCCTCTGACACCAAGGCGGATGGCAAAGTCAGTCCCACTGCAAGGACTCAATGGCTCCTTGTTTTTCCTTTTACTGAGCTGAATGTAAGATTTAGGCTGGATGTTTTATGTAAGGGAAAAAGAACCTTGAAGACTATATAATGCAAATGGGTATTCCATACATATCCACTTCCTCCCTCCAGGAAGCTGGAGAAAACTCTCCTCCTGAAGCACAGAAGGGCTAAACAAAGAACTCCGGCATCCTGTCGTTCTGACTTGTGCAATTCCAATTTGAATCACGCCGCAAATGTAAAATGACTTCATTTTCCTGTGCCAGATCCCCTGAGGATTTCAGACTTGTTTATGCCTCTCTGCAATGAAGCTCAGCCTAGCCCAAGAGAAGGAAAACACTTCTATAAGCCGGAGGCCTGCTAGAGCCAAAGCAAGAGCAGACCCTATTCACCCTCCTTGACGAGACTCACCCTCTCGGAACAAGGGCACTTCAGTCCCTAATGTCCCAGGCTTGGCAGTTCAGTGACAGTTGGTTTCATGTCAGAGCTCGGAAACCAGTGCTCAACTCTATAACCTGGTGCTGGGACCAGGGAACCCTCACCTCGCTTTTACCCGGAACTCTGCTTGCCACCCCAACTAACGATGGCTCCGCCCATTGACATCGCTTGTAAAGGATGAGGTCAGAGAGGAGATCCCCACACACAGCCCCCTTAAGCCACCCGAACAGTAAAGGATGTCATTTTTTGGTTTACTGGTGATTTATGCCACCTCTGAAGAGCAAATAGCACCAAACAGAGATCTTTAGCAATACAGGTATCCACTCACCGCCTACCATGTGCCAATAAGCACCAAGGAGACGGAGGAAACAACAAACACAGTTTCTTACTTCCCATTTCAAGTTTGAGACTTCATGGTACAGCTTTGGAACCAAGCCCGCTTCTCTTTCATGCTGCTTCCCCATGGACAAAATGGTGTTCACGGTTCACACGCACCACGGTGTTGGGGAGATTTTGTACGACAATGGCTGCTGGGGCTGCCAGGATGGCACTCAGCTACTCATACTGGCCTCCTCATCATGCCTGTTGGGGCAGATCTGCGAGGGTGAGCTCTGTATTCCCTGCCTTCCATGTTAGTGCCCTTGAAGGATCAACCCCAGACACTGAACGTGAGCTGAGGACCTCTGAATCAGAATGAAAGAATTAGATGGTCTGCACCCTTCAATGCTAGTTAAGCAAAATCAGCCTGCGAGGCAGATTGATACAGTGAGCATATTCCAAACCTAAAATAAAGAAGTTGTACCTGTAGGTATCCTATACAAAGAAAGAATTGTTTTGATATATGTAAACTAAGTGACTCATATGCCCCAACTCAAGAATCTTTCTTTTTCTTTCTTTCTTTCTTTCTTTTTGAGAGAGAGAGAGAGAGAGAGAGAGACAAAGTGTGAGTGGGGAAGAGGCAGAGAGAGAGGGAGACACAGAATCAGAAGCTGGCTCCGGACTCTGAGCCATCAGCACAGAGCCCGATGCGGGACTTGAACCCACAAACTGTGAGATCATGACCTGAGCTGAAATCAGGCGCTTAACTGACTGAGCCACCCAGGTGCCCCTCACTGTAAATAGAGTCATGTTAATTATCTGCACAGAAGACTTCATGTGAGAACATAGAAAAAAACAAAAGATGAAGTTAGAGACCTCAGAAAGACTATAAGGAAGATCAGCTCAGGAAAGAAACAACCACACATCCCTAGACAGAGACAGACAGCAAGGTTTCGGCCGGCGGGGGGCGGGGGGGGCGTCAGGTGGATTTATTTAATTGGACTCCTACTAAAAAGCCAAAGCTCTTCAATCTCTAAATTCTCGAATATCAACTTATACTCGCCAGGGTAAGATTTTTGGATGGCGAACTGCATTTGCCTCTTATTATGCAATTAGTTAAGAGGTGTTGTTTTTTTAACTAATCTTTGTGGAAGACATTTAAATGAAAAAGAAAGGGGTTTGCAAATGGCAGTACCTCCTCATCCAGGTGTTCCCAGGACTCTTCTGACTGAATGTCCCTCTGAGGGGGACAAAGCAAGGAGGTTGTTGCTCCAAACCAGTGCTGAGTATTTCCAGGCATGCCGGGGAGAGAAGAGGGGCTGGGGAGAGGGTGGACAGTAGAAAGCAGGCCTGGGACCCAGGACTGCTGGATCCCAGCCCCAACTCAGCCATGTACTTCCTGGAGGACCGGCCCCAGTGCCTGGAGGAGTGTTGGCTCCCATTTTGTGCCAGTCCTATGATAGTTTTGTGATTGGGAATTAATTTTATCTGGCAGCTAGGATACACAAGATCAGAGAGACTAAGGAACAGTCCCCAAGTCCACAGAACTGTCTGATAGCAGACCCCAAGCTCCTTGTACTGTCTTGTCTTAGGGCCTTGTCTTCGCTCAAGTCCTTGGCCTTGGCTTTCCCAACTGAATGAGGAGAGGATCATGCTATTTTGTAGTCTTTTTCAGCTTTAGAGGAAGTTGAGAGGGAGGGTTTCCAATAATTAATACTCCTCTAGAAAGATGCAGGAAAGACATAACATGCTGGTCAAGCATTAATACAGGGGCGCCTGGGTGGCTCAGTTGGTTAAGTGTCCGACTTCAGCTCAGGCCATCAGCTCACAGTTTGTGGGTTCAAGCCCTGCATTGGTCTCTGTGCTGACAGCTCCGAGCCTGGAGTCTGCTTCGGATTCTGTGTCTCCCCCCTCTCTCTACCCCTCTCCTACTCACGCTCTGTGTCTGTCTCTCAATAATAAATAAACATCAAAAAAATTTTTTTAAATAAATTAAAAAAAAATACAAAGAGTTTGAGAGTGCCAAACACATACAAAGGAAAAAAGTTAGTGATTGAGGATTCACACTTGAGGCATCACAAATATAAATGAGGTAGTTCATAGTCTTTACTTGTCTAAGAGTGGACAGGCACAGTGGCCTAAGGGAGGTAGCAATTCATTAAAGAAAGTGAGGCCATTGAAACTTGTTCTTAAACCTGTCTTCTGAACATATCCCATTGTCCTGAAAAATAGAAAAAAAAAATTGCACGTATTAGGTTTTCAAGCAGCTATTGACTCTAAACCGTGTTAATTGAGAGAGAGGAAGTATCTGGAAAGACTAATTGCCCTTATTTAACCTGGCATTTTATAGTTTATCAATAAGGCTCACATCCAAAATCTGCTGGGGTACCCATAATATCCTCTTGAGATATATAAGGCAGTTATTATTATCTTTAACAGGTAAAGAAAGGGTTGCTTGCTAAGTTTAAGTTTTCCAAGTTCACATGGCAGCCAAGTCTAAAACTGAGACAAGTTTTTTATTCTACACCATTATCTGTCTCCCCAGTGTCTTGTATTATATGTGACTAATAGTTGGCACTTAGTAAATTTTTTGATGAATGAACAAACTTCAAATTGGAAAATCTATCTGCATAAGGATGCTAAAATCATTCCTGTCATTATACAGAGGCGGAATAAACATCTGTCT
Organism: Lynx rufus; assembly: GCF_022079265.1. NCBI lineage: Eukaryota > Metazoa > Chordata > Mammalia > Carnivora > Felidae > Lynx > Lynx rufus. The sequence continues at coordinate 131,766,089 of NW_025814896.1, forward strand.
ACTGAATCTATTTCACTGGGTTTGTCTTATCTCTTGGATGGATGAGCTCCATCAAAATGGATCTCAAAGTCACTTTCAGACCTAAAGAAGCAAATGTTCAGCAAATGTTGAGTGTTGAGGTTTCTCAAGAAAGCTACCTTTATCTGAAAATTTTACCATTAGAAATACATAAGAAGTACTTTCTTTTCAATGTCCGCAAAGGAGAGAACATGGCTGCCAACAGACGTTTTCAATAATGTGGTGGTAAATAAATTGAAAAATTCAAAAAAATATTTAACGAGCAACTACTATGTACTAAGCCCTGACCAGGCACAAGAAATGTCAAGATGAATAAAATAAAGTTGCTGTCATCAGGGAGTTCATAGCCTAGGGGTGAAAAACAGGTAATTATAAAACAGCATGAGGGATGATATGGCTGGAATGGTCATACAACCTTATAAAGTTAAGTAAGAAACCAGAGAAGGGAACCCTAAGACTGTATAAGGGAGACAAGGAGGTGCCATTGCATATTCTTGGGGCTGATGTTAGAATGAACTGTAAAACTTTCCTTCTTTTAGATCTGAAAGTGACTCTGAGGTCAATTTTGATTGGATCTCATCTATCCAAAGAGGTAAGTCAAACCCAGAGAGGGGAACTGACAAGATCCCATGGGGGGAGGGCGGGAGTTACTTTCGAAAATAGAACACAAGGCTGCTAAGGCTAATACCTGTGTCATTGCTCAGGCCACATGTGTGGAGCACTAATAAGACTGTGAATGAATGATGTCTCCATTTCATCCTTCAGACCTCAAGAAAAGCCAGATGAGGTATGGATGAGTCCCATTATATCACATAGAGAAAACACAGTCAATCACATAGGATTTGAACTCAGGCCTGTCTGTCCCTGAGCAGGCTTCTGCAGAGGTCAATGAACAAGTCCACCCCATGTGGGATAGAAGCTGGAGGCCATTAAAGAATCCCAACTCTTCCCCCTTTTAACAGAAGGATGAAAGAATGTCCCTTTGTGGACATGTTATGCCGAGCTCAGAGTCACTATCTTCTAGAAGTTGTAAGGTCACCTGCCACAACACTCAGAACTATCCAGACACTTGGACGTGATTTGGTCCAGTTTCTAGGCCATAAGACTTGAAGGAGGTGGCAATTCACGAGGCATTCTATGGAGAATCATGGAAATGATTGTTGCTCTTTGGCCAGTGAGAGCCATTAACAGCCCTCGGTCAACGATGATTTCATTACAGTCCTGTCTAAACGGAAGCGATGTATCAGCTGACTTCTGGTGACTTCTCCATTCCCAGACCCATGGGATTATCTCTATTGGGTTGAGGTGGTGGGAACTGAGCCTTACATCTCATTTGGGGTGATTTGTTTTGTATATCTTTCAAGATTCACGAAGCAGATTGTTGGAACAGATTTTTTAATTTTCCTTTTTGTTATGTTTTAATACTATAGTGTACGTAATGGCATAGAAAGAACTGTTTGAAATCTGCTCTATTCTTCCTGATTTTAAATTGCCTCTCATCTACACATATCTACATATGGTGCTTGAGGCATCGACATAAGTAGGCAGCATAAAAGCTCAAGAAAGGGGGAGATTTCTTTTCAATGTTGCCAAATGTCTTCAGCAAGGCTCTCCTACCCCATAGGAAGATGGATGGATATGTTCTGATTCGCATCTTTGTGCCACTAACTTACAGCAAAAAATTAAAATCCCCTTTCACAGCAGATTGGAATGTTCAGCAAATCATGCTCTCCTCCTCTAGTCCACGTTTAGACATTATTATTTTACGTCATGAAAATCAGCAGAGATGTCATATGTGGTTATTGACTTACATTTCGGCTCTTCAATTCAAATCTCTCAGTCAATTCAACTGGAATTTTTTTCTTTCTCTGAAAACCTGTCGGGTGAAAACACGCTCTATAAGAACTATAGACACATCTCTGTCGTACAGAAGCTCACAGACTGGTGGTAACCAAACATTCAAAAGGGCGGGAGATTAAACATACATAGATGCCACAAACCAAAAGGCCATTGATCATGATCCCTTTGCATTACTGTGGCTCAATTAGCCACCGAAAATGGGAACACAGAGTAGAAGCAGAATATGCCCTAAGTCTCATACTGGTGATCAGTTTCCACTCTGAAGAGATTTTAATAGAATTCTAAATAAAGAAAAAGGAGCCAGTTCCATGTGTCGAAATGCCCTCCCTAGAAGACAGCCGAAGGGCTGAATGGAACTCATGCCATCCAATCCAGCCCTCCAGCCCAGGCCTGATGCAACCACACCATTTCTGGCTAGTAGCTGCCCTAATTGCAACAGCCTCTGTTCAGAGAGAATTCAGAGGGAAAGGAAAACAATATGAAGCCGATGTAAAAATTATGTCAAAAGATAAAATTATTATCGCACAGATTATGCGTACTCCTTGGGGGAGAAAAAGATTTTTTTTTTCCCCAGAGAACAGGAACAAATTTCAGATTTAGTGTTTTGTTATTTCTAAGGCAATTAAAGAGAATTATGAATGTTAAGAATCAGATCGGGGATAAGAAGACAAAGTGAACGATATGTGGTATCAGCAGGGATAAAGAAAGTAACAAGGAGAAGAAAATATAATACCATTGCAGAATTTGTAAAGGGGCATTAGAAACACACACACACACACACACACACACACACACACACAAAAGAACTGACCTACAGAAAACAAGACGGTGACATAGAGGGTGGAATGAGCAAAATTCCATCGACTGAGAAGAAAAAAAGATAGAGTTTAAAATGAGTGGATCTGCATGATAGGCAATGTAGCTACTACTCTGGGAATATTAGAATTGCTAACACAGTAAACAGAATAGATTAAAGACAGAAAATACCCAAATATATAAATGAAAAATTTCTGGGAAGGAAGACCTGGATCGGAAGCCCTATAGGGTATGGTTTGTTCCAGAAAGAATCCGTGAGGATTACTAGTACATTGCCATCCTTGGATGACATTTGATGAGATCGTGAAGATAGGGAATGATACCCTCAAGTTTCCTGGCACAAAAAATTCACCTACAGGGGCGCCTGGGGGGCTCAGTCGGTTAAGCATCCGACTTCAGCTCAGGTCATGATCTCACAGTCTGTGAGTTCGAGCCCCGCGTCGGGCTCTGTGCTGACAGCTCGGAGCCTGGAGCCTGCTTCCGATTCTGTGTCTCCCTCTCTCTCTGTCCCTCCCCCACTCATGCTCTGTCTCTCTCTGTCTCAAAATAAACAAAAACATTAAAAAATTTTCCTTTTAAAGTTCACCTACAGAGCTGGACAAAAAATGGATAGGCTCAGAATTTACCACGGCAATGCTGGACGGTAGAAAACAATAAAACAGTTGCTCATGAGCTTTTGAATAAAATGACTTGTAACCCTAGAATTCCACCTGTAGCCATGTTCTCAGGTGTATGAGGGTAAAGGAAAAATATGAACCATATAGTCTTCTTGAAAAATCTGGGTTTTAAAAAAAAATGTTTAATCTTTATTTTTGAGAGAGAGACAGAGAGAGACAGAGTGAGAGCAGGGGAGGAACAGAGAGAGAGGGAGACGCAGAATCCGAAGCAGGCTCCAGGCTCCGAGCTGTCAGCGCAGAGCCCGACGCGGGGCTCGAACCCACGAACCGTGAGATCGTGACCTGAGCCGAAGCCGGACGCTTCACCGACTGAGCCCCCCAGGCGCCCCGAAAAATCTGTTTTAAGATGAATCTCACCCAAGGAATAAATCTTATTTTTTAAGATAGCAAGTGTGGCAATCCACCTTTCGATTACCCAAAACGTGTAAGAATTGGTTATGAACACTTAATCTTGAAAAAGGAAATGGTGTCTAAACTTTCTAAGGCTCTTGATACACTAAGCATTTATGAACTGTGCTCTGCCTTAGGGATTTAATTTCTTGGTTAATAGGCCAGCATGGAAATCCCTGCTTAGTTTTGGTTGTAGTTTCTTACTAACATGGGAGGAAAGTTCCTTCCTGTGTCTACTAGCCACTTTCCTACTTTCCAAGGGTCCATCCATCTTATGGATCCACCCCAGACCCCTGGATCGGACTAGCCCACACCATTGAGCCCGGAGAGGAGAGACGCCAAGGCAACAGGAACGTCTCTCCCGATCTGGGGCTTCTCACGGCGCACACAACATGGCACCTGTGTGCTTCTCCGTGCGTTCGCTGCGATGGGGCAATATTCTTTATTCCAGCACTAAACAGTGAGTGGTGGGTGGGTGATTCCCAAATCGCCTACAACACACAGAAGTCAAGGTTTAAATTCTGAGCAGCCTGGCCACAGCACGCAGCCAACTCAAAGGGCTCCCCCGAGGTCTGGGACAGGAGAGAAAGACGCAGCTCGTATGCACCGACAGCAGGGAGGTGACTTTTATTGAAGATGAGGTGTTCGCCTGCAGCAGAACCTCTGATCTGTCCCTAGAATATTCTACAGGTAGTCATATCCTCAGATTGATAAAGAGAAAATAGCACCAACATACTGTATGGACACTTCACAAGTATTTTCAGGGGTGGGGAGGGGGCTGTCTCCCTTCATTATTCACTCGATTATTGAAACGCCGGCATATTTCCAGGAGAGCTGAGTCAGGTAACCCAGGAGAAGGCATCTAGTGTAACATCTGGCACTCAGAGAAAGTGCTTTGAGCTCCAAACAGCTGTTTCGACTTTGAGACACGGTCCACGAAAACGAGGCTGCGTCCAGCGCTGACCACAAATTGTTGTGTCACTGTCGGAGTCAAGGCCATGCCAACACCAAAAATATGAAAAGCATCCTGAAACTGTTTGCTTTTTCTTGTGTGGCGGCGTGATTACACAAAGGCCAAGGGACCCCTAGCACTCCACGGCAGAGAGAGGAATTCTTTTTTTTCCAACCATTTCTAGCTTCTTTGAAAGTCTCATGAGCTAAGGAAGCCACAAGAAGATACGTAGAGTCCAGCTTACAAGGAATGAGAAGTTCCTGTTTACAGGTGACGAGACCGAGGCCCACGGTGGGAGGAAGAAAGGTGCCCACGGTCACATGGACAGCGCATGACAGTGTTGGGGCTGGAAGTGTCACTGCTGATCCCTGGTAGAGTGGCCTTTCACTAGCGGGTAATTTGGTCACGTGCTAACAGAGCATGACATTGACCTTATTACTAAAGTCAATTACTTTACTAATGATTACTAATTATATTAGCAATATAATGTAATATATTATTACTAATATATTATAATATATTAGTAATATATCATAATACTAATATATATTACTGATATATATAACATATATTATATAGATATATCTATAATATATAGATATTCTTATAGAGATAATATTATATATTAAATATAGATATACATATAATATACAGATATAATTATAGAGATAATATTATATATTAAATATAGATATCTATATTATATATAGATATTATTATATAGATAATATTATATATTAAATATAGATATATATTGTATATAGATAATATTATATCTATATTATATATAGAGAGATTATATCTATATTATATATAGAGTTATATATTATGTATTACATATATATTATATTACACTATATACATATATAATGTGTATATAATATACATACATATATAATATAATACATATATAATATATTATATATATCTTCTCAAGGTCAAGTGCAAGGGGCCAGGCTGGGCACAGAGCAGTGCTCCGTAATTGCTTCCCTGATTGAAATGCACTAGCGACGGGGATTCCTCCGGCAGCCCCGTGCTCAGCCCTGACCCAGAGTACACACCAGGCCACCCTCTGCACACGTCCCTCACCTCCCGCCACCCACAGCACCACAAAACCACAAAGCAACAAGGCCGTGGGGGGTGACGCGGGGGAAGTGCAGACACATGAAAAGACCCCGGGTCTGTTTGCTTTTGTCTGGTGAAACTCCACTGCAGCCTAAATCTATTTATCTTGAAAACCCTCAAGGATAACACCAACAGTTCGCAGGAGGGGAATTAGTCAGAGGCAAACATGTTTTCCCAATATCGCCTCAAGAAAAATACCCCCCCACCACCACCACCACTCTCCAGTTTCACCGCCGTCCATTTTATGGAACATTAGGTCAGGACACTGAGGTCCTGATTTCATCAGAAATTCTGCCATGAGAAATGGCTGCACCGGGCCTGGGAGGATCCCTGAAGTCACCCCTGAATTTCCTTCTCAGACGGAAGAGGGTTTCCAGTATGCCTGGCCCCACCACCACCCTTCCCTGCTCTGCCCCCACTTCGGGATCGAAATTTCAGGAAAGAAACGCTTGCGTGATCAAATTCACACTTTCCTAAATCTGTTCAGTACGTACACCTTATGTCCCTTGTAAGGGTATAGGGCCCCTGCCCTGGCGAAGCCGTCACGAAGGAGGCAGTCATGACCCTGCACCCAGCAATGACCCTGCAGGTCACACGCTTTGGGAAGGGACCTATAAGTCAGACCGGGAGTCACAAGGCTCCTTTGGAGGTGGTAGGACATCCACTCCAGACCCCTGTACCCACGGCCATCTGAGGCCACCTGCTGCCTCGGGCACATTTCCCCCTGGAGACGCGCAGGGAACAACCTGCCAGACTGTGCAGGCAGGTCCCAGACTCCTAAGGCAGGGAGGACAGCGAGGAACAGGCACAGCCATGTCGAGGAGGACAGAGAAGCCGGGCACCACTCAAGCCCTCCCGCGTCCAGGGGGCCAGCCCCGCTTGCGTGCGGCCAGTCGAGTGCCCGGTCCCCTCCCCGCCAAGCGTGTCCGCTTGCTTTGGCCGCAGCGCGGTGGCTGTCCTGACCGCTGGTCGCCTCTTCCCTGCCTCCTGCCTTTGGAAAACCTCCCATGTTCCCCACACCAGAGGTGGGCAAGGACACCACAACCCGCTAGGGCGGCTTCGACTCACGGCACCTTGGCAAGGCCGGCACCCTCACCCGGAACCTCCACGTCACAGCTGAGGAGCTGAAGTTCACAGTGCGGACTTGCCAAGGTCATGTGGCTGGATTTGACCTCAAGCCTCAATGACTCTGAAGTCAGTGCTTGTCCCACTAAACAACCTTCCTCCGTGAATGATTAGAATCACAGAATTTCATTAGCCCTGATCCAGAGGAACTCTACATTTTTTTTATGTTCTTATTTTATTTTTGAGAGAGAGAGAGAGAGAGAGCATGAGAGGGGAGGGGCAGAGAGAGAGAGGGAGACACAGAATCCGAAGCAGTCCCCAGGCTCCGAGCTGTCAGCACAGAGCCCGGCGCGGGGCTCGAACTCAGATGAGCTGAGCCGGAGACCGATCCTTAACTGACTGAGCCACCCAGGCGCCCCAAGAAGAACTTGAAAAGTCCCTCCCTCCCTCCCACATCCTCACCAGCATCTCCATGATGACGGCGATATCTCTTGCGTGTACGTGTGAGTATATTCAGGTGGTGCTTCATGACAGAGATAATGATCTACTAAACTTTGGAAGATCTGGAATTTGATGAGTTCAGTCCTCTTTGCCGGAAGGCTTGGACCTTCCCCGCCCCCCCCCCCCCCAACACTGGGCAGTAGAGTTTCTTCCAGAGACAAAGGCAGACCCTTTAATCATAGTGAATGTTAGGATGTCTCTTTCTGAGGTACAATTTTATCCAACAGGAAACAGGGAGCCATTGAAGGCTTTTAAGAGGGGCAGGCACATGATCTGCTCTGTTCTTATGAAATGGCAGCATGGGGGCGCCTGGGTGGCGCAGTCGGTTAAGCGTCCGACTTCAGCCAGGTCACGATCTCGCGGTCCGTGAGTTCGAGCCCCGCGTCGGGCTCTGGGCTGACGGCTCAGAGCCTGGAGCCTGTTTCCGATTCTGTGTCTCCCTCTCTCTCTGCCCCTCCCCCGTTCATGCTCTGTCTCTCTCTGTCCCAAAAATAAAAATAAAAAAAAAAACGCTGAAAAAAAAAAAAAAAAAAAGAAATGGCAGCATGGAAGAGAGCTCTGCAGGGCGCCACCGGTGCCCGGAAGACCCCAGGGCTGAATTAAACTAGTGAAGAAGAGGGTGGGGGGAGACGAAGGGGCACTGAGGGGGCGGGGGCTATATTCTCCATTAGACTACAACTCCATGAGGGCAACAACATCTCACTCTTGCTCACTGCTCTGAGTTTAGCACCCGGCACCAACAGTGCTCAACGACGATCAAATTTTGTAGCTACTGTTACAGGGGTCTTGAAGGCATTTTGAGCGTTTTTAGTAAAAGGGAGGCGACTCCTTCTTACTAAAGGGAGGGAAGAACCATTTGGAAGAACTCTCTATTGGCTGAATAGGTACGAGAGAAGAAAAACCAAGACCAGCCAAGCCCCACACCTAGGGGGTGGCCCAGACCCTGGGCAGGAAACACAAATGGAGACACGCGCACTGTGTAGACGTGGGGGGGTCTGATGCTGTCTGCAGCAGTGTGAACACGAGTGGACGCAAGTGGGCCATTAGACTCCAGGAACCATGTAAACACCTTCCGGTTGTCCTGGATACGGAAAAGCTCAATAGGCTCTGGGTTCCTCTCTCCTTGAGTGTCTCTACTCAACCAGTTGTTAATGACTTTTCATTATTATTATTATTATTTGGGTTGGGGGAGAAGGGCAGAGGGAGAGAGAGAGAGAAAGAGAGAGAATCTCAAGCAGTCTCCACACTCAGTGCAGAGCCCAAGGCGGGGCTCGATCCCACAACCCTAGGATCGCTACCTGAGCTGAAAGCAAGAATTGGATGCTCAACTCACTGAGTCACCCAGGCCGCCCTGGATTTCTCTCGTCTTAAGTATAGTTAAGATCGTGGTAACCTCTTAACCCATAACCACTCCACTTTCTCTTTGCCTGGCAAACAAAGCCCCATTTCTGGACTTACCACCCGAGGGCCTCCATTGCTGCCCCCAGTCTTACCAGCCAGCCTCATCACCCACCACCATATACCCAATTCTAGCTGGGATGCTATCCTGGAACAGTAAAGTGACTACTTAAACCGAAAACGTCTAATGTGTCTGCCAATGGGAGATGGCAAATGGATGCAAACTACGCCTGATTAAGAGGATACGGACAAACCCATGATGATGAAAAGCAAGAATAAGAAATACAGAGATCGTCCCCCCAGAAAACCATGAGAATTGGAGCTTCAAATGTGCATCCCGAGTGCCTGTGTGACACTGGATCCCTAGTGAGGAACTGCCAATCAGCACAGTGTAGACCGTAGACAGCCCCCACGCATGGGTTGTTAGATCCGGAAACAACTAATAATAGTAACAAGAGCTAACAGTTCATGCGCACTGTCTGTACTTGGCATCTTCTATGCGATTTATGTCTCTGATTTCCTTGTATGCGATTAGTGTCTAATTTCAGCTTTAAAACAACCCTCCGGCAGAAAATCTGCAATACGGAGAACTCAAGAAACTTCCCTAAAACCGCTGGTCTTTTCGGCGATTGCGGCAATATTTTAGGTTAGACCCCTTTTCGTATCGGATTCAGAGACATGCGCTTTCGCTTTGGGGATGTAAGCGAGACGGAGCCATCATCATTCCTGGGCCATCAGGCTGTATTTCCCCGTAGCATAGGAAGAAGGGGGCCGGGGGGGCGGGGAGGTTCTGAAAGGCAAGGACACCAGCCCTTGGCCCTCCTTCGACCTGATCTCTCCATTTGTATTCGTGATGTGATTCAGACTACTCGTGAACACTTCGGTGGGGAAAAAACGTTCCACGACTTTCAAAACTAGTGTGGATAAACTGATGTATTCAGTGCAGTCTTACCTTTGCAGAGCGACGTTGGAAAAGGTTCTGCACTCCGATGAAGTATTTAGCAGAGTGCAGAACACAACAGGTGCCCAATGCAGGGTAGCGCTAGACTTTATTCCCATCACCGTCACCATTACTTCCTTTGTCGTGGCGCTCACAATGCTTTCCGTGTGTGTCGCCTGGGAGCTCCACGCGACCACATGCGTTTAACACACGCGAGCAGTAAAGCCTCAGGGCGTTAGTGACCTTTTTTGGGACGTCACAGAGCTGAAAAGCAGAGGGACCGGGTCGATGCCACGTGTCCACTCGGCTGGGCCACGGAGACCCTGTTATTTCTGGGTGTGTGTCCGAGGGTGTTTCTGGATGAGATCAGCGTTTGAATCCGTAGGCTGAATAAAGCACCTTGCCCTCCCCAGTGTGAGTGAAGCTCCTCCAATCTGCTGCAAGCCTGAACAGAACAAAAGGCTTTGGCTAAGGAAGAAACAATTTTCTCTCTCTCTCTCTCTCTCTCTCTCTCTCTGCCTGATTGTCCTCAAGCTAGTGCATCGGTGTGCTCGTGCCTTGGACTTGGATTTAGATCAGTTTTGTAGCATCAGCTCTCCCGGGTCTTTGCTATCTGCAGATCTGGGACTTCCTGGGCTGGATATGTATGGGTTCTGCTGGTTAGATTTCTCTGGAAAACCCAGACCGGTATTCCAGGCTTTCCACCGCGGCAGGGTCCAGGCCACGTTCTCAACACAACGTGCGTGGGCTCGTGTGGTCGGGCTCTTCTCCACACTTTGAGCCTCAGCTTGCACCACTCCGCAGCACCCACCCCACCACAGCAAGGTGTCTACTCAGGTGAGGCGAAGGGACACCTGCCTGGCCATCTGGAGACTCCTCAAATGTGCTGCCATCCCTCCAACCACGGTGGCTGTGCGCATGCTTGTCCCCATCCTGGGACACCTTCCCCAACATACTCCTCTTTGACCCGACTCATGTTGAAGGACATCATACTTGACCCCCGTCCAGGCCGGGTCTCTTGGAACATTCTCGCATAAAACCGTGTGCCTCTCCTTCATAACGCTTACGTCAGTGTGTCAGTATATCCTCAGCCAGCGTGATGATTTGACTAATGCCCGAATCTTCCAGTCATCTATGATCTCCGTAAGGACAGGACCACTATATCTCCAGCTTCCGGGCAAACCACGGGCATTTATAAATAACTGTTACGCAAGTAAACAAAGTCCGATGCCTTTGTTACGTTGCTCTCACCACATTCCTGGAATGTGTTTACAAGGTTCAGTTTCTACCTACAGAGAAAGCAGGGGCTGCCCACTTGGCTTGTGAGTATTTGCTCAGAGCTACCTCTAGGGAAGGAGCCACCCATAGAATTCTTTGGGGCCGGGGGAGAGACGATGAAGAATGTTCTCGATGAACAACAGACCTGAAACTAAAACGGAAGGGGCAATGCCTGAAGAAGGCCTGCCGTGAACGCTTCGTCCGCACGCTGCTGTTCGGCACAAAGCCCCCAGAGCTCCATGGCGAGGTCCTTGGAGCCCCTGCCTGTGGCCTCTCTTGAGGTGGCCTTGCCAGAGGACAAAGACGGCCCCACGTGAGGAACACTAGCAGTCACTCTGGGTGACACCCTGATCCTCATGGGCTGGGCGGTGTCGTCCTCAGAGGTGGTTTCCCGCCAGAGGGGAAGGGGGAGCGGGGACCACAGGGACCCACTTCCTTCCCTCCTGGTGCTGCCCTGTCTCACAGCCTTTTCTCCTACATTCTGCAGGGCAGCTGGGGTCCTGGGACGCTTGAGGACATTCCTCGTGCTGGCAGCTTCCGCCGCCCTGTCGCTCTTTATCTTCCAGCCCGCATGCCCTCAAAGGCCCCCTCCATTCCCCTACCTGCTGCTTCTCAGACTCAGTTACTTTTTTCTCTGGAGGAGGATGAGCTAAATCAGTCCTCCCTCCCAACTCTGAATCGAGAGCTCTGTGATTCAGTTCACTCAGGTGTTTTCACATTTTCTTTTTGGAAAGCGATTCCGTTTTTCCACGTGGTTTGTTTTGGCTTAAAACCACACTTTGCTTCCTTTGCTCAGGTCTCTCTAACACCAGGAAATGAAGACACAAAGATTGACATGGATGCTTACCTTTGAGGTTTGCTTCCAGGATTATTATTTCATCTCGGGTTTTTAATAATCTTGGAAGGCAAGTATTTCAACCTCCCTTTTATAGTTGGAAGACCTAAGGGCTTCCAGGTTGCTACGGGCCAAGTTTGCAATGGATGGCAGAGGCTTAAGTGCTGAAGGTCAGCGTCCTGCCCGCCCCCGCCCCCCGTCAACAGAAGCAAAACAGTACGAATGCCTACATTTGAAATTGACAACATAAACGATGTCTTAATAACGATGTTACACATTATCCGTGTGTATTATAGCTTGTAACACACGTGCGTCCTTTCTCATTTTAACTTCACTCCAGCTCTCTGGGGTGGAGTTGGAAGGTACAGTCATTCGCCACCGACCGTTAAGGAAATTGAGGCTTAAAGAGGCGATAGAGCAAATGCAAGGTCACAGACGCGGCAGTAGAGCTTGACCTTAACCCGTGTCTGTCTGGCTTTATCTCGAAGAGTCCACACAGTAGAGGGAGGAGGGGAGGGGGCAGACAGCGTGTACTGCGGGCTGGCCTCGGAGAGGTCGAGGTGCGGGGGTCCTGCTGACCCGCCTGCCACAGAGTCATTTAGAGCCTGACGAGGGCTTGTGCTGCAGTTTGATCCTGACCCTGAACCAGATCCTGGTCTCATTCTTACAAACCCTTACAAGTCGCCCTGCTCTCTTTGGCCTCGGAAGATTGGCAGAGCATGGAAAGAATAAAGAGAGGGAGAAGGCACAGTCCCATTTCGATTTTTGCGAGACTTGTGATGTTGAGGATGAGCCTGGATGTTGGAATCGGGAGACCTGGGTCCAGCTCCAGCACTTGAGCTAATTTCCTGGGGCACCTGCCCCCTTTGCCCCCCAGCACCGGGCCAGATGTTCACAAACATCCAGTGGTATGATTCTCTCAACACGTCTATAAGGTGCCTATTACTATTTCTGACTCACAGATGAAGACATTGAAATCCAGGGAAATTAAGAGATCTGAGCCAAATAGCACAGGCATTATGGGAAGCAAGGATCGAAAACTCAGGACTAGGCATGCACTGTCATCAGGCCGGTCGGACCCATTGCTTTAAGTTAAGCTCTTCCTCTGTTGGTTCTATCTAGGCATAGTAATGGTTTAAAAGAGGGAGTGGGGCTATATTAATGATGGAGGGGTTAGAAAAAAATAAAAAAAGACAGGTTCAGGGATATCTACTTTAGTTGTCACTGATGGACACCCAGGGCAATGTTTCTTGGGAGGCACGTCAACCCTGGGCACCTCCGTTCACTCACCTCCAATCAGTACCACCAAATGCCACCTGGCTTCTCCACCAGTTGGCGAGAATGACTTTCACAAGTGGTCACCATTGATGTCCGTGCTACTCGAGCTACTGGATACTATCTAGACCTCGGTCTCCCTTCTCTATCCAGCCCCGTTCACTTCCTTCTCAAAACACGTTTTTCTCTCAACTTCAGTACTTGTTTTCTCTTGTTTTCCTCCCACTGTTGTACGTGCTTCTCCTGTTCTTTACATCAAACCTCGAGTGTCGGTTCCTTTCACGGTTTCTTTCTCCTCCCCCTTTTGTTTTCTGTCAAATTCCGCTTTGCAGTTTCATCCATTCCCAGAGCTATAATTAACTTTTATATTGCAATGGCTCTCAACTCTGTCATTCTAGCCAAATCTCTTTTCTGAATTCCAAATACCTGAAAGACATCTCCCCACTTGGATTGTCCCAAAGTTCGTTCATTCCCTTCCTTCCTTCCTTCCTTCCTTCCTTCCTTCCTTCCTTCCCTCCTTCCCTCCTCCTTTCTTTCTTTCTTTCTTTCTTTCTTTCTTTCTTTCTCTTTCTTTCTTTCTTTCTCTTTCTTTCTTCTTTCTTTCTTTCTTTCTTTCTTCTCTTTCTCATTTAAATTCAAGTGAGTTGACATATAGTATAGTCTTGGCTTCAGGAGTAGAACCCAGTGATTCATCCCCAAAAGTGCCCTCCTTAATGCCCATCACCCACTTAGGCCATCCCCCCACCCACCTCTCCTCAATTTGTTCTCTGTATTTAAGAGTCTCTTATGGTTTACCTCCCTCTCTGTTTTTATTTATTTTCCTTTCCTATGTTCATTTGTTTTTTTGTTTCTCAAATTCCACATATGAATGAAATCATCTATCTGTCTTTCTCTGACTGATATATTTCGCTTAGCATAATATACTCTAGTTCCATCTGGCAAGATTTCATTATTTTTCATAGCCTAGTAGGATTCCAGTATATATATATATATATATATATATATATATATATAATATTTTTGAGAAAGAGAGAGAGGGACAGAGCATGAGTGGGGGAGGGGCCGAGAGAGAGGAAGACACCAAATCTGAAGCAGGCTCCAGGCTCTGAGCTGTCAGCATGGAACCTAATGCCAGGTTCGAACCCACAAACCGTGAGACCATGACCTGAGCCGAAGTCGGACGCTTAACCAACGGAGCCACCCAGGTGCCCCAGGAACTTCCATACTGGTTTTTGGAAGTTTTAAGGAACTTCCATACTGTTTTCCGGAGTGGCTGCACCAGTTTGCATTCCCACCAGCAGTGCAAAAGCGTTCCCCTTTCTTTACATCCTCACCAACATCTGTTGTTTCCTGAGTTGTTAATTTTAGCCATTCTGACAGGTGGAAAGTGGTATCTCATTGTGGTTTTGATTTGTATTTCCCTACTGATGAGTGAGTCTCTTTCATGTATCTTCTCAGGTATCTGCGAGTCTTCTGGATGTCTTCTTTGGAAAAATGTCTATTCACGTCTTCTTCCCATTCCTTCATTGGCTTCTTTGGTTTTCGGGTGCTGTGATCATCAGGACGGTATGGTATTGGCACAACAACAGACACATAGATCAATGGAATAGAGTAGAGAACCCAGAAACGGACCCACAAAAATATGGCCAACTAATCTTCAACAAAGTAGGAAAGAATATCCAATGGAAAAAAGACAGTGCCTTTAGCAAATAGAGCCGGGAGAACTGCAGTCACTTGCAGATTATGAACCTGGACCGCTTCCTGACTCCATACGCAAAAATAAATCCAAATGGATGAAAGACCTCAATGTAAGGCAGGAAACCATTAAAATCCTACAGGAGAAAACAGGCAGCAACCTCTTTGACCCCGGCCAGGGCAACTTCTTACTTGACGTGTCTCTGGAGGCCAGGGAAATAAAAGCAAAAATGAACTATTGGGACCTCCTCCGGATAAAAAGCTCTTGTACACTGCAGGAAACAATCAACAAAACAAAGGCCACCTATGTCGTGGGAGAAGACATTTGCAAGTGACATACCAGATAAAGGGCTAGTATCCAAAACCTATAAAGAATTTACCAAAGTTACTCTAATCTCAATACAGCTAAACGCCTCTAGTCCCTGAATGTCTCTTCCTCCTCTGCTCCATGATGGAAGGTGACACATCAACCGAGAAGTCCATCTGGAAATGGAGGTAGATGCTGGGCTCCCCCTCCTTTGGCCCTCACTTTTTGTCACATAGGAGGTCCTGTGGCTTCTGTCCCGAATCTTCTCAGACTCTCTCCACTTCTCTCCATCCTCACTGCCTCCAAGTTAGTTCATTCACGCTGCCATTGTCTCTTACCAGCTGCCTTGCAGCGGTCTTTAAATGGGCTTCTTTGCCTTCCTTTCCGCTCCATTGTCTGTCCCCTCTCTGCTCTGCAAGCTGTGACTTCTGGGCATGTCTCTTCCCTGCTCTCTGGTACCCAAGTGCATGGCTCCCAAGTGCATGAGTGATGCAGACCGCTCAGGGGAGCTCACGTCCCCTCATGGCCCATCCTCTCCCCTTTCTAGCTTGATCTTTTCTGACTTTTCACCTGCAGTTCAGTTTCCAGACATTCCGCACATCTAGCAGCTCATGAATTTTCCAGGGTCCCACACTTGTGCTTTCTAGCACCTGTTGTCCTTGGTACTCAAATGCTCCCACCTGCCTTTTCTTACCTGGCTGGCAGGTAGCCTTCGGATCTCAGTTGAGACATCGCTTCCTCTGAGAAGCCCTCCTAGACCTCTTCTTCCGCCCCCAAGGCTCAGTTAGAGGCCTTTCCCATGTGCTCCCATAGCGCCCTGTGCTTATACTTATCACAATATTTAGCACGTTCTTTTTTAATGATCAATTTATTCTTTCTGTCTTCCCCTATGCTCTGTATGCAGAGGCCGATTTCACTCATGGTTGTAAGTCCTGTCCATAAAACAGTGCCCAGCACAATTACTTTCTGGAATAAATGAGCAGATATGTGAACTTAGCGCGGGTTTGCTATACACAGTCATGTTCTTAAGGCTCATTCTCTGCCTGCTTCACCCAACAAGTCAGGGCTCAGCAGATCAAGATAGCTCATAATTTCAGACCCTGAAAGCCGTGGGAACCACATGAGTTCCTATCACCTGATGACTCATGTCTACCCCAAGTTATATTTTTAATTTTCAGATTCAAAGCAGTAAGCATGTTACTTGGGTAACTCAAACCTCAACTCAGCCCTGACTAACTACTTGTATTTGCATCATTTCCCCCACTGTTAGCTCCTTTTCTTGATTTGAGACTCTCAACCCTGCTGTTTATGGTGGTTATGTAAATAAGAAGTCAATACCCCTCCTTCCCAAAAGCCTACAATACGGAACAGCTCCCTCTCCTGTCCTCAAGAGCACCCTGAGTCTATTTGCAGGTATTATTGGGCTTTGCTCCCTAAGGGCCTATTGTGCACTATCGTAGTTTTCAAGGGATTTAGTCTGAGAAAATAACCTGTAAATAAGAAGGAGAACTTGACTTTCTAATCTCTCTCTTTCTCTCTCTTTTTTTAAAGCCATCTGCAGCTGTAGATTTTGTGCTAACCAATCCCATTCTTTCATTCCATCAGCAAACGTTGTGTGAACGTCAAACACGCCATCAGGAATTGAAGGCGCAGAGATGACGCAGACCCAGGGTTTAGCCTGAGGTCTGAGTCTGAGTTGAGCGCAGTTCCATCAAGAAGATCATTATTATAGTCAAACAATCTGTTCGCTCATATGTCATTACTGTGCTAAACTACAGACCCTGGAACATTCTGATCAAAGAGAAATCTTGCCTATGATGGTTTGAATGAACTCCTTTCAATTATTTTGTTTTAACTTGTTAGAATTTTGTTATGGTCGTTATTTGTTTATTCCATAAAAAGAAAAATAAGGCAACAAAAAAAATCGATCTATGATCCTACACTTACAGTCTTCATTTGCCAGTTCTCTTCTTTGATTCTGTGGTCTGGACCGAGACAGTTGCTCTGGGGCTGGACAGCACAGATAGCTCTTCTGATTTTGCCACGGCAGCAAGAGTCAAAGAAAGTTCTAGATAAAGTTCTACTCTTCCCTTTAATCCTAATTCCCCCCCCCCAAACTAGACTGAAAAGCGGGAGAATTTAGATGAAAATGTGATGTGAGAGATAATTTTTTCCTCTCCTTTTAGAGAGAAAGTAGACTGATGCTTAGAGAGGGGCAGTGTCATGAGCCACACAACACAGTAGTGTTGGAAGGGGAATTATGGAGATGCAAACCTATGTCTTCTTCTCTTCTTCCTCTGTCCAAAAATAACAATAAGAACGACAGGGAGAATTTAGGAGTAATCAGTGAATAGTCCAGATGGGGTCAGTAAAACATTTGGGGTCTTTCATTTGATGGCCAAAATTTGATGGATGAAGTTGACTAAGTCATGGGAAAAAAATGGGTTAGGCAAATTTGAACTCATTCCCTTCTATTTTTGTATCTCCTGACCAAGGCACACTTACTCCAGATCTATCTGTTCAACTACCTACTAGTCATCTCCACCTGCATATTTCACAGACTTGTCCCAATCTTAGTCATTATCTCCATACCACACCACCACTAGAGCAGATCTCACCCGGGCGACAGAGCCAATGGCCAAGCCAGAAATCTACAAATCTCCTGCCCCCTTCTCCGTTGTCCCTCCGAACAATCCAGTTTCAATACATTGGCCAGTCTGCATTCCTAGTGAAAATTACAAGATCACACAGTTGGAATCAGAGGAAAAACTCACGACGATATCGCTGTATCTCAGGACAGACCATCTACTACTATTTTGTGTTGCCCCCTTTTGACTACTTATTCCTTCTTTAACAGCCATGCCTATCAAGCAATCCTACTGGATGTCTAACCCAGCTCCATCTTCTTGTGTTTAAAATCACTTGATTTTGTTATTTTCTCGTTGAGTGAAGCAGAAATGCGGGACAGTAAAAGTGAAAGTTCGAGGCCATGCGGTTACAAAGGAAAGTGACGTGAGTACTTTGCTGTTCAGAACTTCACCAACTTTGTGAACCCTCTCATGAATAACTACAGTTTGAGAAAGAGTTTCCCTGAGTGAGTTAGAAGCCAAATGATGGGAGGCACTGAAGACAAAATGGGGAAGTGATTTTTAATGAGCTCTGGGTGGGCTTCGAAGAAGAAACATTGCATTTTAACCTTAAAGTACCATAAGGGTTTCAAAATTTGTACTGAACATAAAAATCATATAGGGAGAACATAATGGGCCAAGAGCCAGAAAAACATCAGACAGATTTAGACACTCATTTTCACCTAATCACGCACTGCCCCGCAAAGCTCTCCTCTCTTTTTGTCTTACATCATAAGAGGTCTCAGTGTCATGTCTCCTAGAAGGCTGGACAAATTCGCCCATTCTGGTCTGGGTTAGGGCCCCTTCCTCTGTGCTTCCATTTCAACCGGTATTAACCTGAGTTATTACACGCTGCATTACCATCCTATTACCAGTCTATCTCCCCGCTGTGGACTGTGAGTTCTTTGCCAACGGAAACCAGGTCTTGTTCATCTGTGGGTCCCAAGTGTCAAGCACAGGGCTTGATTCATAGCGGAAGAAAGTCAGGAGTTGCTAAATAGATGAATGCATGAAGAAATACCTAGATACTGTAGTTAGATACAAACTCCTTTGGACTGGGCAGGAAAGAAGAGAGGAATTTTGCAAAAATGATGGGAAAGCAAGGGTGGAAAATTGGGTTAAACAAAATAAAATGGTTTAGTATGTACCATGAATATTTATGGTCTATATTAATATAAATTTTTGTTGTATATTTATTATTATAAATTATATATTATACATATGTATGATTATAGTATATGTATCTATATGTTATTTGTAAAACTTAGATGAAGGGCTAATTGAAAAGATTCTAAGTAAAAAACTTAGAGGCCAAGTGCCAAATGAAAGCAGAATCCAGAGATAAGAAGTAAAACATCAGCTCCCCCTGGGGGCACCTGTGCTCCTCCTCTGGAAGTAACATACACCTCTTAATAGGCTCAAGGGTACAGAGACAGTGCCTAGGGCCTGAACAAGGAAAATAGCAGATTGAAAACTCCTGCATGAAGCCAGGATAACCAATAACTATATCCTTAATCAAAAAAAAAAAAAAATAAGATAGAAAAATTACCCTCTCGAAAGAGCACAATAAAACCTGTCTGTCCACCTTTGGTTTTGAATGCTGGAATTGGGTGGGTGTTGGGGGCAGGGGGAGAGAAAGGAAGAAATACTCCCAGAGAATTATTAACCATCAGTTGGACCTCAGGTATCTTTGGGGTCTGAAAGACCTGTATTCCAAAACGGTCCAAGCCAAGAATTTTATGCAATCGTCGTAGGTAGTCTACTTGGGCTCCTGGTGGAAACAAGAGCAGGGATTTCCTGAAGTGATTTGGGAACTCAAACCAACTTCAAATAATTCGAACAGATAACATTTCAGGGCACAGTAAAAACAAGAGAAACAGTACACCCACACCCAAGGGAACTGGGCACCATGGTGAGAGTCAAGCCAAAGAACTGACAATATATTATATGAAGTATGAAAAGAATTCAGACACTAAACTTCATATGAGTAGAAATGTATACAAACATGCTAAGATAAAAAGAAGCAATCAAAGATAGGATTAAGAGATAGTTTTGTTTTTTTTTTTTAATGGCCAGGTAGATTTGGAAAAAATAAAACAACATTTCTAGAAATTACCATCATAATAATTCAAAGCAAGTTGGCCAGCGGATTAAACAAGCTGAAGACTGACCAGCCATAATGATCCATCATGCAGCATAGCCAGACAAGCAGCCATAAATTTTTAAATAAATGGCGAAAGACACAAATCGAGGAGGTGCTACATAAATCAGAGCCCCCAAAAGGCTTTTTGTTGTGAAAAGGGGAAGAATCAAAACTTAGAATCCTAGTAACTTAAATTTTTCAGGACTGATGAAAAGCTGAGTCTTCATATTCACTCAGCCCAACATACCTCCAGAAGGATCAATTTAAAGAAGCAATCTTGCCATCTGGACACCGTTTAGTAAAACCAAAAGCTGCTGGAGACAAAGAGAAGAAAGCAAAAGTATCCGAAGGGCAGGATAGATTTCTTGCTCAGAAAGGATAACTGAGCCAACAGTCACTCACTACCAGTGATGGAAACAAAAAAAAAACCAGAACGTGGGGAAGATGTTCCTGCACATCGGTAAAAGATAACTGCCAACAAAATATCTTTCGAGTATAAGAGCAAAATTTAAAAACCTGATATACACAAGCCTAATAACCTTTACAGCCCACAGACGTGAACTAAAATGTCAAAATATACTCTTCAGAAAGAAAAAAAGAAAGGCCCCAGAAGGAAGGTCTGAAAAGGATGTGGAAAGGGTGACCAAAGAAAGTGGTGTACATCTAATCTGAGACTGATGGTGAAACAATAGGACCTCATTCCTAAGGTTGAAAAAAGGGAGAAGAGAAACTGAAATACTGTTAATGGTTATATTCGGAAAGGGTAGAGTGGAAATACAAAAATAAGAGTTTTTTAATTGTCTGGGAGAAAGACAAAGCTATTAATTAGCCTTATATTCTGCCAACTTAATTCACCTTATTGTAATTTTCTAGGATAATCAACGGGAAGACATAGGCCATTTACTCTCCAAATCAGTAGAAAGGATGATGAAAAATAATACTTAATCAAGAAATAATACTTAATCTTAATTTCCAAAGGAAAGCAAGAAAGAAAAATTTCAATAGGCAAAAAATGTGACAAGTAGAACGCCGGAAATAAACAGAATTTACAAAATCACTTGAAGCTTATTGATCATAACATGACAATATAAAAATTACTGGAGAATGATTGAATTAGGAAACACAAATATGTTCCTGACTCTTACCTGAGACACAAACACACAGAAATACTCCTCTTTACAAAAATGTGTCTTTTAAAAGAAGAAAAACAGAAAATTGAGCGGAACAGACTGTGAAAACCCTTGAATCTGCTGATGCTGAGCTTGAATTCTGCAATTTTTTTGCCCAGTCATTTTGCCCCAAAGAGACTCGCTCTTATCACTTAGAGCCCTATGTTCATGGTGATCCCTTTCTCTTCATGGGTATCTTAGTGCGAGGCTTCAAGTTCTTCTATCTAGTATAGCTGACCTCATACTATCTTGAGATGCACTCAATGCTTCACTGCCTCTCTGCAGAAATGTCACAGCCTCCCTCCTTCTTTGCCTCCCCAGACGGATGCCAGCAGCCATGGCGTCTTTTATGATCTGTCCCCTGGGAGACAAAAAACCGACTGGGCTTAGCAACTGTTTTACCAAGACCTCAACTTTGCCACCTCTGTGCACGGAGACTTCACTGTGGACCCTGCATCAGCCCCCTGGACGCAATGCAGTCCCAGCTGTGCCCAAGGGCGTCGCAGCAGTTTTCTGAGGCAGGGCTGGGGAAGAGCTCTAGATGCCAAGGTCAACATTCTGATTTTGATCCTGCCTTCTATTATGCCTCAACTTCCTGAACAGCACATTGCTGTTCAGTAACAGTAACAACTGTTACCAGTGGCTTTGTCCCATCCAACCCTCTCGAACACCTTATGGTATGACAGATTTATGTTCTCTGTTTCCCAGGTTAAGAACAGCAGCTTCATGAGGGAAACCATTCTTCTAAAGCGTGCGAAGACAGGGAATGATAGAGATGAGATGGGAACTTGGATTTCTGAAGCCAAATCTCGTGTTCCTGCCCCTGCACCAAGATGCCTTGTTGGCTCACACTGATGCTGGGAAAACAGAATGGAATATGTTCAGAAATGATTCTGGATTCATCAAGCACCAGGCAAGTATCTGTGACTGTCATTAACCCCAAATCTTCTTTGCCACGAGGATGAATTCCGCCTGGGCAACATTAACCTATAAGCACCTACACACTCCCTGATTCAAGGAGGGTATACCAGCAAGGCTTCCTCGCCTCCAGCATTAACATCTTCGAACATTGATGTCCAACCACAGGACAGAAAGAGCATCGTCGGTCACTGTAGGGCCCTATTCAAATGCAGGACACCAGGGGAGAGAGCCGACCTTTAAACTTCTCCAGCCAACTTCTCCAGCAACCTGTTCTATTTATTTTATTATGTATTAATCTAATTGTTTGTTTATTTGTTTAAATTTAACTTATTAATGATCTTATCCAGACTTGGTGAGCTTTATGTCCTACGTGCCAAAAACAAAGGCGTAATCAAATAATCTGATTTAAAGAGAAGGGAGGATTGATCTGATTGTTACAGGAGTGCTTCGCAAACAGTAGTAAGTAACATTTATCAAACGTGTGCTTTCCTTAAGCCAGACATTATCTCATTTAGTCATCTTTATTTAATTTTCACAATGACCTTCCACTAGGTAAATATTATTGTTAGTGTTATCTCTGTTTTATAGCTGGGGAAACAAAAGCTCAGAGAAAAGATAGAACTTTCCCAAGGTCAAGATTCAAACTCAGGGTTGCCTGATCCGGGATCCTGCGTGTTCTTGACCGTTGTGCCATTAATGTCAAGCATAAGTTGCTGGTTACACAGGCAAGTCCTCTCCAGGTAGGTCGTGGTTTCCTGGGTTCTCAAAAGACTGCTCCGTCAGTGCCAGGAGGGCCCAGAAGACCCAGTGGTTGCTTTGACAGCCCAGAAGGACTGCTGGTGGCCGGTCCAGGCCAGCTGGACACC
The DNA here is from genome assembly GCF_022079265.1 of Lynx rufus. Taxonomy (NCBI): domain Eukaryota; kingdom Metazoa; phylum Chordata; class Mammalia; order Carnivora; family Felidae; genus Lynx; species Lynx rufus. Next base: position 131,788,947 of record NW_025814896.1, read on the forward strand.
TCCCAGATCCTCTGCCTCAGCAGGGTGACTCCGAACTTTATTGCCATAACTGTTTGCTTATTTTTCTATGAGGAATGACACAGAAATTGGCCCAAGGCATGGATCGTGTCAAAAGTTACAGAAAACCTAATATTGGCTGCAAGTAGAAACTTCTAGGTGGTTTACAAATGGAGAATAAACAGCAAAAGTGAAGAAAGGGGAATGCAGGAAAAAAATGCCTTCCTTAATTGTCAGAGACACATAACAGATGAGTAACAGGAAATGCTGGGAGGCAAGGTTAAATACTAAAAGGGGAGCATCTCAGCAAAGATTTTATCACTGAGATCTCTTTTCCTTTCATTCTGGGGTTCTGAGGCTAAAATAAGGAGCCAGTTCCAAGAGACCTGTTTTCTTAAAGGGCAAAGAGCAAATATATTGAAGGGTTCCTGATGCCTTTGGCAGTGATCTAGAGGGAAAGTCCTACTCCCGCTGCATTGATTTGCATATACTTAGCAGGAAGGTCCTGGAGGGGCCCTGGCGATCAGAAAACAGCTTGCAACTGAGTTAAGAATCCAGCTTGACCTCTTTGGAGCATCCATTTCCTAACTTAAAATTAGAATAATGTCTTCATATGGTCATTGTGAAGACGAAAGGAGACAACGTCTAGAAAGAAAAGAAAACTGTAAAGAATGCTGCTGGTTATATAAAGGATTGGCTGTGACCAAATCCCTCCACCTCTCTTTGGCCCAAGAGCTGAATACAGCATCGAGCCCACAAGTCTACAATAATAATGATATATGACTAAAACGCACACTTAGAAGTTGCAATAAAAATGTTCAATGTCCCAGTGTTATATAATACAATAAATAATTTACTAATGTGATCTCTTCAGTGATCACAGCATTTTTATGCCTTGCTTTTCTGAAATGGCACTTCTTAGGTCATCAAAATTCACTCTTCATTTCAACTTCGGTTTCAATGTCTATAATCGAAAGCGACCACAGTCACTCTTGGCAAATGCAAAATCACAAATGATTTCTGATAATTTTTCTTTTTCAGAAGGATCTTTCGGCTGATGCAACTGTGACTAGAGCTATTAAAAGTATTTATGGTTTGGGATAATACTGATAAATTAGTTTGAAATAGAAACTGTGATACATCGAGAGCTGATGGTTCGTACACAACTTTTATAGAAATATTTAACTTTTTATGTGACCAATTTTCATGAATCATCAGGAAAATGCAGATCAAAACCACAAGAGATAGGGCCGCTTCAGTGGCTCAGTAGGTTAAGGGTCCAACTCTTAAACCCGTGGTTCGTGGATTTGAGCCCCATGTCGGGCTCGGCATTGACAATGAGGAGCTTGCTTGGGATTCTCTCTCTGCCTGTCTCCCTGCCCCTCCCTTGTTCACATTCTGTCTCTCCCTCTCAAACTAAATAAATAAACATTTCAAAAAGTAGTAAAAACTACAAGAGATATCACCTCACATGTATTAGGATGACTATTATCAAAAAGACAAAAGGTAACAAATGTTGACAAGGATATGGAGAAAAAGGAACCATCGTGCACTGTTGGTGGGAATGCAAATGGGTACAGCAATTATGGAAAACAGTATGGAGATTTCTTAAAAAAAAATAAAAATAGAACTACCGTATGATCCAGCAATCCTACTTCTGAGTATGTATCCAAAAGGAAATGAAATTGATGATTTTGAAGAGACATCTGCCCTCCCATGTTCATTGTAACTTTATTCACAATAGCCAAGATATGGCAACTACCTAAATGTTCATCAACAGATAAATGGCTAATATATATATATAAAACGCACACACACACAGACACATACATACACATACCCAAGTGGAATATTATCTAGTCTTTAAAAGGAAAGAATTTCGCCATTTGCAGCTACATGGATGAAATTAGTGGACATTGGGACATTGTGCAAAGTGAAATAATCTAGGCACCGAAAGACAAATACCATGTAGTTTCACTTGGATGGGGAATCTAAAATAGCCAAACTCATAGAAGCAGAGAATAGAATAATAGTTTCCAGAGATGGTGGGAGGAAGAAATGAGAAGACATTGGTCAAAGGATACAAAGTTTTAGTTGTACAAGTGAATGAGTTCTGGAGATCTAATGTACACCATGGTGAAAATCGTTAACAATATTGCATTGCATTGTTGAAATTTGCTAAGGGGATACACACACACACACACACACACACACAGATAACTATATAGAGGTTATTGATCATTTAATTTAATGGTGGTGATCTTTTCACAATGTGTACATATTTCGTTGTATAAAAGTTAAGTGTAAACAATTTCTATGTCAAAGATATCTCAATAAAGTTGTCAAATAAAAAAACAAAATAGAATATTTAATTTTAAACAATATAGGACTATTACTTCAATATGGAGAAATCATTTATAGGAAGGTATTGTTGGCGATTTCAGCGACTTTCACAAAACGGGACAGTAAACAAGAGACAGACCACCAATGGGTCCTGGTTTGTCTAAGACCATCCCAGATTCAGTCCTGCACCTCTTCTGGAAAACTGCTTTTTTTTTTCTTTTTTGGGTAATCTTAGTAAACTACATAATGGCTCTACCATCACAGCTTTTTTGATGTATCTCAAAGAGATTTTCTAATGGAATCCTGTTAAAATGAGGCATAACTCCGTTAGTATTTTCCATGAACTTAATTTCAAATACAAGATTATACAATGTCACTTGGATATCTCCTCTGACATTTTCTACAACGCATGGAGGTCGTACAAGAAAACGAAAAGTGGCTTTACGATGTGTGCATAATTTACGACACCTCCTGCTCATGTAGTCTATCACGTTATCTGTAATTGTAACACAATTAATTTCAAAATTGTCTTACTCATCACAAATTCATTCATCTGAAGTTTCCTATTAACAGTAGTGTTCTTTTTCATCAAATGTAGTAGTCAGTACATTTAATTTCTATTTCTAGGCCTACGGATATTTTCTTTGTTCTGTTGCCACAATTTTCAAAACCAGAGATTTTAAACTCTTTAAGGATCTCTAACAACTGCCTTATATGTTTTATCGCAGTGTTCCTATGCCTACTTTTTATTGAAGTGAAATTCACGTAGCGTATAATTAACTGTTTGGAACTATACGATTCATTAGCAGTTCGTGCATCACACAATGTTGTGAAACCACCTTTCTATAGTTTCAAAACTTCGATCACCCCAGAAGAGCCCCACATACATAGTAAGCATTAGTTTTATTTCCTGACCCCTGTACCTTGGAAATTATCAATCTGTTTTCTGTCTGCCTGAACTTACTTATTCTAGATATTCCATACAAAAGGAATTACGCAACATGTGACCTTTTGTAGCAGGCTTCTTTCACTCTGCATAATGTTTTCAAGGTTCATCCAAGTGGTAGCTTGTGTCAATTTTTCATTCCTTTTGAAGATGGAATAATTGTATGTGTGAACCACAATTTGTTCATCCACTCATCCATGATGAACATTGGCCTGTTCCCACTTTTTCATTTTTGTGAATAGCCCTGCTATCTCGACAGTTGTGGAAAAGTATTTGTTTGAGTGCCTGTTTTCAATTCTTTTTGGTATATATTATGGGTAGAATTTCTGGGTCATTTGGTAATTCTATGTTTAACTTTTTGTGGAACCACTAAAGTATTTTCCAGAGGAGGTGCGCCATTTTACATTCCCCCGGCAGAAGTTCCTATTTCTTCACATTCTTGTCAACATTTGTTATTTTCTCTTGTGTGGGTTTTTTTGTTTGTTTGTTTGTTTTTGGTTTTTTGCTTTTTGTTTTTGGGTTTTTTTGTAATAGCTACCCTAGAGAACTAATCCTCGATGTGGTTTCAATTTGCATTTCCTTAATGCCAGTGCTGTCGAACATTTTTTCATATTCTGGTTGGACATTTGTATATCTTCCTTGGAGAAACATCTACTCAAGCCTTTCTGACCATTTGGGGAAGATTGTCTTGTTGCTGTTGAGTTGTAAGAGAGTTCTTTCTACATTCTGGATACTAAACCCATATATCAGATATATGATCTGTAACTATTTTTTCTCATTCTGTAGGTTGTCTTTTCACTTTCTTGATAATGTATTTTGATGTGCAAATGTTTTCAGTTTTTACGAAGTCCAACTTCTCTTTCGTTGTTGATGTTTTTGATGTCAAATCCAAGAACGCATTGTCAGGTCAGAGGTCATGAAGATTTGCCCCAATGTTTTCTTTTGTTAGAGGTATCTGTTCCCATTAGTTGTTTTATGTCTTATATTTAGGTCATTGATTTATTTTGAGTTAATTTTTGTATATGGAGACGAGTAGGGATCCAACTTCATTCTTTTTCCAATGGTTTTCTAGTTGTCCCGACACTATTTATTTAAGAGACTGTTCTTTCCCCCATTGAAATGGCTTGGTATGCTTGCCGAAAATCAATTCACCGTAAATGTTTGGGTTTTTTTCTGGGGTCTCAATTCTATTCCATTGGTCTCTATGTCTATCCTTACATCACTACCATGCTGTTTTGATTACTATAACTTTGTAATGAGTTTTGAAATTGTAAATGTGTGAGGCCTCGAACGTTTTTTTTTATTTTTTAAATATCGTTTTGGTTATTTAGGACCCCTTGAAATCCCATATGAATTTGAGAATCAGCTTTCCCATTTCTGCAACAACAGAAGCCCTTGGAATTTTTATAAGATCGCATTGATTCTGTAGATTTCTTTGGGTGAGAGGGCTCTGTCTCCTTCACAATGTTAAGTCTTTGGCTCCGTGAATACGGGATGTTTTTCCACTTATCTAGGTCTTCTTTAACTTCTTCCAGAAATGTGTTTTGGTTTCCAGTGTACAAGTCTTTTACTTCCTTTGCTAAATTTATCCCTAGGTATTGTATTCTTTGGGGTGGTATTTTAAGTGAAATGATTTTCTTAATTTTTGTTTTCAAATCTCCATTGCTGATGTGCAGAAATGCAACTGATCCTTGTGTATTGATCTTGTATCCAGCAACTGCTAATTTTTTATTGGCTTTAATAAGCACTTTTTGTGAGCAGTTTGGGATTTCCTATATATTGAACATGTCATCTATGAATTGAGATAGTTTTACCTTTTCCTTTCTGATGTGGAATTTTTTTTTTCTTGCCTAACTTTTCTGCCTAGATTTCCAGCACAATGTTGAATAGCCATACTGAGGGGTCTAGAGCACTGCAAGTTGATACTTTATGTAATACTTAGGGGAGCTTTTTTCCTTTTTTTTAAATTTATTTATTTATTTTGAGAGAGAGAGTGCAAGCAGGGGAGGGGCAGAGACAGAGAGACAGAGAGAATCCCAAGCAGGTTCTGCACTGTCAGCACAGAGAACGACATGAGGCTCGAACTCACGAATGGAACCCTGAGATTATGACCTGAGTGGAAACCAAGATTCGGACACGTAACCAGCTGAGCCAGCCAGGTGCCACATGATAAGCTTCTTTCCTGTACGCCCACCGACTTTCGGACTCGTCTAACATTTAGAAATCTCCTTAATGAAGAGTTTTGGTGCATTTTGAATTCATTTGTTAAAATATATAAAAATTGCCACGCCTTCAGATACTTGCACTAACACTTGACTGACATCAGGAAAGGTTGATTTCTGTGAGGCAAATTTCAAAACTAAAACAAAGAGGAAAAAAGAAAGCTTTAAAATAAGTAATCGGAACCAAAATATGCATATTGAAATGGAAATAAAGCCAAGGACTACATTTTTCCATATGAGCTATGTGATCTTGTAAGGGTACTTTTCAGTTATGATAACTTTTTTAAACTAGCAATTCAATAAAATGAGCTTAAAACCAGCTTCCTAGTCACCATAGTGCAAAGAATTAAGCCAGGACCTAAAAACAGAAGCATCGTCAATCATAATGTTCTCGTTAAAATAGGTCTAAATAAATACTTTTAGTTAAAAGACTTTCTTGAGTTGAAAAAAATGAATCCTTTAAAAACTATGTATCTTACCTTTTCTATGCAAATGCGTAAAACACATGCAAATTAGTTAAAAAGAAATACAAGAGTATATTGGGGTATAGGCTCAAATATTCTTTCCTATGGGGGTTGAATGATCAAAAGGCTTAGAGACCATTGCCAGAGATATTTGTGTTTGTAATTTCTCTCTACGATCAGACCATAAAATCCAAGAAATCGGTTTTCATTTCCGATTCTTTTTTTTTCAACGTTTTTTTTTGTTTGTTTTTGTTTTTGGGGGGGGGGACAGAGAGAGACAGAGCATGAACGGGGGAGGGGCAGAGAGAGAGGGAGACACAGGATCGGAAACAGGCTCCAGGCTCCGAGCCATCAGCCCAGAGCCCGACGCGGGGCTCGAACTCAAGGACCGCGAGATCGTGACCTGGCTGAAGTCGGACGCTTAACCGACTGCGCCACCCAGGCGCCCCTCCGATTCTTTTTTAATCCTCTGCAGCACGTGGCACAATGCCTAGCAGGTGGCAAAGTATCAGTAATTATCCGTCAAACAAATGAAAGAACAAACGCATGAATTTGGTGTTGCTGATCTACAAGTAATGACTGACTACCCCGCTACCAACTCTCAGTAAGGAAACTGTTTTCACTCTTTATTTTTGTGTTTTTACTTATTTTTGAGAGACAGCACCCACTAGTGGAGGAGGGGCAGATGGGGGGGTGTGGACAGAGGATCCAAAGTGGGTTCCGTGCTGACAGCAGAGACACCAACGTAAGGCTCAAACTCAGGGACCATGAGATCATGACCTGAGCTGAAGTCAGTCGCTCAACGGACTGAGCCCCCCAGGCGCCCCAGACTGTTCTCACTCTTACTACCCTATCTTATTGCAAGACAACTGGAATCATGGAGCCCACGTGGCTTCCCTTCCAACTTCCTCTGTTACTCTGGCCCTCCTGTCAAAATGTCTGCCGTATTTTCTCTACCTTGGAGGTTGTACTAAATATATGCTAATTTAAAGCAGAAATATTTCCATAATGAGACATGATTCGAATACTCCCATAGCAAACGAAAGCCATTAAAAGTTAAATGAGTATTCCAAGAGAAAAAGAAACAATAAATCTCAGGGCGCCTGGATGGCTCAGTCAGTTGAGCATCCAACTTCGGCTCAGGCCATGATCTCACGGTTTGTGAGTTCAAGCCTTGGACTTGAACTTGCTGACAGCTCAGAGCCTGGAACCTGCTTCAGATTCTGTGTCTCCCTGTCTCTCTGCCCCTCCCCTGCTCACGCTCCGTCTCTCCATCTCTCTCAAAAATAAATTAAAAAAAAAAAACACTTTAAAAAAAGAATAAATCTTCAAAGAAGGCAATGGAGCTATTTTTTTCTGCCTTTCATTTAAAAAGCTATTCTGTAGGGGTCTTTCCCTTCATCCTGTGGGTGTTAGAGGACACCCCAAACTGACAGCCGCAGAGGGCTGTCCACTAGCTGATAGTAAAAAGGTGCACATTTGGGACGCAGGTGTGTGCCGGGAAAAGAACTCTTCTGGAACGTTGTGCGGGCAATGGCTTCCTGTGGCAGGAAAGATTTTAAATTTTCAGCACAAATATGTCAGCCACCCAGAGTGATCATTTCCCAAACCCCTTTGCTTGCGCGTTGCTCTGAAGGAGAACACGATGCAACAAAGAAGTTTTACACAAAGTATACATTTCTGTAGCTGAATTCCTGGTGAGGAAGACGCTTATTTTTAGCACCGTCAGAATAGATTATTAGAACCAACTCTCCCACCAAGGACGAGCTGAAAATGAGGACACTTCCTTGAAAACATGAAACCGCCCCCCCCCAAAAAGGGTGAGATAACCATACACATAAATGCAAAGCTTGATGAAGACGTAAAGACGTCACCGCACTGCCATTCCTTTCTTTTTGTAATCGAAACCCTGAATTTCAAATCATGTTTTGGATGATCTAATCTAACCCCTGCCGCTAAAGTCGTTGACTGCCCTGCTCCACATTTTCCAGGGCCTTCCCATTTCCCTCAAGGTACGGAACAAAGCCCTCAAAATGGCTCACCTGGGCTGGCTCTGCCTTCTTCAGCCTCAGCACCCCCCTCCTGCCACCAGGAAGTGGCACCTTCAGGCTTTTGTAGATACGATTTCTTCTTTCTGGAGCATCGGTGTTGTACCTAAGCCCTTTGCCTAAGATGTCCTAACCGCTCTCTCGGAACCCAGCTTCGGCGTCTCGTCCACCCAAGACAGTTTTAGGAGCCCAGCTTCTGCGTGTTGACGGGGTCCACACTGAATTCTGCTGGGACACGCCATCCGCATCGGCTCACCGCCCTGTGCCCCGCACGATAGTGCACATTTGCCGGGCCGGCGCGGTCCCGCCACAGAGCAGATGTAAATAGTTACTGAAAGGGTCAAGGAACAAACCAGCAAAGGAATCAGAGCCACAGAAGTATGTTGATTTGTCCTTCTGCCCCTCCCCCGGACGCAGAAGTGAAGAGAAGGAGTGACTTTTTGTGACCGGGTTAATGCCTTTGCCTCTTTTGACGTTTCAGGTGGCGAAATCCACACCCCGACGTCGCTCTTTCGTGTATCCGTTCATGCAACAGATACTTACGTGTCACCTGCTCTGTGGCGCACGTGTTACCAAATGGAATCCTGTGACAGTGGTGATATCAGACAACGTTTAAACCGTTTTCATGGGGTTCGACCCCCCGTAACCACGGTAGGGGGAAAAGTGCCTCTCTCCGGTCGCAGCCTAGTGGGAAATCGGGGCGTACACACGAAAAGTTCTGGTATGCACTAAGCACTCCTGAAATGATCCTCTTTTCAAAGTTATACCAAATAACATACCAACAGCTCTTGAATCAGCAAAGCGTTGGCCTCAAATCCCTCTGTAATCAGCCTGTAAATCAGGCTATCGAAAAACCAGTTTAACGCAAGGCGGATCATGGACAATGACGGTATCTCTGAACCAATGGAGAAACCATTGGCCCACACCTGTCTGCTGAAAAAATGGAGCGGTGGGTATATTTTCGAACCATACTCTACATAGGCTATTGTATCGAAGGCATAATGAGTACTGACAACATGACAGATGCTTGACGTTGACTGAGAGCAGTCCCTGTCCCCGCTTAAGGGACCTGAAGCTCAAGTTTTATGGACGTCACAGAGAGAGGATGGAAGTTCTCGGAGGGAAGGTGCAGGCCAGCAGTGAAGCAATCCCAAATGGCTTCTGCCACAAATGAATCTCCAGGACCCTCGGGGCTGGTTTCTGTAGAAAGCCAGCAGAAATGAACTTAAAAAGGTGTTTTTCTTGTTAAAATCCTACCATAATGGCTCTCTGAGTTTCCTTCCAGACTGCTACCTCATTGACACAGCTGGAAGGCTTGGAAACGGGTCTGCGTGCCCTCTTTTGATCCCTTTCATTCCCCACCAGAGTGCTGTGAAAACGGAATTACAGGTTTAAAAGGCTGTTTTTCTTCCAGTCTAAGTAGGAGGTGAAGCCGGCCTGATTACTATATGTGTTTAAGGACGCTGGGGGCATTCCGGGGACAGCGTTTACACGACATAGACTGGAGTAGATCAGACACGTACCTGGGCACATCCAGACACCCTGTGAGCTATTTTATGACTGAAATATCAGAATTAGCAAGTCGTGAGCTTGGATCGTGGTGTCGCTCTGAAAGGGCATCATGGAGAATCAGAGCCCCGGGTTCGTAATCACTCTGCGGCCTGTCCCTCACTGGGCCTCAATACCTTCCTCTGAAAGAAAGAGGCAGAGAAGAATACATACCACAAATGATTGCGGGTACTAAATAAGATAATTATCTTCAAAACACTCACGCAACATACCTACTGCGCTGTAACTTAGTGAATATTCAACCTCAATAAATGTGAATTCAAATTGTCTGAGACCGAATACAAACCCATCCTCCCAGAATAACTATTCCTCTGCTCAAAAGCTTTCGTCGGTTCACTCCTTGGAGCTCAGAAGGGGAGCAGTGACCAGAGTGACAAAGACAATTAGAAAAGTCAACCGGAAAAAAAAAAAAAAGAAAGAGAGAAAGAAAGAAAGGAAGAAAGAAGGAAAGAAAGAAAGAAAGAAAGAAAGAAAGAAAGAAAGAAAGAAAGAAAGAAAAGGTCATCTGACATGGGTGTGAACGGTTTAATAACCGTGAAGGGTCCATCAGCCCCACGCGGCAATCTTTCGTTTGCAAAAGTATTGCCTGGTGATTAGAAAGTGCTGAAGGTCACTCTTCAACTGCATCCAGATTCTTAGGTGACTCTGAAACCTTCCACGATCAAACATAGCTGTTGAAGATCGTATCATCCTATCACCGAGGGGAGGGTAATGTGGCCACTTATCTGTTCTTCGTCTTTTCTTCGTTGCCATTACACGGTTCTGCTTCGGGCCTATGGGAGCCAATATTACAGGAGCCAGTAACATCTCAGAGCCCCAGTTTGTTCATCTTAAAATAGGGCTAATGATAGAATTATGAGGAATAGCTAGGATAAAGTACATTAGCTCCTTCAAGCGTTTGGGACACGTTTGATACTCAGTAAAAGGCAGTTAGGATCGTTGTGGAATTGAAGGTAAGTCTACGCATAAAGTCTGGCTTCATAATTACCATCCCTGTGAACTGGTAATGAAACTTTTCCCGAGTCCCGGGTTTTTTTCATCCGTAAAGTGACATTCATGATATTAATCCTGTGGGATTGCTACAAAACCAAGAGGACACGGAGAAAGCCCCCAGCCTCCCTGGGATTCCTGGTGCCTTGACATCATTGTCGATCATTTTCTTTTCCGTGGTCTCCTGTCTCAGGTGCCCTGAGTTAATCACCCTCGGGATGTCCTTGAGAGCTTGACCCAGCAAAGAGCGCTTCTAAGGAAGCCCCCAAGGACGCAAAGCGAGTTTGGATAAGGGTAAACCCTTTCCCACAGCAACAGCAGTGTCCGCATTTTGGGGTTGGGGGGGGCACGGGCGTGCCGAAAGGGGTCAGGCCACACTCGTGTCTGCCTCTCCGCTATTTTTCAAGCTACCAGGGTGTGGCTTGGTGCTATAAAATAAGACGAAGTTCTGACAGTTTAAGAAGCGTGCCCGGAAAGCGAACCAGAGCAGGAAAGAGAGAAAAAGCATTAGAAGGTGCAGATGGGTTTTGCAGCTGGGTGGAAAATCATTAGCATTAGACACAGGGAAGCGTTGCCTTCGGAGCCCAAGTTTTGCTGAACACAAAGGTTACCATCACTTCCGTGTGAAGGAGAGCGTGTTTAAGGTATGATGCTGCTTATGTAGTTTATCATGCCTCTCTCCGGAAAGGTTTTCAGCTTGGCAGTATTTTCCCCTCCACTAATCCAACTCCTCTTGGAAAATGTCATTCTGTTTGAATTTTCATAACTCTGCCCCTCACTCAGGCACCTGGGATTTCCGGATCAAAGCTGTGGAGCCAGTAAAACTGAAAACCGGTGGGTGTTGGGGAAGCAATTCACTGCGGTGGGTGCCCAAGTGGGTTAATTGCAAAGAAATGTCAGCCAGTTTCTTCCCTGCCTGTTTCCCTTGGTTCGCTTTTTCTTTCTACATAGGCAAGGAAGTTTATCTCTGGCATTCGCTACTGGTTTCTCAAGAACAGTCAGCGCCCGTCTGTGCCTCATCTGGAAAAGCGTTCAAGTCACGGCTGCCCTGTGGCAATGAACGTGGGACGAAGGGTGACACCCAGAAGGGAACTGTCTGATCGCTGTGGGCTGCGAGGTGAAGTTTGGGAGGGACCTTGTGGTCTCTGCCATCCATGTTCTTCACAGGCACGACAAATGAAATACATGCTTGAAGACAGAGAATAAAGAAGTAAAGAGACACTCAGAACAAGCTGACCCCAAATCTCAATCTCTTTTTCTTGTCACGTTGTGTAGTCAGGACTGTATGGGACAAATTTTTTTGAGACCATATTCTGGGGGCAGGGTCTTAACTGAAAATGCAGTATAACCCAGTGTAATTCTGCTCATCTTGATGTCTGTCGTGAGTTTAGGGCTGACAGCTAGGACCCCAAAAGCCTGCTGGTTAGCAGCAACATAATTGTGTGTTTGGGAGGACATACTCGCTTGTGTGCAATCTGTTGTTTATTCTAAGACTCATGCACAAGGTCCGTATTTAATACTACGCAGATGGCTTAAGGCATTGAAGCACCTGGGCCCCAGGGGACTTTCTCTACAGTCCTCTAAGGACCATGGTAAGGAACTCTCAGAGATCTTCTCGTAATTTAACGTTTTGTAAAGGATGAGCCATGGGAGACTAGTCACCCAAGGGGTAAGAAAAGCGAAGGTCTCGGATATGAGGAAGTATGATAATTCACGCGCAAGGAAAACAGCCAAGACTCATCCTGAGCAGCCCAGTGGTGGGGACGGAGCAGAGAGAGACCCAGAGCCTGCTTTTTGAGCACCCACTGTGACTGTCCCCTACCCGGTGTGCCAGCTCTCTCTCTTTCCTCTATCCGCACCCACTTCCATCCCACACTGCCCTGCTTAGCAGACAGACTTTCTAATACACATACCTGATCGTGTCACTCCTCCTCTTGTACCTTAGGTGGGCTTTCGTGGACTACAGGGTAATACCCAGGGCAAGCAGGATCTTTATGGAGCTGATGGCAGCCTTCCGCCCCAGTCTTTGTTATAAATTATTATAAATTACGTCTAAAATAAACTCAATTGAGGGGCGCGTGGGTGGCTCAGTCAGTTAGGCGACCCACTTGATTTTAGCTCAGGTCATGATTCCAGGGTCGTGGGATCGAGCCCCACGTCAGACTCTGCACTGAGCATGGAGCCTGCATCAGGTTCTCTCTCTTTCTCTCTCTCTCTTTCTGCCCCTCTCCTCCCTGCTTTCTCTCTCTCAAAAAGGAAATAAAAAAAAAGAAAGAAACTTCATTGAAATTAAATAAGCATCTCAAGTAGAAAGATCGTATTGATGAAATGAGAGGCATAAATGGCACACCATGTGATGCCGGAAAGTTCTTCTTGGAGTCCTTCTTCCATAGGAATGGACTGATGGTTGTAGATGGGAGCACCGGCATGGGTGACATTCTTCCCACACAAAAAGATGTGGGAAATGTGCCAGGAAGAACCCTAAAGGCAGTATGGGTATTACAGGACGATAAAAAACAAAGTTGACTGAGGAGAAGTGCAAGATTGGCGAGAAAGGCAGGAGACCGACCTCAAGGTCAGGGGTCCATGTGCTTGGTGCTGGCAGCTGTATAATAAAGCTTCATTACCCAGAGGTTTCTTCGCTCGAGTGCAACTGTATGTTAAGAAAAGGAGCAGGAGAGTTAAAACTGGACCCTCTGATCTCGCAGACTTCTGTGTCACAGGAACAGAGAGCAGATGACCCCTTCCTGTGGAGCAGCTGTGGGAATTGGAACCGGGTTCTTCCAAAGCCTGGGCCTGGGCACGTCCTACAGACATCCAAGGATGCCCTGCCACCTCCATTTTCAGGGGAAGGAGCTTTGACGAACAACTCGTCCATAGTCACACAGCACGGAGGTGATGAGACCCAGAACCGGATCCAGATACGGGGACACCAGATCCTGTGCTCTCTCCTTCGGCCGCGAATCTCCCTCCCGATTCTCAACCCCGGGGGAACTTTCAAGAAGTCCTCCCTCCAGGGCAACTAGAATCTCTGAGGGCAGGGAGTAAGAATTGGGGTTTGGGGTTTGGTTTGGGTTCGTTTTTGACTTCTAAAGCTCTCCAGATGGTTCTAATCTGAAGCTGAGGTTGCAAATGTTCACTGGGGGGGGGGGGGGGGTTGGTGCCTGGGTGGCTCAGTCAGTTCAGCTTCCGACTCTTAGTGTGGGCTCAGGTCATGACCTCACGGTTTATGGGTTCGAGCCCCGCATCGGACTGTATGCTGACCTTGCAGAGCCTGCTTGGGATTTTCTCTCTCTCCCTCTCTCTCTGCCCCTCCCTTGCTCCGCGCCGTCTCTCTCTCTCAAAATAAATGAATGAGCTTTAAAAAAAAAAAAAAAAGATAATGTTCATTTCTCACCTTGTGACCATGAGAGGGTACCAACTTCGAAAGTTCATAGTGAAGTCAATGCCCAGGGGTATCTGAGGGATGCAGATGATAGAATTGGCACTTTTTAGCATCCTTTGTCACTTGCTACGCTTTGAGCTTCTCTTGAAGGAGAGCACACTCATGCACGCGCACCGGCATTTTACTAGAACCTGGATCGCCTCACATGTCTTTCCTCCCTTCTACAGTTTTCTAGCCCAAGCCACACTTATAAAACAGTCTAACATATTGCTTTAAAAAAAGATAGGGGCGCCTGGGTGGCTCAGTCGGTTAAGCGTCCGACTTCGGCTCAGGTCATGATCTCACGGCTTGTGAGTTCGAGCCCCACGTCCGCCTCTGTGCTGACAGCTCAGAGCCTGGAGCCTCTTCGGATTCTGTGTCTTTCTCTCTCTCTCTGTGCCTCCCCCGCTCACACTCTGTCTCTCAAAAATAAATAAACATTAAAAAAATTTTTTTTAAAAAGGTAAATAACACTAGTTCATCAGGGGACCTGGCTTCTTTTCTTGACCAAGATCTGTCCCTAATGATTTGTGTGATCCTGGGACAAATCTGCCTAATCAGTTTGAACTGCCTCCTCTGTCAAATTAGAAGCTTGACTTTGATAACACTAAGGTCTCTCCCAGCCTTGAATTCTTGGTTATTCCATATCTTAAAGAAAATATTTAACTCCTATAGATATGATATAGATATATGGCAGATAATTAAATAAATGGGAAACGTTTCATCAAATATGCATTGCTGACAATATATTTGGAGACTACTGCGTGTGTGTGTGTGTGTGTGTGTGTGTGTCTTCTTTGGTTTTGTCTACATTTCACACAGGAAGACGAAAAGGACCCGAGAGCCCTTCAGTTCTGGCATGGTCCGTGTGCATGGTGCCAACATACGTACAATAAAAAAACAAGGGCTCTGGTAGCTCTACCGTAGCATATATAATAACAGCACGCCGTGCCGGGTTTTAACCTTTCCTGGATTCTGTTCCCCGCCGCAACCTCCATAAATTGAGGAACAACAACTAACTGAGAATAGCCCGAGAATCCAACAGGTTAAACAGAAATTGTTCAGTCCAGCGCCTAATCCGTAGAACGCACTCAATAACTTTTAGTTATTACTACGTGAGCTTGCTAAGTTCGCACGCCCGACCCCCCAGGACCGGTAATGAGGATCCAAAGCTGAGAGGTGACGACGTGACCCAGGCAGAGAACGGTTTGCTAGAAAATCTTCTCTTATTCTGTTTCGCCAAAGACTCCAAGAATTAATTAGTCTACTTTCTCTGCTAAGAAATATGTTTACTCAGTGTAGTTGCAATTCCCAAAATGCAAAACATGAGTAAAAAGAGAAATTATTCACAGAAAAAAGTCTTGAGTTTTCTCAAAATCGTGAGAAAATTCAGCCCAACAGTTCTCAGAATGTATTCTGGAAATCTCCTGGGATCCCTAGGTATTTTGCAGGGGGTCCCCCCGGTCCTTTGCCACGACCACACTAGGACACCTCCTCGGATGCTTTTTTCACTCTCATTCTCCCGAAGGGTCACCGGGGGCTTTGCTAAAGGCTCCCTGATGGTGATGCCTACCTTGCTCTGACAGCCTATGGAACATGTGCTTGTGTATTCTGGTGTTTTAAAAAACTTCTCAGCTTTTATTTCTGGTGCCATAAATATCAATACGTGTAGCTCATATAAACAAGGCACTCTGGAATCTCTAGTAACTTTTAGGTGTGGAAAGTGTTCTGAACGCAAAAGATTTGATAATCCCTGCTCGAGATCATCCAAGAAAGGCCCTGTTAGTATACATTTTAAGAGAATTAAAAAAAAAAAAATCTAGAAGCCACGCTTCGACCCGTTACCATACACATCGCCCAGATCAATCTAGGTCTGTATGTCTTGACCATGATTGTACATGGTGATCACCGGGGAGCTTTAAAAACTACCAGTGCCCTGAATCCCACGGCCCCCTCCACCAGCCATTCTGATTTAATGGGTACGGGATTTTTCAAGGGGAGCCAGGCTTTCAGATTGGGGAGTGTGAGCTGTCTGAGGCCGTCCTCTCACGGAATTCCTTCAGAATCTGTGCCTTTGGACTGGGAGGTGAGCCCAGCTGTCCAAAACCTCAAATCTGGATTTTATTTTATTTTATTTTTTCAACGTTTATTTATTTTTGGGACAGAGAGAGACAAAGCATGAACGGGGGAGGGGCAGAGAGAGAGGGAGACACAGAATCGGAAACAGGCTCCAGGCTCTGAGCCATCAGCCCAGAGCCTGACGCGGGGCTCGAACTCCCGGACCGCGAGATCGTGACCTGGCTGAAGTCGGACGCTCAACCGACTGCGCCACCCAGGTGCCCCTCAAATCTGGATTTTAGGAGCAAGTGTCCCCTAAACTCTGCCAAACACTTTCCCAGCCTTCCTTATTCCTGTAGCGCTGTGGGATTATCCATTAGTAATCCCAGTCGTTCCCACAGTGCCCTCTCCCATCCTAAACGGATAAATTAGGGATCCGTGAGAAACAGAATCTTTTCTTAGCCAACCCCTGCCAAGACCAAGGGAGCTGACCCATCCTGCGGCCCCTCCTAAGTGCCGCACCCCAGAAATCACAGCCAGGCCCTCAGACTCACTGTCTGTGTCAGGAGATAGAAGACACCTGGGCCCCATCCCATGGTTGTCATGACAGCCAAGTCTAAAATAGACTTTCAGACACGAGAGCTGTTTGGCTGACTCTGACCTACATGTAAGCATAAATATTATTCGTGTTGGAAAGGAAGCAACCTTCTATTTTATTCAGGGAGATATTTAGACATGCTGGCTGGGGATTTGCTCCACGGGGATTTTAGAAAGTTTGAAAAGTCTCCTAGATTTGTGAAGATGCTAAGAGCCGGTGCCATTTCTAATACTGTCCTTGTACAAGATGACAATATACGCTCCTTATCGCCATCTGGTTCCGTGTTACGGATTCGGGCTGTATCTAAAGAAGCCTGGGGTTCATAAGCTTTGTGGGGGAGACTGAACACTGTCACCCATGTTCATTCAGAGGCTTCCTTCCACCTTCTCCCCCCTCTCTCCATTCACAAGCAAACAAGGACATGGAGAGCTGGCGAGGGGAAGGGGGGATATTTGGAGTAAGAGAGGGTTAAGCCTCAGGAAGAGATTTTTACCTCTCCGGAGATAGTCTGGAAATCAAGAAATCGCAAAATCCTTTCTGTCTCTTCAGCTTGCCCCAATTCTTAATTCTGTTGTGTTTGCTCTCTCCATCAGAATAGTCAGCTATACCGTTGTTGGTTGTTTGTCTTTTGTTTTCTCCCAAATGGCAATCCTGGCGTTCTCCTTGGGAAAGTTCTATTGAACACTGTGTTGGTAAAAAAAACATGGGCTCTCGAGCTAAGGTGTCAAGGGTGGCAGCCGTGAGCCCCTCGCGGCTTCCGAGCACGCGCCATGCGGCTGCTGGAAGAGACAACGCCGCAAGTATATAATACACACCGGAATTCGAAGATTTCCTATGAAAAATAGTCTACAGCATTGCATTCATGATCTTTTCCATTGATTACATGTTGAAATGAAAATATTGTGGATGTGATTGTCTAAATAAAATATGTCATTTCAATTAATTTCACCTGCTTCTTTTTACCTTTTTAATGTGGTTGCTGCCTATAGTTATCAGAGTTCTCCAGAGAAACAGAACAAATAGAACATATATACATATATATATATATACACATATATATAGAGAGAGAGAAAGAGAGAGAGAGAAACAAATAGAACATATATATATATACACACACACATACACATATATGCATATATATATATATATACACACACACATATATGAGATAGAAAGAGAGAGATATTATAGAAATTGGCTTGTGAAATTATGGAAGCTGAGAAGTCCCACAACCCGCCATCTGCCAGCTGGAAACCCAGGAGAGCCGGTGAGATATTTCAGTCCCAGTCCAAAGGCCTGAGAGCCAGGGAGCTAATGTGTAAACCTGAGTCTGGAGGCAGAAGAAGATGAGACGAGATGTCCCAGCTCTGGGGGAAGAAGGGAAAAAACGAAGGCAAATCCCTCCTTTCTCTGCCTTTTGTTCTATTCGGGACCTCAGTGGATTGAATGGCACCCCCCACATACACACGCTGGGGAGGGCAATCTGCTTTACTAAATCCACAGATTCAAGGGCTAATCTCTTCAAGAAACACCCCGACAAACACACCCGGGAATGACAATCTGGGCACTCATTGGGCCATCAAGCTGACACATAAAATTTACCAACGCACTGCTCCATTTTACCTTCTTAACACGATAACTAAAATAATGCGATATTTTACCTTCTTAAAATAATGCACATTTTACCTTCTTAATGCGATAACATGTGCTTGATTACATGTGTGGTTTACATTATAGACAGATGGGTAGAGAAATGATAGAAAGACCCACAGACTGTAGTTGATGAGGAAGGAAGAGAAGGAGGGGGCAGGAAAGAAGGAGAGGAGGAGAAGGAGATCAATTGTCTGCCTCAACGTTACCTTCTTGGAGAGACCTTTGACCACCTCTATTCGTTTACTGTCATAGCTCCCTCTTGAATTTTCTTCGTTAAATTCCACGGCATTTACTACTCTGAGGTTACCTTATCTGATCACCTGTCTTCCGACTATAGGATGCGACCATAGGCTGCAGACCTTGTTTGACTTGCCCGTCACTTCAGGCCCAGCACTTAATAGATGTTCAATAAATACCTCCAGGATCAATGAAGAGCTAAATGAATGACTTCTGGGCATTCAGCCATGCTGATTTTTCTCTCAGACCTCATCCTTCTTGTCTTCTCTTTGTGATGTGACTCATAAGTCACAAATGCATTAAGTCTCCTCCAAACACAACTCAAGCATTAATCTCTACGTTGCTTCCTAGAGCTCTGTCTCATCTGTGACCCCAACAGAATCCTCAGTTTAGCATTTGTCGTTGTGCTTCCAGGGGCTTGTGCTGTCCTGTGTCTTCCCCGCTATGAATTCTTCCAGGGTAGGAACCCTGAGTCCCTGTGTCTCTGAATTCTCATTGCTCATCAGGATCACCGGCACCCTAACTAGGGAGAAAAGCAAAACGATCAGTGTCGGGTGTTTGAATTTCTCATTTAGCTCACTGGGGGATTTGAAGGTGACTCATCACACTTCTGATTCTTCATTTCCTTACTTAAGACTCACTTAAGTCGTAAGTCCTTACTTAAAGACTTACTTTACTTACTTAAGGTTAGGGAACAGCTTCGTGGTTGTCTCTTGGTGTTGCTTTTTGGTTTTTGGTGGTTTTATTTGTTTTGTTTTAAATGTTTAGTTATTGATTTTGAGAGAGAGAGAGAGAGAGAGGGAGGAGAGGTGGGGGAGGGGCAAAGAGACAGGGAGGGAGAGAGAGAATCCATGCCGTCAGCACAGAGCCCGACCCAAGGCTTGATCTCATGACCTTGAGATCATGACCTGAGCCAAAATCAAGGGTCAGACCCTTAACCAACTGAGCCATCCGGGTGCCCCTGAAGTTACTTTTGATTTTATAAGCATGTATGTGTATCTCCTTTTATTTTTGCATAAAACGGAAACAGACTATGCATATTAGCTTGTTCGCTGCTTCTTTCAAGGAACAATTTGTTGTAATTTAATTTAAAGATCTTTCCACAGCCATGGTGTAAAGCTACCTCCTTCTTTTTGACGGTTGCTTGTTGCTTGATATTACGGATATGGATGGATTACAGCAAATCTATTATGCTTCGTAGCAAATCTACTGGGAAGATAAATTCTAGAAGTAGAATTAATGAATTGAAAAGTATACGCATTTTTCATTTTTTAAAATTTTTTTTAATGTTTATTTATTTTTGAGACAGAGAGAGACAGAGCATGAACGGGGGAGGGTCAGAGAGAGAGGGAGACACAGAATCGGAAACAGGCTCCAGGCTCTGAGCCGTCAGCACAGAGCCCGACGCGGGGCTCGAACTCACGGACCGCGAGATCGTGACCTGAGCCGAAGTCGGCCACTCAACCGACTGAGCCACCCAGGCACCCCCGCATTTTTCATTTTGATATATGTTGCTAAAGCATTCCTCATAAAGTTGTATTATTTAAACCTCCGCCGACAATTAAGAGTGTATGTTGTCACAGACGTTCACCAATGTAATATGATCTTGCATATTGCGTTTGGTCTTTGCCAGTCTGGCAGGTAGAAAATATATTGTGATGATGTCTATTCGCATTTCTCTTATCGTGAGTAAAATTGAGTATGTTCTTCTGTGTTTAACAGCCAGCATTCATACATATTTTTTTTCTATGAATTGTCCTGTCATATCATCTTCCCACTGAACTACTGCACTATTGCTCTTTTCTTATCAATATATAGAAACTCTTTATACATTCAGGCCATTTTGCCTATGATGTCCATGCAAATGTTTTTCTTGTTTTTTTCTTTCTTTGTTCATATAGTAAAATGTATGGCTTATGGAATTTTTTTTTTTTTTACTTGTAAAGGCCTTCCCACTCCAAGATTTATTTTTAATTCTCTTGTTTTCTTCTAGTGTAGAGTTTCACTTTTTATGTCTAAACCTTGGATCCATCCAAAATTTATTTTATTGTAAGTTGTGAAAGAGCTATCAGCATTACTTTTTCCAGATGGTTACCCAGTTGTCCCTACCCTATTTATGGGATAATTCTTTGTGTTCTGTAATCATAATTCTCAAGTTTATTATAGTCTTAGTTTTCTAGTTAAATGGATTCAACTATCTCTGTCATTCCCTTTGTTATCGTGTCCCCTTCCTTCTACTGTTCTCAGAATTGTTTTGAGGGGGAAAATTAATGTCAATTAGCCTAGTATGGATTAGGAGCTCAATAAATTTTATCTCTATTGTTGTTGAAAGTCTTGTTGAATTACTTCATTTATTTCAATATTTAACTTCTGTGTACTTAAAGAACTATCGTAATAACGCCGAAGAATAATTGTCGCAGCATTTGTTGGGCCACCATTTAATCATGCAAGTTTTAGAGGATTTACCTAAGTAACTGTGCTGGGCATATGAAAGATCTTGAAAAGAATGGGAAATGCTTCATGCAGGAAGCTTACAAGGCCAATTCCACTGGCAGCTAACTTCAGTGGTAGGCAAGGTGACAGAGCTTTAAGGGAAGTAAGAATAATGTGTGAGAAAACAGAGGGAGATTTGATTCTTACTGTAAGAATTGGAGCAGGATTTGGTGATGTCCTTTCGTTTGAAAGGACATTTGTTGAAAGATAAGGAGGGTTGTAATTGAAGGAACATTCCAAATAGAGCCAACACCTGAGCCACAGCATGACCTGTGAGCCTACCAAGCATGGACAGTATGGAAAGTGATTTAGACCAACTAAAATATCTGTCCCTTGGGGCACCTGGGTGGCTCAGTTAGTTAAGCATCAGACTCTTGATTTCAGCCCAGGTCACGATCTCATGGTTGTGAAACTGAGCCCCCGAGTTGGGCACCACACTGAGCATAGAGCCTGCTTGAGATTCTCTCATGCGCTTTCTCTGTCTCTCTTCCCCTGCCCCTCTCCCTCTTCTGTGCTCTCTCTCTCTAAAATTAAAAAAAAAAAAAATCTACCCCTTTGGTCATATGGCTAGCAAAGTATTTTGTGTCAGGGTGACCATTTCATAGAAGGTTGCTTGCCCAGGCCTGCTTCTCCAGCCCTGATTTTCTCCTGAGTTTTATAGTGTGGTTATGAATAGGTTACATGAAGCATCTCTCACAGTGCCCGGCTCTCAACTGTTTGTGAAAATGTGTAAGAGCTTGACCAAGTTGTGTGTCAAGTGTAGTGTGAATGCCCTGATGGTGTTACCCATGTAGAAGAGAAGTCCGCCGCTCACGAAAAGTTAGGGATTCGAAATAAAGGTTTTGGAATCAATGGCACGCAGGTGATGTCTGGAGATATGGATAAGAAAATAATTCAGAGAACAAGAGGCAAAGTCTAATGACACAGCCTTAAAGAACAGGTTTGTGCGTAGCAAAGCAAGATGGAGGAAACGAAAGCCGCCGAGTTTCAGCAACCATAGATGGTCCCTTTTAGTATGTCGATCCGCTTCTGATTTTTTTCCTACCTATATCAGATATATATTATAACAGTTTCAAACAAAAACTGAATCATACTCTCTACGCATTTTGTCAAATACGGAATTCTGTGTGAAAGTTTTCAACATTTACTCAACAAACATTCATTGAGCACTTACTCTATTCTGAGTGTTGGGCAGAATGAGGAACTGATCAGAAAATGTCAGCGCCCTCATTGGGTCTACATTCCAGTGAGGAAGAAAGACAAAAAGGAGATACATAAGAACAGATGTGACAGCCAGAAGGACAAGTAAGTGCCATGGAAGACTGAGGGGATGGGAACTTATGAAAAGGTTGTCGGCTCTTCGGTAGAGGGTGGTCTGAGGAGGAGATGATATTTCAGCGAACTCCCAAAGAAAAATAAATATAATAAATAAATAAAAATGTGGCGTTAGTTTTCTGGTTGTCCATTTCAGCTTTTTAGCTGTTTAATTTGATTTGGTTTTCCCGCCAAATAAACATTTGCCTTTGTCTTTTAAAAAAAAAAGTCAGAATTTATCTGGACTTGAAGACAACAAAAGAAACAGACCGGTGAACAGGCAATTTGGTACGTCTATTATAGGTGAGAAAACAGAGTGTCACGGAAACTTCGCCAAGAAAATATCTAACTTAGTGGGGGCTGGCAAAATAGATCACGTCTAAATCAAGCCTTATTAAGCACGTAAAACAGGTAAGGAAGGATATTGGAGGCAGAGTAAACATGAGCACAGGAGTGTGTGTGTGTGTGTGTGTGTGTGTGTGTGTGTGTGTGTGAGTGCTGGTGGTAAGGTGCTGAGGCAAGTGAAAATAATATCTACGAGGTCCAGAATGTCGATGGGTAGGTAGAGAGGAGGGGGTGGGTAGAGAAGTAGGTAATGGAAACTGTCTTCCAAATGGCTAGTTCTCATAATCATTTGCAGTATTAATACAGAGGAATGCAGAAGATAGGTGGTGTTCTAGAACCTATTTATGCTAAAGAGCACTGCATGTTACCTTATGATTACGGTTCTTTATGATGCTTTTTGCCCGTAACTGTCTCATAAGCAACCACACACTTCTGATTAGAACTTTCTCCTTAACAAGCAAATCTCTTAATGTCTTCCCTCTGTCCACAGGGTCTGCTTCATTTTTATTCATGGATCAATTTCTTAAATAAATGTTCATCTTTCAGCAGGTGCTTCAACTGCTGTTCAACCCCGTATTTCATCAAAGCTTTCTCATCTGTTGAAATAGGCCTTCCATGTAGAGAGATAATGATCTATTAATGGAAAATACACAGGATTCTTGAAATCAATTCTGAGCCACATCCCAGCTGTAGGACTTCATGGGCAGGTAACTTTGAGCCAGTCCTTTGAAACCTGTGCATCTCAAAGTCTCCATGTGTAACATAGAGGTAAGAATCAATCCCAATCTTACAGCTTTGCAGGTGGTCTAAACAAGATGGTGAATGTGGACAATTGCTTCGCGAACTGTGAAATGTCGCATGTAGTTCCTTTAATTTTGTAACCTCGGGGTTACAAACCTCAGTCGGCTAAGCGTCCAACTTCGGCCCGGGTCGTGATCTCATGGTTCATGGGTTTGAGCCCCGGGTCGGGCTCTGTGCTGACAGCTTGGAGCCTGGAGCCTGCTTCGGATTCTGTCTCCCTCTCTCTCTCTGTTCCTCCCCCATTCCTGCTCTGTCTCTCTCTCTCTCCTTCAAAAATAAATAAAAACATTAAAAAAATTTTTTTAATGTGTAACCTCATCTCTCATAGCTTGAAAAGAGAATTTACATTCTCTGTGTGTCAATGTCTCTGTTACATTAATTTTTTTGAACTTCCTCATTTATAATTTTTGTAAATCTAAATTAGGAGACCTCCTAGTCTATATCATGGCAGCTCATGGTAACATTATGGCCCTAATCTTCCTGTTTTCAAAGCTACCAGGGATGAACGACTTCTATTTTAGGGTAGAGTTCTCATTTAAGGAAAGTTTTTGTAGTTAATCCTGTTGTAATTAAAGTGAAATAGACAAGAGACTGCCCCTTTACGCTAATCGTATGAGGTTTCTGCTACAAATTGTACCCATGTGTGATCACCTTGGAGTCTCTTCTCTTTCTCTCCTAGATCAGACAACATAGAACAACAACAACAACAAAATACTAGTTAAGACCATTTTCTTTACAGTAACAATAACTATCATCGGATACCGACTGCCTAGAAAATAGTGTATTTTTGTGTTTTATGAACATTACCACATATTTATCCCCAGAACAACTTTATATATTAGCTGTTATTATGATATCCACGGCACAGATGATTTTGCCTGACCGCAAGACCAGACCAACGGAGAAAGATTAGCAACGCAGACAGTAACATATAATGCCCATAATAATATTTGAAACATTGCATACCTAGAGTTGTGTCGTTTAAAGACAGGCTCTTTGAAGTATAAGCCAGGTCAAAGTTCAGTCTTTATCGCTAACTGATAGTTTGAACTTGGGCAAATTTATTTAACCTCTTTGAGCCCACTTTCCTCATCTGTGAAACAAAGATGATGTCTGATAGCGTGTGCATCCTTTCTTGTCTGAAAACTCTACAATTCTGTGTTTCCTTGGGCTGTGTTGAATTGTTAATACCCAGAAAAATCAATAGCTGCAGCAAGTAGCTTTTAGGTAGTCAGATTTCACTGTTATCTTTCATTTTTAAGAGTAAATAATATATTTTTAAGAGTGGAGCTGGTGGAAAACTTCTGCGACAGCAAATGGCAGGCTTGTTCTGTTTCGTTTCGTTTCGTTTTTCCTCTTTCAGGTGTGGCAGAGGTCTTGAACTTTACTGCAGAGTCATATGATGTTAGGCCTGGAGGGGACCTAAAACTAGACAGTTTCCAAGAAACAATACCTACTATAACAAATAAATCCCCAATTTCAGCAACTTGAAATAGAACTTTATTTTTCTTTCAGATTACAGTCCAATACTATGAGCTTGGTTTGAGGACAACTTCCCCCCAGGTGCCGCTTTCAAGAATCCGGGAGCCTTCTGTTTTAAAATTACCTGGGGAGCAATTCAGGTTCAGTATATTCCTCGTGGAAGGGGGAATAGGTGCATGAGAGACACTCCCATTTCCCCAAAGCCGTGGACCGGAAGTAGTACCCACAGCTCCCACTTGCATTTCATTGGCGAAAACTCCCACGTGGCTGGTTCACAGAAAAGAGAGGCTGGAAAATATAAAGGAAAACAGTGAGATTGGTGAACAGTAAACCATCTGTTCCCATCCACTCTTGACCGACCACATCTGGGATGCACATTTCTTCTTACGCAGGGACTCACCAGCTTTCAACAGCTCAAAGTGCGTGATCTCCAGATCCGGTGACTTCTCCATCGAGTGGAGAGGTGGATCTTCATGACCCGGTGATCTGCGAACTAAGAAGAACAGGCACCTGTCCATCCAAACACACATCCAACATACCCAAACATAGCAGGTCCAGTACAACCACTGAAACTCTCACTTAGAAAGACAGCAGGAAACGTGGGCAGTCACTGGTCTACAGTGAAGATGAAATCCTGCTGGGCAGGTGAAGTGTCCTTGCTGTCTGGCCAAGAAGGAAGTTCTTTGGCATTAGACCCTGGATGTGCTCCCTGGAAGAATTTCTTTTTTCGGTTGTTTTCCATGACCCTGGCTCTGGCTGTAGGAAGTGGTTCATTGTCCATCGCCCCCCGTGGGTGGATAACGAGTCACATGGGTGTTGGAGGCTGAAGAGCTTTTACAAGAGTGTGTGTGTGTGTGTGTGTGTGTGTGTGCGTGCGCGCACGTGCGTTTTTTTTTTGTTTGTTTATTTGTTTGTTTTATGCCCACAGGTTTTTCTGTTTCCTTTTTTATCTTCTATTTTGTTTTTAACATCCAGGATAATTGTTTCTCTGACAGTATAATGTCCTCAAAAAGTTTCCTTAAGGGTTGAATTGTATCACCCAAAATTAATATGTTGAAGTTCTAGCCACCAATACCTTAGAATGTGATTTAATTTAGAAACAGATCCTTTACAAGTTCAATTAAGGTCATGAGGGTGGGCCTTGATCCAATATGGATGACGTCCTGTTATAAAGGGGACATTTGAGGCAGACTCCATGTGACCATGAGGATGGCCAGCCACAAGCCAGGAGGAAAGGCCTGGGGCACATCCTTCCCTCGCCATCCTCAGAAGGAAACAATCCTGCTGACTCTTATTTTGGACTCCTGGCCTCAAGAATCAGGAGAATAAATTTCTGTTACTGAAGCATCCCATTGGTAGCACTTAGTTATGGCAACGCTAGCAAACTAACACAGTTTCCTAAGAAGTTGCTGACCTATTTTCTACGATCAGTTCCGTGTGCAACACTTACAGTTCTTTTTTCCAGACCCCATCATCAATGTTTCCTTATTTCTCTGCTTCCTAATCCTCATGCCTGTACCCGTCAACTTAATGTTTCATACCATGGAGACACCTGAAGCAATCGCCTTGCGTAGAAAGATTTTATTTCCTCTTAATCCTATCTTGGTCATACGGTGGATTCCCTTTGTTCAGCTGGGTAGATGTAATGGCTCCTTTTCTGCCGACAGCCTTTCCTAGAATCATCTCTTACCATCTGGGTCCAGATGCCATTCTTTTTTCAAGCTAGCCAGAGCCCGCATTCTGAAATCTAGTTCCTAAGGCGTCTGCTCTCAAACCAGTCAGTCCTTTTCTGAGCTCATCTCTTTCTTGTGATACCTGACTATGAAGTGAAGCTTAAAACGTACGAACACTTTTAAACTGCTTTTCTTAGAGGTGAGTTCATAGAAATGCGGTGTGTTTCCAGGCATCAGCTAACCTAAAAGAGTTCATTTTTGTCTCATATAAAGGACGCATTCACGTGTTTCTAATGTGTACGGTTATTGTTTGTTTGTTTTCTTGGTGCAACTCAGAGACCCAGGCTCCTCTCATACTCAGGTCCATGAATCCCTGAGGCCTCGTTGCCTCTGCGACTCGCCAGCAGGAGGGAGAACACGGAGTGGGAAGAAGGTATAGCTACTTCTCTAAAGCCTGGACACTAATGGCACATACCACTTCTGCTCCCATTCCAGTGTCTCAAAGTCAACCTACTGGCCGTTCATTGTTAGTTGTAAGAGGGGCCAAGAAATGTAGTCTAGCTGTATGCCCAGGAAGAAGAGAAGGCACAGATTTTGGTCAGCAGGTATACCCTACGCCATTAGAGATGTTATCCCTATTTTACAGATGATAAAATGGAGGGCTCAGGAGCACCTGAGTGGCTCAGTTGGTTACGCATCCAACTCCAGATTTCGGTTCAAGTCATGATCTCATGGTTCGTGGGATCGAGTCCCGGGTTGAGCTGCGCTGAAAGCACAGGGCTTGCTTAGAATTCTCTCTCTCCTCTCTCTCTGTTCTGTCCCTCCCCCACTCATGCCCTCTCTCTCTCTCTCTCTCTCTCTGAAAACAAATAAATAAGCTTAAAATAACGGAGGGCTCAGAAATCATTTAACTTGCCCAAGATCACATAGCTTATCCATGACAGAACTGACTCTTGAATCCATGTATGTCTGACTCCTAAAACAAAACCAGAGGCAGCTAGCAGGATGCTTAATAAAGCCTCCCACAAAGCTTTACACAAAGTATCTTAAAATTACAACACCCAATTTAAACTGATAACAACTTAACTTTGATAGCATTCCCAAACTTAACACTTTTATTGTCCCAAATTCTGCCAGATTTTGCAAATAAAAAATGCAAGAAAACCCATTCAGTTTTAATTTCAGGTAAACAAAATGATCTCACTGCTCGTGGGTTCGAGTCCTGGGTTGAGCTCTGTGCTGACAGCTCTGGAGTCTGCTTCAGATCCTGTGCCCCCCTCTCTCTCTCTGCCCCTCCTCCATTCATACTCTGTCTCTCTCTCTCTCTCTTCCTCTAAAATAAACAAACATTAAAAAATTAAAATATTATATGTAACATTCAAGAAAATATAACGCTTGAAAATGATAAGAACACTGCCTTTGACTTACTCCTTGGAGGCATGGCCAGTGAATTAGAGCTGCTCTTTGTCGCTGAAAAATGTGCGTGACTTGTCTCGACGGAACTTTCCAGGGACGCCCATGATTCACGTTTTGTTCCTGGGAGACGGGTGGATGAAATGACCTCACGTGTAACATCAGATGTTCTGAAAACTTGCTATGGATACTTAGTGCGGTGTGGGTGAAGTGCAAATAGACAATTCCAAGATATGCTAGCGTTAAAACTAATTTATTTGTACTATCAAGAACATAAATTCAATGTTTACATTTATTTAAAATACGTACAATGACCGGGTGGCTTGCGGTTGGTCTTTTTTGCTCATAGTCTTTCCCTAAACCATCTATCTGGACCATTTCTGGTCCAGATGCCATTAGCTTTTCCATTTCCTGCATATATTATCATTTAATACTCAGAGCAATCTGGCAGGTACAATTTGCCACATGTTATAGATTAGAAAAATGAGGCTCCGAAACGTTCCAAGGACACATTTCTCACCAGATGGGAATCTTGTAAGGCCTTTCATTGAGATTTCCTGAGTCCGAATCTGCTCCTCTTCCCATCAATGTAGTCAAAGGACTGTCCTGCCCTCCTGTCTGCCCTTCCCATCTTCCACCAACCTTAGACACACGACAACAAAAGTAGCAACTGGATATTACACGATGTGGGAGCCAGGTCTTTAGATAAGAAAGATGACAGAATGGGTTGTGCTCAGTGACCACGCAGTGGACTTTGCCAGAAGATAAAACCTCGCTCTTCCTCCTAAAGATCCCCCGCATAAGAGTCACTTGAATATGATACTCCTCTGTAAGTAAAAGATGGTTGGTGAGGATTTTGGTGTTGCTTTTTTGTTTTGTTTTTGAATTCAAGTAAATTAAAACGGCAGGCAATATACCTTCAAATCCCCAGCAGATGCAGCCTTTGGCAGCGGAATGAAACAGGCCTTCGTCTCTCCTTTAAGTCGATTAAGCAAGCAATGATTCCCAGCCACCAAAACGTATTCCATTAAGCTCCAAAATTCTCCAATAATTTACCGGGTATGTTTTTCAATACTTGGAAAATCTACATGACTTTTCCCTCCAAGCGCCACTAGGATGATTCATCCTTTTATTTTAGCGACGGATCAGAAACACATGGGTATGTCAGGTAAGTGTGTCAAGGGGCCGCTAGAGGTAAGAGTGTGGAGAGGACCGGAACACATGCCGGAATTATCTTGCATCGACGAAGAGCGAACTTGGGACCAGGATACGTGTATTTCAGTCACCTTAAGGTTAGTCTTGAAAAAAAAAAAAAAAAAGAGGAGGTTGCACTTTTGGTTTGAAAACAGGTCCATTCATAGAAAAGCTGGTACAAAGACAATGGAGCTAGCTCATCAATGATTCCCATCAAGAGTGTTTTGAACCTGGTCCCCTAGTCATTTTTAGAAAAAAAAAAATTGTGAACAAAGACTTCAGTTCTCAGCTCTCTTTTACCACCTGGGTCCACATTGCTTTATCAAATGAGGCTGTGCAAGTAGAGTTTACAGAATGAAGGTTATTTTTAACAAAATGGAGAAACTGTTTAATTGGGAAACATTTTAAGAAGCACCCCAGGCTTCCTTACGCTTGACCAGACAACCCATCACTTGCCGGGAAAGCTGTTTACAACGGGTTCCACTGTTAACGCCCAGCACCTGTATGTTAAATTTTGTCTCCCTTGTCTGCGCATTTATTCATGCGTGGGCTGGAAAACTACTATAAAAATCAAAGCCCATGACCCTGAATTATCCAGAATGTGCCTAGGTTATCCAAAGCGCCTCCCACATATCATCAGCCGGTGGCTAAACTTGTTAAATGAAAGAATGCTGGGCAAAAGTCAGAAATGATTATCTAGCTATTGCTATTCAGAAAACTGTGGTCACTTGGACGGATTCTTCTGCCAAGACCTCAGACAGAAATGCTCCTTAGTTGGTTTCGGTTGTTTGGCAACCTGCTTTTGGAGTAACAGAGTCACCTTTTCCAAATGGTTCGAAACACTTTGCCGACCTTTCTGGAGACTCTGAAGTATGGTGGGAGAAGACCATAATTTAGTCGGGGGGTCATGAGTCCGAACCCCAGCGCGACCCCCACATGGCTAGGCAGTGTTGGGAAAATGGACCTCTTTCCTCCTCTGTTGCAACACTTGGTGGTGAGGAGTCAGGTTAATATATGCAAAGAACCCAGCTGAGTGCCTGACTCTTAGGAAACTCTCAGTAAACATTAGTGAGGAAAATGTTACACAGTACTTACGAGTTTCCCTGGCACTTTTTGCATTACCTCTGCTCACCGCTAGCTTGTACAGCCATTGGCATATGATGAAAGCAGATAGCTTCAAAAGACGACAGTGAGGGGCGCCTGGCTGGCTCAGATGGTTAAGTGTCTGACTTCGGCTCAGGTCATGATCTCACAGTCTGTGGGTTCGAGCTCCGCTTTCGGGCTCTGTGCTGACAGCTCAGAGCCCGGAGCTGCTTCGGATTCTGTGTGCGTGTGTGTGTGTGTGTGTGTGTGTGTGTGTCTGCCCCTTCCCTGCTCTCTCTCTCTCTGTCTCTCAAAAATAAACATAATTTTTTTTTCAATCTGCAGTGAAGATACTAGAATGGAATATGAATAACAATAAAAGAAATCAAAGCAGTAAAATGTTAACACAAGATTTGTATTTCTGGCACTATGAAAGAAAAAATTCCTTGAGAAAAAAAAACCCTCTTAATTCAAACTTGTATCCTCTACACGTTCTGGGGCATCTTTCTAATACTGTGTACAGCTGAATTTGTGAAAGAGTAAGAAAAATTCCAAAAGAACAAAAACAAAGAGAGAGACAGAAGTTAAAGCGCTATGTTTGTTTTTTGGTTTTGCTTTTGTTTTTTGGGGGTTTTGTTTTTTGTTTTTTGTTTGTTTTTTGCAGAATCCAAAAACATCCGCTGATGGGATCAAGGTAGCCGTGGGAGCTACAACAACCGCAGGGGAAAGGAAAGAACTCGCAGGGAGTTAGAGATGCAGAGCCGGAGCTGGGACTCACCATCACAGATCGGTACTTTCACTGGCCGAAACTCGACGTAAAAGATGATCTAGGTAACCCCCACCCACCAGTACGGACAGACAACCAGCACACTTCTCTATCTTCGTTGTTGTCTTAAACAGAGAAAAAGTCTCCTCTAAGAATTCACAACCATAAAGAATTTCACAGGGTCGCCGGGGTGACTCAGTCGGTTGAGTGTCCAACTTCAGCTCAGGTCACGATCTCACAGTTAGCGAGTTCGATCTGTCAGCGCAGAGCGTGCTTCAGATCCTCTGCTCCCCCTGCTATCTCTGCCCGCCCCCCCCCCCGCTCATGCTGTCTCTCTCTCTCAAAAATAAATAAACATTAAGAAAAGGAAATATTATGGCATGTGGAGGAGGAACAGTGGCAGAGGTGAAATGTCCTAAAATCTGTACTTAGGAGAACGGTAGAGAGTGTAATTAACTATATATTTTGTAAGATCAGTATACACATTACTATTTCAATAGTAACCACTAGAATAATACACATAGTGGCCATAACGTCAAAACCAGCAGACAAGTACAAATAGAACTTTAAGCCTTCAATCATTTAAGAAAAATAAAAACAGAACGGAGAGAGCATGAGCAGAAAACAAAATAGAAGATAGCAGATATAAACTCAATTGTATAAATAATTACCAGATGGAAAGTAGCCAAATTTTCACTTGCAAGACAGAGAGTTGGGTTGTTAGAAAAAAATCAAATCAAATGGTATGAAATAATTTCTTTCTTTTCACAAGAAAGAAAAGAGAGGAGATGAAAATAGCAAAGTCTAGTCTATTTACTACCACCAACTACTGATCAATAATGAAAAGATACTGAGAAATCCCAAATCTTTGGAAATTAAACACCTTTAAAATCATCTATAGGTCAAAAAATAAATCACTAAGTGGGGTACTTGGGTGGCTCCGTCGGTTAAGCATCCAACTTTGGCTCAGATCATGATCTCACGGTTTGTGGGTTCGAGCCCCACGTCCGGCTCTGTGCTGACAGCTCAGAACCTGGAGCCTGCTTCGGATTCTGTGTCTCCCCCTCTCTCTGCCCTACCCCCACTTGCACTCTGTCTCTGTCTCTCAAAAGTGAATAAACGTTAAAAAAAATTTAAGAAATCACAAGTAAAATTAGAAAATAGTTAAGGCCGAATGAAGAAAACCCAACGTACCAAAAATTATGGGAGCTGGTACCTAGAGGGAAAGATAGAGCGTTGTCAGCTTGTATTAGGAAAGAAGTAACAAGCAAATTAAGTTTACACCTAAAAATAAAAAGGAAAAGGGAATAGATTAAGTCCAAAGAAAACATAAGAATGTAAATAATAAATTCAAGAGCAGAAAATAAATGAAATGGGTGACAAAAAACAATGGACAAAATCAATGTAACAAAGCTGATTCTCTGAAGACACCAGCCAAGCTGACCCCATGCTTGTCAGGCAGATGAGACAAAGCAAGAGAGAGGACACGCATTGCCAATTTCAAGAATGACAGAGGACACAGTGTAGACTTTGTTCCGAGATAGCAGACGGATCAATGGCCCAGGTCAGAAAGCTCAGAAACACGCCCCACACATACAATGAACAATTGATACATGACAGAATTGGTGTAGAAAAACTTGAAATTGTTCCTCGATGACATGGGGACAGCGGAATAGTGTTACCCATATTACCCATATCCCCTCCGGCATAACCACGATCTGACCACAAGCTACATAGGGACTTTCACAAGCGGTGGAAGCTTACTTTTCGGTCCCAGTGGAGGTCCAGAAAAGACTAGAAACAATACTCCCTCACCCCATGGCTAGGACGACCTGTCTATCAATGTCCCAGCTCCCTCACCCCTGAAGCAGATAAGCAGATAAACCTGAGATTCCATCTCTGTGCTGACGCCTGTGGTTCCCCCCGTGGGACCGATGTCCGATTTCTCACAGCAGCAGCTAGTTTGATCACATATTGGTCATTGTTGGCTGCCTTCCCCTCCTGGTTTCTTCTCTAATAACTTTTTAGGTTCACTTCTTTTCTTGTTTAATGTTTATTTATTTTGAAAGAGAGAGAGCGCTCACACGAGGGGGGGAGAGGCACAGAGAGAGGGAGAGAGAGAAAATCCCAAGCAGGCTCCACACTCTCAGTGCAGAGCCCGGTGCACAGCTCAGTCTCACAAACCATGAGATCATGACCTGAGATGCAATCAATAGTCAGATGCTTAGCCGACTGAGCCATCCAGGCACCCCTAAAATTCACTTCTCAAACTACTTATTCTCCAATCATTTTCTTGCGGTCTTCCGAGTGGGCAACCAAGATTGTCATTATGCGTTTAAAAAAAGGAAGGCAGGAAGGAAGGGAGGGAGGGAGGGAGAAGAAGGCAGAGAATGGCAGAGTTTTTACAAAAATAATCTATCTGCTGTCGCATCTCGGAGAGACCCATTCCAGCCCGCAGAAAGGAGGGGGTGATAAAGAAGAAACTGAAGGTGTACGTCAAAGGATTTTAAGAAAAGTCCCTAGAAGATGGTATACAACTTTAATTCTTCAGTGTTTTGGGCCAAAACGTAGTCACACAATCATACCAAAGTGCAAGGAAACTGGGACGTGTACTCATTCTGTTCACCTCGCTTAAAAAACTTAAAGGAGCCTAGATTATGCTGTGATGACATTTGGGCACAAGGGGCTGGCTCAATTTCACCAGCAGAACGACTAAAAATAAATAAATAAAATTTGGAAAAGAACTGACAACATAGCCTAAGTGATATTCTCAGCGTTCCTAGAACTAATTCAGCGAAGCCTGCACAAAGTTGATAACTTAGGAAAATCAAGGATGGAGGTGACCCTTAGAAAACCTAAAAAGAGAAATTTCTTTTAAAAATTGCCACCGGTACAGGGAATCCAGGGTAAGACGAGGCGAGTCAAGAAATAGCTAACGAGGGCTTTTCATGAGAAGCGTATCGGCATCTATATTGAGAACGTAAAATGTCATCAATAAAAACCAGGAAGGACGCGTCCAGCGCTTTATCACATGCTGCAAACAGCTCAAATAAAAAGAATACCCACTGGACATGACGAACAGGACGGGGATTAGCGAGGCCGGATGACTGCAGAGGGTCGAGGAGTGGAGGGCACGGAGCTGTAATTGACATCATTTGGGTCCTTACACCTGTGCATGGGATCCGACTTCCAGCCTCCCGCCACCTTGTTTCCCCCCTTCTGGTGTCCCCTCATTTTGTGAATATCCACGTTATCCTCCAGCATTTGGAACTGACCAGATGACGCCATATGTTGTCTGTCCCACCCGAGAATGCGTAAAACCATAATTTACCGTATTCTGAACTTCTACCGAAGCAGCCTGAGTCTGCCCTACAGTCTTGAGAACATCTCATTCTGATCTTATGTATGGATCAGAACACGCACACACACACACACACACACACACACACACACGTTTACATCACATGAACGTCACTGGCTTATCCCATCGAGCAACAGAATGAAAAAATATACAAAGTTAATCATCGGCTCCCTATTTGCTTCTATTTCACTCCTCTGTTTACCTCCCCTAACTGGGACTCCTGGAGAGAAGCCTGTTTGTATTTTTAATTTTAGTAGACAGTTCAAGATTAATTTTTTTATATTAAATACAATTTATTGTCAAATTGGTTTCTGTACAACACCCAGCGCTCATCCCGACAGGTGCCCTCCTCAATGGTTAATTGTTAAAGATTTAGCCATTTACCCTCTCGTCAGTCCATGATTGGCCAGCCCTATGCATCCTTTTTATAGCTTCGTTAGTCTGAAGGTTGAAGAACATATTATTTCTTTAATTGTTTTTATCCGACTACTAGGGAGAAAGGATATCACATGATACATTTCCTGGCCGTTTTTATTTTCTTTTCTAAAGTTACTTGTGTTTAAGTATTTTTGCCCCATGTTTTATTTGTTTGTTGCTCTCATGAGCTTCCAGCAGCTCTGTGTATATTAAAACATTTTTTTCCGTCACCTGTGCTGTGTCCTCTTTTGACTTTGTAAATAATCTGTCATAAAAGTTGTATCATTCCTTTCTTTTTTTAAATTCAGAGTTTTTTCTGGGACGCCTGAGTGGCTCAGTTGGTGACACATCTGATTTCGGCTCAGGCCATGATCTCATGGTTCTTGGGTTCAAGCCCCACATCTGACTCTGTGCTGACAGTTCAGAGCCTAGAGTCGCCTTCTGCTTCTGTGTCTCCCTCTCTCTCTCTGTCCCTCCCCCACTCACACTCTGTCTCTCTCTCTCAAAAATAAATAAACGTTAAGAAATAATTTTAAAATATAGGATCTTTTTTTCCTAATTTCTTTTTTTTTTTTAAGAGCGAGAGAGGGTGCAAGTGGGGAAGAGGGGCAGAGGGAGAGAGAGAGAGAGAGAGAGGGAGAGAGAGAGAATCCCAAGCAGGTTCCATGCTCAGTGCAGAGCCAAATGCAGGGCTTGGTCCCCTGACCCCGGGATCATGACCTGAGCTGAAACCAAGAGTTGGGTGCTCAACCAACCAAGCCACCCACATGCCCCTGTTTTCCTCTTTTTTAACAAGCATCTGAGTGAATATAAATTTGGGCACTTCCACAAGAATTCAAGGGTACACAATTTCCAGACTCCCAAAAATATCTATGGAGCCGATGCAAGGAGTGAGCTCACAAGGGCAATAAAGACTTGGCATCGTCATTTCGTTCAACAATGGAGCCAACCAAGTCCTCTGGTCCTCTGATTTCTACAGCTTGGCACTTCTGCGGATCCGAGCCTACTGAGCACTCGTTCAAGAGCACTGAATAACTCACGGCCGGAGTTTGGGTCACCCAACTCAGCCATTCCACAAACTGTATCTTCTTTGCACCAGCAACTGTGACAGATAGAAACGAACCTGCCTTTCTTTTTAAATCTCACCTTTTAAATCGCCACAGTGAATCATTTTCTGGTATGTTGCAGGAAACCGATCTGAACAACAGCTTGCTTGTGTATTGTGTTTGTAAATTGCCTTTGCCAAAGATTCCAGAATATGACGGTGTGTTCCATCGTCTCCAACTCTCAAAATCGGACACTGAGAGATTCGCAGAGGTGAGGATTGATGTGCTCCAAACAGGAAAGTCGTAACTGAACTAAGACACAGCCACAGGCTGCCTTCCAGACACTTAAAATTCCACCTCCAAATTCTATGAATTAAAAGAAAAAGGGTCATTAAATATATTCGACTTAAACTATTAGTATCTTTAAAATGCACAATTCTGAAAGCAGTGTCCGGTGGAGGGCTTGGGTTGGGGTACTTCCTCCTACATGATTTCTTCTTCCCACGTGGATTCTACTTCTGCATTTAGGACTCACTGAGTGTTTGATTGCAGATGTCAAAGGTATCAGCAGATCTGGTGAACAGATACTTTGACTTTAACTTGAGTGAAATTAGTTTCCAGAATAAACGCGCTAACACTTTCTCCTTAGATTTTCTGTTTTACCTAGAGTGTTCTTCCTCTTTTGATCTGACAAATGTTTATGGAAGGCTGGGCCCTGAGCTCTGAAAATAATAGCTTATTAAGGGAAAGAAGGAAATATTCAAAGTAAAATAGTTTATCATTGAGCCGTTGGTTGGAATTTGTGCTGAAGGGAGGGACCACCAAAGATCACGCCCTTAGGGTACGTGCCGGCAGGGGACAGATGAAACCTTGGCTTTGCAAATGATCAGTTTCACCTGCACCTTGAACTCTGATGAATAGGGCAGAGATGACGACAGAACTGCCACCCTTTACAAGGCGTTACCGCGTTCCGGGCTCTGTGCTTTATGTGGATTATCTCACTGAAGAGTCACACAATCCCAGGAAGCTCTGTGGGGTCGAGGCAGAAGCCCTTGTGAGGATGCAGAGCAGTGCAATCCAAAATGACTGTCGCGGGCCGTCTGCACAATGCTGAGCCCCCGCACATAACCTGACCTCCAGGGACATCCTGGTGGGGGAGGTGGCAAAGGCAGGATGGATACAGTGCTCACCGAGGAGTCTGTTAGAGCAAAAGTCATAGGAAATCGGAATCTACCAAGGAAATGTGATCTTTACCTCGCCGTAGTTAAAGCTTGTTAGTTGCAGCTGAAGACAATTTTTTTTTTTTAAATGAAGTTTCAGTAAGAAACTCATTATACAAGATACAATCATTTTGGAAAGAAAAGTATTATTTAACACATTCCCCGTGTGATATGGCTCCAGATTGTAAAATGACTTTTCTGTATTGGAGTTCACTCAAATCTCATCCTGGGTACAATGTGCTTACAGATCTGATTCTAAAAATATCCCTTTGTATTTTGGAACTTAAAACTAGTCTGCTTAAGTGGGGGAGAAAGGGAGTTTCAAGTTTCTCATCCTCTTATGGCTCCTAAGTGAATTGCTACAAAGTATATCATTTACTATCTCTATTATGCCAAGCATATAACATTTTTGAAGGGCTCAGGGAAATTACTCGAGTGTAGGATAGTTCGGGGTCACACTCAATGAAACAGCCTTTTTTTCACATCTGTTAAAAGAGTGAACGTTTCACTTCTGAACAGCTATTCCTACATTTTTGAAGACTTTTTTTTGACTGATCTATCCCATGTAAAATCCCATATCCACAGCAAAACTATGGAAAACCCCACTGGAATCAAAGCATCACCCAGTCAAATGGCCTTTTG
The DNA here is from genome assembly GCF_022079265.1 of Lynx rufus. Taxonomy (NCBI): domain Eukaryota; kingdom Metazoa; phylum Chordata; class Mammalia; order Carnivora; family Felidae; genus Lynx; species Lynx rufus. Next base: position 131,826,746 of record NW_025814896.1, read on the forward strand.
TGAAGCCAAACCATATGGAGGTTTTGGTGAACTCGGGGGGGGGGGGGTTGCAGGATATTCTTTGTGTATTTCACAGTGGCTAGAGGGAAGTACTGATCCAGAGTATGGCGTGAAGGTGTCATTCGATTAAAGCGAAAAAGTCCTCCTGTCTCTCACATGGCTTTATTCTGGAGAACTGGTGGAAGAAATCAAAGCCAACACACTCAGAAAACAGGTACATACCAACTCATGCAGTTAGAAGAAGGGTTTGCATTAACTGGTTGTCTTTAGTGGAACCACTTTGGATAGTAAAGTGTATTCTAAGAAGACAGTGATTTTTTTTTTTTTTCAAATCTAGGACTGACAGCAAGGAAGAGGCAACCGTTTTCACCCGAGCTCCAACTTCCCTCTACTAAAGATTTAAGAAAAGTTTTCAGAGAGAAGAGGGCTGTATCCCTCGTCTCTAAAAAGTTTGGATTGATATTCTGTGCTCTCCGATACATGGGGCTGCTTGCATTTAAATTCCAATTAATGTAAATCAAATAAAATTAAAAATTCAATCCCTCGGTCATACGAGGCACATTTTAAGAGCCTGCTAGTCACGTGTATCTCGTGGCTACCACATTGCACAGTAGAGGCACGGGAAATACCCTTTACCCTTCTATGTGAAAAATTTTGTTACATTGTGTTGGTTATTGATTAAGCGTCTTGCTAACACTGACTACTTCTGATGTTCTGCCACACCTGGGGCTGTCTTGACTCTTTTTATGACACCGACACAAAAATGGGAAGACCCAAATGATTAAAATCGGTTATTTTTAATTCTGTAATTATTCCCTGATTATCAAGATTTCTGTTAATAAACTATCACTCAGAGTAGAATCTCCTAATCAAGACATCATACAGCAGCTTAAGAAAGACACATTTTCAGGGCACCTGGGTGGCTCAGTCATCTAAGCGTCCGACTCTTGATTTCAGCTCAGGTCATGATCTCACAGTTCATGGATTTGGGACCCATGTTGGGCTCTAGGCTGACAGTGTGGAGCCTGCTTGGGATTTTCTCTCTCCCTCTCTTTCTGTCACTCCCTGCTCTCTCTCTCTCTCTCTCAAAGTAAATAAACTTAAAAAAATTATAAAAAAAGAAATACAATGTTTTCTTGTGTAAATCCATAAATATTAAGCCTTCTTTATTACAGAAGTTAGCCTACTGTAAGTAATATAGAAATCATCATTGCAACAAAAGCTAGAAGTATGTGGCATTGACTTAGCAGTCAAGAGGTCAGTAACAAGACAATGAGTATCAGAAGACTAAAGAGCCTTTTTATTTGTTGGAAGGGACACTTCATTAAATTGTTGACACTGATAATTGGGAAGGCGGAACAATTGTCTCATGGACTTACAGTGCCAGGGAAGGAAACCAAAAACAGGTCGGTGGTTGTATATTGGGTGTTACTGGCAGCATTCAGCAAGGTGTGAGAAGAAGAACGTGAGATCAGGTGAAAATTGTCTGGTTCGAAAGAGAACGGAATGAAATAAAGGTAAATTTTGGAACTTGAAGGTTGGTAAAAACCAGTTTTCTAGACTCAAAGCAGTAAAAGAAAAAAATTTGACAAGTGTTTTTTTTTTACAACAAATATCTATTAGAACTCAGCCCTATGTCAACAATTGGATTAAGTGTATGGTTTCCACCCAAGCTCATTATCCCAGGTAGACTCAGGGAAGGTCCATTAAGTTTACAGAAAGAGGTTTGTGGGTCAGAATGTAAAGAAATACCATGTATTTGAAAATTACGTCTACAAAATAACTCTACCTGTGGCTATTGCCCTAAGGAGATGAGTCGCCTACCAAGTCTCTGGAGAAACTTCCCCAAACCATGAGCCCGAACAGTCAATCAGTCAGTCAATCAACATTAAATAAGTGCCTTTGACTCCTTGAGAGTTAAAAGAACCTCAGGCCCCATAGTGCACCAGCAGAAGGAGAGCTATGAAGGCTGGCCTGCCTCCGAGGATGTGACCATGGAGAAAAAATAGTCAAGGGAGAAGCATCCGCGGGCAGAACAAAATGGCATGGAGATAGAAGGACAAGGTGGTCCACTAAAGTGGACCCTGATTCTGCTTCCCGGAAGGTCTGCTAAAGGAACTTCCTGTTTCCCCGAAGAGGGCACCCTCATAAGCCCTGTCCAGTAGAGTTTCAGAAGAGCTATGGATCACAGGTGGGTGTGTTTTTCACATTCTTCCTCTTTATAAGCACCCGTTGTTGTAACTTGCCCTTGATCAACTCTTACATTTCGAGTTTGGATTGGGCGGATGACCCTTCCTTAGTTCAGAGGTTGCCAAGCCATGAGATGCCACAGTGGGCCCTGGGTGGAGAAGAGACTGTATGGCACCCAGAAGTCTCCACTGGAAATAGTGACAAGATGGGACTTACATCATCTCAGTTCAGAAGGGATGAGTGTAAAGAAAAATGAGAGGGCTATTCGGTGACCGGGGGGGTGAATGGTGGCCCAGACTTTCAGTGCTCGTCAATACCCATGTCCTCTCCTCTCTGACCATCCATCAGGGCTGCCTACCCCCACCTTCCCTTGCACTTAGGCATGACAATATGGACAGTGCTGGCTGTGGGATATGGGGAGTGATGTGTGCCCTTATCCAGGCAGGACCCATGAAATACCTTCCCTGTACGTTCCTCCTCTCTGTTTCCACCAGCCAGCTGCAGAAGCAAACACCAAGTGTCTAAAAAAGCCTGGAACTAAAACATCCCAGGTCCTGGTGCCTTCTGCCCTTCAATGTGACGTAAGGGAGGTACAAACTTTTAAGACACTAAGCTGTTAAGGCTTGGGGGTCGTTTTTAGAGCTCCTAGCCTACTCTGAGCAATGTGGCAAAGAATTGCTGCTTCTAGTCCGTTAAAAGTAGGATTCTTCTGTCTCACAAAGAGCTGAATGGATCATTTGATGATATGGATAGAAAACAGAGGACATTTCCCAGTTTCTAGGACCAATCTGAAGGAAAGGGGGAAGTAGGTACAGATGTTCTTACCCCCTTTCATGAATTCACTATGGGTAGAAATTGTGGATCCACAACCAACCTATTTTTTTGTGTTGCTCTATTAAATTCGGGGAAGGCAATGAAAAAGAAACTCATCTGTAATTTTCTAGGAATACTAAAGTCAAGCAAGCATGATTTCTACCCGATACAAACGTCAGGGGTTCACCAACCCATCTTAGAATGTAAACTCTCCGTTGACCTTGGCTTTTATTGAGAACCTGGCCACAGTCTCTTAACCCCCACCCTTCTCGTAGGAAGACAATAAGTGTTACACGATAGTGTCGTGGGTCTCAGGCCCTACCTATTAGGGATTCCCTGAGAGATTCTCAGGTATAAGCATTTGTGAGTGTCCCTTGGAAGCTGAGTGAGGCATTTTGGAGGAAACCAGAGGAACTGCCCAGACATTCACAACATCACACTGTCTAACCCTCTTTTACCCCATCCCGTCAGCGGTATTGACTAGATAGGTAACCGTGCGGCTCAACGCCCGGTCAAGTGGAACACTGGGGCGAGGTACATGGTTTGAAAATGGCCGTCTGTTCTTCCGGGAAGTCACAGCTTTTCACCTTGGAAAAGAAGCCCTTTGCAAACGATTCTCAAAAAACAGGAAGGCCACAAAGGTGTGACGGAGCGTGGCAGGCCGCACAGTGTTGCTGTCACCACAGCCGCTGACAGGGCGCTGTGCGGACAGAGGGTGCTCACCCAGACACCACGCGGGGCACACAGTTGGCTGACATGACATTGGGGAGGGGGTGGTATTCTTCCCCCAAAGACCAACCGTAGCCGCAGTGGGAATCTGGGCATCACGACAAAAGACAAAATGCATCGTTGGGCAACACAACAAAACAGTTTGATACAGCGACACGGCTGTCTTCTTTTAAGAGGTCTTGGGTATTGTTCTGATGAGTTACTTGGAGTTTACCCTGATACCTGCAGGGCTTATTTTTAAGGTTTGCTGGGCAGTCTGGAACACCCTTCGTTCCGGACTAGTGTAGCATCGCTACTAAAGCGTGGTCCTTCAGGGGTCTACTGAATCTCAGGTGCTCAGTGAGGTCCTTCTACTGAGTCTGAGCGTTAGTCTCCTAACTCTGGGTCGGCTCACATGTACATCTGAATATTCAGCAATAAGTTCAAGAAAACTCTTACACAGATTTCTGGAGCTCCTTCTTTATTTCGCCTCCTATCCTCTAATACTCTGTCCTAGAAGTCACAGCTGCCTCAGACTCCCTGCTTCTCAATCTCAGTCTTCTCGGCTCAGGAGGATTGCTCTGACCTGCTCAGCTTCCCCCCTTCCTGCACGAGGTTTCCATGTTTCTGAAAGAACCTCTAGGCAGAAAGCCAGAGCAATCCTGCGCTTGTCTTGTGTGGTTCTCTCTTCTCAGGGTGACAGTCCTGTGCTGCTCGGTGCCCATGTCTAAAACACCTGTCTCAGGGTGCCTGGGTGGCTCAATCGATTAAGCTTCTGACTACCGCTCAGGTCATGATCTCATGGTTCATGGGTTCGAGCCCCGCATCAGACTCTGTGCTGACAGCTCGGAGCCTAGATCCTGCCTTGGATTCTGGGTCTCCCTCTCTCCCTGCCCCTCCCTTGCTTGTGCGCTCTCTCTCTCTCTCTCTCGAAAATAAACAAATAAACTTAAAAAAATAAATAAAATAAAACACTTGTCTCATAAATGTTACAAAGGTTGTCACCCAGGTGTATACAGACTCAGAAGTCATTGGACTCTGTACTTAAAATGAGGATATTCTACTATATGCAAGTTATACCTCAGTAAAGTTGATCGTTAAACACTATAAAGATGACAACATAATGCTCGGATACCTGTCGCTCCAAGTGTTGAGAATTATTGTAAAGGTATAGTTATTAAGACATTGTGGTATGTGGATGAGTGGAACAAGATAGAAGAACCCAGAAACTCACCATATGTTGAAGTTTCAACCATGACAAGATGGCACGATATGGCAATCAAGTTAGAAAAGAACGTGATGGTGAAGGTCGGGGACAATTTGTTACCCACGTCAGAAAAACAAATTGCACTCCAACCTCACATCATGTTAAATAGGTACAGGTTGACTAAAGGCTGCAATATGAAATGCAAAAGAAAGACTCTTAGAAGATAACACAGATTAAGATCTTTGTGGTTTAAAGTGAGGGAAGAATTTCATATACAAAAGAAAAAAAATACAAACAAGAAACATATTGACAGTTCTGACTACATTAAGATTGTAAATCTTCTAGTCATCCAAACCTACTATCTGGAAAATGGATAACAGGTTAAAAACCATGAAATTGTGACTGCAACCACAACACTGAACACGTTAGTATCAAAGTTATATAAATAAATTCCGCAAGTTGATAAGAAAAAGAATAAGACGACTCCAACAGAATAAGAACTTGAATGAGAACTTCAAAGGTGAGAATTCATGGATGAGGAATAATTGTATGAAAATATTCAGTCTTGTAAGTGACTGGGGAACTGTTTACAACCCAACGAAACCTATTTTCCACTTACAAACTTGGCCAAAAAAAACATTTAAAACACTATCAATGTCAAGGGCTGGCAGTGATGTGGATAGCAGGAACTCTTTTATGCGGCCGTATAAATTGTTACAGTCATTTTGAAAAATAATGGAATTTTCAAGCAAAACTGAAGACCCACAGATCCAATAACCTCTCAACCCCCAGACTCCCTCACCTAGAAGAGCTCTCACATGCATGCGCCCAGAAACATAGAAAGTATAATAGTAGCTTCCATATTATCAAATATCTGGATAATTACCAGGCTAAGTAGAGTTTGGTATAGTCGTGTAATGGAATAATACACACATAAGAGTTAATGTGACCATTTATTTTTATTTTTCATTTTTTTATTTTAGAGAGAGAGAGAGCACACAAGCAGGGGAGAGGTGCAGAGGGAGAGAGAGAGAGAGAGAGAGAGAGAGGGAGAATCTCAAGCAGTCTCCATACTCAGTGCAGAGCCCAATGCGGGGCTCGATCCCACAACCCTGGGATCATGACCTGAGCTGAAACCAAGAGTCAGACACTCAACTCACTGAGCCACCCAAGCGCATCCAATAGGACCATTTAAAGACAACTAAATAATAGAGAAGCCACAAAAAACTGAGCAATGTGTTAGTTGAAATACCGTAAATATTTAGCAACTGGTACGACACAGGCACAAACATAATACTGGAGAAGAGTCCTAGAGATGCTCTGATGTGCCAGGAGGTAACTTCTTATTTTCTGGATCATGGGAAAGTCTAGAACCTGCTGTGAAATTGCTCTGAATATCCAGGGTAGTTGGGCCCCAAAATGGCTTTAGGATAGCGACTATTTACTGAGTGGCTTTAATATTTTACAAACGAGCATACAAGTGCTTGACACGTCCGTAGGAGCCATAGATACAGCCATCAGTGAATAAGCTACAAAGGAGGGTCATCCCATGATGACAGACACAGGCATGATGGTGGAGGTCATCTGAGGGGTGGGGTGCAGAGTTGCCATGGGTAGGGCAGAGCTCTCAGGGACCTTCTCAAGGATTAAGGATGTTCCCTCTCGGAAGACATGATGCGAGGACACCAAGGTTCATATTACTGTTGACCTTCATACTTTTCCCCCGTCAGAAAACCATGTGCTTAAAATTAGCCATTACTTACTTCAATCAATAAAATCAGTGAGGGAAAATAAAAGGGATTGAAAATGATGAAAGTCACATTTCGGATCAAGGAACACATCCTTTTGGCTGGAGGGACAGAGGTCGCATCCAGATGGAACAGCCTGAATGTTCAAAGGAGAAGAGTTGAGAAAAGACGGTGCCCGATCCTGGCCATGCAACTTTGTGACAGTCCCTTAACCACTCGAACAATCCACAGGCATAGTAATAGGGAACAAACGTCTTCCGTGGCCAGGGTTGGTCAAAGCGATGAGCTGGAAAACTAGACTGACCCTGTAAGTTTCAGTGTATCTATGCCGGGAAGCACTACTGTCGTTCCGAATGTTTCTGCTGCGAATCGGAGATGGGTTTGAAGACGGAAAGGCAGAAACACAATCGCGTTTTCCAGGCCCGCACAGCCAGCCCCACACTGAGATTCTAATGGAGAAACATGGAGAAATTCTCCAACGTGTTTCAGAAATGCAGACTGGGCTCCTGGCGTGTTCTCTCCTGGTCTCCAGAGTAGACTCCCCCTTCGCGTCGCTAGCGGCGAAGCTCTGAACCCCACGGCTGCACATGTCCCTTCCGGACACAATGTTCCCCTTCCTTCTCTGATTTCTATACCACACGGAAGAAGTGGGCCTGTCTTTAACAAAGTTTAAAGTGGGAAAGCCTGTAGGGGCTGCTGGGTGGCTCAGTCTGTTGAGCGCCCGAGTTTGGCTCAGGTCACGATCTCCCGGTTCGTGGGTTCGAGCCCCACATCAGGCTCTGTGCTGATAGCTCCGAGCCGGGAGCCCGCTGTGGATTGTGTGTGTCCCTCTCTCTCTGTCCCTCCCCTGTTTGCACCCTGTCTTTCTCTCTCTTAAAAATAAATAGTAAAAAAAAAATTTTTAAGTGGTAAACCACTGTTCAAATGTTTGGTGACTATTTCCTTTTTTTTACTTAACTGATTTTCAGGGGATAAAAAAACACTTGCGGCCACCAAGCTGTGTTTGCAAGATACTCCATCTAGAACGCTCTCTTACCTTTACCACTCCAAAGGTGGGAATTTATTTTTAATTTCTTTCTTAACTACTTCTTAACATCTAGCCAGAGTTTCTGAGAAAAACAGGATGCTTTGACCCTACCGGTTTCAAATCTGAGTTCATTTTGACCTTCTGTGCTTTCAAGAGTCAGCAGTCAACGTGCCAGATGGCTTTGGCTAATCTTGTGTTGTTCCAAATATGCCAATTTATGACACCCAGGGAATCTTGGAGCCTTACAACTTGCTTGCTTTCTTCCTGGGTTAAGTCGGTATATGCAAAGTGAACCAACAATAACTGATTGAAAAACGTGTCCATGTGGCATGTTACCAAGCTGGATCGAGAGCAGGTATGCGACAGTCTGGAAACCGGTTCGTGGAATCCCAAACTATCCAGAGGGAATGAGAGCGAGTGCAGCTTCACTTTAGGGAAGAACCACACCCGGTAAATGAAATGCCTGAAAGTTAAAAAATTCATCTAGTGCAAGGAGAGAGTTTTGGCAACGCAACGATCTTAGAAGGGCTCTCAATATTTCTCACGGATTCGCTAGAATACAAATATAAACTGTCAGTCTTTTATCCGGTAGGTAACAACATCAAAAACAGAAATAATAATGTAAAAATGAAAGAGACAAAAACTCGACGCGATAAACTTCATTAGTTCTTTAAACTGATAGGAGAATAACATATCCCTGGTAGAATTCGAACTTATATAATGTTACGGAAAACTGGACTTGAATATGATAGTCCCCATATTAAAAATGCACATAGTGGGGCGCCTGGGTGGCTCAATGGGTTAAGCGTCCGACTTCGGCTCGGGTCATGATCTCACAGTTCGTGAGTTCGAACCCCGCCGTGTGGGGTTCTCTGCTGTCAGCTCAGAGCCCACTTGGGATCTTATCTCTCCCTCTCTCTCTCTCTGCCCCTTCCCCCCTGCTCTCTCCCTCTCTGTCTCTCAGAAGTAAACTTCAAAAGATGCACATACCAAAGGTTGTAATCCATAAATACTTTCCAGAGATCAAAGCTAAATAAATTAATTTTCAGTGTAAAATTTACATGGGAAATAATGGACTATGGTGAAATATTTTCAGGAAAATAAAAATGATAATGGAAAATATTGGAAACAGCTTGAACCTTGATCTGTAGGAGGCACTGGCCAAGAATTCAAATAACTTATTGCAACTTGTTCTAGAATATACCATCTTGATCAAATATCAATAACGTTCCAAACAATTCATTCTATATTACAAAAGATGCTAGGTAGTTTTGGTTACAATGTTTGTTTTGGAACACTCCAGACAAAGCACAGAGTCTAACAATCCTCACATCCAAGTGGCAGGGTCAGGAAAGTGGTACCCATTTCTGAGATTTCCTCCAATCCAACGTTACATCTCCACTAAACGAGCTTGCTCTCCTTTCTGAGTCCCCCCGACTTTGTATACACAATTTTCTGGCTAAAATATCATTGCTCTTCTGAGTTCCTTCCAGTTTTGACCCTCGAGTCAATTTGTCGCCACGGTCAGAAAATTCCAGTGAGTGCTCTGCTCTCTGTTTCTCTTCTGTGTAAATGTTACTTTTGAAAACACAGTCTCCTCCTGCCATCAACCTACTCAGAAACGTTCGGCTTCTGTTTTGGGCTTTAGTAGAGTTACCAGACCAGCATCCCCACCATAAAAAATACAGCACAGTTTTGAGAAAACAGTTTTCAGGCATTGGATAGCAGGCAATACAAGGCCATGATCCCTTAGAGAATAAACACACCTGAGGGGAGCCGTGCCTTCACCCAGCCCTCTGTTCAGGGACAATTTCCGAAACGCAGCCTGGGAAGATGGAAACCAAGTGAGCCTCACCGTCCTGGAGAGCTGAGGCATCACAGATCAGAGTCCAGTGCTGTTAAAATGGCTGGAACAAAATCACTAGGTCGGGTCCAGACAGGGGGCAGTTGTCAGAAAGGATACTCTGGAACTGAGAAGTCCTTTGGAGGGTCCCCTGCAGGTCTGTGGCCGAAGGCGGGATGTCCATGCTTGGGCTGAGGCCAAGTGAGGCCCGGCAGAGAGCAGCTGCTAGGAGCAGGGAGTGGTTAAGGTCCTAAATGGCACCCGGTGCTGACAGATGTTGAAATTCAGGTCCAGCCACAGTGGAGAAATCTTCTTAACATCCTTCGTTCAGATAAGATATCAGAAAGCCATGAGTAAGGACCACAGGCTAAAGGCGCAGGGCATGGTCATCTTTGGAGAGCACATCATAACATAATATCACTATGATCGTATTATAATAACATAATATTCCCAGTAACACAGTATGTGCAACCTGTAGCCTTTAGCACATAGTTGAACCAAAGCTTCCTGCTGATGTTACCCTCTGCAGGAGAGCCGTGACAGGCTGGCTTTTCTGCAGCTGGTGGTCTAAGACCATATATTTTGCTCGTGGCATTGGAACACCAACAAGAAAGAGAAGTGGACATTTCTGTCTTAGGAAAAAGCATGAGAAAAAAAAAATCAGCCTTCTATTTCCAGTTGAAAGGAAACTGCAGTTGTAAGAAATATTTGTGCATTACTGTCCCACTGCCAACCACACCAAAATTTGGCATGATGAACACATTTAATCTGGTGTCTGGATTTATTTCTAGAAGTTGATATTAACCCCCTGCTTCTCCAAAAAAGGTACATTGATTGGTCTGCTCTGATTATTTGGGTCGATGGAATCTAACCGAAGGGTTTTGCTACTGGCTGATACAAATAAAAATAATTTTACTTTTTATTATTATTTTTTGTAATATTTATTTTATTTTTTTTTATTTTTATTTTTTTTTTTATTTTATTTTTTTTGGGACAGAGAGAGACAGAGCATGAACGGGGGAGGGGCAGAGAGAGAGGGAGACACAGAATCGGAAACAGGCTCCAGGCTCTGAGCCATCAGCCCAGAGCCCGACGCGGGGCTCGAACTCACGGACCGCGAGATCGTGACCTGGCTGAAGTCGGACGCTTAACCGACTGCGCCACCCAGGCGCCCCATTTATTTTATTTTTAAGAGAGGGAGAGAGAGCATATGTGTGTGTGTGTGTGTATGTGTGTGTGCGAGCAGGGGAGGAGAGGAGGAGCAGAGAGAAGGAGACAAGAGGATTCGAAGCGGGCTCTGTGCATGATCATGACCTCAGCTGGAGTCAGATGCTTGACTGACCGAGCCACCCAGGACTCCCAATAATTTTATTTTTAACCAAGGCAGTTCACTTAGATATTCACTGAGCATCCGTCCTGTGGCAGATAGACATTGACCCTGGCACTCGATTCTAGGATGTACCGTCTTATACAGAACCTACAGGTTCTGATGTTTCAAAAGCAAAACATCTTGACCCTCTAGACTTGTCATTCTTCTCAAACATTGAGCACATTAGAGAATGAGCATTTTAATGCTCACAATACCGCAATGTGAGTAGTATCTTTCCCTTATACAATTATACAAACTACAGTAAGGTTCCGGGTAGTTTCCCCCTGGTCATCTAGCTCAGAATTTAATCTTCAGTCTCACTGAATCCAAAGCCAATGCTCCTTTTACCAAATCATATTGGAGAGTAGAGACTGGTCCATTTTGAAGGCATGATAAAATGGTAGGTCAACCGGGTAGGATACACCCCGGACATGTTTATTTCCAAGTCTTGTAAGAAGTCAGGGGCAATGGGAGTGGGAAGGTACAGTGAAGCCTCCTTCTTCATTTGTCTGGCTCTTTAAAAACCAGACTTTTCAGGGCGCCTGGGTGGCTCAGTGGGAGCCAGCGTCCGATTTCAGCTCAGGTCACGATCTCGCAGTTCGTGGGTTCGAGCCCCGCATTGGCCTCGCCGGGTCAGCCCAGAGCCTACTTGGGATCCTCTGTCTCCCTCTCTCTGCCCCTCCCCAACTTGCAGTCTCCCAAAAATGAATATTAAAAAGAAAAACAGACTTTTTTCAAAGGAAAGGCAGGCATGTAGCTTCTTGTCCATTTCTCTTGCTTTGTCTATTTTCTTTCCCACCCTGAAACGGTGCGGAAAAAAATGCCTGCTGTGTTCTAGTCTAAAGCAGAAAAACACAGCTGTTGTTCAGCTAGCATATGTACATGTAATATTTGATTTGGGGATGTTGATAAGCAGCGTCTATTTATTTTTAAGGAAGAACAAGCTCAGTAGTGCGTACACATATCTGAGGTGTAGGGTGTTGAAATGAATCATTAAGTTCATCTACATGGGCATAAATTCGGTTTCCTCTTCGCCCTTGTCTCATATACCACCTGCCCGCAGTTGGCCAGAGAGCCATCATCAGTCCTCGCCTACAGGAGGGAACGTTTACTTGAAGACCACTGAACAAGGACCCTTGCCCACTCTCTTCTCCTCCTGTCCTGTAAACCCAGCGAACCACAAGACTGCCTCTCCATGGTCGTCTGGTTCTTTCCTTCCACATCTACAGCCACTTCTGGAAAGCAGAGGCCAGTGGGGCTTAGGGCTGGAGCACTGAATGCCCTAGGCTTGGCAGGCTTCCACAGCTCAGGTCTGGCCTGCAGAGCTGTCTTCGCAGGCACTGGCGTAGGTCCCTACCCTCTCTCCGGCAATGCGTCCACGTTACTTTGCCTCACACCAAAGCCAGGAGCCTCGGTTTGGTACTCCAGGCTCGGATGCCTGAATCCCCCTCTTCCTCCCACTGGAGAGTCCCCGATCTCAACTTATAGCCAAAGACCATGGAAGCGAACCGACTCAATCTTGAACAAATACTTAACACCCCTGAGCTCAGCTCCTTAGCCCAAAGAGCGAGGGGGCCGAACGTGGCGATCGCACACTCTCGTGGACTCGTTACGATTCCTTTTAGGTTAGTTCCTCTGTTAAGCTCAAGCATAGGTATCATTCACGTAATAGCAGTACAATTCACAAAACACAGCTCACGTAAAATAAAGCTATTTTAGCTATGCAACCTAAGGTATATTTAAATATATGTACAGTAAAATATGAGCACTAATGGTAAATCTGAATTTGTTGCCTTGATGCTTGTACTATCATTTTTGAAGGTGGAAAAGTTTAAATACGTATACAGGTAGAGAGAATAGTCTGGTCAGCTCCTTGTGTCTTCATCCAGTTTGTGCCTCTCACTCACTCATTCCATCTAACTCCACCACCCCCATTTGTCTTTGATTATTTGAAAGCAAATCCCAGTAATGTCATGTCACCATGTCACCTATACTGTATAAAATTTAGCATAGATACATACACATACATGCACACACACACACACACACACACACACATACACACATATTCAGCATATGTCTGAGAGATAACATTTCTTAGAAACTTAACCAAGGTACTCTCAGCATACCTAAAAATAATTCCTTAATGTTATCAGCTATCTTATCTTGCCCAGCTCTCCTCTTCAAGAATTTTTAATGACACATTAGATGGAAATCTGGCTGCACAATCATGTGTGAACGGCCCTGAAACCAGACCTGCGGCCACACCAAGAAACGCAGTGATTTCTGCAACTTGGAGCGTAAATAAGAAAGCCTTCTTTCTCATAAGAGACTCTTAAATACTGAGAAAAAACTGAGGGTTCGTGGGGGGTGGGGGAGGGGAAAGTGGGTGATGGGCATGGAGGAGGGCACTTGTTGGGATGAGCACTGGGTTTTGTCAATTTGACAATAAATACTTATTTGACAATCAATTATAGTTAATATAAAAAATAATTATATATAAATTATGTAATTTATATATAATATAAACAATATATCATTATATTTAATATATAATAATAAATATTTATTTATTTATATATAAATAAATTTATTTATTTTTATAATATGAATAATATATAATTATATATAATATAAATTATATAATTTATATTATAAATTATTATAATATAAATTATATAATATATTATATATAAATATAATATAAATTATGATATAAATTATATATAATATAAATTTATATTATATATATTATATATATTATTTATATATATTATATAATTTATATTATATATATTATATAATTTATATTATATATATTATATAATTTATATTATATATTATATAAAAATTATATCTATTTATATTATATATAAATTATATTATTTATTTATTATTTAGTATTTATAAATTTATATATTTATAAATATATATATTTATTATTTTATATAAATTTATATATTTATAAATTATAAAAATTATATATATAATTTATATATATAATTATATATAATCTATATATATAATTATATATTATATTTATATAATATAAATTATATAATTTATATTATATATTTATATAATGTATATTTATATATTATATATTTATATATATTATATATTAGTATATTTAGATTATATATAACTTATATATTAATATATAATTTATGTTATATATAAATTATAGTTAATAGAAAAAAATAGAAAAAAAGACGGAAAGAAAGCCTTCGAGTCTATAGTCCTTCCAGGCCCCACTGCTGATAAGCAAAGGCCCCCAGAATTGGAGCCCCCGGTAGTATGAGTCCAGGTGTCCTTAGTGTTCCTTTTTGTTTTTGTTTCTGACTCGGTGGGGGCAGTGGAAAGCTTTGATCTGCCACTTTCTTTTCGAGAAAGAAAACAGTATTAGAAAATACAGGGGCAAGACCAATAAAAAGAAACGGTCCTAACTGGAATGAGATCACTTCAAGAGGCCTACTTGGTGCGAAGATTCTTTTCTTTTAATAAAGATAGCGCTCACGGGGGAAGGAAGCCAGCCCAAATCAGGGAAGAGAGTGAACCAGAGAATACTTTATAGAGCAAAGACTGCTGACGGGCTCTCCCAGGGGCTGAATCAAGCCTGTGAAGTGCTTTATTTGACTCAGTCATTGGATTCTTTCAATAACTCACATTATGACTTTCCTGTGCCAGGCACAGATCTGAAAGCCAGAGCCAGAGCAGGGAAGAAAATAAACAAAGAGCCTACCCTCAGGGAGCTTGCCTTCTTCTTAGAATCTGAACCCGCTCGTGCTTTGTGCTTTATCATTCTTTGTTTCATAGGAGTAAGAAGGCCTTTTAAGGGAGGTCAGGCCTTCCTCCACTGGCCCCAGGGCCACACGCTCCTAGTTTCTGACCCTGGCCACCAGACCACCAGAGTCAGAACATATGATTTGTATTTTTTAAAAAAGCATTTGAGTTTGTGACGCTCTTGTTAAGCAAATCTCTTTTGCCTTCAGATAGAGGTCATCAATAGTGCTGTCCATTCGCGGGCCTTCCTATGGAAGAATTTTTCTCTCCAACACGTACGGACTGAGCCTCCAATCTATGATGGTGCTGGGCCAGAAGCCAGCACTGCACAGAGGTAAGTTCTGGCCCACAACGTCCTGGAGCTCTGGGTCTGGTGGAGAAACCCACCCGTAAACCTCACACTAATGTCACGTGACAACTACTACATTAGATGTGCAGAAAGAGAAGGGGGAGGGCAGTGAGTGTTCCCGGCTCCGGGAGGCAGAGAGTCAGGGAAACATACAGAAAATACACACATCCTCCAGGGCAACGAAAGAGATCGACCTTAAATGTACTGAGAGTACGTTTATAGATTTCTTATTGATAATTTAAAAGTTTGCTTCAGCAAAAGTTAGTTATGTCCCAGCAGACTTGCTTCCCCAAATACATCGTGTCCTCTCTTTTCCCGTCAAGCAGTACAAATGTAATCTCTGGGTCTACTTTACTTTGGATAATCACAGTTACAAATTAACAAGACCTAAATTTAATACGTTTTTTTTTTCAGGCCATTAATGTCACTCATATCAAATGATTGGGTTTTTTTCATTTTTTTTTCCAAAAGGATAAGGGCCATCACACATATGGTGGAAGGATTTGTATGCCGATCAATTTAATGGCAGCCAAGATGCATATTGTCATGGTAGAGATGGAATGTCGGCTGTGGCTTTCCTCCAGTAAATATAAAGAAATCCTCACAGGGAAACTATCGTAAAATCTCAGCGCTGAATTAATATGTGGTGTCATCGGCTCCCATGTCCAGTGTCCAGATGAGATAGTCCCTTTCTTTTACTATTAAATGTTTATTTATTTATTTTGAGAGAGAGAGAGAGAGACAAAGACAGAGGGGGTAGGGGCAAAGAGTCAGAGAGAGAGAGAGAGAGAAAGAATCTCAAGCAGGCTCCGCACTGCCAGCACCGAGCCCAACGTGGGACTCAATCTCACGAACCACAAGATCACGACCCGAGCTGAAACCAAGAGTCGGACACCTAACTGACTGGGCCACCCAAGCACCCCAAGATGAGACCCAAGAAGCATCCATGAAAGCTGGAGATGTGTGGACATATTAGAGCTTCTGCTCCAATGCCATTGTCCCCAGGCAGCCTCTGCAATGTTCAGTCAGCCTCAGGGAAGGGTCCCTTCCTCTGCCTACTAAGCAAACACACTAGTTATGGTGTAAGACAATTCATTCCCCTCTGCACTCCCTGGAGAAAGAAAATTGAGCAGTAACTTCCCCTTATCTCCTCCCTAGGAATACTTTACATCTCTGAAACTGGTTGTTTTCAGGGGCTTTATGATAATAAATATCTGGATACAAGGGATCAAGCTTAACCGCTCCTACTAGTTGGACCTGAGTCCCCTTTTGGCTCCTGGACCATTTTCCTCCATATGACCCTACCCCCCCCCCCAAAGCTAACTGGGAATCCTCACTTTCCTCTCTCACGTGGCTCTCATGTTCCTGTCTGTGCACCTGCTGCAGCTCCTAAGCATTCCGTTTGGAAATAGGAAATGAAAGTTGGTCCCTTTCTTCTAATAACGGCTTCATGAATATCTGACCCCGCCAGGTACAAACTCACGCCAATCGGGAAATTAGACAATTTGACCAGGAGAAGCGTTTGTTCATCTCTTTCAAACAGATGCTGGTAGTTGTTTCAAATGGCCGCAGACAAGTATGTAAACCGGGAATCTCACTCCTTCATCTCCCAATATTCACTCTCACAAACCATGAGATCATGACCTGAGCTGAAGTCAGACGCTTAACCGACTGAGCCCCCCAGGCGCCCCAATCTTTTCAAATCCATATCTGACTATGCCGTTCCCTGTGTAAGATGGTCCACCGCTCCATAGTTCCTTACATTTCATACTCACCTCCCCAAGCACCTCCGTGATAAAACCCCAGGGATGCCAACCTATGTGTGCCCTCCAAACCCACAGGAGGGCTCTGCCCATCCTTTCCCTCCAAGGCTCCCTCTCCAGGACTCCTTCCATGATCTCTTCTCCCCACCCTCCTACCGAGTTGGCCAGCCCCCTCCAACCCGGAACAACCGCGTAAGGTCACATTCCCATTACGTTCTCACGCTACAAACCAAGAGCTCTCCCTTCAGATCCCAGCCTACCCACTTGGCTCCCGGGAACGTCCCTCTATCAAGCGTCCTCAGGAACCAAGGCTCCGTGTTTCTCCACTTGGCTGCATTCCTGGCCATCAGTGCTCTCTCTTCCCTGTAGCAATGCCCTGACAGGACAACGGGAAAACAAGACAACACAGGCAAGAAACGACACAGACGAGAAGTTGCAACCCCTCAAAGATTTGACAAATTTCAATGCCACAGACTCAAGTCGTCCACCCATCTGTCACAAACAGGGCTCCCTCTGGGGGGCTGGCTTGCCTCCCAGCACCGGAGCAAGGGGCTTTGCCTACTGCAGAGGTCCTCAGTGACTGAAATTCATACGGTCTCAGAGACAGAGGGTGACCTTCTCTGGTCTGCAGTCAGCCTTCCGATCCCAATTTTTCTATCCCTAACTGCATCCCATCTAGGACGCCCGCCAGTGGGAGTATCACTCCCTTTTGGGGGGAGCCCCATTCTCACCCACAGCGATGCGGTCCTCAATTATACAGCCAGAGGAGAACAAAATTGCACCCGAAACGTAACGGCTGAACTCCAGTCCGTTTTGTAGGACCCTGTCTTAAATCCTGAGAGTGGATCGCCAACAGTTCTCCATGGTCTCCAGCGAGAAGTAAGAGCAGAGCAAGTGTGCACGGCTCCGACCTTGCAGCCTCCACGAGGAGGTGCCTCCCCAGAAACCACGCTGAGGCTACAGGCTCCAAAAGCAAAGCACCACTGGCCTGAATCCCAGCGTAGACAGTGAGGGGCTAGGTTGCCAGTTTACAGATGCTTTGCGTTTTTAGTGGCAACCACCTCGCTGCATGCTTTTTGCCTCTTCTGGAAGGGACAACGTTTCCTTTTCATGCATTCAGGTTCACAGTAACTTTCCTTTCGGCCCAAAAACAATGGGTGGTCTTTGCTCTACGTTTGTGAAATGGACAGATTCATGGTGCTCAGAATAAGATCCCCTTCCCCATAAGGCTGCGAGCCCTCTGGCCTTAGATTATTCTCCAGCATCCCTCCTGCTGCTCTCTGCTTGGCTATCAGGTACTTCAGGTTCATGGGTATCCCTTGAAAAAGGCTAAGCAGCTAAGTGATTCCTTCCAGCCTTTGCACGTGCTGTTCCCTCTGCATGGGACACTATTCCTCCTCATCCCCTGACTTATCCCTGAATCTAGCAAACCCTGTCGTTTAAACTCCTCCAAGAAACCTGAGATCTCTCCTCCCAAACAAGCACCTCATAAGGCAAGCCTGCGTTTCTCCTTCATGACACGGGCAACGTTGGTCTTTCCAAACAGACTCCTGAGCTCCAGGGAGGCAGGGACCACATCTCCCTTATTTGTTCTCTCTAGTGCTCGGCTCAAACAATTACGTTGAACCAATACTTTTGAAGAAAATCATTTTCCCAAACCAACAGGTTATTCTGGCCCAGAAATAAATTCTGTATCTCCTGGTAGATAATATATACATATACATATACATATACATATACGTATATGTCAGAACATATACATATACATATACACATACATATACATATACATATATATATTATTAGTTTGAAGTTTTGAAGTGGCAGGATTTCACTTTTTCTTCTAACTGTACATATCTTATATACACTTAAGGGTTCTTTTCAGCCACAGAATATTCTATCGGACTTAATTCTGTGAGAATAAATCCTGGGATTTATTCCCCTTCTCTGTAGGCTGCTCCCTGTCTCCCGGAACCCTGCTTCACTGCCAAAGCTTATCCGCATTCAAAGCCTTCTCCAGGGTCACCTCCTCCATGAAGTCCCCCTGGCTGTATTCAAGCGCAGGTGCCCCCACCCTGGTTTGGACTGGAACCCCCATGGTATTTTCTTTACGGGTGCCATCACATCCTACCACACACAGTCATCAGCTGGGTAATTGTCTTACTTTCCTCCCTTGTTCCACGAGCTCGTAAAGTTGTTCTGTTGCACGCGAGACCAAAGGCAATGGATAACTTCGAAGAGGCGTGATGTAATGAAAAAGACCACAGTTTATTTTTCTTATTAAAAAAAATTAGGTTTATTTATTTTGAGAGACACGGAAACAGCACGGGTGGGAGAGGGGTAAAGAGAGAGGGAGGGAGAGATTGAGAATACCAAGCGGGCTCCGCACAGAGCCCGATGCGGGTCTTGAACTCACTACACCGTGAGATCGTGACCTGAGCCAAAACTGAGAGTTGGACACTTGGCCAACTGAGCCACCCAGGTGTCCCCCTTCATATTGTTTTTTAAGAACTGTATTGAGGGGCACTTGGGGGGTTAAGGGTCTGGTTCTCAGTTTCGACTCAGGTCATGATCTCACTGTTTGTGAGATCGAGACCCACATGGGACTCTGTGCTGACAGCTCAGAGCCTGCTTGGGATTCTCTCTCTCTCCCTCACTCTCTCTGCCCCTTCTCCGCTCACACACACACACACTCGGTCTCAAAATAAATAAACATTTTAAAAAATTAAAAACTGTATTGAAAATAGAATAAAAAAGTATCCCGAGTACCCACAATCTCCCCCAAATACTCACTAAGCAGCTTCTTTTTTTTTAATGTTTATTTATTTTTGAGATACAAGGAGAGACAGAGTATGAGTGGGGGGAGGGGCAGAGAGAGAGGGAGACACGGAATCCAAAGCAGGCTCCAGGCTCTGAACCATCAGCCCAGAGCCCGACGCGGGGCTCGAACTCACGGACCGTGAGATCGTGACCTGAGCCGAAGTCGGACGCTCAACCGACTGAGCCACCCAGGCGCCCCATCAATGATACATATTTTTAAATGAAGGAACATTTGGCTGCCCCATCCCCTAAGGATGGGGCTATTTATACTGAAATTAATAGAAATGAAATAAAATTAAAAATGTAGCTCCTGGCCACTGTAAGCCCCATTCCAAGTGCTCAATCATCACCAAAGTCCGGTGACCACAGTATCGGACGGTGCGGTTATAACACTTGCTTCAGAACAGAAAGTTCTATGGGAAGGGCGGGGTCCCATGAATGAATGAATGAATGAACGCACGGTCCCTCAGGAGGCTCCCCAGCGAGGCCCTCTCCGCCCCTCTGTCTGACTTCTCCCACGGACTAGACTGTGTCACAGGAACATTCTGCCCAATTTGGAGATCAGCTTCCCAGCGAAAGCTTCTTTGCAGCTTGGCTTACTTAGAAAGATCTCGGGAGAGCAGGGAGCCCTTCGTGCAGGCACCGCAGCTGCCTTTTGCACAGACCCATCAGCCACATTATGACAGGAGTGCTTTCCAGCTCCAATTTGTCTAATTCTCGTGTGTTATATTAACAAAGGATGCCTGGCCAGAACATGTCAGTCATCCCCACAAAGAGCTATTTCTGTCTTCTCTCTCCTTCCAGAACGGCAAAGATTGATCTGAGGCAGATCGTCTTTTGTGTGTGTGTTCCTGCGCGCAGGCTGGCAGCAGCTGTTCTCAAATGCAACATCGATACGTGTTTTATGAGTCACTTCTTTTTGTAATGTGCGAAGCTAATCGTCTCGATTATGACACCAAAAAACATTTGCCTTGAAATCTCGAGTGCCGTGTTCATCGCTCAGTCGTGCTGTGAGTGCGGCGTTCCTTGAAATGTCCGTGGTGTTGAATCTCAATTTCGTAATTCAGCTCCATGACCCAGCAGGGTCTGGAGTACCATTCCCACTGGCCTCGCGTCTTAGCCTCAGTCATCTAGAAAACAAAACCTAAGGCTTTACTTGGGAGACGCCAACCCAGGGTAGAGAATGAAGGGGAGTAAGGGCAAAGAAACCTGTGAAGGCAGGTGACATCATCATGTGTCTGCTTCACCGCAAACCTTGAAGATACAGCAGGCGGACTCAGACTTGTGTTCCCCAGGCACACAGGGCTCCTCAGGGAGCCTGCAATGAATATCTGTGCCTTGGAGTAGAATATGGGAGAAAAGAAGAAAAGGGATTTATCAACCTAGCTCCTTCCCCTCCCTACTCCCGTTGACCTGTTCACCCTATGGAAAGTCAATACCACCAGAATTCCGGTTTGCACTGAGCCCCTTCAGCACCAGCTGGGACACCAGATCTTGGCTCTACGTGAGGTGCTTCATCAATGACTAGAAGTAGATGGGCATCTCACTGCAGATGGGCTGGGGTGCGGTGGGGGGGGGGGGTGGTCAGGCAGGCTCAGGGCTTTCCACTCATGTCAGGCACGTCATCAAAAGCTGCGCCCACAAGTGAAATCTAGGAGGTAGGTGGTGCTCTAGAAGGAAGGAGACAAGTCAAAGAGTTGAGGCAACCCAAAGAAGTGCCCGATTTCTTGGTCCAGTACGGCTTTTGTCCTTACATGTCTGCAGGGTTCAGCAACAAGACAATGGAGGATTCTATAAACCAACTCCCACCCGACTTCTTTTTTTCCCATAAAGGTCAGAAGCGTCTCCTCACTCCAAATCAAAACACTCCCAAGTGATTTGAGAAAACGTGGGGAATCACAAGGATGCTCTTAAACTGAATTCTAAAGACTCGTGTTTGTGGGAGTTGGAAAGAATAATCCTCACTGAGATGTTTTGAGTGTCCTTGCCCTCTAGGCCAGTGAGCCTGAGACAGCTCCACAAAAAGATGACAGCGATGGCCGTGGGGAAGAAAAGGTGTCACTGAACTCTCAGAGACAGAAGCTGAGGTAATTTCAGCTGCTCACCCCTCCCCCGTTCTTGGAGACCGTCCTCTGGTCTTCCCAGCAAAGAAGGGGAGTTCAGAAGAAGAACACTTGCTTTGGTCTGTATTTGAATCCCAGCTGCATTTCGACTAGCTTGTGACCTTTGGGCAATTACCTAGGGGAGACCCATGTTTCCTCCATAAAGTAATAATAATACGCATCTTCGATTGAGGCTGAAAAGATTAACATTCAAAGACTTTAAGGTTCCTGACACATAGCGGCTTGGGTGGACAGTCTGAGTTGACCCAGATGATCTACTCCTCCTGGTACTCGTGCCCTGGCATAACTCACAACTTATGACTTTGGGCGAGACCCATGACTTCCTCCTACCCAATGGAATACAACAAGGTTGACGGGATTTCACTTCTTTGATGACATTACATAAAACTAGAAGGACTATCATGCCGAGAGACTCTTTTCCTTGTCGGCGTTGAAGCTGTAAGTTGCCATGCTGTAAGCTACCCTAAGGAGAGAGGCACATGGCAAGGAATGGAGGGAAAACTCTGGCAGACGGCCAGTAAGAAACTGAGGCCCTTATCCAGCAACCCGCAAGGACTTAAAATCTGCCAACAACCATGGGAGCTTGGAAGTGGATCCTTCCCCAGTCGAGCCCCAGATGAGTACTCTGCCCCCTAGCTGACCCTAGTTTACAGCTTTCCAGAGGACCCGGGCTCAGATTCCTGACTCACAGAAACTGAGATAATAAACGTGTGTGGTTTTCAGCTTCTAAGTTTGTGGCATTACTGTTATGCAGTGGCAGATACGTGATACAGCATCCTGTCCACAGATCCTAGCTCCCTCACCTTGGACTATCCTGTCATGTACTGGGGGGGGAGAATGGGAACCATGCCATTGAGATCATTTGTTTACTTTAAACATACCGAGAGAAGATGGTTTAAGTTTTCGAAGAATCTAAAAAGTGTATGCATATGTGTGCCCGTGTATGTGCGTGTGCTTGGTGGGGGGGTGGGGGGGGGGGGAAGAAGGCAAAAACACTCAGTGTTTTACAACAAGCTGTGCACAGAAGCCACTGGTCTTATCCTGAATTATCAGTAGTGACAAGAGCCAATTGTCCCTAAGGCGACAAATGACGTCACTAAAGTGTGCCTGCTCTCTGGGCCAGTGCTCAGCTTGCCTGCCCTGCTTTGATGTTAGCAGTTTAACTTCGGCAGGTCCTCAGCCTCACTCGTTGCCCAAGTTTCCTTCTCAGGGCAATATGCACCCTGCCTACGTCCCTATAGCCGCTCTATTCCCACTGCTGTTCTGCAAGCCCCCAGCTTTGCAAGGGATCTGGATTTCGTGTGCATTCTCCCCCAGATGCCCTCTGATGGACTACCTTGGTGGGGGGGACATCCACATCCTCATCCCCTGGGTGGGAAGAAGGTCAGAGCTCTGTCGGGCTGTCTCCCCCTCCCTCTCACACGCCTTTCCTCCCCTGGTTGTTTATGGTGTCCCTGCCCCCTTCTGTCTCACTTCCAAGTATCTCTTGATCGACAAGAGTTGAAGAGCAATGTTCTCTTTTTCTGGCAATAGCTCCTCCCTGGAGCCGGGAACCATCCCACGCTCACGAGACCGAGTTTCTGTCGATGCTTTGTACGTTCAAGATAGGATGATGTTTTTCCGGGTTGTTGATTATTTCCTTTGTATGTAACATAACTATTTCATCGGCTTTAGTGTGTGATGTCTATTTCAAAACAGAGTAAGAATCAAAGTTTCCAGTCAAGACTCTATTTCCCACCCGGGAATGGTAAAGGTCATTATAGTTGCCATTCATTAAGGGCCTCACAAAGTGCCAAAGCACTGGATGTTCAGCATGCCGTTCCGTGTTTGATTCTTCTCAAACCCTATGAGGCGTGTTCTGGAGAATCCCGTTTTACAGATAAAGACGTTAAGATTTGGACTTTTGTGAGCCTCGGCTGGTAAATAGTAGAGTTGCTTCAGGTTGGCTTCAAATCTCAAGCTCTTGCTTGGCAGAGGAGCTCGGACCCCAAAAGGAGGCACGGAACCTCATACCACCTGTATCCTTAATAGATCCCAGCATTGTTTAAGTGACTCTTGCGATACAGATGTACCATTTTTTCATCAGACGCAAAAACAATCTCAATGTTGAAACCTATGTTTTTAGGTCAAGATATTTCAAAATTATACTGAACGCTGTTTTTGGTAAATCTTCTAGATTTAGATCCCGTCTACACTAAAGAAGATGATAACCATTCCCAATGTTATTATGGTCAACTTGTCTTGTAATACACAAAGTACCCAAGGTCCCATCTTGACAATAATATCGTGCCTGCACCTCTTTCCCTTTTCTTCATTCTTAGCCATTCTTCCAGAAATTTAGATCAGTTTGGACCCTTGAAACATAAGAATCAATAATAAAAATGTTTAATGTCTATAAACATCTATATTCAATAGTTCACTAAATTTTAATAAAACTCTACATCTGGCTTCATAGAAAATTTCCAAATTTTCATCAACCTCTTGTATTATAAGACCCCTCTTGCCACTTACAATTATTATAAGAACAAAAATCAGGGGCTCCTGGGTGGCTCGGTCGGTTAAGCGTCCGACTTTGGCTCAGGTCATAATCTCGCGGTTCGTGGGTTTGAGCCCCATGTCGGGTTCTGTGCTGACAGCTCAGGGCCTGGAACTTGTTTTGGATTGTGTGTCTCCCTCTCTCTCTCTCTCCCCCTCCCCTGTTTGTGCTCCGTCTCTCTCTGTCTCTCAAAAATGAATAAACCTTGGGGCACCTGGGTGGCGCAGTCGGTTGAGCGTCCGACTTCAGCCAGGTCACGATCTCGCGGTCCGTGAGTTCGAGCCCCGCGTCAGGCTCTGGGCTGATGGCTCAGAGCCTGGAGACTGTTTCTGATTCTGTGTCTCCCTCTCTCTCTGCCCCTCCCCCGTTCATGCTCTGTCTCTCTCTGTCCCAAAAATAAATAAACGTTGAAAAAAAATTTTTTTAATAAAAAAAAATGAATAAACCTTAAAAATTTTCCTTTTAAAAAAAAGAACAAAAATCATGTCCATACCCAATCTACTGACTTATTTGATGAAAGCAACAGGTGCAATTTGCAAGCAGGTGGAGACCTAGTGAGCACTGTAATCTCTGTCCGGTGGCTCCTGGGAGTCACGTCCAGTGCAGAGGGGCTGACTGATGTCACTGGGATGGACAAGAATGCCGATTATCAGTGTTTTTGAGGGCAAAAGAACAACGATGCATTCTTAGTTTGCTGGGAAGGAGGTCACACTGGTCCCCCAAATGATTCATCCCCCATTCGATATGGCAATTTCCCTTTATGACGGCCGCCAGAATCAAATATTGCTCTGAACAGCAGGTGCTCTGACCCCACACGGGGACACGGTAAGGTAATGAGCGGCAGGGGAAGAGAACAGACTCTGTTGCCGTAAAAGGGAAGGTCGTTCAGCTCTGCCAAAGCCGCAACACAGCTGTCAGGTGCCCAGGACGGCTCCCGCCTGAGTGTGCGTTCCGTGAGCTGAGCTGGGGTTGAAGAAGACACTTGGATGGGAAGGGAGAGTAGCGATCACCCAGCCACAACCCTGCTCTACCGTTTGCCCGGTGAAGAGACTGGAGCACGCAGAGGATGATTTCCAAGGTCACCTACACAGTCCGATCCAGAAAAGTAGGCCCCTGCCCTTGAGATCATCATGTCCCAGACCTGGAGGCCGTTGAGCAATAATTCAATGGCTGCGGCCCTCAAGATAGTGATCAGTTTGTTCTAAAACCTTGCAATCCCTCTGCTGGTTGAAAAAGAAAAATCTTCGAGTGTATTGCCGATTTATTAGGGAAGAGGGCGGCTGTTAGAGAACCATAAAAGCGATTACTATTCCACAGGCAGCGTCAGAAACCCTGCGTGGCCCCCAGGCCTGGCTGGCCGCAGGGCTGCTCCCCGCGTTCTTGCCAACAGAGCTGTGAGTGGAGCTCTGAGAGCCTGGGGGTGCAAAGCAGGTGACTCACAAAGGCAGAAGCCTGCTCCAAGGAAACGTAGCAACTTCGCCCATCGCGTCTTCGGCTTCAAGGGTAATAACCATGAACTTCGGGGCAAGTTCTCCTTACGGGGGGCTAATGAGTCCTCGCAGGGCTCACGGCAACTATTCCTGAACGCCAAACAGAGCTAAGAAAGGAAGGAGAGGAAATGGAACTTTCCTGAGGCTTTCCAGTCACTCGGTTATATATATTCCTTTATGGGAAATGCTTCTCCGTGCGGAAAGTGTGCCAAGGTTTTATGCCTGACATCGTTTCCTGTTTTCTGTTAGTTTTTGTTGTTGTTGTTGTGTTTGGGTTTTTTTTTTCGTTTGGGGGTTTTTTGTGTTGTTCCTTTTTTTGTTTCTTTTCTTTTTTTTTTCCTTTTTTTTCTTTTTTTTGTTTTTTCGTCGTTTGGATTTTGTTTTTCAGTGTGTTTTGTCTTTCCGGCCTAAACCAGGCAAGCTTCGTAATGAAGTGGCAGTAACCATTTGCAGATTTTAAAGCACTTGCGCAGACAGTGTTTTGTGTGGTCCTTATGGCAACCACGTGAAGCATGTCCCTTCTCCATTTTCAGGTGAGGAAACCGTCGTTCGGAATGTTCCTGCGAGTGGTCCCAGGTCACTCGTCGACCTGGCAACACGTCGTGCCCGAGCTTAGGCTCTGACTCCAAATCCAGACCCCTCGCTCTGCGCAGACATGTTGCTCATCAGAAGGAGAGCTGAGCCCCCCACCCGCCCCGTGACCCATCGCTTCTTTAAAGATGTGAGTTAGCTTGCTTGCACGCCTCATTCTTCGTTGCAAACTCTTCCAGCCTTTCACAGAGCAGTCCGTTTCTGGTTTCTGACCCTGCTCTTTGCCAAAGCGCCATCCGTCAGTCGCCGCAGAGGTGTTGAGGACCCACCGCAGACGAGGCCCAGAGCAGGCAAAGGGAAGACGAGGCCCAGAGCAGGCAAAGGGAAGACGAATCCTGTTCTGGGTTCGTGGGGAAACACTCCTGCCTCGCAGACAGAATAAACAGCGTCGCATCCGCCCCAGCTAAGGGGATAACGAGAGTTTACGAGGAAAATGGGAGTACACACAGCCTTAATGAGGACATCAGTTGAGAACACCAGCCCAGGGTAGGAACCAGCCCGGGACAGGGGACCCTCCGTGGAGCAGATCGCACCGCCAAGCAAGTCTCTTGCCCGACTCTCGTCATGGCCAACAGCTAACGGTGACTCCAAGCTGTCATGAGCTCTCGCTGCACGTGTTTCTCTGCCCCCTCGGCCTCGAATGCCATTATAGTTCAACGTCCTCAATAACCCTTCCATTCTTAACCACGGGCCTATCATCCCCTCTTGAACGCCGCAGACTAGGTTAGATGCTATCCCTTAATGTCTCGACACCTTCCTCCACCCGCAGGCTTATTATGCAGTGTCTGTCTTTCCCGCCACTGAAATAATCATCGTTCACTGCAACATGAATATGCTAACAACAATTTAAGGAAAATGAAACTAATGCTGTTGTATACACTAACAGATTTGATTCGTTAATATATAATGAGGATTTTTAATCTATGTGTATACGTGACCAGAATTTTCTTTTCTTGTCTTGGCACTGAAATTACACTGGCTGATCAAATAAGTTAGAAAACTCTTCTCTTGTTTTATTCTCTACATATCTGGGTTAGCATGGGGATTACCCCTTCTCTGAAAGTTCAGTTAAACCCGCCTGGAAATCGTGTGAGCCTGGAGTCTCTTGGTAAGAAACACTTCGATCACCTATTTAATTTCGTAATAGGTATAGGCTTACTCATATGTCTTCTCTCTTTTTTTTAAATTTTTTTAATCTTTATTTATTTTTGAGAGAGAGACAGAGACAGAGCGTGAGCAGGGGAGGAACAGAGAGAGAAGGAGACAGAGAATCCGAAGCAGGCTCCAGGCTCTGAGCTGTCAGCACAGAGCCCGACGCGGGGCTCGAACCCACAAACTGCGAGATCATGACCTGAGCCGAAGTCAGATGCTTAACCGACTGAGCCACCCAGGCGTCCCAGATGTCTTCTCTTTTTAAAAAATACATGTATGATTCATTTCTAGAAGAATATCAGCTTTATCTAAATTTAGAAATTCTTTGGCACAAAGTTTTTTCGGAGTATTTTCTTATGAATTTTAGACCTTTACTCTGTTTTTCTGCCCTTTGTTTTGTTTTTAATACTGTTTATCAATGATATTTTTTCTTTTTTTAAATATTGCCAAAGTTATGCCTATTTTATTGGCTTGTGCAAAGGACTAGACTCTAATTGTGTTGATAAACAACATGTTCTCTATTTTTGAGCAAAGAGAAAGCAAACACACCATACTTAGGAAAAGTATTAGTAAGGGAAACTCATAGAAATAGGAGCAGAAGTGTGTGTGTGTGTGTGTGTATCGAGAGAGAGAGAGAGAGAGAGAGAGATTTATTTTAAGGAAATGGCTCACATGATTATGGAGACTGCCAAGTCCAAAATTTGCTGGATGGACTGGCCGGTTGGAGACCCAGGGAAGAACCAATGTTGCAGTGTGGGCAGAAGTCCTTGTTGCTCAGGGGAAGTCAATCTATGTTCTATTCATGCCTTCTACTGATTAGATGAGGCCCACACACACAATGGAGAGCAGCCTGCTTTCCTCAAAGTCCACTGATTTAACTGTTAATCTCATCCAAAGCCCTGTCACAGAAGCAACCACAATGTTTGACCAAGTATCCGGGCACCCGGACCCAGCCAAGCTGACATGTAAAATTCACTTTCACAGATACCCGTTCCCAGTCGCTCTGGGGGCAGTGCACAGGGATCTGTTACGACTGGGTGTCAGTCTGCAAGGGGGGACCCTTCACCTCTTGGGCTCTAAGGCTTTTAACCTGCATGACTGGGGAAGCACAGCCCCTTCCCCAGCCACAGCAGGGGCTGACACCCAGCAGCAACTTCATGTGGCAGGACGTTGGCCCCCACTGCTGTTTTGCTGCCTTGAATATTCATCATTAAGAAAAGCCCTAGCCTTTCCACTGGTCTCATCGGAGACCTGGGGTCCAAGCTGTCCACTGTCTTCTACCAGAGCGTTTTCCATGAACCGGCATTTATATTGTTTCTCCTTTCCAGCCTTACTTTGTATTGATGGTAAGTTTTGCATTCCCTGATTAATTTTGACTGAAAAAATTTGTCTTCTCTAGTGCCTGGCCATCTGTAATCGTCATCCTCATTTCACCCTCATCACTCTTAATTTTTAAATGCATGTGCTTATTTATACTTTTACAAAAATTTCTAGGGGCTCCTGGGTGGCTCAGTGGGTTAAGGGTCCAACTCTTGATTTCAGCTCAGGTTATGAGCCCAGGGTCGTGAGATTGAGTCCCATGTCAGACTCTGTGCTGAGCAAGGAGCCTGCTTAACATTCTCTCTCTCAATCTCTCTCTCTCTCTCTCTCCCTCTGTCCCTTCCCTGCTTGAGTTCTCTCTCTCTCTCTCTGTCTCTCTCAAAAAGAAAAAAAATGTCGGGGCGCCTGGGTGGCGCAGTCGGTTAAGCGTCCGACTTCAGCCAGGTCACGATCTCACGGTCTGTGGGTTCGAGCCCCGCGTCGGGCTCTGGGCTGATGGCTCAGAGCCTGGAGCCTGTTTCCGATTCTGTGTCTCCCTCTCTCTCTGCCCCTCCCCCGTTCATGCTCTGTCTCTCTCTGTCCCAAAAATAAACGTTGGAAAAAAAAATTAAGAAAAAAAAAAAGAAAAAAATGTCTAATGTCTAACATGGGGTATTCCTCTTTTTTCTAGAGCACGGATACTATCTTATGCTTTAATGTTCACTGAGCATCACAATTTACCACTGTTATCCAGCATTTTCATTTTACATTTCTGATATAAAATAGTTACTTTTATCATCACTAGCTTCTGACATGACTTACTAATTTCAATAACCTCTTCCTATTGTTATTTTTACCCTGGCTCACTTGTCATCCTCCTAAAGTATATCTTTTAGAAATATCTTTAATGAACACTGTGTGTAGGAAAATCTTGAAGCCCTCTTACATACGAAAATATAATTATTTTGTTCTCAATATTGAGTGATATTTTTACAGGGAATACAATTCTGGGTTGGTGGTTATTTTTTCCTTCCCGTTTTTGAAGACGGTATTGATTTCTCTTCTGGGTCCCTGTGTTGCCGATGATAAGATTACCCAAGTGACCAGGGTCCCGGAAAAAGCATCCAGTACGTCCCAAATTTGAATTTCTAAGCTGATATTGGGAGCTCTTGCTGAAGAGAAACTGCCGTGAGGTCCCCAGACTCCACACCCACCTCCCAGGGGTCGTGTCCTTCTATCCTCATTGAGCTTCAGCCCTTCCATCTTGTAAAAGCCAGACCTGAGCATTAACCCTCCCTCAGGAGAGTCTATTTCTTATGTGAATGGATGAAGAGGCAGAGAAGTGGGTAGGAGAGAGGCTGAGGACCCGTCACACCAAGGTGACGGTGTGTGTGTATGAAAAAGATGAGTTTTTATTTTCATTCTTACTTCTTTCACTAATGGTGCGTGTTGTTTTGTTGTTGAACTCATTTGACCCTGGTAATAATCTCGCTGTGTAGGTATGTGATTATATTAGCCCCACACTTGATCCCAGTCTTTGGAGAAGGTTCTCTGTTGCTCCGTGGGAGCAGGGATCATGTGTGTTCTGTTTTACGTGACATCCTCAGTGCCCAGCAAAATGCCTGGCACATAGTGTATACTCTCTAAATCGATTCATTACATGAAATCGAACTGAATTGCCTCAGGGAGTGAGGGAGGCTTTTGACACAGATAATACAAGAATTGGTTTGAAACATGACCTTGAAGGGTATTTAAGGGAGTGGAGTAAATAGGTTTAGAAAAAGCAAAAGGCAAAATGAGCAGAAGTAATGCAGGCATTAGGAACAGCACCTAACGGAGCGCAAATAATATTCTAGGCCTCGATACTATTAAAAATGCCAAGATGATTTCCATATGTGAGCACGGGAAACGATAAGATGCTAACATCACAATGCGCAGTGAAAGATCGTGACAACATCTGGGGGATTTTTTAAAACACAATGCTCTATGCATGCATTGTGGTTGTAAGGGAATAGTTAAATCTACTTCTATCTAATGAGATTTTTAAGAAGGAACACATCTTGCCTTACCTTTTCTGAAAGCAATTTAGAAACATTTTCAAAGTTCTATGTCCCATTGCTAGCCTTCTGTCCCCAAACTAGTAAAACGTGATTCCAGCTGTCTTCATTCTCCAGCCAATATTGCTGTGCTCTGTTTATCTCGAGTCGGCAATGACTGCAGGCCGGTGGCTCCAGCCACTTTCCTAGTGCGTTATCGGTGGTTACGTAGGAATATTGCTTGCTTTTGGTGACCCCTTATAGTTAAGGACAAATGGTTCCACTTGGACAAATTCAGGTATAGCATAAATAACTGAACTTACTTATAAATAAATAACTACGTACATTTCTATGTTAAATATTAACTGATAAATACAGACAATATAGAAATAAGCAAGGTTGAGTTGGCAGAAGGCCCTCTGTAAATCCAAAAGTTATAGGAAATGACTCTGGATAAGTCATTAAGAATACTTATTTGGTTTGTCTTATGCCACGCACTCTTCTATGAACTAGGGAACCTGTAGGAAACAAGGCAAATAGAATTCCGATCTCCTAGGAACTCACATTTAGTGAAACCTGCGGTGACGGAACACCTGAGATAGCATGCCTGTTCAGCTGAGCTGACAGAGGAAGTCCCTGAACCCCGGTAAGGCTTCACATTCACCCTGAAATTAGGATCTCTGCGCCTGAAGCTCCCACATACGTTTTGTCCTCAATCCCTAGTTACCATATGTTGCCTGCCCAACTTGATATTGCAGAGAGAGAGAGAGAAAGAGAGACAGACCATGTCAATCTCTCATTAAATCTCTATACCCTCAATATCTGCCACATTACCCGGCACCTTAGGTGAATTATTACTAAGCAAAAGAACTATGCACAAATACTATGGGAACAAAGAGGAAATAGTATTTAATTCAAACTGGGAACATCATATTTAGTTTTCAACCCAGGGCCATGGGTGTTACAATACTGTATGAAGCAGGAGTATTCCGTTGAATAAATGTTCTAGTTAATCACATCTCACATGGAACTTTTATATATACATATGCTTTCTGATATTTAAAAACGTTCATATCGCTCTCTGATAGCAAAGCTTGGGTGTTATGTGTGGTATTTACAGAACTAAAATAAAGGGGAACGGGTACCCTCGCATACCCTTACCCCAGGAAATAAGTATCTGGGTAATTCATGGAATGTCTCTTGGATCGAGATGCTACCCATATGTAACATCAGAACTTTATGACTAAACTGGATAAAAACCTTAAAAAAAAAAATCAACTACTGGAAACACAGGAATAAAGGCTATGATCTTCATGGTGATGGTCACTTGATAGCATTGATTTTAATAATCCAGAAATGTATGGTTCTCAACAGTGATTTTAACCTCTTTTTTCATTCATATTCTTAATTGGTACAGAAAAACTGCTCTTGGGAAAGTCCGGAAATTATTCATACATTTTTTATTTCATTAATTCTAATATAAATGATGATTGGACTTTCTGGAGATTAAATGAAAATACGAGATAAAATGAATGTGGGAAAAAATGGATTCTGTGACAGACTATTTTTCATTAATATTTAATTCGTTGCAAATTTTGCTATCTCAAAAAGTTTCTGCTCTCTGCTTCATTAAATAAGTTCTGTCATTATTCAGTGTAATTATAGCTTTGGGGAAATTTTCCCAATAAAAGCTTGGAAGAGAAAAAAGGAAGCATAACAATTAATGATAAAAGCTTAGCTAATAGTTCTCAGTTTCCAGACTTTCTGAGAGTTCTGATCAGTCTGAGTTTCTGTGACCTATACGGGTGGGTTAGATGAATGTTCATAATTGATTTAGACAAGAGGCAGGGTGTCAGGAAAGCAAACAGATTTTTCTCCACTTAATAATTTCCCTATATGTCGGAGCATTTCCTGAATTCTCGAGTTCACTCAGCTATTTAATACATACTGTGTATATGGAAAACATCTGCAGATTCTCTGCTCTGGCCAGTTCCCCAAATGTTTGTTCAAAGTCCCGGTACGAGGCATTTCAGATCCATTTGAGAAACACTCACTTTTGGTCCATTTAGATCCAATGTTATTTAAGCAAACATCTTCCTACAGCTCGGGCGGTCTACCCCACGAGATACCACCATGAATATTAGATTTCCCACTTTAGGAATCGACTCAAACCTACATTATATAACCTGGCATATGGGAAGAATTTAATAACATTTTGTTAAACAAATTGCTTCTTCTTAGTTTGGGAAAAAGTAGATGGGTCAAATTCTTGACCATAAACCCATGTAATTTCTTTGCCATTCCCATTGGACCACAAAGCACAAGCCATCTTGCATTCTTGATAAGAGTTACTTCAATTCCCACAGCAAAGTTCTGAAGTAGATAGCACTGGGATCATTTTAAAGATGAAGAAGTTAAGGCTTACAAAGATTAGTCACGTTTCCACACACCTTGCCCCAGCGAAGTAAAACACTAAATGAAGACTTGTGTCTCCTACTTCAGAGTGCTTTCCATCATGAACAGATATCCCCCAAATCTACAACAACCTCTTGCTTGACGTAGGTGTGGTAATGCTCTATTAGAGAAGGAGAACTTTCTCAAATCAGACTCGGGCCATGAGTAGAGAAACATGCCAAAAGGCTCAACCACCAAATAACTAAACCTTCCCATTTTTGTCAGCTGCCAAACTTCTAGAAAAATCCCACCGCTAGTCTCTTCTTTCTGTTAAGTTGCTGAAAATGCCTGACAGAGGTCAAAAATTGGACTCCGTTGGAAGGAGTGAATTGGGTGATTACCCCCCGGCACTCAGAGCAGGTCTAAGTAAGGACAGTTGGAGGACTGGCTTAGCCCGTTCACCTGCTCGCTGCACAGAGGCCAACTGAACCTGTTCTCCATTCCCAGCATTATATGCTATGTATCTGAGCATACAGCTGGGAGAAAAAATGAGAGGCTCATATATAAATGATCAGTGATAAACAATACAGGGTGATTATCCTCTAAGCAGATCAAATTTGGCTCACCACTTATTTTTAGAAGTAAAGTTTTATTGGAACACAGCTATCGACATTCCTTTATACTCTTTTCTATGGCTGCTTTGACCGCACAATAGCAGAGTTCAGTAATTGAAATAGAAATCATGTGGCCCACAAAGCCCAAAATATTTACTATCTGGCCCTTTATGGAAAACATTTGCCTCTCCCTATTCTAGGCTAAGAGCCTTATATTACAGCAACATCAAATTCGCAACTATTATTTTCAGAATCCCCATGTAATTCCAAGTCTTTCACAAGTGCTTCCCTCTGTTTACATATCACTTAAGAAGAGGTTCAATTGTAATTAACAAATCCCACAGTAATTTAAGCAGTGAAAAGATTGGAGTTTCTTTCTTTCTTACATAAAATCTGAGGTACGTCCAGGACATTCACTCTGTTCTGAAAAGTCTTACAGAAAAGTCTTGATGAGTTTTCCACTCTACCATCCATGAATATGGTCCTCAACTTCAGGGTCCAACATGGTGGCCGGGACTCAAGCTGTCACTTCCCACAAAGGAGAGGAATAAGTGAAGAAACTGGAAAAGCACACAACTGCCCTAAAGGAGTTTCTAAGGTGATTGTATAACATTCACTTGTATATCCCATTGGCCAGAACTTAGTCTCATGGCTCTACTCAGTCACGCGAGAAGCTGGAAATCATAACCTCCACCCAAACCAAACCCAAGGACTTTAGGACTGTAGCATGGAAGGTAGCTGTCTACCAAAGATTCTTGTTTCCTTTCCCCAGTGTCAAGTTATTGCCAGGAAGTGGCTGCCTAGCCAAGGACTTGATTTCTCAGCTCCTCTTGTACCTAAATCTGATCAATAGCCTATGCACACTGATGTAGTGGGTACTTCTTTGCCAAGGTAATTAATTCAAAGGCAGACGCACCCTCTCCACACCGGGAAGCCAGATGTTGAAGATGGTGGAGCCACAAGGTAGAAAGAACACGGATCCTTGAATTACTGAATAGAAAACAGTCTACTTCCTGATGATTAGAAAGTCACATTTTAGACTTTTGCGTGCAAGAAATGAACTTCGATTGGGTTGAGCCATGTCGATTTCAGGGCTTAAATTTAGGGTTTACTACATTTCCCACAGTGCATTATAATATTACAATATTAAAATATTGTGTTCAAGGGGCGCCTGGGTGGCTCAGTAGGTGGAGCGTCCGACTTCGGCTCAGGTCACGATCTCGCGGTTGATGAGTTTGAGCCCCGCGTCCGGCTCTGTGCTGACAGCTCGGAGCCTGGAGCCTGCTTCGGACTCTGTGTCTCCCTCTCTCTCTTCCCCTCCCCCGCTCATGCTCTGTCTCTCTGTATCTCAAAAATAATAAACATTAAAGAAATAAAATAAAATAAAATGTTGTGTTCGATACTAACGAGAGGACCATGTCATTAAATCGCCATACCCTCAATATCTGCCACATTACCCGGCACCTTAGGTGAATTATTACTGAGCAAAAGAACTATGCACAAATACTATGGGAACAAAGAGGAAAAAGTGTTTAATTCAAACTGGGAACATCATATTTAGTTTTCAACCCAGGGCCGTATGTGTTATAATACTATATGAAGCCTGAGTATTCCATTGGATAAATGTTCTAGTTAATCTCATCTCACGTGGAACTTTTTATTCTGTCCCACCACGTACCGTCAAATAACGTTGTCTGTGCTGCCTTGATAGACACCTCGTATATTTAAGAGGAGGCCCTGGACTCTGGGAGAATTTATGAAGAGTGACCTCAAGGAGCAAGATCAACTTACGAGCAATATCGGTCTCTCGTTCAGGCCCCAATATGGCGACCGCATGGAGAACAGAAAGGCTTTCTTCAAGCTGTCATTTTAAAATATCCACACTCAATTCCTGTGACAGCCAGAGCCTTTCCCACCAACATGGAGACTCAGGGTGTTGATAATTCTTGATGACAAGGTGAGTTTCCAAACAGAGCTTTTTCTTCATATATGGAAGAAAGTTAGATGAAAACCTGGCATGGCTTGCCACCCGCCTCACTTTCCTATCCCTCCTTTCTCGGCAAAACTGTCCTGTACTTGCATTTAACAATCTGAACAGATACCAGCTTTCTCCTTAGGACACGGCACCGTGTTTGTGTGCATTTTTTAATAATCTTCTCTCCTCCTAGAACTTGTGTGTCTGGAGGATGAAGGCTTCCTTCTTATTTGCTCTTAATTTTCCTAAGCTCTTGAACAGTGCCTCGTCTCTAGGGACAAATATGAGACTCGGTTTGAACGTAGAATCAACTATTTGGACTTCAGTTAACAGGAAAGCTGGAGGAGAAAACTATCGCTAGTCCTGGGCTTGGGAGAAAAACGAATTAAAACCAAAATCTTGAGAAAAAAGTAAGTCTTGGAGTTGCAGTGTGGTGAAAACATTTCTGGGCTGGAGGCAGGAGGCTTGGGTGCTGCTCCCAGCTTGGCCACCCACCAGGTGACCTTGGGCATGCTAGCTGGTCTCTCTGTGTCTCAACATCCTCATCCCTACAATGAGAGTGCTAGAAGAAATTAATTCTGCAGGACTGTCATGACCCACAACCCACCCTAGAGAAAAAGAGGCCACAATTTAAAATAAGACTGGGCCACCTACCAGTGACAGGACTTCTGTTTTATATCATTAATCATTTTGTTTTGTTTTATTTTATTTTATTTTATTTTATTTTATTTTATTTTATTTATCAGAAGAGACAAGTGTGGGCCTCCTGAAATAAGATACACCATCAGCGAGTTGTGAAAGGCATCCCACCCTTGTCCTCCCAGAAGAAAGTGGGCCGCCTCTTGTCATTCCAAACATGACGTTTCGGTGGCCATGACGGTGTGCGGAAAATGGAGCCCAGGGAGGCCCACCCCCAGACGAACAGTGCTCACCCCACTGAGGCACAACCAAAGCCTTTTTCCCCCCGTCACATTCTGCCTGGCGAGCAAAACATCCTGGTGGGCAACACTCATGTAGCTTTCCTAGTCCTTCCCCAGTCCATGCAGACAGTAGCATTTGTCTGAGAAATCCTTCTCCTTTCAAGAGTGGAGGACGGAAGGCTTGCTAACGCTGGGGGGACTCCCTCAAGACTAGAGAGGACCCTGTGACTGCCAGTTCCATGGGCGGCAGGATCCATATTGTCTCTGGCTGGGCCTCAGTTGTTGCTGGAGAGGCCCGGCGTGGTGTGGAGGTGCAGGGACTGTGTGCCTTAAATGGAAGCAGAGGGACAGAGACATGTTGTAGTGTGGACCCGCAACTCCAGCGTGGACACTCCTGTCACGTGGCAGAGGGCAGACTGTACGGCTCTGCCCGTTGGGAAAGTTCTTTCCAGACTCCGGGAGCCCTAGTGTATGAAAGCTCCAGGCAAGGAAGAACGCCCAAGAGCATGGCTTTTGACCATGCCCTTCGGCCACTGGGTCCTCCTCGCTGTACATCAAACGTGAGAGACATGCTCCTGCCTTGGGGCCTTTCTGCTGCTGCTGCTGTTTCCATCAGAGACACTTTCCCTTAGATTCTACTTGCTAATTCCTTTACCAACCTGGAGGTTTTGTTCAAACCATACCTTCCAAGCGAGACCTGCTAGGACCACCCCGTGATTGACCACAGCCTGTCCTGCTCGGCTCTCGCTCTCCCCGATCCGGATCTATTTCTTTCGGACAGAGAACTTCCCACTTCCTGACATGCCATATAATCTGGTTCAAAGGGTCTGGCCTTCCCCAGATGTGTGCTCCCCGGCAGTGGGGCGGGGGGGAAATTTGCTCACACACCATTTCATGTGCCCGGAACAATAACTGGCACAAAGCAGACCCTCAGTCGGTGTCTGTTGACTGCCTGACTGAACAGGCTTAGTAGGAACTTCCATCGGTTTTAATTTGCTTTTGACAACAGACACCTGCTGGCAGGGCCTGGGGAGTTGCTCACACAGCACCCACGGTATGAGTCACATTCACAGTGCTGTGTGCGCTTTCCAGAACCGATCCTTTGGAAAACAGAAAAGTAGCATTCAGGTAGCCATACGTCAAGAGGTTCTCTCTGAGGACAATTCTTTGGGTTCGGGAGTATTATTTTTCCCCATCTTATAGACGGAGTAAATGAAGCTCAGAGAGTTTAGCCCACCTGCCCACAGTCAGTCTGAGGCACTGTTTTCAATGATCGGCATGTTTGTATTAATTGATTTCATCCTAGGTTGATCATGAAGTACCTAAGATTAGAACCCCCATGTCACAGGTGAGGAAACGGAGACACAAAGCGGTCAAGTGACTTTCCCAGGCTCCTGTGGACACGAGGGGTCAAGCTGTCCCTCCCAGCCCCATGCCGTTCCCTTCTGCCACACGGCCTCTAACTCTTCTGCCAGAATCTTCCGTGAGACTTCCTTCAAAAAGTATCTTTCGGGGCGCCTGGGTGGCGCAGTCGGTTAAGCGTCCGACTTCAGCCAGGTCACGATCTCGCGGTCCGTGAGTTCGAGCCCCGCGTCGGGCTCTGGGCTGATGGCTCGGAGCCTGGAGCCTGTTTCCGATTCTGTGTCTCCCTCTCTCTCTGCCCCTCCCCCGTTCATGCTCTGTCTCTCTCTGTCCCAAAAATAAATAAACGTTGAAAAAAAAAATTTAAAAAAAAAAAAAAAAGTATCTTTCTCCTGAGAATCCTAGAGAAACGTGTCCAACATTTTTCTTTTTCACCTCCGCTTTTCTTTGTGTTTCACTTTGACGTTGACACAAAATTCTCATTTTGATGTGCAATTTGATCATTCAGAGGATTCCTTTTCTCGTGTCTGTCCTCTCGTTGCCATTTCCGTCTGGGGAGATCAGCCGGTCTGTGGGCAACACGTTGAGTATAGCTGTAACCACAGCACGGTGACCAAGGAATTGGAAAGGTCAACAGCCACGAGCTCTCCTCTTCACCAAGTGCAGGGCTGGCCCAGCAGCTCTGCTGCCGCTGGGGGGAATGAGTAACAGCAAAGCAGATCAAAAGGAAGAGACCGTTTCCTTCTTCCGCTAAGATGTTCGCCTACCTCTCACCACTGGGGCTGGTCAATGCCCAGCGTCACCCCATTTCCTAGCAGGGCTAACCTAGAACATGCTGTTTATTAAGTGTGATCAGTTGGACCAGCCTCTCTGAGGAGTGGTTTTGGTTATTCGGTGCTCAGAATGACTAAGAGAGGTAAGACAAAAGACAAAGGATGAGGTCATTTTGGGTCTGACAACCAGATGGGGCCCCCCAGACCAGTGCTTCTCAAACCACTTGCATAAAGGGCAAGTTTGTTTCTCCCCAGTCTTTAGAAGACCAAACTTTGTGAAACATGTTCCAAATGAATTACAAAACAAAACAAAACAAAAAGAAGCAGAAGAGATGGAAAGAAATACAAAGTAAAAACGCCTAATTCGTATTATCCTAGATGATACTAGATTAATAGGTAATGAATACATCAGATTAGATCAGTATCATTGGATTATAAAACTGCTCTGTTAGGTTGCTATTAAAAGTTTCTAAGAGCTCGCTCTCCATTTTCGTACTTATCTCATTGCAGGTGAACACCAGGTAGACCCAGAGACCACACATTGGGCAGCAATGTTCTAGACCAGGCTGGGTAGAGCAAGGCCTTTCCTGGGTGGCAGTGGAGAAAAAGTCTGTGGCAGACAAGTTCAGCCTAAAGAACAAACACAGGGGCGCCTGGGTGGCTCAGTCAGTTGAGCATCCAACTCTTGATTTTGGCTTAGGTCATGATCCCAGGGTCATAGGATCAAGCCCCCATCGGGCTCTGTGCTGAGTGCAGAGCCTGCTTGATTTTCTCTCTCTCTCTCTCTCTCTCTCTCTTTCTCTGCTCCTCTTGCCCACTTGTGCTCTCTCTATCTCAAATACATAAATAAGTAAGTAAATAAATAAATAAATAAATAAATAAAGTTTTAAAAAAAGAACAAATACAAAACTCACCCTAAAATGGGGCCTGAAAGGGGTAACTCAGCCCGGTGACAGTGACAGTAGCAAGAGGGAAGCTGATCCAAGCCCTGCAAAGCGACATCCATAGGAGCAGAGGACAAAGCGAGGAGAGAGATGGGATGAGTGGTGGGAGCACTGCCACGTGCCCACAACGGCTGATCGCTATTTTAGCATCCGATTGGCTAATTCGGCACTTGGAAGCTGTATGTTTAGCATCCCATTGGAACACGGTTATTAGGAGCTCAGCAGACTGTGAGCTCCCTGAGAGCAGGGGCAGGGTCTTCTCCCCTCCACGCCTCCTGTGTGAGGTCAGGGTCCTGGTTACCTGTGCTGGAATGAATACATCATCCTAGTTAAACCAACGCACCCCAGTTTGAGTAGGCATCTGGGAGGGTAGGACACCATCTTGGGGAGCACTGCCGAGAAGATCAGCAGCTGTGGTGGGAAAGAGACCCCCCCCCCGACAAATTCTCTTTCCCACCACAGCTGCTGATCTTCTCGGCGTTCACACTGAGTGTGATCATCTACCGCTAATGCCTCGAGGTCCCGCCTTCTCTCCTTATGTCACCTGCAGCCACTACGATTGGCTGTGCAGAAACTCTCAACCTGGCAAGAAGACGTTGTTTTCCTCCAGCAATTACACCTTTTATGGCTCTTCACGTTAGAGTCTCTCTCTTTCCATTTTATAGTCCTCTCGGCAGGAGGATGAGGAACATTCTTCCCCAGGGATTTCACCAGTCGATTCTTGAGAGCTGTAAACCATGTGCAATCTTTACTTGCCTGAATTAGTGACAGAATCCATGATTTTCAGCCTTCTCCCATCATTGGGTGTGTTAGCGATCTCCTCTCAGCGGCCCATGGAGAGTGGGCGGCCGGCCTTCCGCCTTCTGCATTATCCCGGGAACCTGACTTCCAGCCCCCGATCTTCTAAGCCGTGTATTTCAACACAGGAATTTTCATCACAAAACAGCCCCCACGTGACCTGTCGGATAGGCAAGAAGTCCAAGGTGAGCAGTCAGATTAAATTTCTCAGCATCTAAACTCTCCTGATTACAGTTGGTTAAGAAAACTGATACCCATGTGACAAGGAATCTTCTCGAAGGGACTGTCCTCAGTGAAATCACTATGCCAGTTTTGTCTATTGTCTATTCATTCGAAAACCTTCTCTCTGAAGAGATCTGCTTAATAACATCCAAGTGCTGATTAGTTGGCGAATCATCAGGAGGTCACATCTTGATCTTGGCAAGCTGCAGGATAGAAAAAAAAAAATGAATTCAAAGAAGTTTTAGGGCAATTGTTCTCAACTGAAAGTTATATTGTTCCCATCCTCCCGCCCAACTCCTCCAACCTCCAGGGACTTTTAGCAATATCTGAAAACATTCTTGATTTTCATGACTGGGGCTGGGGGTAGCGCTGGTGGCATCTAGAAGGCAGCGGCCATAGGCCACTGCAGGCTAAGCAGCCTGCAGTACTCAGGACAGACCCACGATGAAGAATTATCCAGGCTGTGTCGTCAGTAGTGGGAAATTAAAGAAGTCCTGCTCTGGAGTCCTGTCACTGATGAGCAAGTAATGAGCAATTCTGATTTAGATTGGTCTGATACTTCTGTTTGGGAGACCAGTTCCCTGAGTTTTTTCCCAGAGATCAATGTGCAGTTGAAGGATTTGCTTTGAGAAGTAGAAAAATAGCACCACCTTGGGAAGTAAACTGTTGAGGCAACAGACTTTTAGAACAAGCGTGCAATTGTCTTACCTCTGTGGGCACATATCTGTCTTTGGCAGCCACTGTTGGACTGAGAACTGTCATCTCTCTGCCTCCTCGCTTGCCTGCTGGCAGATGCCTCCGCCCTGCAGTGGGATCCTGGCGAAAGGTCACAATTTTGGCATTCTGAGACCTTCCAGAGTGGCAGCTACGTGCAGGGGCAGCATCGGAGCCAATGGGGGTCATATGAGAAGCGATTATTGCTAGCTGAAGAATAGCTTGTGGTCTGGTCCTCCGGTAAACATCTTGCCCAAGCTCTTCCAACTTTAATGTGCAAACGAAGGTCCTGGTGGAAGGGTTGGGGGAGGGGGGTCTTGACGAAATGCAAGTACTGATTCAGTGGGTCCTGGGTTAGGCCCCAAGATTCAGCCCTTCTAAGGAGGCCTCGGATGATGCCAAAACCGCCTGTCCAAGGCCCACACCTTGAGGAGCGAGGTTCTGGAGTAGAGCCCGTGCTCCTGCTCCTGCTCCCGTTTCATATTTACACCCATGGCTTACCTCCCCGAGGAAGCTGGGAAAACCACGTGGAGTGGGGGGGAAGGGGTGTATTTCAGAATCCGGAAAGCACGTATTTAATTCTGCCTCTTCCCCATAATGGTTGCGTGACCCTGAACAAACGAGCCAGTCTTTCTGATATCAGTTTGCTCATCTTAATGTGAGCATAATCATTATTCCACAAGATCGTTGGCAAGAATTGAGTGAAATTACGGGACCTCAACCCTTCGTCCAAAATACTTAGGGCCAGACGTATTACGAAATGCCGAATATTTGTAGTTTTTTAAAAGGGTAATACGATGTATGCGGGGGACCATGCTGCCCTCCTGGGCCACCAGCTCGTAATCAAGTATGTTAATATTTATGCGGCAGAATATACAAATACTATGCCAAACAGGAGGACTGAGGAGGAGAAATTAGCTAAAGTTCACAGCAGGTGTTGCTTCCAGATGTGTTCAGGTCGGATATGAGTTAGAAAAAAGCTTTCAGT
Source organism: Lynx rufus (assembly GCF_022079265.1). Lineage (NCBI taxonomy): Eukaryota > Metazoa > Chordata > Mammalia > Carnivora > Felidae > Lynx > Lynx rufus. The sequence continues at coordinate 131,869,297 of NW_025814896.1, forward strand.
TTTCAGAGTGTGTTGCATTTTGAAAGTATAGCTAAGGGGACGGTGGACCTGTGCTTGGCTTGTGAGCACATTCAGGTTTCTGTTGAAAGAGCGTGACACACTTCTTCCCAACACATTGTAGGCCGTGACGGTAAAGCCCAGGAGACTGGACAAGGGGCCGTGCCTGACCCAGGGTCTGGGAGAACCAAGGCAAGGGAAAGCCCATTCATTAGGCCCAGGCAGGATCCAAGGTCAAAGCCACTTCAGCACCTGGAGTATCTCCATATCAAATCCTGACACCATTCTTCAACCCAACCCCTCGCACCCACACATTCACTCTCACACACTCACACACACACACAGTCACGCGCTCTCACACATACACATACACACCCGTTCCCATTTGCACGCATTCCTAAAACCATCAGGACCCGGGGCAAAGTCCAGAACTTGGGGTCTGGGTTAAGAAGCCAGGCAACTTCTGAGGAAAACACACTCCGATCCCCCCCTCTAGCTCAGAATACTGACGGAGAATCTCTCCTCGGAGGGCATTTGACGACACTTCTTGAAAATATACCTGGGAGCACGGACACCCCATGGAAGGACAAGTCATTTCCTACCTCTTCATTTCCACAAGCAGTCAGACGTTTGCAGGTGCCCAACCTCTTGCGTTCTCTTTTTCTTTCTTTCCTTTTCGTGCGTGTGCTAACTTGCCATCGCAGCTCTTTGTGCAAGATTTGGAGATGACAACTTTGCACAGCATTAAAAACAACACAAAAAACCAGAATCACGTGTCAATCCCAGGCTACGCCATTCTCCCATTTTTCCAAGACCCGTTGCCAACCGCACGCAAAGCGGAGCGCAAGCAAGATGGGGGAGCACCTCCACGCGGCGGCTTCAGCGACACGAAGGACGCATGCCCGGGGCCCACGCTGCGGGAGACGTCAGAGGGGAGGGCCGGCCACACATCCTGGAGGCAGCCGAGAGGTCGAGATCTGATATGAAAGCCGCTGTCACCCTGGAAGGCAGTGTATCTTGCAGTGAAAAAAGGTACTCTGAGGTTATCGTAGAGATTACTGGAAAATGGCATTCGGAGAGGCAGTGTGGGGCATGGTTGTGAGCCTGGTCTCGGTAGCCAGCCTGACCTCAGGGCTCAACTCCACTGCTGCGTAGGGATGTGACCTTTCTATAGCTCTTTCAGGGACATAAGGATGCATTGCTCCGCCTGTGAAGAAGGATGATAGGACCCACCTCATAAGGCGGCCGTGAACACTGAATGAATTAAAAGACGTAAGGTCTGAGAAGTGCCCGGGGCAGGTACCTCTGTGTCCTTCCCTCTCTTTTAACTATCTAGGTCCTGTTTTCTAGAGTGAATTGACTGCCGAGTCATCCCTGTTGACTGGGGTCCCCTGAAGGACAACAGCCCTTCCAAGCCCAGAGAGACATCCTCCAGGGGGACGGGCCCATCTTCTCTTCTCCTCCAGAGCTCTGAGAAGGTCCGCAGAGGACGGGATTATCTACCGAGCCCCACACGCCATGTTAGACTTTTGGCATCTTTTATCTCACAAGGTAGACATTAGCTGTCCCCATTTCAGGGATGAGAAAACCCGCTCAGTGACTCTAAGAGACTTGCCTAAATCCACACAACTAGCAGAAGGGTGAGGCCACGTGTGGAAAGCGGGTTCACACAGTTTTCAAGTTCCAGGTTCTTTCCACCCCTCTCAGCCTCCATAGTTCCTCACGACGTGTGAAATCCATGCCTAGAAAGTTTGAGCACACACGTGGGATCATTGTAGGTCGTTTCAGGAGAAGGGGGGGTGGCAGGGCAAGAGAGGAGATTGAAGGCAATCCAACCAACTACAACATACAAACCGTGACCAAAAAGCCCCCGGTCTGTTATTCCCATCTTGTCGCCCGATCGAGGCCTTGTCACTGGCAAAAATGTGGGCGGCACCCCGGATCCGCCCAGCTTTCCGGATAACTCACGCCTCCGTCCCCATCCAGTCCGCAGGCCCCCATCTGAGCCGGCGGAACGGATAAAGCCAGCGAGCAGCCAACCCCAGGCCCGTGAGACAACCCCTCGGACGCCCACACGGCTCTGGATTCCACGAGCCCAAGAAGGAAAGCTCTCTTGCTTTCAACAGCTGAAAACTTCTGCCTGGGACCCTGGCGAGGTACCACTGAGGCCTGTGTGGCCCAGCAGAAGCTGCCCTGGCTGTCCGAGGAAGGAGAGAAGCTAGCCCGCCGCTCATCTAAGGGGTAGGGAGACGGTGCGGTTCCCCCGCGGTGTCCCCGGCCACCTCTCCAGCCAGCCGGGCCACCGCACAGAAACAGCGCCACTCAGAGAAAACGCTTCCAAATAAGTAACCTATAGCCCGCGTCGGGGCCCCCGGCCCACGAGCCAGAACGCTGAGTGAGAGTGAACGGGAGACCTCTCAGCAGAGGTCCAAGTTGGAAAGACTTATTGCAAACGTGGCCATAATTTCTCGGCAGAAAAAAGGACACACTCGGGGTCATTCTAAAATAGTCTTTGCGGAGGTATCCGCTCCGGTGACGGCGTCGCTAAACCAAAGAAGTCCGTGGTGCTTCTGGCTTCCTGTCAAGCTGATCAGATGGCATTTGCCTGTAGAATGGCTGCATTTGGGCAGCAAAGGCCCAGCACGTCTGCAAATATTAAATTAGAGGCGGGACGGGTGGGGGCAGGGTGTCGGGGGAGGGCACGTGGCCCAGCTAATGGCCTTGCTGTGGCTGCTGCCGGCCCTGGAGGTGGCCGTGGGGACCTGATGAATCTGATAGCATCTCCGAGTCCGCGATGGGCGGTGACTCACCCGCTCGAGACTCATGAGCTCAGGGTCACCCAGGGACCGGGAGCCTCCTTTCAGAAAAGAGAGGCACAGCCGTCTAACACCCCTCTTGCATTTCAGTAACTCTCTTTGAACGAGTAGACGCCGGGTCCTTCTGGCTTTGGGGACACATCATCCATGTCTTGTTTGCCTCCCACCTCTCTGACCCCGGTCCCCTTTCTCTGCATCCCTGATAAGCTGGGGGTCACCTGGATTTCGGCCCCAGCTCTCTCGCTCTACTTGCTCTGTGGTTAGGATATCCCTGACTCCAGAGGCTGCGGTCTCCCTCTGTGTCTGCACTCCAGCCCCGTCCCTCTCCCAAGCTCCAGCCCCACAGAGCCGGCAGCCCATGTGGGCTCAGCTCTGTGGGCCCCCCCCCCATCATAGGGCCATCCCTTTGTCTCCACGCGTGCCGCCATCTTGCCTTCCCACCATCCCTCAAGTCAAGTAATGGACAAAAGCAAGAACGATTCTAGACCACGCTGTCTCCTTCATGTGCCTCAACTACTGTGGCCCTGATCATGCCCCCCCGCCCCGCCCCACCCCGCCCCGTGCCCCTAACCTCACTCCATTCCATACTTGCCTTCGTACTTTTATCAAGTGCGAATTTGATCTCATGAGGTCCTACTTAACAGCCTTCGGGGTCTTCCGGGCGCCTGGGCAGTCATTTCCAAACAGTGTTTTCTGTCACACGAGGCCCTAGGAATCTGGTCTCTGCATTCACTCCCACAGCACCTCCCCTTTCGTGTCAGTGGTGAGCTCCAGGGGTGCCTGAGTGGCTCAGTCGGTGAAGCATCCGACTCTTGATTTCCGCGCTAGTCATGATTTCACAGTTGGAGAGATCGAGTCCCAAGGTAGGCGCTGCCCTAATAGTGTGAAGCCTGCTTGGGATTCTCAATCCCTCTCTCTCTCTCTCTCTCTCTGCCCTTCCCCTTCTTCCTCTCTCTCTCAAAAAATAAAATAGTAAAATAAAATAAAAATGTCGAGCGCCAGTCAAGAACAATCACGTATGACCATTTCAAGTTGCTTTGCCATCTCACTGCCCTCTGCTTTTCTTAAAGCTAAAACACCACCACCCTTCAGCCTTCCTGGCTTGTTCCTTTGCCAAACCTCGAATCCTTGCTCTCCTTTACTGTCCCTCCTGAGCTTGGTCTCCTGTCACGTGTTCTACCAAACTATGCTGTATGTTTACATGTCTGTGGCTCGACTGTCCTCTGGCTGCATGATCTTGACGAAACACTTCACTTCTCTTTGCCTCACTTTCCCTACCCGTAAAATGGGTATAGTGACACCTACCTCCCAGGGCTGTGCTCAGGATGAAATGAGTTGCTATGTTTAAAACCAGAGTGACCGGGACATAGGGGGTTCTCAATACATGTGAGGTTACAGGACGGAACAAATGGGTCACGGTGTGACTCATGAGTTCCTAGCAGGCACGGCTCGTCTGTCTGGAGATTACTTTCTTTTTTCACCTCGCCCAATACTATGTACGTCTGAAATATTTTTATATTTTCAAAAGAGCTCCTTCTGGTTTTGTTTGTTACTGTACGTTCTTGCGTTGTAAATTTCACTTGGTTTAAACCTAAATTTAAACTCCTGTCAGAATATAGAGCATAGTTGGGGCACCTGGGTGGCTCGGTCGGTTAAGCATCCGACTTCGGCTCAGATCATGATCTCACTGTTTGTGGGTTCGAGCCCCACGTCGGGCTCTGTGCTGACAGCCTGGAGCCTGGAGCCTGCTTTGGATTCTGGCTCCTTCTCTCTCTGTCCCTCCCCACTTGTGCTCTCTCTGTCTCTCAAAAATAAATAAATGTAAAAAAATATATATAGAATATAGTACTAACCTTGAGAGGGATGCACGCTGATGAAGAAAAGGTGGGAAGGGGGCCCCAGAGTGATGGAAACGCTCTCTGCCTTCTTGACTGGGTGGTGGCTACACAGGTTATATGTAAAAGAGACCCACTCAGCTTATCCGCCGGAGATATTTGGGCACTTTACTATGCAAGCCGTTCCCCAACTAAAAACAGAAGAATATGTACGATCGGAATATACCGCATTCGGTGATGGTCGCTCTGTGACAATGCTGACCTGTTAGTTTTTCTCTGGCAAGCTGATCCTGGATCATTTTGAATGGTGAATTTTGCACCCCCTGCCATCCAGGAAGGGAGGAGGGAAAAGGAAACGAGAGAGCTAGGTCTTTTCCAGTACTCTTTCTACGCACACCGTCGCTGAAAAGTGAGAGGAGAGTAGAAACCTTCAATGAGCCGAGACAGGGCTAGTCCCATTGTGTCTGGCATACCCCAATATGGACAAAGCTGCCGAGCTCTGGTCCCCGGGAAAGGAAGGGGAATTAGGTCATGAAAGAAGGTTAGTAGGAACATGTAAAGAAAGCCGGTTCTTCTATAGAAGGCATTTCCATGCAGATGAAATCCCACTGAAGTTTGGGTCAGTCTTCTTCTTGTTCTGAATCATCCTTACCCCGGCCATTACTAGGCAGTCAGCGGCTGGCACAATTTCCCTCTGCTCCTTCAGTCCCTTGAACTGGAAATCAAGTATAGAAACACTAGTGAGCCCAGATCCGAAAGCATCAGAACCCCAAACTTCTTTTGACCCCCCTCTTCTCTCTGAAAAAGTTGATGATGTCAGCCTGAGCACGGCAGCGGGGACTGCCCACATCATGTAAAGAGCAAACCGACGTCACTGTCTCTGGGGACCTTGGTCCCCTTTCCTGCATTTGGAAAATAGCACTGAATGCAAAATGATGTTTATAATGTTATGCACACAGTGTATTTCTTTTTTTAATGTGTGTTTATTTTTGGGAGAGAGAGAAGAGAGAAAGAGAGAGAGAATGGGGGAAAGGCAGAGAGAGAGGGAGACAGAGAATCCGAAGCAGGCTCCAGGCTCTGAGCCATCAGTACAGAGCCCGATGCGGGGCTGGAACTCACGAGCCATGAAATCGTGGCCTGAGCTGAAGTTGGACGCTTAACCTACGGAGCCACTCAGGCGCCCCACAACATAATTTCTTACTGTATCAAGGCCAGAACTGCCATTCTACCTAAAAAAGGGAAGGGATTAGGCATATTTTCTAACATGGGCAAATACACGTGTATGGTGCGGTGCCGTCATAGATGTCTGCCGGAGCAATATTCTGAATCATTCTTCGTGTATCTTCTATTGTTTCTCTGAGTGTTGAACCTCCTCCATGGCTGCTCGAAATGCCCACCTTCCAAAGGGGAGATCGGGACCTTTCGCGAAGACGTGCCCGTGTTCGTCCCACGGTAGTGAAGACAGCTCTATACTAAGACCTGGGCACGTGTTTATACCAGCTGTCTCAATAGAAACGGTGAATAGAGCGATGGTTGCTGCAGATTAAAACGGAAACAGAAGTGGGAGTTGGGAGCGGCCATCAGAGACCCACGTGAGGGATCCGGGTGGTGACGGAAGTCTTCTTTTTCGGAACGCTTCCACGGAGTGTCAAGATCCTGGTTGTGATAACGGACTCTAGTCCACTAAGAAGGTACCACTGGAAGGGGGCCGGAGTGGGGACAGAATAAACCACAGGATCTCTCTGCATTATTTCTCACCATTGCATGTGAATCTACAGTTTTCTCAAAATTCAAGAAAATTCGATTAAGCAGCCGAAACAAAAAAGAGGGGAAGGATTGCCTCTGACACGCAAGTGAGGCTCACGGGGGTTGTGTGGCGAGTGAGGAAGGGTCCACGCATCGAGCTCCACCTCTTAGGGTTTGCTGCGAAGGAAGGGATGGACCACATCAGGTTGAAATGGTCTACACTCTCTTCTCTGTACTTTTTAGTCGGGAGTCGCGATGAACGTGTGAGCACAAGGGTCCCCTTACCCCCTGTCCCCTTGGAGAGTTCTAGGAGGTTTCAGCCTCCTGAGCAGAGCCAGCTGCATCAGCTTTGAGGCTGGGCGTGTCCAGGGAGCGGGGAATCCCGAGTCCGCTCTTCCTGAGCCACCTTACTGAGGGACATCAGCGCAGATTAGGGCAGAGAATGCCAGCACGGCGAGCAGCTACCAGGAGGGTAGACATGACACCCAGGAACCCAAACCCCACCTCAAGAACCCCAGAGCTCCCTTCTGCCAAACACACAGACGCTCCTTGATAAGGAGGAGCTGGGAAGAGGCAGAAAAACTTCCTGGGTGGTGGGCACACTGACATGCCCCGATTTCTTTCTTTTTTTTTTTGTTTAATGTTTATTTATTTTTTGAGAGAGAGAGAGAGTGCAACAGGGGAGGGCAGAGAGAGGGAGACACAGAATCCGAAGCCAGCTCCAGCCTCCGAGCTGTCGGCACAGAGCCCGACGCGGGGCTCGGACCCACACACCGTGAGATCATGACCTGAGCCGAAGTCGGACGCTTAACCGACTGAGCCACCCAGGCGCCCCTGCCCTGATTTCAGCAGAAGGCACAGAACCTCTGCGCTCCTCCCGGACCTCACCCTAGTGTAGTCTTTATGGTAAACCTGTCATCATAAGTTGAGTGCTCTCCTGAGGTCTGCGAGTTGTTCTATCGAATTATCGAACATGGGAGGTTCACGGGAACTCCCAAAGGTACAGCCAGTGGGTCAGAAATGCAGGTGGCCGGGGGCCCCCAGGGCACAGCTGACTTTTGAAGCTCTCAGCACAGAGCCCACTTTGGATCCTCTGCTCTCCCCCACCTCTCTCCGCTCGTGCTCTCAAAAATACAATAGGCATTAAAAATGCCTGAATTGCTACATACCCAGTTGGCGACACAGAATAAACCCCCCTTCCTAAGTTCTAGCTCCATCCGTGGGCTTCTCAGCAGGCCAGGGCTCCTTCCTCCGGGTCCCGCTGTACCCTGACTTCCAACCAGTTTCTCTAACATAGTTGACAATTCATTTGTTCACCCGAACGTCCCTCCCCCAAGGCCAAAGCTGTTCTTGGGGAAAGAGGAGGGGACAGATTCAGGCGGCCTGCAAGATGAAACCTTCACGATGGAAAGAGGAGCCTTCTTTACATAGGTGTATTTTACAAAACCACCTGACCGCCGACCGTGAACACATCGCCGGGGCTCCTTTCCCGGGCCTCGGGAGAGGCCAAGAGTGCAGCAGGGGCCCTGAAGCTGAGGCCTCATTAGCTTCCCAGCAAATCCGCTCTGGCGTCTCATTCCTCCCTGGCGTCTGGTTCACAGCAGACATTCAGGCCCGCTAGTGAATGAGAGAGAAATTAAGTGGTGCAGCACAAACACGTAAGGCATTTCTTAACCTTGCATTTAAAAGATGGTTTGATTCCTCCTATTTAGATGACAAGGGCCCTTTTCTCCCCTTGGGGGACTGACCTCACTTGCTATTTTTGCCTGAGTCCCTGCAGTGGGATTTGGAGAGATTTGGAGGCTGTGATTACCGGGTCTAGTGAATTACAGAAGCTGGTGAATTTGGTCATCTGCTATTTGCAACCAGATTAGAAAAGTCCCCGGAGGAACTTGTGTTTTCGTTTCAATGCGAAATCACAAAAGGGCCAAGGAAACAGAGCTCAGATGCAAATTTAGGGCACATTTGAAGGAGGAGGGATCTAAGGCCTTAGTCTCAGAGCCAAAAGCGGTCTCTCCCCGGAGAATCGAAGTCATCAGGCCGCCCTGGTATTTTCTAGGGTTTATAACACGCTAGTTGTGGGCTTGTTCACAGCCATCCAGCATCGAGGAGCGTGTGAGGTAGCACCTCACGCTTGTCGTGCCACAGTGCATTCAAGAACGTTGAGCCCCTCTTAAATTTACGCCCCGTTTCCCTCACCACTGCCGTAGCCTGGGGGGGCCCTCTAAGCAGATGAAAGATGGACAAAAGAGCATTAGATGAGGGGCCACAGCGACCTGACGCTGATTCCCACAGCCCCTTCCTCATCTGTGTGCCTTATCGTCTGTGATTATGGGAGCAGTCATGTCACCCACCCTTCTCTGGGCCTCAGTTTATCCATTAGGCCCTCGCACTCAAGATAGCGTCCGCCATCTTGGCATGGCCCCACACCCTTGGCGTCATTTCAAGCTTGTTTTGCAGAAAACAGGCGTCCCAGATTTTCATCCCCTGTAGGTGAAGAGTGACACCTGCAAAATTATTTAGAACCCCTGACCTGGCGTCTATCTCCGGCTCTGGGCTAAGAGGCCGCCATCAAGGAGCTAAATAGAGGAGGGACTGTCTCAGACCCGGGAAACTGGCGGCACTCGTGAGCACCTGAGACCAACCGGAATGTTCCACGGCAGGCCGTTCCCACGCAGTTAGCAATTGGAAATCATACAAAGAGAAACTCGAGAAGGCCAGGCAATAAAATAGAGATCATTTGTAAGACAGAGAAATATCTCCTGGGGAAGCATAAGGTCCCTTTTGCCCCCAGGGTTCTAGGAACTCACTGCTGCATAACTAAGATGTTCTTGACTAAATTGTCAACCCCGGAAAGAAACGAGCTCCATGGACGTCCTTGCCCACGTCCCCCTTGCCTGCCCCTGAATTCTCCTCCCCGTGCAGAGTGCATGAAAAGGTCCTCTGTGCCAAGGTCACTGAGAGTTCAGACCGGCCTCCAATTCACAGCACTAAGGGCTGGGTGTGTTTCAGTGAGGTTCCCGAGACTGTGACGTCAGCCGAGATCCCTATCATCTGATTAAAAGGAATCACATCCCATTTTAATACACATCCCCCTTGAGTACTTGGGGGGAGGGAAAATTCTAGTTATTGTTATTTTTTTAGACGATGGCCTCATTCTAAGTATTCAGGCGACAGCGAGAGAAGCCAGTGTTCCCCCCCAGCACGACCACCGACTAGGTACGTCGCTGGTCGTTTATGCTGTGTTACTTCCCGGGACACCGACACCCAGCCTGGGAGGCAGAATCATCACCCTCATTTTAGAAATAAGGACGCTGCAGTTCCAAGAGCTCAGACTTCCCAAAACCTACACGAGGGATAAGCCGCTGTCTCGTTCTAATCTGGGATCTGTTCCACTCTGCGTCCCACCCTCGCTGGCCCTTGTACTGGGCGCCAGCGGGCCAGGGGACCGAAGCCCGGGCCTGCAATGCAACCAGCTTCCTTCCCTCTGGGCCTCCTGCAGTCCTCCTTCCCTTCGGACTTGACTCATTTTCCCTGAATTTTCCTTGGGGGGCGTTGGCCGCCATGAATGTATCAGGATACCGCTGGCTGTGTTTTTCCACTCACCTTGCGTTTTCTGGAATTCGCTCCCCAAAGGAAAGCGACAACCGTTTTCACACATTCTGCATAAAATCCCTCCTCGGGGTTCAGGTTTCGCTGTGCCATGCTTCTGTTCACACGGTTCCTTCTGTCTACCTAACCAACTCCTCTCCTCCTCCAATTAGACTCATTCTTCAAGGCTCCTCCCTCCGTGAAGTCTCACCCGCTTGCCGAGCAGATGTCACCTCTGCTCCTCGGACCTTCGACGTCTGTCCCTGGCACAGCGCTTACCACACTGCCTGTGTCCTGGTGGGTCCCTGTGAGCTGGGAGCTCCTTCCGGTCCCCTGCCCTCGCCTGCATCCCTCACAGCGCCTGGAAGATCCTGCTTGAGACAACATAACAAGCGAGGGCCGCGCGTCCCGAACGACCCACCTTGCCTCAGTTGTCGCACTTTGTGCAAGTCGCCGCACCTCGCTGGGTCTCTCCCTCGGCATCCCCGAGCGCCTGCCCTCAGAGCATGGAAGGGGCTACTTTGCCATTCGTATGTACGAGTGCGTGTGCAATGACCACTCCTCGCAGCCGTAGAGACGGGAATACAGCAGGCCACTGAGTCAGAATCCCCCACGATGCACAATGAGGCCTTGTCTCTGCAGACCCGAGGGCCCTGCTGGCGTCTTGCCGGTTGGTCTCTGCTGCCCCCTGGGCCGCCAGCTGAGGCAGCAAGAGGAGGGGTCCGGCAGGCTGGCTCGGGGAGGACCCGCAGCTGACAGTCTCGCCCGGCTTTGGGTCCGTGAGAAAGTGACTTTCTCCCGAACAGGGCTCGCCGGAGGCCTGGGGACACGCTCACCGAACTCGTGGGTAATCGAGACAAAAGACAAGGAAACAGTGCCCTGGTACCAATCCGCCACTCTCCACGGAGGAACGGAGCCTCCAGCCTGGGGTTCTTCCCTCAGACGGTCCGCCTGGTCCTCTCCACATGGGAACATCTCAGTGGGAAATACACTAAGCTGAAGGAGCACTCTGGGGGGAGTCCACAGTTGCAGCAAAGGACGTTGGGGGGATCCCGTGGCTCAGCATCAGAGATAGCGCTACCAAGAAAGAAAGAGGCCTTCGGTCGATTCCACAGGTAACCTGGGCTAGTGGACATCCGGAGCCTGCGGCCAATCACAACAACGCTGTCCTCCGAGTGTTGTCGCTTTCAGATGTATTTTACTTTCCGGGGCAAGAGAGAACCCTGGGTCTCATGCGTTCTCTTCCAAGAGTTGATTTAGACTCAAGGTAGTTAACATATCACGCAGTATGGGTTTCAGGAGCAGCATTTAGCGATTCATCACTTACCTATGTCACCCAGCGTTCATCGCAACCAGTTCCCTCCTTAGTGCCCATCATCCATTTAGCCCATCCCCCCACCCGCCCCTCCTCCAGCAACCCTCAGTTCTCTAGAGTTCAAAGTCCCTTAGGGTTTGCCTCCCTCTCTGTTTTCATCTTGTTTCATTCCTCCTTCCCTTTCCCTATGTTAATCTCTTTTGTTGCCTCGGTTCCACAGAGAGTGAAGTTATACGGTATTTGTCTTCCTCTGACTACATTCTAGGTCCATCCACGTCATTCCATATGGCAAGATTTCATTCTTTTTGATTGCCGAGTAGTAGTCCCTTGTATGTATAGATATATACATCACATCTTTATCCATTCATCAGCCGATGGGCGTTTGGGGCTCTATGTTTCATTTTAAACAACTAGTAACTCACAAATGACTCACACGCACATAGTGTTGTCCTGGGCACAGAGCTCTTTCATTGACATCATCGCATTGAACTGCTGTAGGAGAACCCGCGGGAGAAGGAGAACGTGGTTTTTCTGCTGAACAGATGAGGAAATTAAAGCGCTGGAAAGACGTGGCCCCGCGGAGTCACTCAGTCCGAAGCCACTCATTCAGGAAGACAAAACCGGAATTCGAACCCAGGTCCTCTGACCGCAGATAACGTGTTCTTTCCATCAGTTACGTCTGTCAAATTGCTGCTTTGTTTTCAGGAGCTTTCCCCAGCTCTGCAAACCACCCCGGAAGCGGCCTCCTGCCTCTTTCCATGCGGAAGCTCCAGGAGGTGAAAGGTCCACGAGGCCGGGGACCTGTCCCCCCACTGCTCTCGGTCCAGGCCACAGAACTCCGCCCCAACGTAGGAGTCGGTCAGTAAATATTTTACGAATGAAAGAGCGAAAGGCAGACTCAATTACCTGTCCCGAATTACACAGCTAATGGGCACGAAAGCCAGGAATTGAACCCTGGTTTCCCGATCCACATTCCGTTCTGTAAACTGTTTTATAAACTGCAAGGCCATTTATCCCCAATATGAGCAGCAGCACTTATTGTTAAAGATTGCCTCAAGGGAAGGGAGTCAGGAAACTAAAACAAAGTGTTTTCCTTTTCTTTTTCTTTTTTAAATTTTAGTCCCAGTACAGTTAACATACAGGGTTATATTTGTTTCCGAGGTACAAGATAGTCATTCAATAATTCTACACGTTACTCAGTGCTCATCATGAGCATTTGTCCCCTTCACCATTGCACCCATCCCCCCACCCATCTCCCTTCTGGTGACCACCAGTTTGTTCTCTATAATTGGGAGTCTGGGATTTTTTTTTGGGGGGGGGGGCGGGGGTTGTCTCTTTTTCTCTTTGCTCATTTGTTTTGTTTCTTAAATTCCACCTATGAGTGGAATCATATGGTATTTGTCTTTCTCTGACTTTTTTTGCTTAGCATTATGCCTTCCAGATCCACCCGTGTGGTTGCAAATGGCAAGATTTCATTCTTTTTTACGGCTGACTTCTATACTGTTATCCATATATCTTCTTTATCGATTCATCTGTCTGTGGACACTTGGACTGCTTTCATCATTTGGCTGTTGCAAAAAATGCTGTGATAAACATAGGGGTGCATATACCTTTCGGAATTAGTGTTTTCGTTCTCTTTGGACAAAGACCCAGTAGTAGAACTACTGGGTCAAATAGTAATTCTACTTCTAATTTTTTGAGGAACATCCGTGCTATTTTCCACAGCGGCCACTCCAGTTTGTTTTTCCCACCAACAGTGCACGAGAGTTCCTTTCTCTCCACACCTTCGCCAGCACTGGTTGTTTCTTGTGTTTTTGATTTGAGCCGTGCTGGCCGGTGTGAGGTGATATCTCATGGTGGTTTTGATTTTCATTTCCCTGGTGTTTAGTGATTTTGAGCCTCTTTTCGTGTGTCTGTTGGCCATCTGTATTTCTTCTTTGGAGAAATGTCTGTTCATAGAACAAAGTGTTTTCCTTTTTTTTTTTAACATTTATTTATTGTTGAGATACAGAGAGAGACAGAGCATGAGCAGGAGAGGGGCAGAGAGAGGGGGATTCTGTGTCCCCGAATCCGAAGCAGGCTCCAGGCTCTGAGCTGTCAGCACAGAGCCCAACGCGGGGCTCGAACCCACAGCTGTGAGATCATGACCTGAGCCGAAGTCAGACACTTAACTGACTGAGCCATCCAGGCGCCCCAGAACAAAGTGTATTCTTACACGTCATATCTACTCATTCCAAAATCATTCCAAAGGGGGTTCGTGTCTTATTTGTACAAACAAATAAATCGAGTCTTAGGGAAATGATATAACTTGTCCAGGACCATACTTGGGGAACACACATCCATCCTTCAGGATGCCTGATTACCACAGCTACTCTGTCAGACATGGAGAGAGGAACAGTGACAAGAGTCCTGGGAACGGTACTCATCTGTGGGTGATTTTTGCTTTTTCCACGTAAGAGATAAATGTTAACCGATCGAGCAGTGAAACGAGTCGCTATCAAGCCATTAGAGAAGTCTGACTAATGGGCAATTATTGAAAGGTTGATGTATAGTAAAGTTTGGGAGTGCTGTGATAACTCCGGAAAATGGGCAATCCCAAAGGTGTGCAATAGTTAGCGAAGGCTTTGTGGAGACCATGGCGTTCAAGGTCATTTATGGGAATAATAAAAGTCTCCGGGTTCCACCACGCACTGCCTGTGACAGGAACGAATAGCCCAACCTCCCTGTTCCCCAGCCAAAAACGGGGGTAAGAGTCCGCCCTCCAGGGCAGCGGGAAATGAGATAGTCCTGGAGCGTCCTCAGCTCAGTAGCCGGCACTCCATACGCACTCGACAAACGCTCTCTCTGCGAATAACAGCGGCCCCACACAATTAGCAGCCCCAAGGTAAGAAGCCGAGCCCCTTTCTCCTGCCTCTACTTTTATTTTTTATTTATTTTTTTTAAATTTTTTTTTCAACGTTTATTTATTTTTGGGACAGAGAGAGACAGAGCATGAAAGGGGGGAGGGGCAGAGAGAGAGGGAGACACAGAATCAGAAACGGGCTCCAGGCTCCGAGCCATCAGCCCAGAGCCCGACGCGGGGCTCGAACTCACGGACCGCGAGATGGTGACCTGGCTGAAGTCGGACGCTTAACCGACTGCGCCACCCAGGCGCCCCCTGCCTCTACTTTGAAACAAGCTTAGGGGGTCTTCTTCTGTTGTGTGACTCCTTTCCCGACCACCCCGCAAAGGGACAGCCTCCTCCTCCATGGTGCACAAACCTGTGTCACTCTCAGGTTCCCTTCTGACACCTGCATTCGGGTTCACCTTGCGGCCCCGTCCAAGGCCTTCCTTCTTGGCAGACGGCATCTTTCATAGATCTTCTGCCCTCAGTGCCGGTACAGGGTTTGGCACATTTTAGGCACTGGGCAGATGAGGGGCCAATGCACTAGGGATTCGGAGGCGAGTGAGAACACGAACTCGGATTTTGTGAGGCCCTCACGATGCAAATTTTAGGTGATCTGCGTGGCGATGTGCTCCCTAAACATTCACTGAACACCTACCAACCTGCTACACAAGGGGCTCACGTTTCGGAGGCAAAACTTTGTTTTCACCCTGGAAGAAGATTCCCGGTCCAGTGGAAAGTCCGAGAGCGCCTCCGAGATCCCTTAGAGCAGGGTGGCTCTGGCAACACACGGTTCACCGATGGTCCGGGGCTGGCGGCAGAATAAAATGAGACCCTGGTCCCAAGAGAGCAGGGCATCCCAGGCCACGGGGGCAGCGAGAAGGCCCAGAGACTTTGTGGCGAGAACTGGCGGACGGCAGAGCAGCGGGCTCAGTGGAGGAAACATTGGAACTGAGAGGGAGGAGTGAAGGCCACCAGAGGAAGAGCCTGAAATGGAAAAGAGAACTAGACAATGAAAGGTACACGGTGTGAAGGAGCACAGGCCAGCGAGGGGAGGCAAGGGCTGCCAGGGCTCTGACGGGAGCAGCGGGGACCAGAGGAGGAAGGCCCCAAGACTGGCTGTGTCGTTTCCCCCATGTCCTCTTGCCAAGCTTGGACTCTGTCCCCGTGAGCATCTGGTACTCATCCCAAGCGGCCTATGGCCCAGCTTTCCACCAGTGTTGTCTTTCTTCCCTTCCCTCAAGAATGCAAGTTCCTTGGGGCGCCCGGGTGGCTCAGTCGGTTAAGAGTCTATGACTATGGCTCAGATCACCATCTGGCCGCTCATGGGTTCGAGCCCCGCGTCGGGCTCTGTACTGTCAGCTCAGAGCCTGGAACCTGCTTCGGATTCTGTGTCTCCCTCTCTCTCTGCCCCTCCCCTGCTCATGCTCTGTCTCTCCCTGTCTCTCACGAATACAGAAACATTTAAAAAAAAAATTTGTTTAAAGAAAAGAATGGAAGTTCCGTGAGAATGTATTCACTGGTAGACCCCAAGTGCCCGTGACCAAACCCGGCATCTCGTACACGTTCAATAAAATTTGCTGAATGAAGGCATGCGGACGGCTTAGCAGTGTGCCCCGAGTATAAACGTCAGCTACCACTGGCTAGTCTATCGGGTATAATCTGTCATTTATGCTTTTAAAATGCACGCTGGGTCTGCTTCCGAAAGACGTGACTACAGTCAGTACCCCCTCCACAGTTCCGGTGTGCATGGCTTCAAGAGAGGTCTGAAAATATCACATGGAAAAATCTCGAAATAAACAACCCGTAAGTTTTAAGTTGTGCGCCGCTCCGAGTAGCGTGATGAGATCTCACCCTGTCCAGCTCCATCCTGCACGTGCATGAATCACCCCCATGCCCAGAGCCCCCACACTGCCCATGTCACCCACCGCGAGGCACTTAGGCTCTTGATTGTTGGACGGGCTGCGAAGTAACCTGTATTTTACTTACTAACGGCCCCAAACGCAAGAGTAGCAGTGCTGGCAAGGCGGAGATCCCAAGGAGAAGCCAGAAAGTGCTTCCTTTAAGTGAAAAAGTGTAAGTTCTTGACTTGCTTAGTGGACAAAAAATATCGTACGCTGCGGTTGCTGAGATCTACGCGACTTTTATTACAGTATATTGTTGTGCTTATGCTGTTTTATTATGTCATTGTTGGTGATCTCTCACTGTACTGATTTTATAAATTAAATTTAGCGTAGGTATGGATGTATAGGGAAAAACCCGGGATGCGTGGAAAGGCTACGGCAATGGCGGATTTCAGGCGCCCCCCGGGGGAGGGGGGGGGGTCCCGGATCACATTCCCGCCGACGGGAGGGGACTTCTGCCTTACGATTTTATTCCACCTCTGCTTTCCCTCCCAGTAATTTTCACGAATTCGCTCCCCTTCTTCCCTGCCCCCACCCACCGCCCCCCTGGCCCTCTTCTGGGGCAAGAGCAAAGCCTCCTACAAGTTCATCCTGACAGGAGAGCCCAGCGCGAGGGCATGTGGGGATAAGGGATACATGGGGCGTCAACAGAAATATTTATCCCGAGTTTCCTGCATGTCAGGCTATGACAGCTTGCCTTCTGTCTCAAAACTATGTTCATGTCAATAAATCTGCTAAACTCCTCCACCAACCTGCTCGCTCTTCCCACGGCAGAGAAGCTGTGAAGAATGGTTATTCTGCCTTAAAAAAAAAAAAAAAAAGAGTGCTACTCCCCAGGGCAATTTTGCAAGGCACCTTCGTAGAAAACTGTGTCTCTGACAACTTTGTACAATCCTACCTGCGCTCAGGAAGGTAGATGCTGAGCCAAAGTGCCATAATTGAAAAAGACAAGAAGCCATGTGATCTGTCCTCTTTGCACAGTCGGTGATTCCACGTGGCGGGGGGGGGGGGGGGGACATGTAGCCGGGATCACGTGGGAGGCGGGAGACAGGGTGTGCGTGTGCCTTGTATGTGTGTGCGGTGTGTGTGGCTCCTTACGGTGCCTTGCTGGATCGGGTTATGCCCTGGATTTCGGGCTCAGGCTGGAGGTGCTGCCACGCCCCCTGCTGCCACCAACCCCACCTCCACCCCCCGCTGCCACCCGTGAGGCTTTCACGGTTTTGCAGATGCACGTGGTCTGACGGCAGAAACCACAGACTTTGGAAACACACAGACGTGAGGTCAGATCCCGGCTTCGTCCATCCCCGTGCGGGCTCCGACGTGTTCTTGAACCTCTCTCGGAGCCCGTGTGTCACACGGAGGGACCGGGGGGTGGGGGTGGGGGGACTCTTGGGAGGCTGTTGTCATAGCGGTTCAGTGAAGACCGTACGTGAACACCGAAGTTCCGTGCCCGACCCCCAGGGGGCAGCTCACAGAACGGGCTGAGGACGTTCATCCGACACACACCAGGTATCCCCATGCCGCCACGGTCGAGGCAACCAGGCGGGTGGGAAGTGACCCTCGTGGGTGGTGATTATGACGGGACGAGGAGGGTGGCGCAGCTGGTGGGGAGGGGCGGAGGAAGGCCAAGTGTTCTCACGGGGGGGGGGGGTCCTCGCTTTCCAGAGTCAGGGCCGTGGGGGGTTCCCACCCCAACAGGAGGAGACGTGAGTCTGGAACCCCCTGCTCTCCCAACGACGGCGGAAGGTGTGGCCCCTCTCGTGGCCAGAGGAGCCCCGGTTCCACCTGCCGCGAGCCCGTGTCCCGACTCCCTCCGCTCAGCGGCTCTGAAAGTGAACTCGAAGCAGCCCCTTTCCTTTCTGGGCCTCAGTCTCCCAAATTATAGGCAGTCTCTGGATTACAGCGCGTGGCCGGGGATCTCCCCGGGGAGCAGGTGTCAAGCTGGAAGGGACGATGCAAAGGAGGGCAAACAGGAGTCCAACTTCCGTCATGAGACAATCGCCTTTTTTCAAAAAGCGTCAGGGAGGTTGGACACCGCTGTCCCAGACAACATCTCCCTCCTCTGGAAAGGGACCAAAGTCAGACAACGACCTGAGGAGCACCGCACCCTCCAGGGCACCATAATTCAAGCAGCTTGGCACAGGCTGCGATGGGAAGAAACTCCAGTACCACTCC
The DNA here is from genome assembly GCF_022079265.1 of Lynx rufus. Classification (NCBI taxonomy): domain Eukaryota; kingdom Metazoa; phylum Chordata; class Mammalia; order Carnivora; family Felidae; genus Lynx; species Lynx rufus. The sequence goes on from NW_025814896.1 coordinate 131,887,560, forward strand.
CCAAGGGCCTCACTGGACTGGGGACATCCTCAGTCCAAGCGGCAAGCACGTGGGGGCTGGGGGCCTCTTGGGTTAATAAACTGGCCTGGGCTTTTCACAGGGAATTGCACGAGGCAAGGTAGCCACGATGGGCCTGGACAAGCTCCCACATAACCTGGGTTGCCCACAGGTCTTGCACATGCACAGGGGAGACAGGAGCAGGCCCGAGGAAACCATGGGTTCCTGGGGGCACCTGGGTGGCTCAGTCGGTTAAGCATCCGACTTGCGCTCAGGTCATGATCGCGCAGTGCGTGGGTTTGAGTCCCACGTCGGGCCCTGTGCTGACAGCTCGGAGCCCGGAGGCCGCTTCGGATTCTGGGTCTCCCCCTCTCTCTGCCCCTCCCCTGCTGGCACTCTGTCTCTCTCTCAGACATAAACATTAAGATAAAAAAGGAACCCATACGTTCGTAACCGTCAAAGCCGGGGTGCTCTCTCTTGAGGAGATATGAGCGGTAAGGAAGCCTCGCCAAAAGAAAATCCAACACAGACTCGAAAACGCACACCCCAGCCCAGATACAGCACACACATACGTGTCTGTAAGATAAATCATCTTCTGGGCCACAAAACAGGTCTCAATTAATTTCAATTTTTTTTTAACATTTATTTATTTTTGAGGCAGAGAGAGACAGAGCATGAACAGGGGAGGGGCAGAGAGAGAGGGAGACACAGAATCTGAAACGGGCTCCAGGCTGTGAGCTGTCAGCACAGAGCCCGACACGGGGCTCGAACTCACGGATCATGAGATCATGACCTGAGCCGAAGTCAGACACTTAACCGACTGAGCCACCCAGGCGCCCCTCAATCAATTTCAAATAATCAAAACCATACAAAGGCCATTCTCTGGCAATGATGGCATTAAATTCAAGATCACAAAAGACAGATACATGGAAAAAATCTCCAATATTTAAAAATCAACACAGTTCCATAAAACCTATGGGTCAAGAAGAAACCATAGAGGTAATTGAAATTTATTTTCAAAGAATAAAAAGTTTAAAACAACATATAATGCAAGGGATGCATGTAAAGAATTGCTTAGAGGGAAATTCTAGCTTTAAATACTTATGTCAGAAGAACCCCTATATCAATAAACTGAGCCTCCCTTTTAAGAAAGACAAAGATAAACAAATTAGAAAGCAAATAGGGGGAAAACTAAAATGGATATCAGTGAGGGGTGCCTGGGTGGCTCAGTCGTTAAGCATCTGACTCTTGATTTTGCTCAGGTCATGATCTCACAATTCCTGAATTCAAGCCCTACTACGGGCCTCACACTAACAATGTGAGCCTGCTTGAGATTCTCCCTCTCCCCCTCCATTTCTGCCCCTCCACTGCTCACACTCTCTGTCTCTCTCTTTCTCAAAATAAATAAACTTTTTATAAAAAAGTGGAAATCTGTGAAACAAAAACAGAAATCTAGTGAAAACAACACTTGTAATTTTGACCAGATCAAGGAGATTGGCAAGCTTTTAGCTAGACTGACATACGAAATAAGAGAGGAAAAGGAAAGAAGGAAGGAAGGAAGGGAGGGAGGAAAGAAACAAGGAAGAAAGGAAGGAGGGAAGGAAGGAAGGAGGGAAGGAAGGAAGGAAGGAAGGAAGGAAGGAAGGAAGGAAGGGAAAACCTGGGGAGAAAGAAAGATGAATCAGAAAGGAAGAAGTAAACTGTTTTGTTCATGTTTGACACAACCCCATATGTAAAAAATTTTAAGGAATCCGCAACAAAACTTCTAGAGCTAATAAATGAGTTTAGCAAGACTGCAGCATGCACTAGCAATGCACAATCAGAAATGAAATTAAGAAAATAATGTAATTCACAATAGCATCAAGGAGAATAAAATACTAGGGATAATTCTAACAAAAGAAGTGCATAATTTGAAAACTACAAAAGATTGCTAAGAAGAACTAAGTAAGTAGAAAGATATCCCATGTCCATGGATTCGAGGAGTAAATATTGGAGAAATGGCACTTCTCGCTAAACTGATCTACAGATTCAACACCATCTCTACCAATATTCTAGCAGACTGATCTATAGAAACTGACAAGGAACTGACCTACTTTTGTATGGAGATGCTAAGAGGAGCCAGAACAATTTTGAAAATAAAAAACAAGGTTGGAGATCACCACCAAATTTCGAAGCTTACTGTACTGCGACCACCATCTAGACCGTGCGGTGTGTGAGAAGGATCGGCGTATCGATTGGTGAAAGGAAATTGAGTGCCTAGAAAGGAACGCTTGCATTTATGACAAACTAGATTTTCAACAAGGCAGTGAGTAGTGAAAAGGATGATTTTTTTTTTCAACAAATGGCGTCAGGAAGGTTGGAGCAACATATGCAGAAAACAAAACAAAACAAAAGCCTGAGACTATTATTTCACACCGTACGCAAATTTAACTTCTAGCGGGTCGTATACTAAATATAAAAGCCAAAATGACAAAGCTTCTAGAAGAACACATGGGAGAACATCTTTGTGACACTGGGTTGGGCAAAGAGGTCTCAGACACACTACCAAATGCATAAGCTGTAACAGAAAAAAAAAAACTGATAAATCGGACTCCATTAAAATGAAAATTGTCTGCACTTCCAATGACATCGTTAAGAAAATGAAAACAACAAGTCACACGTTGGGAAAAATATTTGTGAATCATGTGTCTGATGAAGGACTTGTATCCAGAATATATAAAAACATTTGTAACTCAATAATAAGATTCTAAACAATCCACATGAAAACCGGGCACAGGACTTGAACACTTGAACAGACATTCCGACAAAGAAAACATACAAATGACTAATCAGCGTACGAGAAGGTATCTATCGTTAGTAATTGGGAGAGCCCCACAATCATGAAAATGGGTATAATAAGAAAGGCAGACAGCACCAAGTGTTGACGAGGATGTGGAGTAAATGGAACCCCCACACGTTGCCAGGGGCAATATAAAATGGTACAGCCCCTTCGGAAAACTTTGGAAGTTTCTTCCAACGTTAAACAGACCCAGCAACTCAATCATGAGACCAAGCAACCCTATGCCCAGGAATCTACCGAAGAGAAATGAAAACATACATCCGCACAAAGACTCGTGTGTGCACGTATATAGTATCGTGATTCATAATAGCCAACCCTGGACACAACCCAGTTGTCCATCACCCAACGAATGGGTAAAGTGTAGTGTAGCCTTTCAGCAGCATACGACTCAGCAGTAAAAAAAATCAATGAAACACTGATACCTGCTGCAACACGAATAAACCTCAGAATTATTACGCGAAGCATAAAGAAGCCGGAACCAAAGACAGCTTATTATTCATTTCTATCAAATATCCAGAAACGACTAACTTATAGACACCAAAAGCAAATTAGTTTTTGCCTGGAACTGGGAGTGAGGATTTCACTGCAAGCAGGTTCGAGGGAATTTTAAGGGGTGATGGAAATGGTCTAAAACGGGAATTTGGTGATGGCTGCACCACCCCATAAATTTTCTGAAACTTTGAATTGTAAACTTACAGTAGGTGAATTTTACGGAATGCTAATTTAAATAAAGCTTTTAAAAAGCACAGCTGATGCTGTAAACACACACACACACACACACACACACACACACACACAAAACCAAAAAGCTCTCCAATTCCACATGGCTGAACATACTTTGAGTCTTAATGCTCCAAGTGGCTGAGACCCTGGGTCCCTGTTCAGTCCAGTCTGTTCCCTGAGATCTGAGATTTTCCGGTTCTGGGAAAATCCTGTGCCACGGTTTCCCTGAATGTTTTGGTTGCATTCGCTCACAACACTTACCTCTTTTTGCAACCCATGATTTACGGTCAGACAATATCTCTTACACGCACCTCCTCCGGGGACAAGCTGAGCCCTTCCTCAGACTGACCAACACAACAACTCTTTTATAGTCTAATAATGCTTTCAGCTGCATTTTAAAGCAGGAAGCCCTGCTTGCAGAGGACTTATCTATTTTCTGTTGTAAAAATTTACCAATTAAATTGAGTGCATTTGACCCAATTTAAAAGAGAAGAAAATGCTCTGGTATTTTCAGATAAAGCTTTTCTTTTTTTTTTTTCTTTCCTTGGCAATAGCAGAGGCACTGTCTCCATTTCCCAAATCCCTCTAGGCAAGGAAACACGTTAGCAAAAGAGCTAATTTAGAACCGAGTTTGAATTTGGGCTGCCAGCGTCTCCGGGAATGTAGATTCCATACGAATCGGCAGCTTGGTGGGGGAGGGGGACTTGCGCTCTGACACAGGTCACGCTCTGACCCGCCGCCGGGCAGCTCTCCCTCCTGGAGCGTGATGTCGTCCGGGAATGGATTTGTCCTTACAGCGCTTGAGGACTGTCAGTGCGGAGCCTCAAGCTGACCTACATCCCGAGGTTCCGATATCCGATGCCCGTGGCAAAAAGCTTCAGGAAGATGCCCATGTGCTCTCTTTTGTAGAGAGCCTCATGCTAATTTGAAAGGCTTTGAAACATGAAAGGGACATTGTCTTCTTTTCGAATGCACGTCCTTGCACGGTGGCCAAGAGCCGATACTGTGCTCCAGTCAAAGAAAATAGAGTCTAAAATAACACACGACTCCATGGAAATCATAATCAGGATGTCCCATCTGCCCTCACCCTCCTTATTCCATCAGAGATGTCGTCTTCATAAGAACCCATCTGACCTCGGGACACGTTCCATGATTCCTCAAATTCTCCATCTCCTCTAGCCCATCCAGTCTGTTCTCCTCGTTGCTGCCAGAATAATCTTTCAAAACGTTAACCTCTTCCCTGCTCGTTATTCATTGTGAGATCCCTCTGCCTCTGGGATAAAGTCTAGTCACCCAAGCCCGGCACCCACCTCATGACCCACATTTTGACTGAAGCCTCCCTGCTGCTAGGCTCAGGACTCCTCGTGCCAAATGATGGTCCAGGGTCAAATGGCTCGTCAGTTGCCAAACAAGCCACTCGTGTCCGTGGGCCATGCCCGGCCCTCGGCGGCATCCTCTGGCCGCTGCTTCTTCTAAAAATGTTTATGCTTTCTGGGGCGCCTGGGTGGCTCAGTCAACTAAGCAATGGACTCCTGGTTTCCTCTCGGGTCATGATCTCACAGTTCCTGAGACCAAGCCCCATGTCAGGCTCTGTGTTGACAGTATGGAGCCTGCTTGGGATTCTCTCTCCCTCCCTCTCTCCCTCTCTCTCTCAAAATAAATAAACCTAAAAGAAGGAAATCCACTTAAGGAGAAAAAGCTAATGCTTTCTTCAAGCCTCAGCTGCAATGGAATCTCTCTGGAAACTTTGAAATTGCTCTCCACCCAGAAATTCATCACTTGCTTCTCTCTGTGCTGTGGAACTTCACAGAGCCATCACTCAGAGCATTTCTGCTCCAATGCCATATAATGTTCATATGTCAGCATCCCAGGGAGAACACAGACTCCTCCAGATCTGCTTCTTTCTTCTGTTCACTTGGCGCCATTCGTTTAATAGAACCCAAGAATGGGAAGGGATTAAGAACAACTCCTGAAGAATGAAGGATAAGAAAGAGTGAGGATCCCTCCCAGCCTTTGGCTCGGAGGAAATGGTAGGAGACGAGAGGAGAAATGGAGGTGAAATACGCAGATATAAAGAAGGTTTCGGGGGACACGCGGGGCCTGGGGAGCATCCACTGTGGTTCTCAGGTGGCCCGTCGTAGACATGAGGCCAGGGTTGGATGTGACAGCTCTTAACGATCATCAGCTTTTGGTGGGATCTGAAGCCAAGGATGTTGACCAGATCATCACTGGAGAGTCTATGGAGAACAGGCCTGCAGAATTACAACATTCCAAATAACCAATGTAAAGAGCAGACAGGAGAATTGAAAGAGTAGAAGAACTCAGCAAAGATCCAACACGGAAAGTTCCAAGCGATGCTTCTGAAAGTCGTAAGGGAGAAAGTTGTCCTCCGACCCACCCTTTCCAGAAAGTGATCCCGCAGAGCTCAACCACCTGTGGCAGAGGCAGTCACCTGTCTGCATTTCGGCTTCTGGGAGTCCCCCTGCTTTCTATACGACCTTTCCACTTATCTACTGGGTTTCGGTTCTGTTTTTACCTGCACATTCGGAAACGCCTGATATCCCTAGCTCATGGGCCTTCCCGAGGCTCTGAAACGCAAACTCGTTTTCCTTTTCCCACCTCTTCCGTAGGATGAAGATTTTCAGATCTGTTCGATTCGATTGTCACTTGTCGATGAGCTTTCCAGACTCCAAGAGTCTGCTGCGCACTCCTTTCCTGTCATGTCGCTTCTCGTGGTTAATACCCGTGTCACAGGGCTACAGGGCAAGGCCAAGGTGAATGGCTATAATTCACAATGCTGCCTGTAAGGGAGGTCGAGTTTTTTTCTTCATCTTTCCCAAGGCCAGCTGGCCTGTCTCAAACACTGAGATTCTATCCTAGAATCACAGAAAGTTTAATTCAGGGATGGCAATAGAAACTCCTGAAGGTAGGGTTAGTCACACCATCTCGACTAGTTATTTCTAGGTCAGCACCTTACTCACGTTACAGATTCTCAATAAACACTCGTTGATCGATATTGATGGATTCCTGCCAATACACGAGGACATTCTTGCCAAATCCCCAGCAGACAAAGCCATATTCAGATTTTAAGAAAACATCACTCTTACTGCTAGCCATGCTAGTGACGCCTTTTGGACACTTGATGCTTTCCAGGCTCAGATGTAGTTGATTTCCATGCATTTAATACTTAGAACAATTCTAGTAGATCATTATTGACCCCTCTTAGCAGATGAGAGAAGAAGGGATAAATGATTGTTCTAAGATCACGTACGTCACTACTCAGTGCCCAAAAAGATACCTGGAACCCATTTTGCTTCTCAGCTAAAACATTGGGTTATGAATTAGCCCCTGGAAAAGATGAGCTTCCTTGTCCTATGGGAGTGCCATGTTCATTTTATGGCACGCTGCATCCAATAAGAGAGGTAAGACCATCCCCAAAAGCCAGGGCTAACCTGAAGAGCAGGGCAGAGTTGGGGCCGGTCCTCGGTCTGGTCACTCAGAAGAACTAGCATCCCTCAGTCTAGCGCTGAAAGGGAAGGTCTCGTGTGGCCAACGTTTTGGAAAGTGAAATTCATCATTTCTCAACCTTGGTTGGCGACCCTAGAAACTAACTGCTTATTCTGGACGATGATGAGAAAGCCCAGATTCTACGGACCCGCCTCAGACATTAAAAACTACGACGAGGTAAGTCCGTGAACCAAACCTTGAACATCTTCCCCCACGTGGAGTCCGAATTCTATTGGGATGAGTTGTTAGAACAGAGAGTCAGAAACAGCCACACTGGGAGAGTGAGACGTTAGCAGAGACAACGGGCTGCTGTCCAAAGGCAGCAAAGGGAAGGAAGCAAGGCTACCAATTGGCCAATCATCTCTGCCATGCAACTGTTGGAAACGTGAAACCAGTAAACCCGAGGAGACTTTCTTAAAAATGTTCTTGGAATGACTTGGGTGGCTCATGTAGGGCTCTGTGCTGACAGCACGGAGCCTGCTTGGGATTCTCTCTCTCCCTCTCTCTCTGTCCCTCCCCTGCTCGCATTCTTTCTCTCTCTCTCTCTCTCTCTCTCTCTCTCTCTCTCTCTCAAAATAAATAAATAAACTTAAAAAATGTTCTTTATGCATTTCAGTTTTCTTTTCTCTCTGCATAGAGGGATTTGAAAACCCGATGTGTCTCAGCATTTCTGACAGGTAATAGCATAAGCGAGTTTGAAAAGCAGTGTTCACTGGGTCCCCACGTGAATTTAAAGCAGCAGTAAAATGGAGGGGCCCAGAGCGTCTCAATCCAGAGCGGGGGGACCCAGGAGAGCCGTCAGGCTGCTGGGTCACCAGACCTCTGCAGCCAAATGTCCCTCTAGAATTTTGTTCTACGATCCCAGAGTTGTCCGTCTCGCTCTCATAAGACTAGCTCTATTCTTACACCGTGGTTAGTTCTAACACTGAGTTATTCAAATTCCTGAATGCCCTTGGAGGTGTCCATGTGGCCCATCTTCCCGGAGCATCGATTTTATCTAACGGTAAGTCATTTGAAGAATTATTCTTATACTAAAACAAATAGGGTTGCATTATGGAACAGTGGGGAAAGCTCACAGTGATAAGTTTTAAAGATGAAAGGAATAATTTCAAAGAAAAATTTCAACAGCACTGAATGCTTGGCTCTCTGACCTACAGACCCCTCTTCTCTCCTACTTTTAAGACGATATTTCATTTTTTTCCCTGTGTCCGGGACCAAATTTCGGTGGGCCCTGAACCTATGCCAGGCACTGTTCTGTTCGTGTGCATCGAGATCACACAGTGAATGAGTCAGAGGAGATCCCAGTTTTCATGGAGTTTACAGTCTGGGGAAACAAGGGAACACCTAATGCCAACTTCCAAAGAGGAGCAAAGAGGGAAAGGAGGCAGACGGTGAGTTGGGGTGGGAGAGGATTACTTCACAAAAAAGGGACTTGGGAAAGCAGTGTTCGCTGGGTCCCTGCGTGCAGGAAGTGTAGGCAGTACTTTCTGTAAGAAGGTGCGGCTTGAGTCAAAACCTGAATGTTAAGAGACGACCACACGAAGATCTACGGGGTGAGCACTCCAGGCAAAGGCCAGAGCAAGCAAAATTTCCCCAAGATAGGAGACACTGGTGCATTCGAGGACAGAAGGCAGAGCCCTGCACCTAAAGTTTAGTGTGTGAGGGGAAGTGAGGTGCTCGGGGAGACTCGATCCACCCGCTCATTAGACATCAGCATCGGAATCCCCGGGTGCGTATACATGAAAATGCGGGTTCCCTGGCTCACCCCACACCTACTGATTCAGAACCTAACAGGCAAAGGCCCGGGATTCTGCATTTTAAAAAGGCTTTCCAGGACATTTACTTACACGCACACACACACACACACACACAGAGAAGAAGTTTCAGAACATTGTTTTAAAGATAATTAAAATAAGACATTTTTGAAACATGGTAATGCCAGCCGGGTGACTCCCCTCGGGAATTTATTCAGGCAGAAGTCCTTGACGCTATCCCGAAACGTGACAGGGCTGTCTTCCACAACTTTCTCCTGGCTCCTCTCCTGGTGAACCCAAGAGCTTCTCGGACTTCCTTTATCCAGGATAACTTCTCAGGGAATACGGAGCAGGTGATCTCAGAAGAAAACGAGCTGTTCTCTCGAAAGAGCGGGGCCCTGTTGCACTTGTATGGGGGAGACCTGTTCTTCCCTTCAGTTTCCCTTATGAAATAAACAAGTGCTGACACGTGACTGGGCAACAGCTGTTCTCGCGAATTAACTATTTCTGAATTTAGCAAACTGCTGGGTTCCACCAGACTATCTTCGCAGCTGGTTCAACGAAGGCAGAGTCAATTAGTATAATTTGGCGCAGTTGTGGGGCTTTTGCTGCAAAAGTTAGAGTATTTCTATATTTTTTGCATTAAAGAGAAAAAAGACGAATGACTTCAATTTTCTTGGAACTTCAATTACAGGGCTTGAGTCGTCCCAGAGGCAAGAGGGGAAGTTGAGATGTCAGAATACACAGAGGATCCTATTAAGAATCATCTCCTGTATCAGTAATGCACACAAAGCTCTGGGGTGTGCCAGGAAACACAAATTGACTCCTATTTGCGATTACTTGAGTAGTTACTTTTTGATACTTACCAACGTCCCAGGAAGGGGTGTGTCTGTGAGATTGTTTCCATGTGACTGTGTCATGATTTCCGAGGGGAATGGGATGCGCCTCGGGGTTTTAGCTTTATGTACCCCCAAGCTGTCCCAGGAGAATAAGAGGGGGGTTCCGTTATCACAACCAGAAAACAAAGGGAGTTTAAATGGGATGTGTCATCAAATCTTGGATATTATAACTAGTGTTTGCAAGCACGTTCACAATTTAAACAACATCTCCCCTAACCGTGTCCCTTTGATTCTCGCAATGACCCTGGGAGGCTGAACTTCTCTGATGAGGCCATGGAGATTCAGAGAGATTCAAGATGGCCCCCAGAGAACCCAACATGAATGCTCCCATGCCCTCTTGATCTGGATTCTAGATCATTCTGTCCCATGCTGTACTTCCCACGGATATACTCAACTGCCAGGCTTGCCCTCCGCCATATCTGAGAAAAAAATATTTAACGCCATATAGGTAGCCTTGACCTGAGGCCTCATTATGGATATCCTACCAATTTGCTGTGTCCCTTCTCTGATCCTGGTATAGGAGAATAAACAGACTCGGGGGAATGATTTTATCTCAAATTAATTGGCTGTGGAAAGACGTTATAGAAGGTGTGCACTATGAAATATGTATACAGTTTATATATTTATGCGTACGTAAACCTATTTCTTGAAGTTTTTCTCATCCGCTATGTCAGAGACTGTTCGTAACAATTGGAGTCAATCCTCTCCTTTGCCCCGTGAAATGGACAAGTGGCTTGAATCTGCCAGCTCAGACAGTTTGGGCCTGATGGATTCCCAGAGACATTTTGCTCGGCACTTCCTTCTTTTTATTTATACGTGTCTTTAAAACGTAATTTTACACTCGCTTGATTTGTACAAAAGGCAGCCGGGAGAATAGCAAGTTCCACTTTTGATCCACGGCCAAGTTACCATTGCGAATCGAGTCCACCAAAATGCCCATTCGATGTATGTCCCCGGAGGTGCCTCGTGACTGCTGGCTCTCAGGCCCCAAGTGGGCACCAAGTGAGACATCGACGAACGGGGTTCCAGAAGGCTCTGAGAATCTGGGGAGCAAGCATATATATATATATAGTCAGAGGAATCCGATTTCTGAGAAGCTGCAAGAAAGTCTTCAAATTAAGAAACCTAAGGTCTGGGGCGCCTGGGTGGCGCAGTCGGTTAGGCGTCCGACTTCAGCCAGGTCACGATCTCGCGGTCCGCGAGTTCGAGCCCCGCGTCGGGCTCTGGGCTGATGGCTCGGAGCCTGGAGCCTGTTTCCGATTCTGTGTCTCCCTCTCTCTCTGCCCCTCCCCCGTTCATGCTCTGTCTCTCTCTGTCCCAAAAATAAATAAAAAACGTTGAAAAAAAAAATTAAAAAAAAAAAAAAAGAAACCTAAGGTCTTATGAGTGAAATAGGGAATAGCAGTCAGAAGTGAAACCCGAAAATCCTTCAGAAACGGTGTTTGTGGTCACTGACATGAAGTTCTATGGACATGACCTGTGCTTATGTCCCTAAACCTCATGTCAATGACCACAAACGCACAGAATATATTGCGAATGGCACCCTATACATCCCAGTTGAGCAAAACTGAATTCCACACAACTACTTTACATTTGTATTTGGATCTGCACAGGCTATTTAATGAATAGGTTGGATTATCTTTTGGCGCCTAGTATTTCACTTAAACATTCAGTGCTTTTCCGAATAGATAGAGGTAGAGATTCATTTTTGATTAGACTTTCTGAAAACATTTCCCAAACTCGCTGAGTAATTTCATTCTACACTACTTAACCGATAGTCTCAAACTTTAGAAAGACGGCCTAAAACGTTTACAGTGAGGGAATCATGCACCATTAAGGTTAGCGAAGGGCTGGGTTCACATAAATGTTTGCACAGTGGGTGCTGTTTGGTCTCTGAAGAATAGAGACCGTTTCAAGGGGCGCCTGGGTGGCTCAGTCGGTTGGGCGGCCGACTTCGGCTCAGGTCATGATCTCACGGTCTGTGAGTTCGAGCCCCGCGTCGGGGTCTGTGCTGACAGCTCGGAGCCTGGAGCCTGCTTCCGATCCTGTGTCTCCCTCTCTCTCTGCCCCTCCCCCACTCAGGCTCTGTCTCTCTCTCTCTGTCACAAATAAATAAACATTAAAAAACAAGAATAGAGACCGTTTCTGATTGGAATAATCAAAGAATTCTTATTACCTCACAATGTAATTAGTCTACGGTTGAGGTGCCATTTGAGCTGTCCCTGAAAACTGGATAGTGTTTCCAAAAACTAGTGTGGGTAAGGGAGGGATTCGAGCCCAGGGGAGCCCTGCAAGCAGAGCCTTGGTTGGGGCGGTGGGGGACCTCACGGAAGAGGAAGGTGGTGGCAGGCGAGTCTGTGTCTTTGTTACAGGAGCTCTCACCACTGTACTTTCCGAGACAAACAATCGGGAAAGCGCACAGGAAGCTACGTTGTCAAAGTGTGGAATATGATTAGTGTTCCCCACCCGTGTGCAGGGCGACATGCTAGACTATGTAGTGTGGCCTTAGCATCTCTGTAACCCCTCTTAAGGCCTCTACGTGACAGAGGAGGAGTCAGGAACCGCATCTTCCAGATCCCCTCTCTCCTTACGATTCCCAGGTTCCAGGTCCCGTAGACCAGATAACTAGGAAGACCAGTTGAGAGGCATCCAGCCAGCCAGGGCAGAGTAACAAAGCCCAACACTGGAAACAAATCCCTTTTGAAGCGTCTCAAGATTGTTCAGCCACTCTGTGCCAAAGCATAGCCAACGTCACCTTAGAGCACGGAGCTGTGGGGTTGCCTCCCCAGTTAAATTCTGAAGCCAGATCTCACCTCTGCCCTTTCCTTCACTCGGCTCTACCGCATCTCCCAGCCTTGTTGGCCAACATGTTCATTTAAATCTAGTAGGCTCACAGCTGTAGGGAGGCCAGTGATCATCCACCGTAATAGTTGAGCACTTTTCTTAAAAAAAAAAAAAAAAAAAAAAAAAGTTGATTATTTATTTTGAAAGAGAGAGAGAGAGAGCATGAGCAGGGGAGGGGCAGAGAGAGAGGGAGGGAGAGAGAATCCCCAAATGGCTCCATGCTGCAGTGCAGAGCCCGACGTGGGGCTCGAACTCACGAACCATGAGATCATGACCTGAGCCGAAATCAAGAGTCAGATGCTCAACCGACTGAGCCACCCAGGCCCCGCAGCTGAGCACTCTCTAATGTCAGGATGCCGGGGAGGTTTGGGACACAGTCCGGTCGGCCCCGGGTATAAGAACCTCTTTCGCAAGCGAGCCTGAGACAGCTCTTCTCAAACGCATGCTTGTCCCACGTGTACTGAGCAAGGTTGTGCGTAAGAGGGTTGATGCTCCTGGCTGTCAGATCACCTGCGTGGGAACAAGCGGAGACCGGTGTGGACCCCACATTTGAGGCAGGACGTTCTTTACCTGAAAGCCCTGTGCGCTTCTAAAAACAAGATGGGGAATTGGAAGGTTATTTCGAGGGAGGTACTCCATACCGGGCTTGCTTGGCCATCCTGAATCCACTAGTGAAGGGTTCTGTCGAATCAAAATTCACTCAGGAAGAACCAGAAACAGACCCCTTATTTGTATTGCCCTTTTAAAGCCTTCATTGTAATCCGAGGATTGTAAATGCGTCCTCTCTCTTGAAACGATAGAATGAAGGAAGACCAAGAAACCGGTCCCGAAAGCTCTCACCTGACCTGCTGTGGAGCGCGATCTCTTGCACGGTGACTTTCACCTGTGTTCCTGACGTTTCTACCAAAAAGGCCAAATCACCTCTTTTATCGCTGTTTTCAGAATGCGGCTTTCATCAGGCAGATTTGCAAGTGTCCTTGGGTGGAAACAACAAAGCTGGGAAGGTCCGATCAGGCACCTGTAGACAGTGGCCTTCACGGGGGGGGGGGGGGGGAAAGACTGGCTCACCAGGGGCCCTCCAGATCGCAAACAGTCCAAATGACCACCCACCGTGGTGGAAGGCACTTCTCCCTTCGTCTTTGTTCACCTTGAGAACGCCCGTGGCCTTCGAAATGAAGCCCGGGCTCTGTGACTTGGTCGTTGCTGGCCCTTGCACTTGGGCCTCCCGCCCCTGCCTCTTCTTCAGCCTCACGGTCTGATGTCCACTCCTCCCCCGCTGTAACCCCCACAAGGCCTGCAACCCCCCGCCACCCACTGTTTCTTAGCTTGAAAAGCTTTCTGAGCCCCCAACCCCCTTAGGCTGTGACCTTCTCAGGTCTCTGATCTGTCCATCCCAGTGGAGCAGCAGTGTCGTTTAAAACTTCCATCTGAAGCGAGGCCCCTTGGTGGCTCCGTCAGTTGGGCGGCCGACTCCGGCTCGGGTCCTGATCTCGCAGTTCTTGAGTTCGAGCCCCGCGTCGGGCTCTGTGCTGACAGCTCGGAGCCTGGAGCCTGCTTCGGATTCTGTGGCTCCCTCTCTCTCTGTCCCTCCCCTGCTTACTCTCTCTCTCTCTCAAAAATAAATAAAAACATGAAAAAAAAAAATTTAAACCCCTCTCTGTAGTGAAAGTGTTTGAAGCTCCCCAGAAAGAAATAATTTTCCCTCCCTCCGTATTCCCCTTGCAGTCCGTGAATACCTCATATAAAACAGGAGTACCTACCCTGTGATCGTCTCTTCCCACGTAATCTTCCAGATGAAGCCCAGCTGCCATTCATTTTTGTGTTTGCTGGGCCATCGTGACGTGTGTTTGGCACACGTAGACACACAGTAGTGATTTTTGAACGGTTGCCCAATCATGACATGCCTCAAATGATGCGTCTAGTGCTTTAAAGATATTCCCCAGATCTGGGTGTCCAGGGAAGGACAAGGACTGTCTTCTTCATCTTCTCTATTTCCTCTTTGGCTCCTTTTCTCTTCTCTTGGCCCAGGGAGAGGCAAGCTGGGCAGACGCCATCACTTTTGAAAGTGGACCCTTCCCGCGACAGCCCCGGGGCAGCCGGTGCCTGACACAGCATTCATGGGACCGGCTTGTCACTCCCAGAGAGTCAGGGGTAGAGCAATGAAAAGCTTCCTGGGCCACTGCGTTGACATACTGCGTTTTCCTCACGCCCACCTCTGAAATCCTCAGAACTTGCCTCCAGGTATTGGCTGACACCCAGAAGCCCCAATATGAAGCTTCTAGAGGAGACGTGGGAAGTCGAGAGTGAGGACTGAAAACGCAAACAAAAGATTTCCAGGGGGAAAGCTGTAGCTGGGTGGGAGCCCTGTAGAAGATGGCCCTGGGCTATGGCTATACATTAAAAGAGAGAGAAAGAAAAGAAAAAAGAAATTCAAGTCCCCTGTCTGCACAAGGCAAGTATTGATCTTTGTTGCAGGGTCTCAGAAGGATCAGACATAATTAGGAATAGAAACCGTTCCTCGACTTGGCCACTTCCTGTCTAATTACTAATTAGCTGGGCTGTGTACTGTTGGAAGAAAGACGTGAATAATATTTGAGGCCTTCAGGAAGGGGTAGTAGTTATGGCAACAAGCAAGTCCGTGGACAGATAGAGGATAATGCTTGGTTTTTGAAGTCTATTTATGTGAATGTCTTTATACATATTTATCGTATGTCATCTAAGAACAGCTAAAACTGAGCCACTTGGCCACGGTAACCCAGATCTCTGCACATCGGTGTTCTCGTCCATAAATTGGACCAAGAATAACTACCTCTGGACGCTGTCGTGTCAATATAGTGAGGCAGCAGTAACCTCAAAGAGTGAAGAGAGTCGGGCCCAGTGGATCCATTGACTTAATGGCCAAATAATCACTCTCCGGGACAATCAGGTCAGACACCAAGTCAATTTAAGTTAACAATCACCCGCCGAGCCTGGCATGTTGTCCTAGATGCCATGGCGAATACAAAAGCGTCCCAAAATCCAGCGCTTTCTAGAGAATTCCAAAGCAAGTATATGCGACCTGCCGTAAGAATTAACATATTACTGCACCAGAGACTCGTAGCTTTGCAATTGGTTCAAACCATATTACCTCGGGTCACTTAGCCACAGATTATGTCAGTCATTCAGATGCCTTATCACTGTCACACACTGACTGAGAGGCTTGAGCTCCAACCAGCGAAGAGAGAACAATATCAACCTAATTCGATATTTTGCTTACTTAGTCCCGAGCATGCGCACAGCACTCCAGAGTTTATAAGTCGCTTTCCCACATGTGATTTTTCCATATACCCACGCGGGAGACAGGACCAATTTGAGGACACGTTGGAAAGGAGAGAAATCCGGTGGGTTCTGCAAGGTCATGGGTGGGACAGAATACCTCGGTGGGCTTCGTGCCTGGGACTCACACTCAGGGGACATCCTGCTTCATGGGACGGCCAGACACATCACAAGACGATTTACACATGTCCAACCACTCGTGTCCAAGATGTTCTCTACTCATCGAGAATTTCTTTTGAAAACCAGCCCTTCGACTCGCTTTTCAAACATCATACTACCTCGAGGGGACACATGACATCCTGGCGTGTGCTGGGTAGCATGATTCTCACCTGTCCTCTTATGAGAAGTTCAGGGAATTTGGCGTATGTGTTGTGTCGTATGACAAAAAAAAAAAAAATGCATCTTTGGATTCTAGAAGACACCGAAGTTATGGGCCAAGAGAAAACCATAAATCTGTACGGCACCAAAGATTAAAATGACCACTCACATCTCAGTGCAAAGCGTTGTGAATATTTTTAAAGGTATTGTTTTCATGACATCTATTGCAACGAGTATGACGTCTGTCACAAGTGAACTGCGACCCACTGCAAGCCTCTGACAAACGAATGAACCAGTGACAGTGCCAGTCCTGGCCCCCCACCCCCTTAGGACACCCCATGTCCCCTCTTGGAACACATCTCAAGCTGAGAAACACATCTCAAGCATGTTGGGAATCCTCCGTGTTACCTTGTATCCTGTATATTTGCAAAGCTTAATTTCTCTTACTTTTTCAAAGGCAGAATCGATCACATTGGAGCTCTGATATGATATCCTGATATGCTCTCCCCCCACACCGGCGGGTTATCCTATGCACTCTCTGGGGTACAGGCCCCCCACTTTAGAGATCACTTGTGTAGATCGCCTCGTGATAATTTATAATACCTGCACCTGACCACGGATGTTTACAATGTGGTCTCTGGTCCTAGGTAGGTTTCTTCAGAAATTATACGAGAAATCCGCCCTGCGCGTCCAGGAGAAGACTGTTCTTTTTCCGGAGAGGCCCTACTTTATCATGTTCACAGAAGGGCCCCTGAACCCCACAAAGGTTTAATTGCCACTCACCCAGATAATTAATATAAACATGTTTTTTTTTTCCTTGTTGAAGGATCTAGACAATTGCACTGGTTCTCAGACAAGACGCAGTTGAAACAAATTTGGTCACTCAGACCCTGAGAAGGAGAATGTTCCCAAAGGATGGGTTCTGCCGTTAACATTCTCTGGAAGGATGAGATACACAGAGATATCTTGGGGATACGGGGCCCTGGGGTGTCATACAAGTTTCCTAGTCTCACTTTGGTGAGTACAGGAGCCGAGAGGAACAGTGGTTTGTCAAATAAGGCAACACCAAGCGAGGTCACAGCTTAAGGACCTGGATTTCCAGACGGACAATCCCCACTAGTCGATGATGTTAATCACCAAAGTTCCTCCACTGGTATCACCTCACTTTCAGATACCCTTCGTGCGCAAGAGGTCAGCCGTCCCATTCGAAAGTCTATTTCCCTAGCCTCTGCTTTTCAATTCGATTTTAATTCTTGTTTGTCTTTGAGGGGACATTGAGATGCCCAGGGCTGAAAGGAAACCTTGAGCCCTGGAAACCAGAGGACTTGGATTTCCTCTCACTTTGTCGATCACTCTGATCAGAATTTTTATATTCTCTGGTGGCTGCATAGATTTTCAAAGAGCAAGACCTTCAGGCCGCCTTCCCCAGGCCGCAACCAGCAGATGGCATCTCCTCCGTGTTCTTATGAATGTTCCCTTTGCATTTATTACATGCACTGAGCTGAGCACTTACTTTGGCTCCCCTCCCTTTGGGGCAGGGACGGTGTCCTCAACACCCAGCCATGGGCATGACACGTGGGCTCAGCAAATGGATGGCAGCACGCACAGACCTTGATCCTACCCTCAAGGGCCTGCTGGGGGCTCACACGCTCACTGACGCGACCCGCTTCGCAAAGAATCACACAGGAAGTAGGTCTCCCGGTAACACGACACTCACTGGCTCTTCAAAAATTCAACGGCGCCTCGCATTTTTCATCTCTACGTCGTAAAACAAAAAATCATTGTCCGCCCTTCACTGAGTCGAGACCTTGGCTTATGGAGGCTGTTTCATCATTTCTCATTGGCTGATCACAGAGCAAGTTGCCTGGGACGTTGTTCTTGCCTTCCACGGATAATTTTACATCCTTAACTCAGCTTTTCTTTCCAGCACATAAAAGTCCTCGTACACTTAGCCTCAAGTAAGCTGAGGACGCCAAATGACAGGCCAGTGTCTTGCACAAGAGCTCCTCGTATACGTGCTGCAGATGTCAAGGCCTGAAAACAACTGTGGCCAAAGAGACAGCCATTCCGGAAATAGAAGTACACCAAGAGGCAGTGTCCCGCTGTCACCGGAGTGTCCATACCCCAAAAACACGGTGGGTGGAATCACCATATCTGATCTGATTTTTCATTTTTAGTGTCTTACGTTACAAGCTCAGAAATTGCATATTAACTATTGCCGATCCGATGAAAATTCGGATGCATTACTAACGTTCTAGTTTATTTCTCAAATGGCATAAGAAGCGTTTAGAATGATACAGGGGGTAAACATATGTAAGGGGGCTGAAGGGCACCGGACTGCGTGAACGCATCGCTATGGGGGCTGCATTTTATGGGGGGGGGGGGGCATGCTTCTTAAAGGGCAAAAACCTGGCAGCAATCACGGATTCTGGATCGTCACTCTCCATTTGAGAGCCGGAGAACCGCCGATCCCCGTGGGCTTGTGGCGAACGTGAGAACGCCCGTGGCCATGGTTGTTCCCTCTTAGGTAATGGTCTTTCAACACGTTCCCCTCCACCCCCCACGCACACGCACGCGCACACACGTACCCACAGAGGCGAACCCGGCTTTGTCCCCGGGGGCCGCTGGAGCGCTCGGCAGATGATCCAAGCTAATCTGACTTTATCTGCACGACCGATGGCGTTGGGCAGGAAGAATTCCCGGGCAGTTCTTTCGAATGAAACCAGTTGGGCCCAGGAAGGTAAAACGGAAGTCACAGAGCCAGGAATTCAGAGGATACCCGGAAAGATACTTGTGGCTTCTGTGAATCGGTGGCAAGAGGTAAAACCGCTTTGCCTCTGGCTTTGCCCAGCAGCTCACTGGGAGAGTCCTGGGCAGCAGGCCAAGGGGCCCAAACCAAGATGACGTGGGGAAAGGGAAGGAACGCGGCTCCCAGCAACCTTACCCCTAGGAAAGCACACACATGAGGAGCCCAGGTGCTTCCTATTCGGAAGCCGTGCCATATTTAGGGATTTGATTCACAGATGTGCGTGGAGGGGAGTCTGCCCCGGCGCTAAACCACGTACCGGGAATTCAGGCCTAAATCCCACGCCACTCTTATCCCTCCGTGGCGAGGCAGGGCTAGCAACAGTGAAAACAGCCACGCTGGGTAACGTGCATACATTGCGGTGTCTTCATCGAGGCCTGGGTTCCCCGCGTCTTGCGTAAGCATCCTCGGCTGCCTGCAAGGCCAGCCTCCCCGGCGTGATTTCCAAGGCTCCCCGGGTGGTATCCCGGATGGGCTCCAGAACGTGTGCTGTCGCTGATCTCGCGCTGTCAGCCGTCTTCCTCCTCCTTCCCAGGAGTCGCTGGAGGGGCCCCCCGTGGGGGGGGGGGGGCCGCCATGCCGGGCATATGACAGGGGACATACCAGGGCTGGGCACCTCCAGGTTCGGCCTGCTGGGCAGCCCGGCTCTGTGGGCGTGCTCTGGGCCAGAGGGGGTTAAAGGCCTCCGCCACCACATCGGTGGCACACTTTGCCACGGGGGCACTGAAGCTGAGCTCCTGGTACCCAAATACCTTACAGACGGGGTAGGAAGAAGAGCTCAATTTGGGGCGTTCTGAGTGACACGCAGCCCATGGCACTCAGCATATCTCTTCCGTTGCGCTCTTTTCCCTAACTTCCTCTTCCATAGGCTGTTTCACTAGGAGGCTTGGGTCACACCCATATGCCAGGCAGGCCAAGGGGAACCCGGGGTTGAGCAGACAGGCAAGAGACATAGGTCAGCTTCCCCGACTGCACGCACACGCAGATACACACACATCCTTCTCAAAGTGTGTGCCTTCTCTCTGGAATGCATTTACTTCATCCCTCTTCCCCCGGGGCAGAAGCTGTCCTGTGTATGTGTAACTCACTCTGAGGCCATAAAGTCAGCTTATACTTGAGAGCGAGCGTGCTGTCACAGCTCTGGAAGCATCCTTCCCGGGGAAGTCCGCATCCCAGAGGCTTTGCCTCAAAGCGCCGGGCACGAGAGACACCAAGGAGGTGGCAAGGGAGAACGGACAGAAAGTGATGCTCAGACAGCGCTCAGGGGCCTGATGCCGGCTCCCGTAAGAAGAGGGAGGTGAGGCGCCTGGGTGGCTTAGCCAGTTGAGGGGCCAACTTCGGCTCAGGTCACGATCTCATGGTCTGTGGGTTCCAGGCCCGCACCGGGCTTTGCGCTGACGTCACAGAGCCTGCTTTGGACTCTCTGTGTCCCTCTCTCTCTCTGCCTCTCTCTCTCTCTCAAAAATAAGTACACATTTACAAATGTTTAAAACTGAAAAGGAATAGGGAACACTCCGCACAGTGATGCGGGATGAAGAGGGAGGTGGAGAGGGCTAGAGGCCGGCCCCCCTCCACCGTCCCTCCACCGTGAGCCCAGGTTCCCACGGGGACCAACTTACTTCCTCATTTACACCACGCGGGGCAGCCGAAGATGCCGGTGCGGTGGGTTTGCAGGGAGCAGGAATCCTGAGAGGAGGGAAGTTGGGGTCCAGCCACGGGACAGAGAGGGGCAGCGTGACAAGGCACATCTGTGGAGCCTGGACAGCGGGCAGCCCCTCCAGCTTCCCAGAGAGGAGCTCAGCCAGGCGGGCCCGCCATTTGCTTCTCCTGCCCGAGGGACTCCCCTCTCCCCTCAGCGTCTCCCACGATTCACAGACACACATGGGTTTCTCCCTTCGTGGCCCTGTTCGATACATATGTTTTGCATGTCTACCCTGAGCCCTCCTCCGGGTGCTTGGAACACAGCACTGGATGAAACAAGCAAAAACTCTCTACCTCGTTGAGCCTCTCTTTCACAGGGAAAAGATAGGCAGGAAATATAATCAGTTGGCAAGATATCTGCTGGAGTAGAAGGGAGAAGGGCTAAGGAATAAAGTCATGCCAGGAAGGAGCTAGGACAGAGCTGGGGAGTGCTGGGACTGGTGTGGGGGGGCGGAGGGAGGGGGACAGCGGGAAACTGAAGTGTGAAAGGAAAGGCCTCCTTGCAGAAGGGGCGTGGAAGCGAAATCTGGAGGGGTGAGTATGCTACAGTGTTGAGATGGGGGCACGCCTGGAACATTCTGGAATGGCAGGAAGGCCAGTGTGGTCAGAAAGGAGTGAGTGAGTGAATGAGAGGGAGATAGTAGATGCAAGAGAAGTAGGAGACAGCCAGCACCTTTGAGGCACGTAGACCACCGAAGCGTCTTTGGGTTGGCCTTAGTAGGATGCCATCACAGGGTGGAACAGGGACGTGTTACGATCTGACTTATCTGGGGTCTCCCTGGCATCCGTGTTGAGAGTGGATAGAGGTGCCCAGGGGGAGAAGTATCATCATCGGTAAGAATGAGAGATAATGGCAGCTTGGCCAGGCTATTGGCCATGATGATGCTGAGAGCTTCTCGGAAGGCAGGAGTCTTTGGAAGGCAGAGATAGCAAGATTTGTGGGTGGGCTGTATGAGGGCCGTGAGACATAAACTGGAGGGATCACTGGCTACAAGTTCATTAACCTGAGAACCTCAAAGGGCGGAACTGCCATTTCCTGAGCCAAGAAAACGATGTAAAGAGCACATCTAGGGGAGACATCCGGAATTCAGGGTTACGCACGTCGGGTTTGCAGTGCCTGATACAAGTGGAGGTGATTGGATGGGCGAATCTGATGCCGGGAGAGAGGCCTGCCCTGGATGCACGAGCCTGCGAAGGGTCCCCGTGCTTCGTTGGCATTTAGCTCCATGACACTTACTGTCGTCACCCTGGGAGTAGATGGAAAGAGCAGAGGTCCAAGGACCGGGCACAGGGGTCTTCACGTGAAAAGATCAGGAGGACAAGGGGAAGCTGGAAAGGAAAACCGAGGTGGGGAGGACACTCCAGATCAAGGAAATGAACGGAGGACGGATCCAAGCGCAGACAGATCCACAGAAAAGGGAAGTGAACAATCGTGTCTAAGGCTCTGGGAGGGCGAGGAGGATACAGACTGACCGACTACCAACCATTTGATCTAGCAGCTTAGGTGTCCTCTCGTTGGTGACCTCAACAAGAGCCATGTCAGTGGAGAGATGGGGGGAGCAGCTGAATCAGAGCAGGGTGACAGACCTGATGAGATGCTCATCAACCTCGTGTCTTCTCCAGGGGCAGGGGGAAGGCCATGTCTTCTCTTTCTCTCTCTCTCTCTCTCTCTCTCTCTCCCTTTCTTTCTCTCTTTCCTTCCTTCCCTCTTTTCCTCTCCCTCCCCTCCTCCTTCTCTCTCTCTTCCTTTCTTTCTCCCTCTCCGCCTCCCTCCCTCTCTCCCTCCTCTTCTCTTTCTTTCCCTCACCATCAGACTTTCATGGGAAGGCCAGCCCCTTAATCTGACCTTTGCCGAGCAGCTTTATTCAATTCTGAAGCGCTCCAAGAATTTTTCACCCAAAGCCTCATTAAATCCTCTATCCTGTTGTCCGGAGACTGCCATAACGCGCCTTTCCAATTCCGTTAAGAGTCCACATTCCTGGGTGCTATTTGCTTTCACTTTTGCTTACAAATTAGCTAGTTCATATCGAACGCGTCTCGTGTGGCCAATATCTTGCACTTGCAGGCAATGATAGCCTTCACACATCACTGACACCCTACAGCCCAACTTTGTCGTAGAGCTCCGATCTCAGTAAAAATGGGGTTTTACCAAACAATTTGCTGCTGCTACATAACCGGATCCCCAACTTTTCCATACGGTAATTGATCTTTATCCACAAAACCGATGCCATGTGTTTTTGTTTTTTGTTACAGCAAAAACTGATACCAATTTCTGTATTAGTCAGGATAAGTACTGGCGGAGGCTGTGACAAAAATCTCCTAAATCTCAATGACTTAGCAGAATATAGGTTTATGCATTTCCTTTTCTGGTCACACTGGAATGTGACATTTTTCAGCCTCCCTTACAGTTAGGTTGGGGCCCTGGGACCCAGATTTCAGACCAGGAACGTGAGCAGAATGGTATGTGCCAACTCTAAGCAGGCCTGCCCCCCCCCACCAAAAAAAACCCTCTGTGACCCTGCTCATGCCCTTCACTTTAAGGTCACGCTGGAGGGGCGCCTGGGTGGCGCAGTCGGTTAAGCGTCCGACTTCAGCCAGGTCACGATCTTGCGGTCCGTGAGTTCGAGCCCCGCGTCAGGCTCTGGGCTGATGGCTCAGAGCCTGGAGCCTGTTTCCGATTCTGTGTCTCCCTCTCTCTCTGCCCCTCCCCCGTTCATGCTCTGTCTCTCTCTGTCCCAAAAATAAATAAACGTTAAAAAAAAAAAAATTTTTTTTAAGGTCACGCTGGAGGCCGCATGTTGAAGACAGGGGTGTCATAGCAGAAGAGCCGACTGGCTGCTTGGGTCCACCCCCAGAGGAAAACCACTCAGGATAGCCAGTCAACCTACACTGACCAGGATGTGAGAGAGAAATAAACATTTATTGTTACATCCCTCAAATAATTTACTGCAGAAACCATGCTGATAGTAAAGGGGGCACCAAGGGGAAGGAAGGCAACGAGTAAAGACAATTTGAGGATTTCCGTTGTAAAGGAAGGAGAGAAATGAGATGATAGAGGGGTAGTGTAAAAAGAGAGTTTGTTTATGTGTTTTTTGTGTGACAGGAAAGACGATTGTATGTTTGTACACTTACAGGAAAGATCTGGTAGAGAAGAAAAACTAACGGTGAGGTCAGATGTCAGACAGGTGCCCAGGCAATGGCCTTTGGAAGGCGGTGGGGGGAGATGGAATCTGGACCACATGTGTCGGGAATGACATCAGCTAGGAGCACAGGCAATTCGTCCCTGCAATGAGAGAGGCAGTGGTACGAATAGGCACAGAAGCAGGTTGGTGGGTAGATGAATTGACAGAAGCTTGAAGAAATTCTCTGGAAACTTCAATTTTCTCAGCAAGGTCACCAGCTGGGATGGAGAACTGGAGAGGTTGTTTCAGAGATTTAAGGAGAGACGTGGGGGGAAGTGAAATATGTGTCAAGGACTGTGGGACAGTGAGTGGGCAAGAGAATTGCAGAATGTTTGCTGGGCGACTTGACCGGTCTACCTGAAATTAGTGACCATGAATTTAAAAGTGAGACCAGAATTTTTTCTGGCCAAGTCCAGCTTCCAGCTGGCTCTATGGATGGGCCATGGAATTTCAGTTGGGAAAGCAGAGCAGTGACAATATAAGGGCGAGAGACAGTGAGAAACCAATGATATGATTCATAGTCTGCAGGACCTAGCGGAGGATGACTGGAGTCATGGATACGAGAAGAAAAGAGCTGAAGGGGTGACCAAGAACAGAGAGCAGGATGCTTCAAATGGGCGATGACAAGAAATAACGGCCGTTCCTGGCAGTGATGAGATCTCGCACTCGATTGTAGGAATGAGCGGTGGAAGCAAGTGGAGAAAAGGGGGAAAAACAAGGAGAAGAGGCCAAGGGATTAGGATCCCAAGTGTCAAACAGGGTCATCTGGATGGGTACCGGTGCATCATGGAGATGTTTGTTGTTCACATATGAAGAGTGAGTCAAGAGTAAATATGACAATGGGGAGTGAACTAGGAGTTGACCGATAGCTTCAACAAGGAGAGGTAGTGGGGTTCAAACTGTTGACAGGGATAGAAAGTTGGGAAGAGGGTTAGGATATAAGAAAGAAAGAAAGAAAGAACGAAAGAAAGAAAGAAAGAGAGAGAGAAAGAGAGAGAGAAAGAAAGAGAAAGAGAGAGAGAGAAAGAAAAAGAGAGAGAGAGAAAGAGAAAAAAAGAAAGAAGAAAAGAAAAGAAAAGAAAAAAGAAAAGGAAGGTCTGGAATCTGGGAGAAGAAGCAAGGACATGTGTCTCCCCACATTTAAGTCCAAGGAAGTTAGTGGGTGGGAAGGAAAATACCACCACTGGAGGGGAGGCAGTGTCCATTGGGAGAGCCACATTTCAGGCAGCAAGAAATAAAGGAAATCAGGGAAGAGGGACACTAGAGCAGATGACTGGTGATTGTCCATATATTCCAGAGATCACAGGGCAAGTTACAGGAGGTGGGGAGATTTGAAGGAAATCAGAAAGGGGAATTACAGGCATTTCTGGAGACTAAGAGCTGACCTGGGCACTCGAAGTGATGGATGTAAAAAGTGGTGGGAGGGAGCAGATGTTGGGGGAGAAAGGACAAGAGCCTGGCCAGGAGCACGCCTTCTAGAATTCTGCAGGAAACCCCAAGACATACAGAGAACAGTCTTACTGGAGTACGCCAACATCTCATTTTGTGCCTTGAATGAATGAGTGAGTGAATGAATGTGTCCATCAACTAGTTCAAGCCTTTCATTTTAAAGGGGAGGAAAGCAGGTCCTGAGGGTAAGAAACCCTCCCTCCAGACCACTCAGTGAGCTAGGGTCTCCAGGAGAGGAAGCAAACGGTGGTGGTTAGAGCACAGTTTCGGAAGACATGCCCCCCAGGGTTGATCCTCACTCACACTCACCAGCTCTGGGATCTTAGGCAATTTCCTTAGCTTCTAGGAGCCTCTGTTTCCTCCCTAGAAAATTATGGTTAATAAAAATACCTGCCTCGCCAATTATAGAAGAAAACGGGTTAACGAGTTCTTAGGACAACGCCTGGCATTTAACAAATGATCTTCAGGTATTACCTACGACTATTCATATGGACCCTGGTCAATCTCTTTGTATCCAGAGTTTAACCCACGTACCCCCAAAGCTTCTAGTTTGGGTGGGTGGGTGGGGGGCTCAATCTTTCAGAGCATATCCAAATGAAATGGCCTAAGACCCCGTTCCCCCAGATTTCCAAGGATTCCCGAGGCCTTACCCTATCATGCTCACCCCTGGCCACCCAGTCTTTTTTCTTGGGAATTCCGGCACTTGCCGGCTGTCTCACTTTCGGAGGCTGCGGGCCTCCTCCCTTCACCTCAACCCCCCCCAGGTGAGCACCCCAGCTTTTCTCCTTCGATTGTTCAGGGCAACCCTCACACAAGGCTATCCTGGGACTCAGACATTTATGCAACGTTGAAAGAGACCCGCAGCGCGCTCGGGACGGCATGGAATTCACAATCATGTTGGCCATCAGAGAACTACCTCTCCCGTGCCGTCCTCGCTAAAGAATTGGAGGCGTTGTTAACCTTTAATCGAAGGGCCTCCTATCAGTACCGAGCCCTTTTCTCTCTTCTTTATTCCACTATTTTTTGCATCTCCCCCCCACACACACCTGCACACACCTGCTCTCTCCACCCTTCTTCGGCATCAGTAAGTTCCTGTTACTTTATATTATGCAGACCCGTTCCTACTCTCCACTCCAACCTTCGACCACATTCTTATCCTAACTCTGTGGTTTACGTTCCTAAATACGAAAAGTAGCTTTCTATATGTACCTTTTTAAAATTATTTTGTGGGTTTTTTAACACATTCTGCATCAAAGTTCCTGGGGGGCCTTCTCCCCTTAACAAGAATGTATCCATGTGTCGGGTGTTGTCTAAAGCACTAGCCAGTGTATAAATCATTGAGATGAGTGAGGAATGATAGAGCGGATCAGAGGGCCTGGACCCTTCCTGGGGGGTCGATCACAGTCATGGAAGTACCACAAAGCCAACCTTCACGCTTGAGGGTTCTGTGTTAATCCGGGAAGGGGCTACTGGAAGGAAAGAGTCCCCAAAACAGGACACAGAGAAAGTTAGTTACAAGTCAACAGGACCCAGGCCCTTTTGGCCAGGACCCAGGCCAAGTGTGGGCAGACCCTGCAAAAAAATGAACATGAAATGTACACATTTGTAAGAAACAAAGGAACAGAGGCACCCGGGTGGCTCAGTCAGTTAAGCTTCGGACTTCGGCTCAGGTCGTGATCTCACAGTTCATGAGTTTGAACTCTACATGGGGCTCTCTGCTGTGAGCACAGAGCCTGCTTCGGATCCTCTGTCTCCCTCTCTCCTTCCGCCCCTCCCCTGTCCTCGCTCTCAAAAATCAATAAACATTGGGAAAAAAAAAAAGGAAGAAAACAACATTGGTCACTGCACGAACCAGTTCTGGAAGTCTGTGTTTCGCTGTCCCTTGGGGAATGGGGGAAACAAGAGAGGAAAAATGGGAAATGCTTTTTTCTTTAAAGGAGAAAGGGGGAAAAATAAAAGAGTGGAAGGTCTGGAGAGATGAACACCCAAGGAGCTGGGGACCCGGGACAGAGGGGGACACTTCCAACAGGACCTTCCCTCCACCAGCTGTGCCTCACAGCTAATCCAGGCTGAACCAGGGCTCTGCCTGGATTCCAGGTGACGGCACAGGAGGTATCGACTGAGCTAACTCCTTTCCAAGCCTTCCAAAGAAAAAACACCCAATCGTCCTCGTGAAAATTCGAGCGGAGCTTGATTGATTGTTTACCATTAACGATCCCATTTAAAGCGGGACGTAAAATATGACATCGACAATGTAAACCAAACTTCAGTGCACAGATTAAATCTTCATCTTGTTTTTCTCTTAGATCCAACTTCCCAGTCTTTTATCTGAAATCTACGGTTGGCTACATCCACCTGTTTTCAAACGCAGTCCCCATCCTCGACATGAGGTCACGCAGCCGTGCCAGAAGTGTCCACCCCAGTCCTCAGAATCCCGACGCACGTGGGAAAGGAGGTGCAATAAAACGACTCTCCCGGCTGGGGTAAACCGTCACCATTTGCATATGAACTGTATCCTTCCTTCTAGCTCATAATTTGCAAAAACAGGGGAAAAAAGAAAGAAAGAAAACAAAACTCTTACGTGCAGCTGCCTTGAGTTTCATTATCTAGACGTGTCTTCAAAGGCATGACATTTTTTCTGAATGTTCTAAAAACGGGTGCTATGTATCAGCTAAAAATACGATAATTAACAAGTGTGCTTTGAATCACATGATCTCAAATGTCATTCTCCTGTAAGGTAGGAGTGTTAATCATGAGTTCTGAGTTCATCAGAAACCAATTGCGCCTAACAGGAGCCCACAGGGGCACCTCTGACTTGGCGGGTACGTGGCCGTCTCCTCTGGCAAACAGTCCTGACAAGGTCCTGAGAGCGTCCGCACCCCCCTGCTTGGGGGGCAGAGAGGTTTCTAAACCCGGCGTGCCCGGCTGGGATTCACAGGCAGCCTCGCAGCTATTGGGAAGCAACCTGCCACCTTCTGGCTGACAAAGAACAGAAAACACGACAGTGATGCGTTATTTCTGTTCCCAGCTTTGGGTTACAGGATTCAGTACTCTGGTTAGCAGCGTGGTATCCAGCAATAATCTGTTTTGTGCTGTCTTTTTTTTTTTCTCAGTTTATTTATTTTGAGAGAGAAAGCAGGGGAGGGAAGAGAGAGAGAGAGAGAGAGAGAGAGAGAATCCCAAGCAGTCTCCATGGTAAGTGCAGAGCCCGACGTGGAGCTCCATCCCAGGAACCGTGAGATCATGACCTGAGTCGATATCAAAAGTCAGGTGTTTAACCCACTGAGCCACCCAGGTGCCCCTGATTTATTCGCGCTGCCTTGATTCGTTATTACTTTAGGGCTGAAAATCAGAAAACACGAAGAAGGGAAGTCTATAGTAAATCCCTCATTTTATTCAACTTTTGCTCACAAATTCTTGTTCTACGCCAGGCAATGAACTGAGTACAGACACCACGCAGATAAGCAGAAACATCGAGGACGACGGAGCCCAGGATGGCCCCGGAAGTGCACCAAGAAGCTTAGAGGTTTTCTGATAGAGCTTCGGACAACAAGAAGCTGTCTCAGAAAATAAATAAAAATGTTTTTAAAAAATTAAGGGGCGCCTGGGTGGCTCAGTCGGTTGAGCGTCTGACTTCGGTTCAGGTCGTGATCTCACGGTTCGTGGGTTCGAGCCCCCGTGTCGGGCTCTGTGCTGACAGCTTGGAGCCTGGAGCCTGCTTCAGAGTCTGTGTCTGTCTCTTTCTCTGCCCCTCCCTTGCATGCTCTCTCTCCGTCTCAGAAATAAATAGAAACATTAAAAAATTTTTTTAAAAGATCCCCAGGTGAGCGACGCCTGGGTGGCTCAGTTGGTTAAGCTGCCAATTCTTGATTCTGGCTCAGGTCATGATCTCACAGGTTTCTGAGTTCGAGCCCTGCATCAGGCTCAGAGCCCGCTTCAGATCCTCTGTCTCCCTCTCTCTGCCCTTCCCCCACACACAGTGCACACAGGCTCTCTCTCAAAAATAAATACGTGTTGTAAAAAAAAGCTTTGAAAGACCCCCAGGTGACTCAAACTAATAGTAACGTTGAAGAGCAGTGGTTCTCAAATTTGGCCGCACATTTCAATCACCAGGTTTTAACAGGGAAACATGTTCGGGTCTCACCTCAGAGAATTATTTATTTGGTGAAGGGTACATCTGGGCCATGATCATTTTTCAAAGCTCCCCAATAATTCTACTCTGTAGCCAAGTTTGAGGACTCGGCAGCCACCTCCGTGGCCTGAAAGCCACCGGCATGGATGAGGGGTGCCTGTGGTTATTCCAGAACAGGTGAGCTGGAAGAATGAAGGCCGGTTGGAGAAGGAGGGGCAGAGAACGGACATGGAAGTGATCGTCCAAACACGACTGGAGAAGCCCTCTAATTATACCGCTTCTGCCATCAGCCTCTCACCTCACGACAAGCCAAGGCCCAGAATGGGTTAGTCACTCGCCACAGTCACAGGTGAGACTCGAACCGGAACTCGGTTCCAATGAGCATCCTGGAGAATGAAGGTAGCCAGAACCCCAGGCCTCCTAAACTCTTGACTGCTCTCGTCCCCAGCCCCCTCTTTG
The DNA here is from genome assembly GCF_022079265.1 of Lynx rufus. Lineage (NCBI taxonomy): Eukaryota > Metazoa > Chordata > Mammalia > Carnivora > Felidae > Lynx > Lynx rufus. The sequence goes on from NW_025814896.1 coordinate 131,917,485, forward strand.
GTGCTGAGCAAAATCCACGCTGCTCCGTCTCGGTGTCCTGTGCTCATTTCACACGCCACCCTCTCTGTCCAACCAAAGAGTTCTTCATGGTTTCCTGTGATCCACCTGCGTATCTGGCTCTGAGATTCCTGATGGTCAATCCAAAAAGATAGTCTTATTACCACAAAAAGAATAACTGCCTTAGCTCCTAAAAGGAGGTCAAGCTTCCCCTAACCCTTATCTTGCAAAGGAGTTTTCTGCTGTAGGCTCCATATAGTAGGAGCTGAATGACCTAATGCATGGTACGTCAAAGACATCCCTACAGTAATAGTTTTTATAAAGCCATTATGTATAATATCCCTGGATGTAAGCCAAGGAAATAACATTAAAATGCATGAAAATTCTGCTGGGGACTAAGAACATATGGTCCAAGTGCACAGCTTGATGCAGGAATAAAAATTAGCACACCCGAGGAAGGGATAAATAGCATGCCCTTCAAGCAAGTCCTCATAAATATCACTTCCATTATCCAGGCTTTTGATATGGCAGTAAAGGACTGAGGTTTAATTCACTGGCGTGACATGTCATTGTTCTGTGTCCAAGATTGAAGGAAAAGCCCAAACAAGCAAACAGTAGGGCCATCATGCATTTGTGAAAGTTCACAACTCTAGCCAAGACTCAGGAGAATACAGAATCAGCCATTTTTGTGCAGCATTGGAGCAAGGGTGTGTCCAAAGGACAACCCAGTTTTCTCAAGAGTTCATCTCCGTTAGGGGACATGAGTATATGAATGATGAATCAGGTCCTGAAGTTTTATACACCACGTGTGGTATACCATGTGGGCCTGGGCAACACCAAGTCAGAGGACTTGGGTACATTGGCGATTCTTGCCAGTAGAGAAGATGGACTTCGAAACAACCTTGACAGATGAGAGGATGGGTGTCAATGAGTCCAAATGGGTCAGAAAGTTTGGGCCGAAGACAACAACTACAGAAGAGCTTTAGCTTTAGAGCTGGGCATCGCTGGCTTCCTGGAAGGGGAGTGGACCGTGACCGGCAGCCTGCCTGGCTGATGGGTTGGTGGGGACGGGGCGGGGGGGAGTTGTGGAAAGTGCAGGTCCGTTCTCTTCAACCCAGTATCCACTCTTCCACACTCAAGAGTTCAACTCACAAAAGGGTCGTGATGGGTGGCTTAAGCTAGAAACCCAGTCATCATCTGGACTCCCCCCTTAACCCTCACCTCCCACTGTCACCATGGCAACTCCATCCATGGAGTGTCTTTTGAATCTGTCCCTCCCAATCACCTCTACCTTTTGTAGACTTTGTCACCTCTCGCCTAGTCCATTACAAAAGCCACCTAACTCCTGTCCTGTCTGTGGTTCTCTGCTCTAGATCGCCCTCCCCACTGTGGCCAGAGCGGTCTTCCTAAATGTCTCAGTCAACAGCTTTTGTTTTAAGACACATAACCCCACTCTAGCTGGTTAGAATGAAATGTATCTTTTAAAATTGACAATGGAACGCAAGAACAAAAGGGCCATGGGCCTTGCAGGAAAAGGGAACTGGGATTTAATGCCTCTCTTTCTGATTTTAGAATCTGTGTAATCACTCCCCCCCCTTTTTTTAATTTTTTAATGTTTATTTTTGAGAGAGAGAGACTGACAGACAGACAGCATGAACAGGGGAGGGACAGAGAGAGAAGGAGACACAGAAGGAGCCAAGCAGGTTCCAGGCTCTGAGCTGTCAGCACAGAGCCAGACTCGGGGCTCCAACCCACGGACCTCGAGATCATGACCTGAGTGGAGGTCGGACACTGAACCCACTGAGCCACCCAGGCATTCCCTGTGTAACCACTCTCATTACTGTTTTTCTCTGTTCTCTCTCTCCTCTGCGTTGACTGCATTCCTCTGCTTGCAATACTCCCACCGGCTTCCACCTGAAGACTATGTGGTGTTACAGACCCAACACTCCCCCTCATTGACTGGAGTCTCCGCGTCTCTTAGGTGGAGAGAGAGAGCTGATCGGTGGATGAGCAGCCAATGAATTGGGTTGGTTTGGTCCACGCGATCGTTCCTAATTCTGAGGGCAAGGTTGTGTGCCATCAACCAGGGTCATCAAAATCTGGTCTTTAGCAAGGTGTATGGGCAAGTTACTCATTTTACAAATATTTATTGAGCACCTGCTATGTGGCAAGCGTTGTAATGGGATTGGGAATAAACTGTTAAAAACAAACAAACAAACACACACTAGTGTACCGTGTGATAAATGCTACCAAGGAAAAGAAATGGTCGCTGCGAAATAGATTGGAAGGATAAAGGGTGGAATCAGGGTGGCCTTTTGGGGCAGATGACACAGTACAGACATCTAGGAGGCGAGAGAGTGTGAGAGAAGCCGGTGAGGCAGAAAGAAAGCCCCTGGGAGTGTCCCAAGGCTGGAAGAAGGTCGGGTTGGAGGGTGGGAGGAGGGACTGTGGCTCAGGCCCTGAGCCTGCAGCCACCAGCAAGGTCCCGCCCCTGCAGGACACTGCAGGCTACAGGACTTTGGAATTACGCAACCAGAGGTAAACCAGACGCGCTTTAACCAGGGGGATGGGTTAGTGAGATGGAATTTGCCTCCGCGAGGATGCGTCTTAGGCTGCCGTGTGAGAAGGGGAATTTGGGAGGCAGGAGGGGAAGCAGAAAAACCCGGTGGGAAACAGTTGCAAGAGTTCAGGCAAGAGAGGACAGGGGTTCTGATGAGGCAGGAGCAGTGGCACTTGAGACAGGTGAAGGTGGGCTCGCCCCAGGAGCCGTGACGGGCAGACAGGGTGATTTCGGTGCAAAAAGGTGACGGGAACACGAAGCGAGAGGATCCCCAGCGTTTCAGTTGAGCGACTGGATGACAATACCCAGGGAGGCAGGCCACAGGTGGGGAGGCTAGCCAACACGGCCACTTCGATGGAGCACAGGCTGATGGATTGCCCGCTGCTAAAACGCTGATGCTGCTCCTCTGTAGTTCGTGGAAACATCCAGAGTCTTGAGCACGACATTTGAGTTCCTTCACCGTCTTATCCCCGTCTACCGTCCAGCCGGCCCCACTCTTGCCTCAGTCCTACTCATCCCTACTGTCCACACTCGAGGGACACGTCAGGCGTCTGAGCCTCCAGTGCCCCTGCAGGAGCTTCCCCTTCTCCCGAACCGTTCTCTCCCTTAACCGATCGCCTGGCAAGACCAATTCTCTCTCCTTCGTGTCTGCAGCTATGGCTGGCAGTTCAGAATGCATCTGGATGCTTCCAGAGTAATGTGGCGGTTCACCGACCCCACACGTAACAGTCGGCAATTATCTCTTCCCGGGAGCACTGAGATTTAATGTGTGTGGTGCGTGTCCAAACCCCGGTGCCCGTTATAACTGATGTTGATGAGATAGATGTGTGACCTCACCTCGCTGATGTCACGCGTCGACCCCTTATGGGTTTTCCCACCGCAGCTTTTATGAGCCTTTGGTGACCGTTGAAATTGAGGAAGAGGAGGAGACATGGCTGTGTGCTCACTGGAGTAAAAGCTGGTCATCGGTCATCACCCCAGGGGATTAGTCATATCATGAGCAGGATTGATGCATATTTTTAAGTCTCTGAATGAAACATGCATTTCATTCAGGGAGGGAAAAATCATCATAGATAATATTGATTGAATTTGTGCACATGCCGGGGACTCTCCTAAGTATTTAAAAGAGAAACTTGGGGGAGGAAGTTACCCCAAAATTCAATGTCTTTGTCTGGCACCGCGGATCTGACCGGTGTAGCGGGACAGCTCCAGTGTGCGTCTTACGGGGATGCCTCATCCCCAGGGGAGGCCCGGGCAGCCTGATTCTGGTATCGCGTGGTTATTTGTGGAACTTTGTTGATTTTCCTGCACAAATGACTCAGACTCAAATAGCACTAAGAGTTGATGATTTTTTTTTAATTAGAGGAAGAGAATTCTAAAATAGAGTCATAACTGAGGATGGAAGAGGTAATTATCATTTTTGAAATCATCTGTGAATCCAGGGAAGGGGCACCATTTTTTTTTTAACTTTTCAAAAGTCTCTGTTTTGAAAAATGACAGGCAACTCCAAACGAGGGATTGATCTAGGCTCTGAAAGACCAAAGGAAGAAATCGGATCCATTATTGAGAAAAGGGATTTCTTTTTTTTTTTTAAGTTTATTTATTTATTTTGAGCGAGAAAGCACGAGCAGGGGAGGGCAGAGACAGAAAGAGAGAGAGAGAATCCAAAGCAGGCTCCATGCTCTTAGCACCGAGTCCGAAGGGGGTGCTCAATCTCATGAAACATGAGATCATGACCTGAGCCCAAATCAAGAGCTGGACGCTTAACTGAGTGAGTTTCCAGGCGCCCCGAGGAAAGAGGTTTCTGAATGACATCTGCAAGACTGTGGGAACTAGAAGATGGGGCTGGTGAGGGAAAGGAAGGGATTAGAATGATTCCCAGGTTCCTGTCTCACTTCCTGATAGGGAATGAGAAGAATGTAAGGAGAAGAGTTCGATGTTAGCATCCAAGGCCCCCATGGGAAAATGCAAGTGAGGGTGGCCAGTAGGCAGTTGCCTGTGCGAACAAAGACGGGCTTAGACTCTTGAATGCAGGAGGTGTGAGTAGGTGGGTGGAGTGAAACCCTCAGAATAGATCAAGATGAACTGGGCTCATCAACTCCCCGGGTTACAGGCAGCAGTCCTGGGCCACGGACACAGTGCTCACCATGCTCTGTGGGCAGGTGAGGGTCAGGAGCTCTGTGGCCGAGGACACCTGACGGAAGGGAAGAAAATGTCCGCCATTCCTCTCAGAAGCTCAGTTTCTCTACCTGTGAAAGGAGACCAAAGAACTCTTCTTGGAACGGAGTATCTCCTAACACATGTGACGGGACTGTGGGAAAACACATTAGAAAAAATTAATTGACCCCCCGCTTCAGACTAAACTACAGCTACGTCGTTTGCATTCGCTCATTTGACGTGCATTTATTCAGCACCCACTCTGTGACAGGCCCAGAACAGAAGTGACTGAGAAAGCCAAGTCAAGGAGCGTCCAGTCTACAAGGGGGGACACAGATTTGGTATCAGCTAAGCGCTGTACCCGAGGCATAAGCCAGTTTCCAGGAACACTCGCAGAGGGGTTAGCTCCTGGCTTGAGGTCGTAGAGAAGGCTTCCAGGAGCAAGGGATCATTGACAGAGGCCCCAAAGGGTCAATAAGTCCCCTCCATGCAAAGTTTGGCAGACAGAAGTGTTAGGCAGGGGGCCTAGTACTGATGTGATCGTGTTTGGGTGCACTGAGTGGTCCTATGTAACTGAATCCCAAGAGGTGGGGGGGGTCGCTGGTGGCAGGTGAGGCAGAGGGCAGGTGGGGACCAGCTGTGGAGAACTCTGAAGGCCACACCAAGCTTGGGTTTTATCCAATGGGAGGGGACCAGTGGGTCATGACATGACCTTGGCCAGACAATTATTCAGTTTCCTAGTTCACAGAGAATGGTTCCCAGGGCTTCATGGACTCACGCTATAGACTGGGAAACACACACACACACACACACACACACACACACACACTGAGGCCCCACCCCCTGCCAACTATATACAGATAGATTCGGTAGGGCTCAGCCAACGGGGCATTTTGAAAAAAAGCTTTCCAGGTAATTATAAGCCGCAGCCAGAGTTGAGAAGCAATGTTTTAGATTCTAACTTTCTTGTGTCACCGGTGGGAATGGTCCCCTCCTTCTGTGAGATGATGTCTGTAAGATTTGCAAAGGTCCAAGAGCCAAAGCAATTGTGTTATTCCAAAAGCATATTTGAAAACATTAGGATAAACCTAAGGGACTTGACTCTAACACGTTCCCGAGTCGTCCGTGACCCCAGGCTTGATTTAGACTCACATTCCTTTTCTGTTCAAACAAAGCAAATCTGAGCAGCTGTCCATGTAGCTGAACTCCTCCGGTCCCTCAGTCTGAAGAGGCGCCCTGGATCACTCACCCAGGTCTCTGTGGCCCCCCACACACACCGAGCACATGAGCCAACCCCCAAGCAGGGAGGCCAGCTGGGAACTTCGCCTCCGTGTACCGGTTAGTGATCCACACCGAGATGTTTCCGAGGATTGGATTTCTCTGAGACTTTTCCGTATGATATTTATTAAAACCGCAGCCAGAGGAACACGTGACTTGTGAAAAGTTTCAGCGTGCACTTGAGCTGTTGCCTTTCCTGCCCCAGATATAACCTGGACCACCTTTGAGATATGCTAATTAAATGCAGCAAATAACTTCTGGCTAACGTGGGATACGCGTACCCGTGGAACACGCTGCTCGCGTATCTAACATAGGAGACTTCGAGGGTTTGGATAGGGCCTTGACAATGACCCAGAAGAGCAGAGGACGGCAAAGGTTCCGGGGGACAGAGGCACACATCTTTGGCAAGACTGACGGGAAAAAGTCACAGGGGCCTTATGTCGACGTACCTTGTGACCTCGCACAGGCCCCTTTCCTGGGACACAGTTTCCCTACCGGCATGGTGGGAGCGGAGGGGTGTGGATGGGATATCGTCAAAACTCTTTTCCGATCCCAAATTAGGTTTTTACAAATGAGCAACTTTTGAACATGCCTGCAAAGTCCCTCACTGGGTCCAGATCACATTTGTCACTTACTGGCTGGGTAAGGCTTAAGTCACAACACCCTTTCTTTTTTCTGTAAATTGGGGACCTAGTCATTTACTGAGCAGACGTCACATGTAAAGCAGAGCATCCAGAACTTCTAGGGGCTCCACTGGGGTAAAAGTGAAAATGGCCATCATGTTCTGAGTGCCACCGTGTGCCGTGTATCTATGCTGTGCGTGCGTGATTCAGTTCACACGCGGCTTACGCTTCCTGGAATCCGTCAGGCTTAGAAACAAAGGACGCGTTGTTTTCCAATCCTCAGGATACAGCAATTTCACAGATGAGGAGCGGACACTGGCAGGGGTGTGTGCATCCCCGGCCAGGCCCAGGTAGGCATAGATGGGCCGAGGACACGAATAGAGACTCGTAGGTTCCAAAACCGGCTTCCGCCGCAGGTGTTTTCACGGCTGGTGCCACCTCCCTCTGTGGGGTTCAGAGTGACCTCATCTTCGTGAGCTTCTGTCACCACCACCCCTCCCCCCGTCTGCCTCTGTCACAAACTTGCTGTCAAGGGTAAATTAGTTGAGAACAAGGGAAGGACCTTGTGATCTCGTTGGTGACAATGCAAGGACTTCTCTCGTGTAGAAGGAAAACTTGAATTACCATGAAGAATCCTCATTTAAACTTCAAAACGGAAGCCTTCGCTCAGACCTACTTGGTGGAGTGCAAAGGGGCGTTGGGGGTGGGGGGAGGGAGGGAGGAAGGAAACCATTGTCCTGTCCGCTCCGGGTCGGGTCCTCCTGAAATCCGGCCCTGCTGACCCTGGATTCTGGAAACCCTCATCTCAAGGAGCTAGTGAGTGACACTGCCATTATGGGGATGGCGGGGGCACCTGAGGCTCTCAGCACCGCAACTGCAGCGAATGGCAGTGGTTATTTTCCCCATTAGAGAAGAAGCCGAGCTCTACTGAGCAGCCCTGAGCCCATTAAGAAGGAATCTAGGTCATGTCGATTTTTACAGTGTAAGCCTCGGTGGTGAAAGGGTCCACTTCAGAGAGAAATATATTCGCGGTTGCAGCCCTACCCGTGACTGAATGACAGGGTGAGATCCGACCTCACCCCTTCCTAAGCTTCGGTAGGAAAACGCTGTTGGTGTTTGTCAATCACCGTACAAGGCACTGTGTGTGGGGGGGTGGGGGGTTCCCCGGAGGAGACCCCTGCTTCTGGAGGCCGGAGACAAGGCAGCATACCCTGACGGGGGGCATGGAGAGTGAAAGAGGACAGGGGAAAGGAGATGTAGGAACTGATCGTGAGAAACCCTCTGATTGATGGCAAGGGCCCAGGCTTCATCCTGAAGGATATTAAGGAGATACTGAGAGGATTTTAAGCAGAAAACTCAGTTGGGCGTATCTGTGTTCTACGCTCATTATACTCTCACATATGTATGAGTCCTGTGGCTTCTAGCTGGTTTCACACTTTATCAGATCCTTAAAGGATCCCATGTATCTGTGGGTGCACCTGATCAACGAGTGAAGGGCCAAAGTTGTTCAGCAAATCCTTCGGCAGGGCTCTAGATTCTTGCCCATCTGTCATTGAAGAGTCACCCAACCCCATCTTCTAAACTGTACGAAGTTTCTTCCTTACTTAAACCAAGGTTGGGTCCGAGCATAGCTGGACTTGAAAGTGAACCACACAGTCCCTCCTGCAATGTCCTCCACATGGTCCAGCTGCAGTACTAACGTTTGCCTTGTGCCCGCCATCTTGGGGAGAGGATTCCGTATGGGAGCAGAAAACTCTACCTGCCCTTGACCACCTCAACCGTTAGAAAGTCATTCTTAATATTGAACTGAATTCCATCTGCTGGTAATATGCATCTATCGGTCTTAGTTTTACCCTTTTGGGTCATACGGAAAATGCCAGCTGCCACTGCGGTGAAGCATATTTATTTATATGATTCTCCCTGGAACCGTAAGAACCTTAAGGACAGGGATGGTGCCCGGTTCGTGTGGAACCCCCAGAATTTAACACGATGCCTGCTATACAAGTGCTCAAGAAATGTTGCCTGGATTGATGGGTGCACAAATGATGAGATTAATAAATGTATGCCTGATAAGCTAAGCTACTTGAATGTGAAGAACGATGTTTGTAAGGACGGTTCACGTCCTACGACTTCCCATAATCCTCTCTTCTCGTGACTCTTAATTGCAGGTCAAAAATTCTCAAAACTAAAAATTGGGGATCTTGAAGTAAAGACTTTTTCTTAAGTAAGCCCCGCTCAGCCCGAAATACTCTGTTTGCATGGGAGAGCACATGACCCTCTCCAAGCCCATCTTCCTTTACACCATGGGTCAGTGTCTCAAATTAGCACTTTCTCACCTTGGGAGCAAACTAGACTCCAAGGAAATGAAATTGAGGGCAAATCCATTTGGCTGAGATACACGGGAGGTGAGGGACATCCAGAGAAGGTGACTTCCTCTCATTACTTCCTTTGTCACACCATTCCTGGGCTCCCCAGAGAGCAGACCTCTCCCTTCCCTGTGCCAGCATGGAATCCGTCAGCCAGCCCCTTCCCTCATTGCCCCTCTGGACCGGCTGCCACCAGCCAGCCTCCAGCAGCAGAAGACGAAGCTTTTTAGGAGCCGGCAACTCTGTGCGTCTGATTTATCTTTGTGTCCTTAGCCCAGCACAGGGCCTGGCATACTAAATAGCAAACTGAATTCTCCCAGGGCATGCACTTAGAATTAATTCTCGCTCTGCCAAATGCAACCAACCATGGATATGTGTCTGCCCTTCAGAAGCGGGATTGCATTGTCAGGCGCCTCTGAGGGATGGTTCCTGTTTTCCTACAATATTTCCAGAAATGAAGGCCATTCTCATTCCCAATAAGTGCCTCCCGGTTTTCTGCCAGAGCCTGCAATTTTGTTCCCTGCCTTTTAAAATCCGCACCCACTCCTTGATCCGGAGGGCCTGGAAGACATTAGCTCAACCATTTGTCCGTATTAAGCAAGGCTACGAAAATCACATCATGTCACTTTGCCGCTTTGTCCCTTACATTGGGAATGACACCCAAACTCTGGACCCGGGCCTGCAAGTCTCGGCAGGATTTGTCCCTGTACTCGCCCAAGCTGCACCTCCCGCCACCCACCCCTCTTCTCACTGAGCCGTGGGACACTTGCTCCTCTGTTCCTTCCTAGAGCATGCCAAGCTCCATTTTGCTGCAAAGGCTTTATGCTTGCTGGTCCCTCCGCTGGGACTCACTCTGCCTGGCATTTTCAATGAATGACTCTTCTCATATGTCAAATGGGGGCTTAAATGTCACCTTTCCAGAGAGGCTTTCCCAGACACTCCTTCCACTGTGGAATCTGCTTTGTCTCTCCGACGGCACGGTGCCTGTTTCCCTTGTAGTGCTAATTTTCCAACAGAAATCACTTTTTTTTGGTTATTTGTCTATCGTTCGCCATCCCTTGATGGCGCGATGCATGTCTGCCTGGTATGATGTCATGTCTTCAGTGCCACATGCCACAACAGAATATACTGCAAGATGGGGACGCCTGGGAGGCTTAGTCGGTTAAACGTCTGACTCTTGACCTCAGCTCAGGTCACGATCTCACAGTTCATGAGTTCGAGCCGTGCATCGGGCTCTGAGCTGTCAGTGCAAGAGCCTCCTTGGGATTCTCTCTCTTTCCTTCTCTCTCTGCCCCTCCACCACTCGCCCTCTCTCTCTCCCTCTCTCAAAATGAATAAATTTTTTAAAAGCTTAAAAAAAATACAGCAAGATAATGCTTCCCAGCTGCTCACCATGGGCCAGGCCCAGCACTATATACTTCAGTGACGTTACCCCTTTTAATTCTCTCCACAGGGGCGCCTGGGTGGCGCAGTCGGTTGAGCGTCCGACTTCAGCCAGGTCACGATCTCGCGGTCCGGGAGTTCGAGCCCCGCGTCAGGCTCTGGGCTGATGGCTCAGAGCCTGGAGCCTGTTTCTGATTCTGTGTCTCCCTCTCTCTCTGCCCCTCCCCCGTTCATGCTCTGTCTCTCTCTGTCCCAAAAATAAATAAACGTTGAAAAAAAAATTAAAAAAAAAATTCTCTCCACAAAGCTAAGGGGTAATCATTATCCCCATTTGATAGACGAGAAAACAGGAAGTCAAGTGATTTGCCTAAGGTCACACAGTAAGTGATATAGTTAGAGTTTGAATCCATACTGTCTGATTCTAGAATCCATGATCATATGATTTTAATACAGAGCTATAACATTCAATAAACATGTTCCCAACAAATAATACAAGCAACATATTGTGGATCTCATAATTCCCACACTTGTACGTTACTGGAAGATAGGAACCACATCGTGTATTACGTTGATGTTTTTCAACACCACGACAGTAAAGGCACAGAGTAACTGAACTGATACTTGCAAAAAAGCAGCAATTTAATAACCATGCAACCCATGGCGGTGTCCTAAGTACCGTGACGCTGGGCTTATGATATGAATCAAATCACAGAACGGAGAGCAAACTAGGTGCTAGAGATTATTAGCTCAACTCCTTCTCTTACAGATTCATTTGCTCCCAAGGCCAAGTTCCTTAACCAGGTGGTCCTCTACGACCCACCCCTGCCTTGGTCCAGCTTTGCCTCCCATCCTCGCGCCCACCCACATCCCCCTCAACAGCTACGGGAGCTTGGGCTTTGATTTTTAGGTAGAGGAGCCAATGAGGGGTTTTACGTGTGGCATAATTAGATCTGGTGGATTTAGGTGGACCACCGCACTGACCACCAGGTTGAAATTCATAGCATGGACCGTCATCAGGAGTGCCCAATGCTTACACCCAGTTAGTGGATAGTTAGTAAATAAGCGTGCAAGGGAGAACGCCAAGAAGAGAAGGGAATAATCCAGTCGAGTTGATGACCAGAGATTCGCTGAAGAACACGGTCTTTGGATCTGGGCCACAAATACAAGAGCTTCCTGAGGGTAACGAATTGGAAAAAAAGTAATCCCTTCAGGTGGTGCAATTTCTCTGTCGTCTCTTCAGCCGGTCTGCACACAAAACCCACCATAGAGAAGACAGACTTCCCGCTATCAAAGAAGCCACAGGGCAGAGCTGAGCTAAGAAAATCCATAGTCTGGGAGGAAAGGGAAAAGGTGAGGTGAACGCACTTCTCGGCTGCTGCCAAAGAAACCCGAGTTCTAGTCCTGTCTCTGAGGGCTTTCCTGGGGGGCTCAGGTTCTTCCAGCTAGGCATGGGCAAGGAAGATGGCGCCTGGACCTCAGATTCCCAACTGCGGACTCTTTACGATCGGAAGAAGTTGGCCCGTCAGTGGGGCTCCTTGGAGGGCTGCTTAGAGGACCCCACAAACGGTGCCACACATCTGAAGTACTTATTGTTGTTGCTAATTACTGCTGTGCAAGGCTCAAGGCTTGGAAACAAACTGCCTGTAGCTTCTGGAGCAGAACCCTCCAGCAACATCACATTTTCTTTCTAGTGAGCTCTCGTTACTAAGTCAATCCATTTGGAGACTTGTATAGCCAATGGGCTGGTATTCTGCGAGCTCGGGATGGAAACTTCCACCATCCTGTCCCCTCCATGTCTGTCTCCCTCACCCTGTCTGTCTCTCTGTTTGTGCAAGCCACCTGTAATTATTTCTACGCTCAGCCAGAAATAGAATGTTAGAAGCTATCGTATTCTTACAGACAATCGCCTGGTTTTTGTCTTCTTATGAAACCAACACACATTAAGAAAGGGAGGTGCGCGTCTCTGTTCTTTCTCACAGACAATTTCGGAGTTCTCTCCAGTTCTACCATTGTGCGCTTTCTCCTAGTCTAAATCTTGCTCTGCAGAGCTCCCTACTCCATCATGGTTTGTATGGTTTCAGAAGTCCTGCCCTGAGCAGAGAGCAACACTCTAAATAACCGTCCCCATTTCTTTCGCTCTCCTGCACTTTGTGCCTACACCGGGGGGAAATGAGGATGAGGGGTATGGTTCCTGCCTTCGAGATACAGAAACGATAAGGTCTCTTGTAGAACTGAGGCTGTTCTCACCATTTCGGATCCCAACATAGGCATCTTCCCTTCACGCCAAATCAGACAAGGATGCATATGTCCGCAGCTACGTTCCCATTATTAAGAGGTTGCTCTGATTCCGGGTCTTACAGGATTCATATTTCATTCTGAAGAATGTAGAGCTTTTGTAATTTCTAATGTCCAGGCTGAGAAAAGGATATTTAAGGACTCTGAAATAACATAGCAGGAAATTGAGATTCACTTACTGCATATAAAGTGATCGAAAAATCCCCTCTTTCACTATCTCCTTTCCCCTTGGGTCTGTGGTTCACAAACTGCAGAGCATAAATCGAGGAGGAAACCATGCTGGAATATCAATAAACCCACATCGACCCGAGGCAGGAACTCAGCTTGCAGTGTTGGGATTTTTTTTTTTTTTTTTTTTTTTTTTTAGACATTGGTTGGCAGCCAGGTTGATGAAAGGAGATACCAAAGAGAATAACAGCTTTGCAGCACGAAAAGAGGAATTAGAATTCAGGAAATGTTATCCAAGTGCTTCTCTCTAAATGCATGAGGCATGAAGTCAGGCTGGAGGGTCCGTGGTGAATGGTAAATATTGAAGGTGCCAACACCATGCTGGAGGTCACAACACCCCAGGTCTGAGTAGTCCCCCAGTGTGATGGGTTGAATTGTGCCCCTCCTGAGATTCAGATGGTTCCGTCCTAATCCCCAGAACCCCGGAATGTGACTCTGCTTGGAGATAGGGGTTTTTACAGTGGCATTCAAGTTAAAGTGAGGCCATTAGGGCGGGTTCTGATCCAACATAGCTGGTGATCTTATTAAAAGGGGACATTTACATGCAGACATGCAGAGAGAGAAGCTGATGTGAGAAAATATAGGGAGAACGCAGACGTCTGCAAGTCAAAAAGAGAGGGTGGAACAGATTCTCCCTCCCAGCCCTCAGAAGGGGACACTCGTGCTGACTGACATCTTGCTCTCGGACTTCCAGCCTCGAAACTGAGACAACAAATCTGTGTTATGTAAACCATTCTGTGTGGTGCTTTGTTGTCGAAGGCCTAGCAGACAAATACACCGAGCTTCCGGAAAAGCCAGAAAAGGAACAAGATGGCCGCCATCTCTTCTGCAGTTGTCCCTACTCGGAACCTTCAGGTAAATTCGTTACTGAATTACCGCTGCTCGTTGTCAGTGTTGGAATAGTTTTTCCGACCTGTAAAAGTGCATGTATAAAATAATAACTAATTTTCATTATCATTCTAAAATAGTCAAAGACAAAAAGCTAACTGCCATCAGAATATCTGGTCAACATGAAAGATAAGGGGGAACCTTTTGAAATAACACAATTCCACCTAAAAGCAAAGGGACATGAAGCTGACTTGGCTTAGATAGAATCTTGATGGATAAGCAAGGCCATCCAGCTTTCAGAAATGTGAGAAATACTTCACGGATTTCCTTTTCCCTCCCCACCCTCCCCGCACCCTGTACGACCTTCATGGACACCAAGGTGGAATTAAAAATCTAGGCCTGGGCTTCTCATGAGCTGTTGGCAGGTTCGTGTAGAATTAGCAACCCAATGGGTGATTTTCATGAGCCGCTGTCACCTCTCCCCTGCCCCAGCTCCGGAACATCAACTCCCCCCTTCCTTTTTTTTTTTTTTAAATAAATGAGAAGACAAAGGTCCTTCCATGCAGCCAGGGTCTTGACCAACATTCGTGAAGCTCATACTACGTGTTCAGGATGTTCTGGGCACCAGATGCTTTAAAAAGATGCACGCTTTAGAAAACACAATGGTAAAAACAAAGTTAAAAAATGTAACAGATACAATCTTTTCCCCATGTAGGTGCCCCTCTGGTGAAAGATTCGGACATTAAAATACGCCATGACGACGCTGGGTTGTGTAAAGTGAATGCCATGGAAGGGCTTCTAATCAGACTCAGGGAGTCAGCAAGCCCTTCCGAGAAATGTCTTCTAAGCAGAGGAGTTAGCCAGACAGTGGCAAGGCGAGGAGGACCACGTGAGCAAGGGTGCAAGGTGGGAGACACCACTGCTGGGGCTGGGGGTACCACGTGCCCACACGGTACAAGCCTGGAAGGAGGGAGAGGGAGAGTAGATTTGTGGCTGGAGGCGACAATGATCGGCTGTAGGCAGCCTGGGCTGCTGGGAAACTGAGGGCAGCATAGACCGTAGCATCACATGAAGCTGTACCTGCCAGCAAGGCCCACATTGGAAGCTTTCTTCCGTCCAGCAAGATTGAGTTTCCTGGGGCTACCCGGCTGGTTAAGAGATGAGACTTAAGTCTTCTCTCTCCCAAGTCAGTGCTGTCTCCACTGGGTAATAATAATGGTGAACGAGTATTAGTAGTCACGAGAAGACATTGCATGTATTAAATCATTCAGTCTCTACAACAATCCAATTAAATAGTTGTTACTGTCACTAACCCTAGTTTTCCAGTGAAAACACCAAAGCACGGGGCGTTTAGGCCCTGTTCCAAGCCACGGCTGACGAGCAATTATGCATTTTCTTAACCATGTTTTCATGGTTCCTCCAAATTGATTATTTTCCATGACACTAGTATATACAGAAAAAGGTGGTCAACTTATGTGATATATCTGAGATAGGAAGAAAACATGCGTACGTGACTTTTGTAAGATATGAGTTTATCTCTCCTGAGGAGAAGAGAACCATTTCATTATTTAATTCTTAACACGGTGAGGATTTTACACTAATCTCGGGGATGCTTCACATCTGCCTTCCGTGGAAACGGCAAAACAAAACCCCAGGCGATCTCTCTCTTGCTTTAGCCTTCCAAGTCCCATGGGTGCCCCCACCCGCCCCCATCGCACTTTGCCAGGATGTGATTTATATGCTGATGCTTTTATCTTTGACTACCTCAGAAGTATCTATTGTGAAATTATATGTGAAAGGACTCTTCTAAGAAGGAAACGTGATTGGAGAAAAGGAAGTCTAACTCACAACACCTCTCAGGATTGATAAGCATAGCTTGTCAGAAAAGTTAGGGTCAGGTGGGGAGATCCACCTTGAACCTGAGCTCTAAATCCCTTCTGTGCTCTACCGGGGCTGTGGGGAGAGGCACGAATGTCCCAGACCGCAGTCATCACTTGCAAAGAATTAATAAAAAAATAAAACACACTCATCACCCTTTTTAGGACAACGCTGCATATGTACGTCTTCCTCTCTTGGTGCCCTGTTAGACAGAGAGAACACAAGATGGTTCTTGATGGAGAGCATGTCGAAGACAAGTAAAAACTGAAGATGAGTAAGAAATTGGATCAGCAGAGATGAGGCAGAGACAGAGGAAACTACAATGGCAGTGGCCAAAGACGGGGGAGTCCAAGGAGCAAAGGAGTGAGAGAAGCAGACGTTTTTTTTTTTCTAGAAGACTGGCCCAACTCTGTTACTTAAATTGCTGTCGTAAGTGCTGAGCTTGGAGTCATGGAGACCGGCTGTGGTAGTCACTGGAGGATGTACGGATTAAAAGTTGGCCAGGGCCGGTGCGGAGTCTTAATAAAGAGAAAGGCTGGCTCTGTCTGAAGAGTCACAGGTGGCCTCAGAGGGAGACAGTGTGTCCTTGTGGTTAACGTCCCACTGAAGTCAAGAACCATGCGTTCCAACCTACGAACCACTTAATGATGGAGCTCCAGCAGTGACATCGCCTCTCTAGCCTTTAGCTTCCTCATCTGCAAATGTATGATAAACCGTAGTCTTGATCTGATGGAGATTTGTGAACAGAAAGGGACATAATTTCTGTAAAACACTTAGCACAGCCCCATCCCAGAGTTAATACTCTTTAGATATTAGCTGTGATTATCGTTATTGAAAGAGCTGCCATTTGAGCTGGGCTGTGAAAGATGAAGAGTATTTTGCTAGGTGGGAGAGGGTGGGGGAGGACATTCCAAGGAGCAAGATTAACATGGAAATTGATTTTCCAGGCCAAGAAGAAAAATACCTCTTTTGTGAAAAGATCCGTTTTTAGCTTTCCTGTTAGAAAACGCGAGCCAAAAATTCACACGGGAAATGGGATCTGAAACGCCACCTTTCATTCTGAAATTCAGGAGATGTAAGTTTGCATTTTATTATTCTCGGTGGGTTATTTTCTTTAACTTCCCTTCCACCCCGCCCTACGTGCTTTGCTAAAGCATTTTGCTCTGCAGGTTAAAAAAGAAATAAATTATCTGGGAGCGTACAGGATTGATGTCGGGATGCTGGTAAATGAAAACGGGAGCCATTCAGATTAATCAGCCCTTTAGTCATTTCGTTTGTCAAACATGTATTGGGTTTTTACTCCGTGCCAAGCATTATGCTTCGTGCGGAGGACATAAAGCTACTTACATCATCGTCGCTGTCCTTGAGGGGCTGTCACTGGTGAGGGAAAAGGGCAGGTAACCAGACAATTTCCACTTCAAAGGACAGACGGAAGACACAACAGTAAGCCCAGCCTGCAGGGTCAAGGGCAAAGTCCCATGATGGTAAATTCAATATGGGCCTCCCTCGAATCCCCCTCTTGAAAGAATGTTGGAGGGACACCTGACTAGCTAAGATGGAGGTTGTTCCCCAACTATCACCTGGTGTGCGTTATAAAGCGTGCATAACTCAGCTTTACGCATAAATATTGGAGAGCATCTCTCCTGTCGATAACTGACCTGTCTCACACTTTCAATATCCTCCTTCCGAAAGAAAAGGTTTAATCAGGGCTCAGTGAAATTAGAAATGTTAATGCTGAGATCATTACCACTTTTTATTAAAGAATGATCTTTAATAACTCATTTCAACCATCAGCCCTAAATGAAGTTTTGATCCCACCATCTCCTGACGTGGCGGAAGCAGTCGGGAGTTGGATTTGGATTTCCGGGCCAAATTGTAGCTTTCAGGCATTCATCCCATACGACAGGCTTGTATCCGGCACAGAGGGTGACTTCCAGTCACCACTCACTTGAGGGTTAAAATTCAATGTACAACTACTCAGGGATTCTTTGAACTTAATGAAGTTGACTCACAGAGCTAGGGGGTAGGAAAGGCAGATTTTGAGGCTGACGGCATCTGGGGAAATCGGGGGAAGAAAGCTCCATGGAGCAAATGATCTGAGGCAATCTTTTTCCACTCCAGTCTGACTGACTGTTTTTCAAGCTGGAACGTCACGGGTGCAAGTACAGGAGACAGAATCAGACTTGTCCCTTGCTCTCCTCCCCACCAGCTCTGACACTTACTACGTATATTTTGTCTAAATTCACTAAAACCATCATTTTCTCATCTGTAAAATGGGTTAATCCAACCTATCCTAGAAGGTCGTCATGCTAAAAATATAAAGAAACCCTTCCCTGTCTACCACAAACACAAGAGCTAAAATAAGAACTGACTAGCAAACCTGGCTATCATTTACTTATTTATTTCCAACGTAGATTGGGAGCCGGATCCGTGCTTCACACTTTTGGATACCCCATGTTCTAACAACAACAAGACCTTGGTGAATATTTGATGAATACTTGTACTGTAGAGATAACTATGCAGGAAGCTCGGGTGTCTAATTCTCTATTACGTCTTTTTTCTTTTTTTTTCTTTTTTTTTTTTACTATTGCCACCATAGAATTCACTTTCCACGCTATCCAAGAAAATCGACACGTGGAAAAAGTGGAGAATGTAAATTTACAGAACTGGAGACAGGAGTTGCAGATCGATAAGTCATGTCACCTTCAGGGGGCCTCGATTTTCCCTTTAGACAGCAGATGTTTGGACTGGTGGATATATATTAAATACCTTCCTCCAGTTCTACTCTCCGTTAGGAAGGAAGGAAGCAATCCATGGTTAGAGAGTGCCCACCATGTGCCAAATCCTGTAGTGGGCATCTATACATATTATCTCATTTAGTATGTTTCAAAAGCACTTTTTTGGAGAAATTGACTAATTTTTACAGTTGGAAGAACAGTGACTAAGACTGTACATTATTAAAGAATGTTTCCATTGCAAGTGACTTATTTACTCTAACATAAGCGAAATTCTGGGTTTATTAGCAAGGTCATAGAGAGGTTTCACAGAATCCAGAGGGAAGCAGGAATGCCACTAAGCATGGCAGTTGCAGTCCAGGGCTTTGCCCTCCTGATCCCTTTCACAGGGCACACAGACTATGCTCCCCAAACCCCCGGCCTCGATAGAAGAATTTGAAATTGTTTCTGTGTTCACTGAGCTTGTCTATTTTTCCAGAGAACCCTTTTGATGGCCTCCCTTTGATTTTTCAGACTTAAATATGTCAGATACTTAAGAATCAAATTTTGGTCATTGAACGCTGTGATCCAATAGAATTCTTATCATTCTATTTTTGGAAAGTGATGAGGAAACTGTAAGAGAGAATCCAAAACACTTGGCCAAGGGTGCTAGGCTAGAAGACAAATGGCAAAAATAAAATAAAAACTTTAAAGGGCTCTGAGTAAAGTATTTTTGGTTGACGTGTGTGTGTGTGTGTGTGTGTGTGTGTGTGTGCGCACGCATGTATGAGCACTTTGAATATATCATCCAATTCTCTCCTGGCCTATAAGGTTTCTGCTGAGAAATTGCTGATAGTCTTATTGGCATTCCCTTGTATGTGATGAACCCTCTTTCTCTTGTTTTCAAAATTCTCTTTGCTTTGATTTTTGAGAGCTTGATTATAATGTGTCTTGGTGAAAATCTCTGGTTGGGATTCTTTGAACTTTTTGTGCCTGGATGGCCCTATCTTTCCCCAGACTGAAGAAGTTTTCAAGCATTATCTCTTCAAATAAGTTTTCTGTCCCTTTCTCGCTCCTCTCCTCTGGGACTCCCATAATGCAAGAGTTTGTCTTTCTGGTGTCCCATA
The DNA here is from genome assembly GCF_022079265.1 of Lynx rufus. NCBI lineage: Eukaryota > Metazoa > Chordata > Mammalia > Carnivora > Felidae > Lynx > Lynx rufus. The sequence goes on from NW_025814896.1 coordinate 131,936,919, forward strand.
ATATTTGTAGGATTTCTTTACTCTTTTTCATTCTAATTTTTGCCTTTTCTCTTCTGACTAGATAGCAAGAGATCTGTCTTCAAGTTCACTGATTCTTTTTTGCCTTATGAAGGTCAATGTTTTATTTTTTCATTTCGTTTACTGTATTCCTCACACCAGAATTTTGGTTTGGTTCTTTGTTATGATGTGTTTCTCTGGGTTAAACTTCTCATTTCGTTCAGGTATAGCTTTCTGGAGTTCATCAAGACATCTATCTGTGTTCTTTTGAATATCACTGAGCTTCCTTAAAATTTATTTTGAATTCTTTTCCAGGTGACTTGTAGATCTTCATTTCTTTGAGGTCAGTTACTGGAAAGTTGTTATGTTCCTTTGTTGGTGTTGAATTTCCTTGTGTTTTCCTCTTTCTGAGGTCTTTGCACTGAGCTCTGGGCACCTGATGGTATAGTTACCTTTTCCGGCCCTTTCAGACTGGCTTCGGGGGGGAAAGACTTTCACCTCAAGGTGGATACAAGGGCCCTGGCTGGAAGGGCTCCAGCACCTTTGGCTCCTGGGGAAGCTCCATGGAAGCACAGTCTCCATGCAGCCTGTCAGCTGAAGTCAATGTCAGTGCAGCTAAATCAAGATATATGAAATGAGATAGACGAATAACTCTAATTTACAAATAAATCTCCAGTAATAGAGGCAACGACATGGAAACAAACAAGAGAGTTCATCATTGAGCATCAGAGGCTTTTCAGGCCAGATTGCTTTTGACAAGATTTTGGAAGCCTAACCTTCTACATCAGTTCAAGTACAATCATCAATATAAATCCTTAGTTTTATCAAAGGCAGAAAGATTCTGATGAGCACTAGAAAATAGTCTTAATCTGTAATTAATATATATACACACATTCCTTCCTCAAATGTGTTCCAGCTGTTCATTGTTTGCCGAGTACAAGATCAAAAGACATGGTCCCTGCCTCTAAGAAGTTCATATTAGAGGAAAGGAAACAGAGAAGTAAGTCAGTTGAACAACAGAATAGTAGGCTGTATGCTAAAAGAGGTGTATGTACTATACACACACACACACACACACACACACACGTACAGACAGAGGAGGAAATCGACTCAGACTAGAGAAGTCAAGATAACATTACCTTCTGAACATATTGAAATATGGGCAACATGCTACATCAACATTTTACTCAATCATAATACATTACAAGCAAATATAATAGGAGTTGCATTCACACAAACCTAGGTACCAGTCCCAGCTCAATCTATCAAATAACTAAGACATTTAACCTCTATCAAGTAACCAAGATATTTATCCTCACTTAGGCCAAGTCTCCTCATCTGCAAACTCTGGAGGGTAGGGACGATGAACTCACCTCGTAGAATTAATTGAGATAGTAGATGTAAGTATAAGTCATTTGAAAATACCCGATAGATTTTAGTTATTATTAATATTCTTGCTATTCATAACAATTAACAATTTTCCACCAAGTAATTTCATTAAATTGAAAATACATATTAACTCACTGGCAACCATCCAGCGCTACCTTCTGTTGTCATCGTAGCTATGAGAAGGGTCAGGTCGGGTCCTTTGAAATGCTGAAGGACATCTTTGTTACATTCTCATACTATTGAGGAGGGTTACAGATATGATCAAAGTTAATCTGCTGATGGTTTTAGCACAGAGATACAGTTGCCACCTAAAGGAATCCCTCCTTACCAAAGCAAATCCTCCCTGTCAAAGCACCTGACACATTAGCCATCCACAGAAAGGCCTCAATAAATTCTTGCCAAAGAGACGTAGGGGCGCCTGGGTGGCTCAGTCGGTGAAGCATCCGATCTCGGCTCAGGTCATGATCTCACAGTTTGTGAGTTCGAGCCCCGCGTCGGGCTCTGTGCTGACAGCTCAGAGCCTGGAGCCCGCTTCGGAATCTGGGTCTCCTTCTTTCTCTGCCCCTCCCCAACTTGTGCTCTGTCCTTCTCTGTCTCTCAAAAATAAATACATGTAAAAAAATTTTAAAAAGAAGAGATGCATGAATAAATAGCTAAATAATGGAGCGCATGAATAAACAAGTATATGAATAACTCTTGTCCTTTGGGCAAGAAACAGAACAAACCATTTGGTGTGAAATCGTCACCACTCTTCAGAGTCAGATCGGCTAGCACATACTAAGTTCTGTTATCCCAAGTAAGAGGCTCTCGTAGACATGGTCTCCATTCACTTTCTCAACAGCCTTTTGAATCAGGATGGCATTAATCCCATTAGGTGAGTTTGGGACTGGAAATCCAAAAAGGTCAAGTGTCTTGTCCAAGAATTGCACAGCTGGTTTGGCAGAGTTTGAATCCAGCCAAGTGCATTCTCTATTGAGTGATACAGTTCTTAAGAAAGCTGTGAACCCAAAGTCGTTTCACAAAAAAAAAACAAAAAAACAAAAAAAAACACCCCCCTTCTACTTTCACTTTTTTCCTTTAAGGCTCAACTGTCTACCAGCCACCTATTCTAGAAACCTCGACATCGACAGAGAATCCACGTCTTCCCTCACTGCCTCGCATTTTTGATGAATTACCAATATTCACCAATTCCCTCCTCGAAATCTCAAATATTTCCCCCATTATTCCTCCTCCATGCTATTCTCTTTGTTCGGCCCACTGTCTTCTTTGTCTTCGCCTAATTTAATTGCCTTATAACATCCTGAGCCCTCTAGCCTGTCAGCTTAATTTCGCCCTCCGTACGACAGCCACAATGGTCTTTATGGAATACAGGGGTGATAATCTCACTCTCCCACCCTTCGTGTTTCAATCCCTCCTTTTTTTCTCGTAAGAAAAATATGCATGAATACGAAACCATAGTGGTCTGGTTTCTCTCAGTTTCTCCATTTCTCTTCCACGCTGTTAGTCCCTCCTCTTGCGACTGCCCTGCCCCTACCATCACACGGTGCTTCCTATAAGGCAACACCGTGTGTAAGAACTGTTCTAAGCGTTTCACTTCTAATAACTTCTTCAATACCACAACACAACTATGAGGTAAGTACTATATTAGCCTGGGAAATCTGTGGAGGAAACCAGGTGACCACATCTTATTCAACTTTCCATTCCCAGTGCCTAGCACAGGACATGGTCCATAGCGGGGATTCAGTGAACATTTGTCACCTAGGCTGATAAATGAATGGGCGAATACAATATGGGATAGAGGAGTCACGCCGATCCTAAAAATAATCCAAAATTAACTTTTACAGCATCACTGAGCCCAGCTAATCAGAACTCTAGACTCTTCCTGTAGCCCAGCCTGAAATCTTTCTGTCAATCCTATCTTCAACATGCCGGTTGAAAGACGGAATCATAAAAACTCCAGAACTTCAAAACGATAAACCAATGAGGCATGAATAGAAAATACTGCTTGTTCTGTCCCTCGCCAAAATCTTATGAAGTCTTGCCCTGCAACCCAATGAGAAGACCACAGTCATAAAGTCGATGAGTCCAGCCAATTGCATTCAACGAAGACCAGGCAAAGGAGACTCACCACAAAGAATAGCCTGTTTCTAAATCTTCAGTAATTGAGCTGATTTGCATTTTCCCTCAACATGAACTGATTTGAAGTGGGAGAAAAATCAACTTCTGTTTTGTACTCTAATGGGAGGATGAAAGTTACACAACCATGAATTCCACTGATTAGAGATTCCTGCTCATTTTCTGCTGCCTGCTGGCCATTTGGTAGCATTTTAATTTAACTTTCCACTTGCATGTTCTCCATTAATATTTATGAAATTATTACTAGATGTGGTTCAGTCTTTAAAAACTGGATTTGCGGCATTCGGCAAAATACATTTGCTAGTGGTTGTGAACAAATAATGCTCTACCAAGCTGTTAGGAAGCTTTCGTTTCTTAATGGATCTCTCTCTTTTTTTTTTTTTCTTGAAGCTAAGATAATTAAAAAGCAGTGTGTGCCTCATCAGCAAGTCGAAATGTTAATAATTACACTAAACATTGTCTATTACAGGAATCTTTAGACCTGTATCCTTAGACTTTGGTCCAATTCCTGCCTCTTTGAATCAAATCTGTGGAGTCATAAAAGCCCATAAGAGAAAAGACAAGGCTTTACTCCCAGGACCTCCCTCAACATAATAAAAACCAGGATGCATAACGACCTTTACAATTGAAAAGTTCTTTTTCGCTTTTTTTTTTTTAATTTTATTCTCACAACCCCTCCCTGAAGTGGGTGTTGTCCTTCCTTCTATCTTATAAATTCAGAGTTTTTAAGACGAGAAGTCTTAAGTAATGTCATCCGTTCAATAAATACTGTCTGAATGGCAGCCCTGTGCCAGACTGCGGACCTGGCTTTTTCATGGAGAGGATACACGCCACAGTCTGTCCGTCCGTGAGCTCAGATCCCTGGAGGAGCCAGGCGCTCAAGTGAGCAGATCACTGCGGTGTCGTGAAGGTTTAAGAGACGGACAACGGCGGTTCCTCTCCTCCAAAGAACTAACCGTAACTGAAATGGGGAGCAACAAAAGGGGTTCTGGAAGGTTAATACAGTTTGAAAGCTGCATCGCCAGGGTCATTAGGCAAATCCAGCACAGAGGCCCAAAATACCCTAACTTACCAGGAAACCGCAACTGACCTCATCCGCGGCCGCAAAGAGCGAGGTGCGAGGGGCTGCTTGGAGGAGGAGGCATGGACCGGATCACAAAAGGCCTGCCAGTTCACATTTCATTTTTTAGGTGATGAAGAATCTTTTTTTTTTTTTAATTTTTTAATGTTTTTTTTTTCTTTTTTGAGAGAGAGAGACAGAGTGCAAGCAGGGCAGCAGCAGAGAGAGAGGGAGACACAGAATCTGAAATGGGCTCCAGGCTCCGAGTGCCAGCACAGAATCCGATGTGGGGCTCGAACCCACTGAATGCGAGATCATGACCTGAGCCGAAGTCGGACGCTTCACCCACTGAGCCACCCAGGCGCCCCAGATGAGGAATCGTCTTAAAGACTTAAGCAGGGCATTGAAATGACAAACTATGTGGACTGGATAGTTTATCCAGAAATAGCAGCTGACTAAACCAGAGAGTAGGAAACCAGAGGCAAGAGGACCAGGAGAGGGGTGACAAAGGTTTGAACTTGAGCGTGGGGCAGGGACGGTGGGGATGAAGGTCAAGCTGCCACAAAGCGGCAGAGTCTGTTATGAGACCAAATCCTGGGTCTCAAAATGCCACGTTCTGTGCACCACGCCACGCTGTCTTGATGAGGCAGGCTCTCAGACCATCATTTGGAAGCACAAAGAAGCCACAAAGACAGTGTCCAAGGATGATGAAACCCATACCGGATATCGAAGCCGGATGAACTGCTTACTACATAACAAGGCAGAGTTACATTGATCGGGCTCGGTTTCAGTCACCGTCCATGCGTAAGCCTGGCTTGCGGCAAAATCAGAAAAGAGGAGCCTCCCGTCTTCTCCTTCAACCACACACGCCCACACACGCACACACACACACACACACACACACACACACACACAAACTACTGCCAGTAGGAAGGACCTGGATGAATTACCCATTTGTTGATGACTTCCTACCACCAAGCTAGGGTCTTACGGTGGCCACATTTTTTAAGCCAAAATCACAACTCGCGTTCTAAAAACCTTTCTCTTTTATTATTTGCCTTTAGTAAAGTAAATGTTTCATGAAGTCCAAATGATCATCATAGCCTAGCTCACCTGATGCTCAGGAGAACAGCGGACTTGCTCCCCTAAATCCCCTCTCGTCACCCTTAACGGGACCTGCTTCGGTTTAACCGAAGCGATTGTGGCTCTTTGGTATAAATGCCTATTCTCTCCTCCTCAAAATATTTGTTTCTACTTTACTGTCTTTTCTTTAAAGTTTAATCTTATTTATTTGGGGAGAGAGATAGAGAGCAAGCGGGGGGAGGGGCAGAGAAACAGGGAGATAGAATCCCACGGAGGCTCTGTGCTGTCAGCGCGGGGCCCGATACGGGGCTTGAACCCACCAACCACGAGATCATGACCCAAGCCAAAGTCGGACACTTAACCGACTGAGCCAGGCGCCCCTACTATCTTTTTTTTTCTTTTTTAAATACAGTGAAACAGCATAACAAAAACTGTCCGGGATCAGGGGTGTGACAGATGGACGTTTTTGACACTTGGGTCTTCTCCTCTGTGAAACGTGGGTAATCATATCCCCTGGGAAACTTCAGGAACATAGCAAGTGCTCAGTAAATATTTGCTCTCATTCCCTCCCGTTGGCCTTCACTTTCTCAACGTTGGAAATCTCGGGGCCATTGTTCCCAACACCAGTGTTCTTCTGAACATTGCTGTCACCCTTCGTGCTTTTTCACCAGTAACAATTTCTGAACACACATCTACGGCCGGTTCCACCTCACCCAGTCCTAGAAGAGATGTCATGTGAGTTTCGTACAAGTGAATATAACGTTGAAACCCCATGGTTTATCTCAGATTAAAAGACAGCATTTTGCAGGAGGCAAGAATTTATTTTATTTGGTTGCGTTTTTGGTTTTTTTTGTTTTTACAACAACCCTCAATGTTTCTACTTTTCTGTAGTTTCTCTGGCATCAGGAAAGTGAAACCCATTATTTTCCATGCTCATTTTGGTGCTTAGAAAAGAGAAATGAGCCTATTAATGTTGGAACTTAAAATATTCGCAGTGAGGAAGGAAGCCTTGATCATTTTTCATTTATGCAGTTTGAAACCACGGGCCCGAAGTGGTAACATATTTATGAGCTGCTCTGAAAAAGGAACGCAATTATTAACGGGGCAGCATGAAGGCGACTGGATTGGCTGAAGACCTCTGTCTATGCTGCTGATGCCACGCACTGCCTTGTAAACACTGAAAAAACACTTTTGCCTTCCAGGCGGCTCAGTTCGGTTCAACTAACATGGAGACGACACCAGCACCAGCTAGTTGGGGTGTTGCTTCTTGAGTTGAAGAATCTGCTTAGTCAAGTATTTTAGTGAATGATACACAGCAGGCATCGGCCGACCTAGTGCCGGTGAACAGGTTACTGACTAGGACAAGACGCTGAACTACAGAGAGATTCTTTTCAGTGCGAGTATCTGTGCTTCCGTAAGCAGCTGCTATAATGTGTTTCTTGCACCCCCCCCAAGAAAGAAATTATAGTTTAAGGCAAGATTGAAACAGGATTCAGCTACCATAGTAGTGACAATAATAATAACGTATTGGAATATTCCTGTACAGTTGTCTCAAGCTTTACAGTGACAAATAATTTTTAAATACGTCGGCTCACACAATTTCCCACACTCTATAGCAAAGGGACAGAGCTCCAAGAAGCTATGAACTCTCCTTGCGGGTTCTCGGGCTCTTTATAACACCATGGTCTACACCGGTCTACTAGTCTAACCCCCACCCCTGGAGGTGACAGCACTCTAAGCGATTATTACTGAACTGGATTCTGGGCTAGGACACCCATGTTTTTCTGACAGTTGATGACAATTCGAGAGTAAATTTGCAAAATAATAATAATAATAATAATGAAAATGCTAAGTTTCCTCAATCATAATCTTCACACAGTGGTGACTGTTGTGCACTGTGCCGCACAGGGCCAGTATTCAGACTTCTTATATGCCTTTCAGCATTTCAATCCATTCCTCAGAATGGATTTTACTTTTGCAATAATCCTGTGGATACTTTATATTGGTATCAAATGTGCTCTCATCTTCCACACTTTTGCTTTTTTATTTCTCATTTACCCTTCAGACAACGATGAGGAACCCCACTTTCCTAAAGGCTGTATGACATTTCTAATTTTTATCTAAATGACAAATTTTCCGAAGTAGGCGCTGAGAATCACAACCTCACACGTGGATAATGTCTTAGCACTCCACACTGACTCTTTAAATCTATTTTAGAGCAATCTGTCCATTCTCTGAGCTCTTTTACTGAGATGGGTGTTAATTTTAAATCTATCAGATAGTGATTCTTATCTTGCTTCTTTTGTTTCCACCACGGTGCTGTAAATGTATTTTATTTTAAGCCACTCTTACCTAACATGAGCATCAATTTGGCTACCTCGCGACATTACATTGCCACCGTTTGATAGGACTTCTGAAGTCTGAATTCGAGTTTTCATGAAAGTAGCATGCGATGTAGATTTAAGGAGAGAGCCTAAGGGTAGGTTTAGAAAAATAAACCCAGGGGCGACTGGGCAGCTCAGTGGGTTAAGCGTCCGACTCACGATTTCAGCTCAGGTCACGATCTCACAGTTGGTAAGTTCGAGTCCCATGTCAGTACAGCACGTGATTGTGTTTCCAGGTTTGTTAGACGTTGTGCACGTGAGTGCACGAAGAACAGACGACAACATTCGTTTTGCACTTCATCGTGAATCCATTGTTGGCATTACCCTTGGGGAGAATGTCAAGGAATGGGGTCCAGGAAGCTTATCTGAACTGGAAGGTAAGCTCCCAGAATAAAGAAAAAGCAAATCATAGCTGATAAGGGAAGGAAGTTGTGTGTTTTTTTTTTCTTTTAAGTTTGTTTATTTATTTTGTGAGAGAGAGAGAGAAAGAGAGCGCACAAGCAGGGGAAGGACAGAGGGAGAGGGAGACAGAGAATCTTAAGCAGGCTCCGCACCATCAGTGCAAAGCCTGGTGCAGGGCTCGAACCCACAAACCAAGAGATCAAGACCTGAGTGGAAACCAAGAGTCAGATGCTTACCCAACTAAGCCACACAGGTGCCTCCTTTTATTTATTAAAATTTTTTAAATGTTTATTTATTTTTGAGAGGGAAAGACAGAGCACAAGGAAGGGAGGAGCAGAGACCAGGGGAGACACAGAATCGGAAGCAGGCTCTAGGCTCTGAGCTGTCGGCACAGAGCCCGACGCGGGGCTCGAACTCACAGACCACGACCTGAACCGAAGTCAGAAGCTTAACGGACTGAGCCACCCAGGAGCCTGATAAGAGAAGGAAGTTCTAGCCAGAGTAAGTGACACACATCAGACCTGAAGAATAAGACAAACTTAATATGAAAAAATGAATCGTGAGGATCAATCTCGAGGATGTCAACGTGGAGAAGAAGGTACGGATATAAAAACTAAGATCAAGACAGAGATGTCGACTCTCACTATGTCGGGCATTTCTGAGAGTTAGACTTTACCCATCTATTTACTGATCCATAAAGGAGACAAGGAAAGTAGAACTTAGGCGTCCAGAGTATTGATCCCGTTGGCCACTGACACACTGCGTCAGGGTAACTAGGCCCCGTAGTTTCTGGGAGGGGTCATCCCAGATGCTCATGGTATCATGGGAAGTGGGCACCAAGCTGGTGAAGAAGCTGTGCCAAGGCCCTGTGGCACTCTCAGAGGATTAACCACTTAGTTTCAGCATCATGTGCAGTTGACCTACTCTAGGTCTACAACAACTTGTAATTTTCCACACGTATTGCCTTACTGGTATCTCATTTGCTTCGAAACCACCTTGCTCGAAGGAGAGAGTAAGTAGTGAGTTCCATACACCAGACATGACTGTGCCAAGCTCTTTGAGATCTTCCAACCAGTAAGGCCCTTCAGATTGTTTCCTTTAATTTGCAGACGTAAAGGCCTCCCATTGCTAAGGAAAGCGAGTACGTCAGTCCCCTGGGCGTCTGCCCTTCACGCAATGTAATATGGAACTTTGGAGGTACGATTATCTATTCATTTTCTGCTCCCTACCCGCCAGCAGAATGATTATGTCGTGTCATATGAGTGGGCAGCAGGCTGCTGGAAGTCTCTTTCAGAATGCTAGCATTCTTCTTCTCCTTACTTCCCCGGTATTATTTTCCACTTTTTGAAAGCTCCTGGCTTTGTGAACTCACAGCACCAAACCATGAATGATAGATGAGACGGAAAAGTCTATCCTTTCCAGCTATTAAACTGTGAGAATCTGGACAATGTTTCCACTCTCTCAGATAAGCTCAATCATTTGCAAAAAAAAAAAAAAGCCAATAACATAAGGAGCAACAAAAATGATATTTGAAAACAGAATTATTAGAACAGGGGTGGGAGAAAGAAAGAAGAGAAAGAAAGAAAGAAAGAAAGAAGAGAGAATTAGAAAGAGAAAAATTTATATTGCAAAAGGGATAATTTTTTCTCCCCTTTCATGATATCAACCCTTTTGTCCACATCAGGGAGTCTGAGAATAAGAATTTTTTGTTTACACACACACACACACACATACACACACCACCTGCCCTGTTTAAATCTTCTTTACCTGCTGTGTGATTTTGTTTTTAACTGGTCTATTTTATCTTCCATCGTGGTCATTTCAGTTCAAACCAATGTCATGATGGGATAGTGACTGAGTCAAAGAAAACAGTACACAACTCAAGCATCCTGACTATGCCTACAGCACTGGCTTCATAAGACTGCTACTGGCCCTGGTAACTCTGAGCCTTGGGCGTTTGTACTGGGCTGACTGGTAAATGGATGTGGGGGAGGGTGACGGGGGTCAGGGAGCTCCAAAGGAGCTACACCACTGGATGCCGCAACCAAATCCCTCCCCCCACACAGAGAGAGTTCAGAGTTTTGTTTTAATTCCGATTTTGCCTTTTACCAGTCTTAGGATTGGAGGCAAATCACTCAAACTTTGTGAGTCTTATGTTTTCTTTTAAAAAAATTTTTTCAATTAAGTTTATTTATTTATTTTGAGAGAGAGAGAGAGAGAGAGAGAGAGAGGGAGAGTGACGAGAGAAGGGGCAGAGAGGGAGAGAGAGAATCCCAAGTAGGCTCCACACCATCAGCGCAGAGCCCGATGCGGGGCTGAAACTCACCAACAGCGAGATCATGACCTGAGCTGAAACCAAGAGTCGGATGCTTAACTGGTGAGCCACCCCTGCCTTCTTTTTCCTTTTTTCCAATCAATTGGGGGAAACAATACCAGCTTAAAGTTTCGTATTAAGGATTAAGCTATACCATACGCAAAGCATATAGTATCTGAAACACAAACATTAGATACTAAACCAGTTTTTTAAATATTAAAATTAGAGATTCAATACTTCTTGATTAGGGATATTAGTTATTGCTTCACTGATTTCTATTAGTGCCTTTTCCTGGTTATTACGCTTAATTCTTTTTCTGTAAAATGAGTATTGTAATTCCAATATCCGAAAATGAAGTAATAAGTTAGCCAATGGTAAAGAGAGAGAGAGAGAATCTCTTATTTCTTGCTTGATTAATATTATCAATCAAGATAATCTCTTTCATGGGCAATGATTCCTACAAATCAACTTGTGTTTTATTCTGAACGGTGTTCTGGCACTGATGAAAGTATTCTGGTATTGGAGCCAGGCAGACTGGACTTTGAATCCAGAACTTTCCCTTAATCGCCAGTTTGCGCTTGGGCACGTCACTTAAACTCTCATTCTTACCTGGTTCAAAAAGTGATTGATTCAGACCCTAGCACTCCTGCAAAGGCTAGAGAGTCTGTGATAACAGTATAAATCCTAAGCACTACAATTTCCTCACCTGTTAAGTGGAGAACGTAAAAATCCTTTGCCTGAACGGCAGTGATTAACAGCCTTCTCTGTTTTCACTCTGCCCCCACTCATTACCCCACTGCCCATCTCTTCTCACAAGATCCAGGCAATCTGCTGAAACATCAGTAAATCGCATATTAGGCCCTCTTCATCTCAGACCTCACAGGTGACCTCCCAGCACAGGTAAAGCAAAATCCAGAATTCTGAGCGTGCCCACAAGGCCCATGCCTTCCAAACACATCTCCCTTCCCTGTCCCTTTGCTCAGTGTGGTCCAGACACACCGGTCTTCCCTTCTGCAAAGTAGCTGAACCCTTTTCTACCTCAGGACCTCTGCACATGCTGTTCTCTGTGCCTTTTCCCTCGGGTTGTGTATGGCTTGATCCCTCCCTTAAGTAAGGTCTCCCCTCAAAGGTAACCTCTCAGAAAGACCTTCTCTGACCTTCTTATCTAAAATAACCACCTCCCCCCAAAAGACATGAATAGACACTTCTCCAAAGAAGAATCCAGATGGCCAACCAACATATGAAAAAATGCTCAACATCACTCATCATCAGGGAAATACAAATCAAAACCACAATGAGGTACCACCTCACACCTGTCAGAATGGCTAACATGAACAACTCAGGCAACAACAGATGTTGGCGAGGATGCGGAGAGAGAGGATCTCTTTTGCATCGTTGGTGGGAACGCAAGCTGGTGCAGCCACTCTGGAAAACAGCATAGAGGTTCCTCAAAAATAGAACTGCCTTACGACCCAGCAATTGCACTACTGGGCATTTATCCACGGAATACAGGTGTGCTGTTTCGAAGGGACACATGCACCCCCATGTTCACAGCAGCACGATCAACAATAGCCAAAGTATGGAAAGAGCCCAAATGTCCATCGGTGGAGGAATGGATAAAGAAGATGTGGTCTATACATGCAATGGAGTATTAATTACTCGGCAATCAAAAAGAATGAAATCTTGCCATTTGCAACTTTGTGGATGGAACTAGAGGATATTATGCTAAGCGAAATTAGTCAGCCAGAGAAAGACGAATATCATGTGACTTCACTCATATGAGGACTTTAAGACACAGAACAGATGAACACAAGGGAAAGGAATCAAAAATAATATAAAAACAGGGAGGGCGACACAACAGAAGAGGCTTACATGTGGAGAACAAACAGGGTTACTGGAGGGGTTGTGGGGGGGGGGATGGGCTACATGGGGAAGGTGCATTGAGGAATCCAAGACCCCAAATTATATCACCGATCTGTATATTTGATTATTTATTGCCTAGTTTGCCCACTAGACTGTAATATTCGTAAGGGTAAGATCTTGATTCCATGTTCGTTTTAGTATTTCCACTACTCTGGAATTACGTGCCTGGCACATAATGGGTTTTTGATACATATATGTTGCCTGCCTGAGTAAATGTTTCCAAGGCTGTTTGATGATTAATGAGATAAGATATGCAAAGTGACAGCACAGTGCTTCGCCCCAGGTGGATGCTTAATGAATGAACTAGGAGATTCTTGTACCCATTCAAACATCCCAGGATGCTTCACTCAAGAGTTTTATGGAGGGGCGCCTGGGTGGCTCAGTCGGTTGAGCGTCCGACTTCGGCTCGGGTCATGATCTCGCAGTCTGTGAGTTCGAGCCCCGCGTCAGGCTCTGTGCTGACCGCTCAGAGCCTGGAGCCTGTTTCAGATTCTGTGTCTCCCTCTCTCTCTGACCCTCCCCCGTTCATGCTCTGTCTCTCTCTGCCTCAAAAATAAATAAACATTAAAAAAAAATTTTTAAAAAGAGTTTTATGGATGCCCCAATTGTTTCATAATTTTAATATGTCCCATTACAGTTGTGCAAACACAGGAAAGGGGAATGGGAAGTCCTTTTCTGGGAAAATAATGAGGAAGAAGGTGCTCATTGGAGCACAAAGCAGACTGCAAAAGCCTAGCCTGAGGATGAGCTAAAGGTAGAATGGGAGGCACGTTTGTGGCCAGGGTGAGGAAGTAGGTGGGTACAGCTCAGAAATGGCCACACTTTCCCTGCAGGTGGGCCTAGGAAGAGAGAGGTCTTACCTAGAAAGAAAGAGTCACGCATCAACTCCTGGGCGGATGACCAGCGGGGCACTGGAGATACTGGAGATCCAGCCCCAAGTGTGAAATTCTACAAAGAGACAGGAAGTCTCTTTTGCTGTTGGCCACATGAACTTTTCTCTTCTTGTCTCCCTACCTTCTTACGTCAGTCACCTGGACAGCTGCACCAGCTTCGAAGCAAACACTGCCATCCATCTACCCCTCGGTCGATCCCAAATCCCTGTCCTTTAACCCACCCTCCAAAATGGACACTATCTCCTATCTCTCTTCCAAGGAGATGCTGTTCTAAGTCCTGAGCGTTCCATTTCATTCCTGACTTTCTCTCCTGCTTCATAGCCCACCATTTCCCACCACAGATCATATCCTCCAGCCCAACAAAATTACTCATGATTTCCCAACCACATTTTGCTTTCTGTTCTGCCCTTAATTCCATTCCCTTCCTAGTGCTTCCTTAGCACCGCACACCACTTTACCCCCACCTCCCTCTCATGGAAAACATCGGCAGCTCTAGCTCTGTCTAATCCCATTACCGACCCCCCTTTTCCTGTTAATCATGTCAACAGCGCATGTCTTTCTCAGAACAGGGCTGCCCAAGGACCCCTGTTAGCCGATAAAAACACTCCATCCCTTGACCACAGAGAATTATTCTATGAGGGGAACAGGTTCCAAGCAAAGCTAATCAGTTCCTTCCCTGGGATTGATACGTGAACGTGGGAAAGATAAGCATCTTTTGTTTGGCGGTTCTATGAAGATAACAGGATGTAGGTGCAACAGCCACGAGGTCAGATCTTGTTTACAGAATGAAGCCAGACACAGGCAGGCAGAGCTGAGAGGGGCAGAGACACAGGGCCCTGAGGACATCTGGCACAGAAATTGACACTGCGTGTTGACTCGGTCAACACAGTGAACACAATAGCAGCTACTGAATAATGGACAGATGCCTATGTAGATGTGTGGACAGATGGAATAATGATGGATGGTCAGCGAGACCGAGGAGGAGGTATGCACCTGCACTATAATTGGGACCAGATGAAGAATATAGACCTGTACATAGTGTAGATTTCCTCTTCTGTTGTTTCTGTTCTGCACTATTTGAAACAGCACCACACCCTCCTGTTTGCTTTCTAAAGCCATGTCAGACGCCGTGTTGCCTGTTGCCGGGAGTCTCTCTGATTTTCCCCTGGCTGCCATTGTTCAATAAAAGGAAAGGGAACGTCTCATCTGTGTGTGTTTCTAACAGCTTTTTAGGACTCATCATTGGCCAAGCTCACTCTGCATAACTTTAATTGACATTGTATTTAGATTTACCGCTGTGGCTGACTTTATTTTTTTTTTTTTTTACACTTTTAATTGGATTATCTTCCAAAGGGAAAATATTAGAGCTTGAGTGGAATTATATTAAGTGAAAAAAATCTGCCTCGGAAGATTTCAAGGATTGATGATGCTTAGCATCGTCACAGGGATCTAGAGAAGGGAACTCACCTACCCTGCTGATGGAAATTGTATCCTGGCAAACTTGACTGGAAAACAATTCAGCAGTTAGGTGTCAGAATAGCAATTCCACTTGGGGAAATTTGTGCCTAAGGAAGTAACTGGATAGTTGTTCAAATGTATGTATGAAGTGTATTCACTGCATCATTATTTTTTTTTTATTTTAGTTTTTAGGTAATCTCTATCTCCAACGTAGGGCTCAAACTTACAATCCCAAGATCAAGAGTCACGTGTTCTACCACGTGAGCCAGTCAGGCGCTCCTGAATCGTTATCTTTGATGGTGAAACACTGAAATGTCCAAGCCATCTGTCAATATGGGATCAATTAAATAAATTAGAGCACATCCAGGTAATATAATATTATATGTAAATGAAAAAGATAAGATACGCATATGGACACACATATATATGGAGATAAAGATATAGATATAAATACAGAAGAATATGTAAGTCTATGGTTATATAGGCAGATATATAAATAGAGATGAGAAGATCTTCCTGATATACTGTCAAATTTAAAAATACGCATTAGTGCTTATAACTCCACTTCTACCAAAAATAATCTAATATTCACATGTACGTACTTATACCTGTTAGAAAATCTAAAAGCTAAAAGTATATTTGCCAAACTATTACCAATAGTTCTCTCATGGGAGTAGATCATAAGGCGCTTCCATTTTATTTTTTATACACTTCTGCATTGGATTTTTTTTTTAATTTTTTTTTTCAACGTTTATTTATTTTTGGGACAGAGAGAGACAGAGCATGAACGGGGGAGGGTCAGAGAGAGAGGGAGACACAGAATCCGAAACAGGCTCCAGGCTCTGAGCTGTCAGCCCAGAGCCTGACGCGGGGCTCGAACTCACGGACCGCGAGATCATGACCTGGCTGAAGTCGGACGCTTAACCGACTGCGCCACCCAGGCGCCCCTGCATTGGATTTTTTAACGGGTTAGTAGGTATACTTTAATAAGAAGATAAATAATAAAGAGGTTTCCATTTAGGGAAGAATAGCTTCCCCATGTTACTCTTTGTTCTTTGGGGTATAAACTGATTATAGTTCTGTCTATATTTTATGAAATGTACCTATGCAAATTGAGGAGATTCTGTATACATACTAGCATGCATCCAGTTGTCTAGCAACGTGTGTAAATCACGCATCAGGGTTTGCTTTGATTTTTGTTTGGGGACAGATACAACAAGTAGAGACTGTTGGAAAACATAAATGTGTTCCTCAATGCATTTTCCTCATGATATCGTCGAGATAAAACTAACTGGATTCTACAACCCAGGATGAGAATGTAAATAAAGACTAAATCCCAAAACCTAAAAGGTTGTGCGTCTGGGAGGGTGAGAGACAAATCGCCAGTGGCAGGGTGACCACTGGGAACCTAAGTGATGGAAACCAAAACTTCGAAAGAAAGTCGACATGAGTATGGGGGGGGGAGGGGAAGCCATTGAGGAAGGATGACCAGAGAGGGTGGAAAGTTTCTGAGGAACGCTCTACCCAGTGTAGACCTATTGCATTTTTTGTTTCAGTTTGAGGTTGTTTGTGTGTTGGTTTGTTTAATCTATGAAAACTTGCTTTGTCCCTCCATTCTAATCGAAGGCGACCTACTTATTTCGAGAGGGGCATGGTTTCATAGGTCACAAATTCTAAAGTCACAGGACTGAGCTACCTATTAACTTGGCGACCAGAGCTCTGTTACTTAACTTCCCAAACATGGTTTCTTCATTTGCAAAAACATCGGGACGTGGTTCCTTCCCAGAATCCCATGTAAAGGTGCGTACGTGAAAGGGTTTTGTGAACTAATAAAGCATTTACAAAGATCTTAGTCCTTTTTATTTTTGTCATCGTTTCCCTTAAAATCTCCAGAGACTACCTTGGCCCCCAGTTCTCAGGAAATTTAAAAAAAAAAGTCTCTTTGTTTAAGTCCAAGTTGAAAGGGTAAAGACTTAGACTTGGGGTGAGTTTTCCCTCTACCACCTTCCACGATGAATTGTCCACAGGTAACCCAACCTGGATGGAGAGACACGTACCCTCTTCTGATCCGCAGGATTTCTCATCCCTGCCTCACAGCGCGGTGATGAGGCTCAAATTAGACAACAGTTTCCGAAACGCTTTAGAACAGGGTCTGTGTCATCCAGATGTTGGCTGTCATTTCTAACGCGCCTATTGACACTTGTTCATGAAAACTGGAGCTGGACAGTAGTTAAAGTGGTGAAAGCAGATTGTGTTCAAGAACTGTTGTCATCGGGGGAAAAGAGACCTCAGGATAGGACTGGGCTCAACCCCAAGCCCAAGTATAAGAAGTGAGGACTGACAGCCAAAGAGTGGGTTTGGGGGGTTAGGGGATGGAAAATTCCGAAGAGGAGACATTGAGGGTGGAGGGGATTCCTCCGAGTCTGACCAAGCTGGACTCTTGCCGGAGGCAGGCCAGGGGGGGATCAGATCCGGCCCGGGTCCTCACCCGGCCATGCCTCATTTCTCCTTCTGGGATAGACAAGGAGGGTTAACAAGATAAAGTGATGTCTATGGAAGCACATCATAGTGTGTGAAGCGTTGATACTGATGTTGGCTTTCCTCAGAGTGTTTAGCTCCATCATTTATGCTAAAAACCGTATCGGGAGCGGATTGACCCTGGGGAGTCTGCAGGGCATATGCTCCTCACATCTGTCATGCCTCACACCGTGCTGGAAGGAATTTTGGAATGGGGCTTTAAGAGCATCGTGACCCTTATCCTGGCCATGCGAATCTGGAGCTATCCTTTTTTTGTCCAGAACAGCTGCCTGAAAGATTGTGGCAGGAAGCAACCGGCAAAAAGTCGGGACACTAGCTTACCCTGTCACTCACTTTGCTCCAATGAAACCCATTTG
Organism: Lynx rufus; assembly: GCF_022079265.1. Classification (NCBI taxonomy): domain Eukaryota; kingdom Metazoa; phylum Chordata; class Mammalia; order Carnivora; family Felidae; genus Lynx; species Lynx rufus. The sequence goes on from NW_025814896.1 coordinate 131,954,852, forward strand.
CATTTCCAACATGTATCAGTTCTATTCAAAGCCTGCCATGGCAATGGCAATGGAAATGGTCTTGGGGGAACAGCTTCCGGTGATCCTGGGGGATGAGCCAGTCACTGACTTTGAATACCAATCTCCATTTCTCTGCAGGAGACCCTCCCTGCAAGTTTCCAAAGGGGAGTGGATGGGATGTAAATGCCACTTGCCTTCTCGGTGTGACTAATTCCCAGGGTCGTGGCATCTAGAGGTGTCAGAACTGATCAGACACCTGGAGGACTTTCTCTAGACCGCATGAAACCCAAGTTACAAAACGATACCTGCCGACGTAGAAGCCATTCTTAAATCTTCATCCAGGGAAGGTGGGAAGAGCAGAAACAAAACCACTGCTCCGAATTTGAAAGGTTTCAAAAATCCTACTTCCATAAAGGAAAGGAATACTGAACAGTGAAACCCAGAAAAACAGTCGGTAGGGGCAAAAATAAAAGTTGTAACACGAACTACTAAAAATTGCTACTGGGAATTCCTATCTCCAAAACCAGCAGCGACCCACGAGAGTGTCATCCAACCCCCTCCACCTGTCTGAGGACAGTGTCACTCGGGCATTACCCCCAAGACATTAGTCATCACCCCAAGGTCAGATAAGTGCCCCCACCCATTTCTGGATGCTTCAGGGAGTCCCCAGACTTTTAATCTGTGTTTCTCAGGGCCAGATGGTTCTAGGCACACAATAATAAATCACAGACATAGATTCAGGATTTAACACCATAATGTCTTCTGTTCCCCGAAGATTCCAGACTCATAATGAGTATTCATTTGCACGTTGCTGAGAGATTATCTCGAGTGTGCGGCCACCAAGTCACCAGGGTAGCAGTGAGCCAAGCTACTCCCCGGCAGCCACACGTTCACCTGGTTTGAGACTGACCTCCCATCGCTGTGTTCGTGACACATTTTGTGAAAGATAAAAGAGAGAGCAAAGCAGCTCTCGCATTAAAAAAAAAAAATGGTATTAATAAAATGTAAACAATTTCTCATGTAAATGTATGCCCAGAAAATAGGTGCTTGTTCATCGAAGTGTGATCGGGGATGAAATGAACAATACAGGCTACCTTATCTTATTCATGCATTTAGAGATTTGAGAGCGTTGTCGGGATTGAGCCACTCCAGCTGTTGAGGACCGGCTATATTTGTCCCACCTGCTCTTTTGAGAATTCCCAGTCCTTCCCAAAGTGTCTTCTAAATATTCAGGGAGCCTATAGGAGAAACCACACGCGTTTGCCCAAGAACCAGTTGCCAGGCACCTGCAACGTGCCATTCGTGGTGTCCGACAATGGGAACGCAGAGGTGGTGAAACCACATGTGGGACGTGTTCATTCGAGAAGCACACAGGGGCCTCGTCGTTCCTTTGGTTCCTGTTCCAGCTCGCAGCGGGGCCACTGTCTGATCCCCTGGAAATCTCAGACCCCCCCGAGGGCCAGCCACAACGTGCTGCTCATTTCCTACTGCAAACGTAACAATCGCGATTCCCCGTTCTTCCTCAACTTCTCCGACTCCCGCCCTCTCGCCTCCCTCTCACGGGGCCTCTCGTGATCACATCAGGCCCGCCACGTAACCTGGAATGAGCCCTCCCATCTCAAGACCATCGTGCAAAGTCCCTTTGCCGTGTAAGGAGACATAGTCACAGATCCCAGGGATCGGGTCACGGACATCGTGGCGAGGCCACCGTTCCATCGACCACGATCGTTGGCTCTGCTGAGGCTGCTGGCTACTGCTCTGACCTCAGCACAGGGGATACGGGGACCATGTGACATCCCTAGAAAAAACACGCTTTCACAACCTGTTCATTTATTCTTTCTGGAAGTAATTATTAAGTACCCATTGTGTGCCAGGATTACTCAAAGCTGGGCTCAGAGCCACAAGCAAGGTAATGTTCACGTCCTCAAATAGCCTCACTTGGAGGGAGGGGAGGAGGAACTAACTCTAGTCAAGTAAAAAAAAAAAAAAAACAAACCAGTATCATTTAAATATTGGTAAATGCTGGGGGTACCTGGGCAAGCTCAGCCAGTTAGGCACTGGACTTTGGTTCAGGTCATGATCTTGTAGTTTGTGGGTTCGAGTCCTGAATCGGGCTCTGGACCATCAGTGCAGATTGGGATTCTCTCTCTCTCTCTTCCCCTCTCTCTCTCAGCCCCTCCTTCACTTGCCTTCTCCCTCTCTCTCTCTCTCGAAATAAATACACTTAAATGAATAAATAAATAAATAAATGTAAATTCTGTACAAGAAGTAGGCAGAGTGATATTTCAGAGGATGCCTGGGGGAGACTGGAACATTTCTTGGAGGAAGTGGCATTGACCCTTGAGACCTAGGTTTTGTGAGGAAGCAGACAGGAGGAAGCCAGGGAGGAGTTCTCCGGACAGAGGGAACCCTGAGGCCAAGGCTCTGGGGAGGAGAGAACTTGGCCCACTGGGAAAGACCCGTGTGGCTGGGGGGTAGGGACTCCAGGGGAGAGTGGAACAAGACGGCCCTCAGCCTTGCGGGCTGGAGCCAGGTCGCATAGAGCCTTTGCAGGCACGGGACACAGTCTGGGTTTCGTCCCGGGAGCAGTGGAGTGCCAAAGGCAGCACGGCAAGAGAAAAGTGACCCAATCTAAACTGTCAAAAGAACTCTCTTGGCACCTGTATGGAGAAAGGCCTATTTGAAGACAGAAGAGGAAGCAGGGATACGGGTTTCAGGGAGAGTTCGGTAGTCGAGGCAAGAGGTGATGGCCGTTTGATTACGTGTAAAGGAAACCATGGGTAGATTGGGGATATATTTTTGAAATATGGTAGCTGAGGATGCAAAATAAAAACACCCCACTGGGCATTTTTCTCCAGAAGGCGGGAGGCGACATAGTGTCTGCCATTTTCGTGAGGGAGAATGGAAAGACAGGAATGCAATCAGGTTACAGACCGCGGCGGGGAGGGCGGTGGGAGCCGAGCTCCGTGTTGGATAAGTCAGAGTGGCTGGATGCCTGTCAGACGTCAAAGGGCAGAGTCAAGTCAGCAGCGGGACGTCTGAGTCTGGACCTTAGAGGAACTAGGGAGAGAAATGCACACTGGAGTCATCGTAGGTGCCAAGGCATCGCATCACCTTCTGCAGGTGACACTCTGAGTTCTCTGCTGGCACCGGTGGATACGACAAAGACACACTGACTCTGGGAAAGGGAAGAGGCCCCCGGACGTGGGGAGGCAGCCTAGATGGCCACCGTCAGCTGCAGCCGAGACGTCACTGTCATGTCGCCACTGTGCTCCCTCAAAACGACAGAACTCCTGCGCCTTGAATAAATAAAGAGCCAGATCGTGTTGAGTAAGGAAATGTCACTACAGCCCTGTCTGTGTTGCTGCGTTCTCCTAAACGGAAGAAAAAGACCATTCGCTACGGAGGGAGGCCCAGTCCTCTCCCACCCCCGCCCTTATAAAAATTCCAGCAAAAACAAAGAAAAAGGTGACAATTCAGGACTCACTGGGGAGTCAACCTGACAGGCAGCTAAATGCCACACCGGCTGGAATTTCCTCCTACTTGGAACTAATTTTGGTGGGCGGGGGGGCGGTGGGGATGGCCAAAGTTCAGTAAATAGTAAACCCCCAATTCTCAAAATGAAAATGGAGCAATCTCAAGGATTTGAGGCCATTTCATCAATCCCCAGTATCGTCTATTGCTTCAGAGATCCCAGGCTTATACTAACCATGTCCAGCCATCTCTCCTCTTAACCTGTCAGGTTCTTTCAACCAACACCCTCGCCATCTTTAACCTCCTAAACTGAGTCTAGAAAAGGAAAAATAACTACACATGAAAATTATGTAGAATAGCACTGGTACATTTTGTCTGACAAGTTAGCTCCATCAAAGGTTACCCAGATGTCAGAGGGGAGTCCTTAGCTTTTTTAATATCTGGTTAAAATGGCTTCAACCTCGCCCTCCGTGGCCTGGGAATGTCAAAGTGTCTCCTACCATTTCTGTGCATTCCAGGGATGCTAGCATTCTCTAGATCATCCTTTCTCTTCTGGTTCAGTAGGTATGACTTCAGCACTGCCTCAACCCGGATCCAAAATGCATCCCCTGCCCTGATTCAACAACAAAAATTATTCATACAATGTACTTAGGAGCAGAGCACAATTTGCTAGAGATTTCCATGGCTGGAGCTGCAGGGAATAAAGGAGAATTTACAAAGCAGAACCGAGCTGACTCAATCAGGTAAGACTAAATTAACAAATGACCCCAAATCTTAGTGGCTTCCAATAATGTAGTTTTACTGTCTATTCGCCCTACATGTTCATCTACAGTTGCCTCTGGCTCTGTGCCCGTCTTCTTGTCTGTGGATGGAGGCTGACAGAGCATTTGCTACCTGGAACGCGGCCAATCTTCACGGAAGAGGGAATCACTCACTGGCTCCTCAAGCTTTTGCTTGGAAAATGACGCACATCAATTTCACTCACGATTTATTGACCAAAGCACGTCACGTGGCCAAGCCTGAGTTCTGAGCGTGTGGGGATCTAAAATCCTCCCACAGAAAGTGGCACCAAATATAGATGATCAGTAATACCGTCTACCACATCAGCATTCTTAAACGTGATAGTGGATGTTATCACATTAAAGTGCTTTGGAAACACCCCAAAGGGCTTGAGCCTGACTGGCTTCCTCCTCTTCCCTACTCTCAAGGCCGAATGATTCCTCCCGTGGTCTCATGCAAACCTCTTTAAATTTTACCTCTTGTCAACACACGACCCCCTTGAACACCGACCACTTGTCGAAGTATTTCTTCCAAACACAGGAATCCTGGCATCAGCTGACTGTACAAGGAACCTCTGTACGTAGGACTAGAGACACGCAGAAACTTGCCTCCTGAAAATGACAGTTATACATCTGAATTTGTAACCATTCCAAATACCAGGAAAACCGTAAGTAGGATAAAGAGGAGGTCACCATTTTTAAATGTTTATTTATTTATTTGGGCAGGGGGTGGGGCAGAGAGAGAGAGAGAGAGAGAGAGAGAATCCCAAGCAGGCTCCATGCTGCAGTGTGGAGCCCGACACAGGGTTTAAACTCACAAACCAGGGGCGCCTGGGTGGCTCAGTCAGTTAAGCGGCCGACTTCTGCTCAGGTCACGATTTCGCGGTCCGTAAGTTTGAGCCCCGCGTCAGGCTCTGTGCTGACGGCTCGGAGCCTGGAGCCTGTTTCCGATTCTGTGTCTCCCTCTCTCTGACCCTCCCCCGTTCATGTTCTGTCTCTCTCTGTCTCAAAAATAAATAAATGTTAAAAAAAAATTTAATAAATAAATAAACTCACAAACCATGAGATCGTGACCTGAGCCAAAAATCAAGAATCAGACGCTTAACCGACTGAGCCACCCAGGCGCCCCAAGAGGAAGTTGCATCTTGGTGGAGCAGAAGAATGCCAGGTGATCGTTTTCTAGAAGCCGGGAATCGAGCTGAGACTTGCTCATACCCACCTATTCTCCAGCTGTTGATCCAGCTAGAAGGATTTCAACAGTAATGCTAGTAACATAGGACAAGACCAATGGGTCTTTCCTTTCAATCTGTTGGGGGATAAAATCACCAACCACACTTACCACTTTGTCCCCGAGAGAAACGAGTATATTTGTCCACCAAAAAAGTATGAACAAGTTTATTCACAACTGCCAAACGCTGGAAACAATTTAAACAACTATCAACAGAAGAACGGATACATAAATTATGGTACACTCAAATAATGGACTCGTCCATAGCAATAAAACAATAACCAACCACTGAGGAGGACATAACATGGATGAATCTAAAAATCATTACTTCAAGCAAAAGAAGTCAGACACAAACAAGGGCATACTGCATTTATACGAAGTTCGAGAGTAGGAAAATTTAATCGGTGGTAAGAGAAGTCAAAATGTGGTTTTATCAAGGGTGGAGTATTGATAATAAAGGGACAGAAAAGGTGGATCGCAGGAATACTCTGCATTTATTCTGCATGCTGGATATACAGATGTCTCTAAAGTTTTTAACAAGCTGTACTTAAGATAATGGCTTTCTATGTAGTTTATTACACGTACGTTACACATCAAATTAAAAAAGTTAAGTTCAGGCTTCTTATTTCACCAAAGAGATGAAACCTTGCCAACTCCCACGAGAAAATAAATATTCCCATTTCAAAAATAATCTTGAACTCGAAAGATTTAAAATGTTTATACTTGGGGTGAATCTTGAACGATTGGTAAGAATTGAAGGTTGGTAAAGAAGGAAATCAAGTTTGAAGACAGAGAAGCAAGAGCGAAGAAGAACCATTATGGGCGTTCCAAGCAGTAGAGATTTAGCATAAAATACATGCGGAAAAATCTGGATTTTTAACATCTTTAGAAACGTGCTCTTGGGTTTCCAGAAAATGGGAACCATTAAGAAAATGAGAAGCTGTCTAACAGACCTAGTTCAGTGATTCATTTGCATGAATTAGTATTTTACTCCGGAAAATAAACAAAGGAACTGGTGCTCTGTTACTTCTGAAGATGGGATCCGGCAGTTTCCGAAGGGAGCCAGAGCCGTCTGGCTCGAATTTTAGCGTCTGTACGCTCGTCCCAGATGCACGGGCAGAGGATTAATAAAAACACACGTCAGATTGTTTTCTCTGTAACCACCAACAGCATCCTTAATTTGGGAGCCTGAAGTCTTGGGCTCATTTATTATCATTCTTCTTGCCCTGCTCAATTGTCCCTGGGCAGAATGCTGTGGGGTATAGACCAGCGATTAAAAATGTCCTATTCACTACCATGAATGTCAGCCTTTCAACCCAGACCAAGAAGCCAAGAAACCCTGGACTGCGCAGGGGACAGACAGGGCACAGACGTCCCGCAGCTCATAGTGGGCTATTGTTTCAACTCATTACGGCAGCACCTCGGCCCCCTCTGCCTTGGCAGACAAAAGGCAGCTTTGGGAATGCTTATCTGGTGGGAACAGACTAGATGCTATCAGCTCCCGCATTATAACATCTCTGCAACATCTCTCTTCTTTTTGGTGGCCAGAGAAAGTGGGTCAGCGGGGAGGGCCTGGTGAGCCACAGAGGCTGAGTCGGAGACTCGCATGCTCACGCCGTCTCAGCAGCACCGCCCGTCCCTCCCCCCAACCGGCCTTCTCCTTTCCCCTCGCTGCTTACGATGGGGGGCCCACCTTGTGGTTTCGGCTGCAATTAGGAAGGAAAGGTTCATCACTTCAACTGCCTGCTCGATTTGAAGATACCGCGGGTCTTTATCTCCTAACTGCAAACACCTGATAAGAACGCAGAGGCGGGGGGTGAGAATTTGTAACCGATTATAGGAAGCTTTGGACAAAGCAGATGAAGAGGGGACTGGTTGCTGCTATTGTGCATTATATATTATACCTCTCTATTCTTTCACGTCTTTGGAATTTGCCACGAAAAGAGGGAAAAACCCCACTGTGCCTCTCGGGTTTAATTCTGGAAGACATGGGGATCAGAACGGTCTTGGAATAGCAGCTGTCATGATGACGATCTGCGTCACCGGAGCCAGACTCCTTAGGTTCCAGTTGGAGCTCCGTCGGTTTCCATCTGTGTAACCTTGAGCAAGTTACTTAACCTCTCTGCCTCAGTTTCCTCATCCGTGAAATGGAGATAATAACACCACGACCCGATCGGGTTGTTGTGAGAATTAAATGGGTCAGTATGTACGATGTCCTTGAAACAGTATGCGGCACATGGCAAGGGTTATGTGTTTTGTAAATTAAGTGAATATATATATTCTCACACCACATGTATATACATATGCACTTAAATGTGCCGGCACAAATAAGTGTTTGATAAATTCTGGGTGTGGTGATGATGACGATGTGGACGACCACGGAAACCGTTTTCTCGGGACTAGAGGCGGGCCTCGAGAAGCGAGTTCCTGGGTGGGACACTGGGTTGATGCAGGGGACAGAGAAAGGGGAGCATGCGGCAGGAGAAGCCGTCAGGAGGATTCAGCACAGCTGATAGCTGAGTGTGCTCGCGCTCAGAGAAGGAGGTAAGGCAGGAGGCCGAATCAAAGGACGACCCTAGATTTCTCGCCGGACAACATGGTAGATGGTGGTGCCATTGACTGAGAGGAAACTACAGGGGAGAATCAGATGAAACGAGCTCATGTTCAGATATGTTGAGTCTGAGATGCCTGCAAGACCTTCAAAGGGCAAAGAAACCCTCTCGTCCGAGTAAGATCTAAATAAAAAACGGAAGCCTCCATAGAGTCTCGGCCCAGTTCGAACTTCCAACAAGTACGTGAACCGTCCCATTGTACCTGTAACAACTTACAGTCGGTTCTCAAAAAACCTGACTTGTAACCAGCCTGGGAGACACTTCGGAGGTCCGCGGGTCCGATGGCCCCTTCAGACTGATGACCGTTGACATCGTTCAGCCATGTGTGACTCTCGATGCATTTTCATGTCTCTATGTGAGCTTGTGAAAACATCAGCACCCTATTTTATTGACAGGAAATGGAGGTGGGGTTAGACCCAAATTTCCTCTTTGTCCAGAGCTCTCTTGGCCATTATTTAACTAGGGTCAAGGGCACTGTAACTGTTTTACATATTTAACCCACATAACCTATTTATAACCTATTTATAACCTAAATATGTAACATATTTAACCCACATAACCTAACTTAATCCTCAGCTCAACCTGGGAGACAGATGCTATCAGCTCCCTTTTCAAATGGTGTAAAGGAATTTGCACGGGAAATTTAAGTGACACACGTGGGGTAACTGTACCCAAATCTGCGTTAGATTTCTGTGCTTTGGTGGGACTTTATAACAATAACGTTGAGATGATTACGCAAATCTCCTTAAGACGGACTAGCCTTGCTAGGTTCAAATCCTGGCTCTGTCTCTCGCTAGCTTGGGACTTTGGGAAAGTTACTTAACTTCTCTGTGCCCCAATATCCTGATCTCTAAAATTGGGATTCAAAAGTCTTAAGAGAAGAGCATACAGCAAGTTAAAAAAGGAAGGAAGCAGTAAAATCAAAACAAGAAAAGAGAGGCCAAACTTGAAGTGAGCCTTGCTCATGAAATTTATGCCCGGACATGTACATGCACAAGATTTGGGTCACAAATTCAGTTCCGAATTTCTAGCGGTCAATGCAAAAGAGGCAAATATGACTGGGGAATCCAAAAGATTAAAGCACTCAGGAGAGGCACAGTTAGATGATAGTTCAGAAAGGGACTTCTGTTGCTCGTAATTCAGTAAACACTGGACAACATGCTCTCAAGTGTCCGCAGTAGGGAACCAGCCTGGCCTGTGCGGGTCTCAGGGTTCCCTGGGCTTCTCTGAGGTCATACGTGTGCTGCCTTCACCGTATGTGAGAAGCCTGTGGAACAGAGCAGAAACTTTGCAGGCAGGAAGCACACGGGTCTAGGTGCCCTCCTCTCTCAGGACCCCAGAAAAGCAGCCATTTTTCCACACTCCCACTGTGATGCCTTTAACCCCCTCCCCATTCCCACTTTTGGGATTTCTAAAAGTGGCGGGTTCTTCAGCGTAATCTCAGACGGATGAGATGTGCCTTCATTTGTCTCAAAATCCTAGTCCTCTCACTACTCAACAGGAGTTGGGTTTTCCCGAGACAGGCGATGATCTTCCTTTCCCTAGCTGCCTCCCCTCTTGGTTGGCTCCTTAGCCCCGACACAGCCCATTTTCCCCCTTCCCCAAATAACCTACAGGCTCCTTTCCCTGGGGCACCTCCCTTACTGGTCACAGAAGTTAATACAACTCCAGCTAACTCCTGAAAGGATTTAAAATAGCTGATGCTGCAGATATTAATATTTTTAAGTCATGAAACTATTAAAAGGAGCCTCCCGGTTCTCTTCTGTAGACATAATCTCTCCCATCCCTGAACTCCTCAAGCCTCTTAATTCTTTTAAATGGCTCAGCACTTTTTGCCTGCTTTTACGGTTACTCAGATTCATCGCTCAACCTTCCCTTCTAGACTGTGACCTCGTTGAGGCAAAACCCATGCAAAATCCATGCAGGTTCTCTGAAATACGTGATAAATGGATAAATAAACACTCAGAAGACATCTTTAGGGGAAACAGGCCAATGCAAGGAACATTATTCTGAAGGAGCTCTTTATACAAGGTGTGAGACATACCCGTGGGCATGGTCCTAATTCACTTTTGTGAACACAGTGATAGACTAAGTTAAGCGTCTACGGGAACACGAAGTAGGGATGCCCAAGACAACTTAGGCAAATAAATTATTTAGAGCAAGCAGAATAAAGTGAAATGAACAAGGAATAAAAGGAGGCTAACGGGGGACTCTGACGATTAACGTAACACTCAGTGCTGAGCATCCCAGCAGTCAAGTGGAAAGGAGAAGCAGAGTGCTGTGTAGATAGCTCTGGGTACCAAACCCACCAGTGTACATGAAACACCAACTTTTATCCTTCTTTGTTTTTGACTTCTGAAAACACTTCACTTGAGGGACACTGAGCTGCGTCATGGAAAGCGTAACAAAAATAATAGTTTCAAGTTGTAGAAATGACAATTTCAGGGGCATAGTGTTGAACCCTTCGGGGGGAAGGAAATGCCTAGAAGAAACTGAAGAAATAAAAAGCTGGTGAGAAACTGAAGAAAATGAATCGTTCAGCTGGTGGCAATGTATTCAGCCGGGCTGGAAAACGGTTTGCAGCTTCCTATAAAACTAAATACACAGCTATCATATGACCCAGCATTTGCGTAGCGGAGTTGTTGTTGTCGTTGTTGTGTGTGTGTGTGTGTGTTTAACACAAAAGCTTATACACGAATGTTTACAGCGACTTGATTCTAGTAGCCTAAAACGGGAAGCGAGTCAGATGTCCTTCGATTGGAGAATGGGCAGTGAGGCACGCTCGAGCCCCAGAATACTCCTTGCGCGTAAAATGGAACGAACCATGGATAGACCCGACGACCTGGATGTACCTCCAGAGAATCGCGCTGGGTGAGAAGACCCCAATGCCTGGAGGTTGCGTAGTGTATGACTCCATTTCTCCAACATTCTTGGAATAACGACCGCACAACTCCTTACTGGTTGCCAGAAGTTAAGGAAGGGGTGGGATGGGAAGGAAAGAGGGGCTGGGAAAGGACGGTGCGAGGAATCCTGGGGGTAGGGGGAGCGGCTGGCATCTTGACCACAACCATGCTAAAATCCTGGCTTGTAGCATTGTACCTCAGCCCCAGGGGAGACGGTGCCACCAGGGGAAGGGGGTCAAAGACACATGGGCTCTCCGGGTCACTCAGGGTCCTTATTTCTTACAACCCTGCGTGAGTCTCCAGTTGTCTCCAAACAAAAGTTCACTTTCTAAAGCAACAAATCATTAAAACAGCCATTTTGGAAACTAGTTTGGCAACTGCTTATAAACTTAGGCACAGACTTACCATCAGCCTTACTAGGCCCACACGAACGGATGTGCCCGAGAGAAGTGAGAACGTACATCCACTCAAAGACCTGCATATGGCAACTTGGTTCATCGTGTCCAAAAGCCAGAAACGACTCAAACGTCCATCAAGTCCTGAATGGATAGACAAGCGGGTACATCCACACCGTGGAATAATACTCCACCATAGAAATTCCTAACATGCCCCTTTGCTCATGGGTACGGACCGGGTCAACCCCCGCGAAAGCCATGCAACGTGCTGTCTGGGTGACATTCGTCTTACCCCGTGCTGTGTCAACATTCTTACGGGGGCACCGAGACTTTCAGAGACCTGCACAAGGGCCTCGCCACTCACGACACAGGGCTGGCATGGCAGCCCGGATTTCCCATTTCCCTAGGCTGGAAAATTGTGCCTCTCCCATGGCAGGCACTGTGCTACGCTGTGGGCGAAGAACCCAAACGGGTGCGGTGCCAGCTGCCGACTGGACGGTAATCGTTCCATTGGTGGATGGTGTGCGTACTCGTGAAAACGAAAGAACCCAGCCTGGACTTGGAGTCCTGATGTGCCCTCGCAGGTGCCCGGACACAAGGGGGCCACGGGCCCACCCGCCGGGCCTGGGTCTGCCTCGCAAAGGAGTTTCAGATCGTCCTACTAAGCTAGGACAACTCGAAATTTCCAGTGGAGACCGGCCCGGGGTCCTGGCCAGCCTGCCGACGACACAGCGCTTGGGCCGCCAGGATTCCACACAGAAGTAACCGGAACACAGACCAAGGCCAGAAAGGCTGGCAGGAGGGGGACCGAGAGCTGGCGGCCACGTTTATCTCCCCCTAGCCCGTGGCCGGGACACAGAGGAGGAGCAGAGACGCTCAGGCTGACTGGGAGGGACCAAGGATACAACTTCCTGCCCACCAGCAAGAAAACTGGCTCGAAATAGCCTGACCGCAGAATCTTGGCTTCCGCGGGAATTCCGTGTCCAGCATCTGTTGGCGCAATGTGTGTCTACAGACGGCCTCCCGTTGTGACAGGAGGCAGTTCCCGGGTCATCCTTGGGGTGAGACGGTCGCGTCTGCCCGGAGAGAAGCCACTACCGTGGAGGAAGTGAGGAAAGGCGCCCCCGGGCCTGCTTTCCCGCTCTGACGGGCAGTGCTCCGGGGCCTCCGTTCCCCAGCATGCCACACTGTTCCTGGCGAAGTTGTTCCCAACCATCTCTTGAATCCCGCCTCTTCCCGTCCACCTGCCCTGTCTCTAAGCTCCGACCCTCGCGTGGCTCAGCTGGATTTTAAAATAAGTCTCTGACCCCTCTCCCCATACGACCACCTCCGCAAATCTTTCCCCGGCAGTGTAGATGCTGGCCCACTGCCAGCTTTGCACCCCATTCTCCCTCCCCTGCTGCTGGGAGAGGGGGGTGCAAACCCCTTGTGTGGGTGGCAGAGGCCCGAGGCTGCCTGGTCTTCCTGACCCCTGCATTATCACCTCCTCGTGCCCCTGGGCACCTCACTCCACTCCGGTCACTCTGAGCACCCAGCCGGCCCCTGAACCGTAAGCCCCTGTCCCCAGAGCGCACCCCCCTTTCCTGGAGTGGTACCACTTACTTGACCCTCCACTAAATCCTCCCAGGCTTCAGGACAACGTGTCCCCTAGGGGACGGCACCCTTCCTCCCCCACCTCCCCGACCCAGACTCCCGGCTCTCTCCTTTGTGTCTCTTTTACATGACCGTGAACTTCCGAGGGCCCAAGACCAAGTCCCTGGGACCTCACAACCCTTACTTCTAACCCAGGGCTTGGAATATAATAGAATTTTCATACCTTTCAAATGAAAGAGGGAAAGAAGGAGGGAGGGGAGAAGGGCCCCTCTTAACCTGTGGGATAAGGGCCAGCGTCATTAAAGAAGTTGAAGTGGGTGGCTTGAAAAATGAGGCCGAGGACACCACAGCAGAATGACACTATCTTGGGTGACTATAGACTCTCGATGGTATGCTGGAATTGGAGAGCAATCCACAGGCAAGTCAGAAAGAGTAATACCACCAAGGGTTAGCATTCCTTCACTCGAGGGCCTCCTTGGCCAGGCAAAGCCACACACATTATCCCATTTAATCATCCCCCGAACCAAATCAGTGGTTATAATTATAGTCATTTTATTGATAAGGAAACCGAAGCTCAGAGAGGTTAATCAACTTCCACGAAATCACACAGCCAGTGAGCACAGAACTGGGGTCGGAATCCAGGCCTCTCCAATTCAAAACCTGTGCGTCCTACCACATCTCTCCACCCCTCCCTCCCCTTCATCCCTTTACCTTCCCCTGCCCCTTCCATTTCCTGCTTGTTCAGAAGTTAATCTCAACGCCCAGTACATTCAAACACAGAACAGAGTCCCCTTATTCTTGAAAGGCCAAAGGAATGAACAAAGAAGTCATGGTTTATATACACAATGGAATACTACGTGGCAATGAGAAAGAATGAAATCTGGCCATTTGCAGCAACGTGGATGGAACTGGAGAGTGTGATGCTAAGTGAAATAAGTCAGGCAGAGAAAGACAGATGTCATATGATTTCACTCATATGTTGGACTTGAGAAACTTGACAGAAGACCATGGGGGAGGGGAAGGAAAAAAAAAGTTAGAGAGGGAGGGAGCCAAACCATAAGAGACTCTTAAAAACTGAGAGTAAACTGAGGGTTGATGGGGGTGGGTGATGGGCATCGAGGAGGGCACCTGTTGGGATGAGCCCTGTGTGTTGTATGGAAACCAATTTGACAATACATTTCATATTTAAGTAAATAAATAAATAAATAAACTTATAAAGAAATTAAAAAAGAAAAAAAGAAAGGCCAAAGTCACGGCATCTTAATTGAAACAAGACAATCCAAACATTTACTTCTCTTAAAGTTTATAAACTCCATTTCATTGGCTTATATTTTCACAAATGACTCTCGTGTCAACGTGACGTTATTTTTACAGAAGTTAGGAAAATGCAGAGAGAGGAAGTTTTAGGACAAAACGACGTACAGCATAGTTTAGTCCTTTCTTCTTGGGGGTGTAAGGAAAGTGTAGAGGTTTCCAAACTGAAACTTGGAAGCCACCTACTATACCATTCTTCCAGAAACCTTGCCCACGGGCCCAGACACTCGGTCACCGGGGCCACTGACAGCCTGTCATTCATTCTCTCCTTCATAACCCTTCCTCACCTCCAACCCCAAGATAGTTTCCTAGCAGGGCCCTTCTGGCAAAGTCAGACGTAGGGAGAAGGGCATTTATCAGCGGACATGGTAGCCCAGATGCCTTCAGCTCCAGTGACCCAAGTGAGCCCTGCTCCGCTAGGAGGAATAAGTTCTGACGTGTATCAGATGCCGCACGGCAGCATTTATCAGTATTTCATTCCCTTCGGGGACTGAGTACTATTCCATCGTGTATACACAACCATTCGTGGACATCGGTCCTCGCCACCTTTTGAGTATTATGAATAGGGCGGGTGTGAACGTACATGTGCCCATATTCACTGGACTATCTGTTTTGAGCTCTTTGGGGTGTGTGCCTCACTCCCGCTTTCAAGGGCCACCCAGGGAGTGCAGGATAATCTCCCTGAACTGCACCTGTACACATGGGATGTACCATATTCATAGACATTAGGGTGTGGGCATCTTTGGCGGGCCATTTTCCTGCCTCCCACAAAACCTGTGTCGTCAAAGTTTGGGAGTCGTGTGGAGGCTGCTGTAGACCAGCGCTAACTCAATTTGAGGAATACATACAACGCATGCGAAAGAAGAGAACACTGCTGGCCTCCAACTTGGGAGACAGCACACCAGAAGGTGACTGTCATTTTAACAGTCGCTGGCTCTGATGTGCTCAGTGACACAAATGTAAACCCGGACTCCGAGATCCTGCAGCAGGACCCTTGTAGGCCAATCTTGCAATCAATCCAGATCATAGTTTGTGCTAATTTTTAGATTATCCTCAAATGAAAACGGAAGCTTTTTTTTTTTTTTTACACCCGCATAGAATTTACCGCGACACCAAGAGCTTGGAGCCCCTGGCTATCAATAGGTCAGGGGCAAGGAACACGTGGCACACACAGGCCTGTTTGTTCATTGCCAAAACCAAACGCGCCAACGCCCAGAACACCGGTGCGCAAAGATATTCAAGACCTGCTGAGTAAATCAACAGGGTCCAGTACGGGGAGTCGGAAGGGCAGGCGTGGGTGGTGAGGTTGGGAGACCCCTGATCCATCATGGCCTGGCTTATTTAGAGTGTGTTCGGTACCAACCCTAAGAGTCCTCTGGGGACCCTGCCTGTCTAGACGCCTCCCTTGGTGATTAGCACTTACGGCTTATGACACTTTTCGTCTCCGTTAACAGGGAGGAATGAACGTGGCAAATCCCCATGAAGGGCCCAGGGCTGTGTCAGGAGAGGTGGGAAGGTTAGAAATAACACCAGTGAAGAGGTGCCCCGGGGGGGATTCAGTCAGTTGAGCGTCCGACTCTTGGTTTTGGCTCAGGTCGTGATCTCACGGTCCGTGAATTCGAGCCCCGCATCGGGCTCTGCGCTGACAGTGCGGAGCCTGCTTGGGATTCTCTCTGCCCTTTCTCCCTCTCTCTCTCTCTCTCTCTGCCCCTCCCCCACTCGCTCTGTCTGTCTCTCAAAATAAATAAACTTAAAAATTTATTTAAAAAAAGAAAGACAAAGAAATGATACCAGTAAAGACCACAGTCCCAGGACCCTCTCAATCCAGAACTCCTGCTCTCTGCTTCTCCACACCTTCCTGTCCCAGGAGGGGCTGGAAGGCACTGCATACCGGATATGAAAGCACAGATGTCCAGTGAACCAGGATATTAAAAACAAACTCAAGTTGTCCAGGAGGATTGAAAATGTGGAACAGATAACTCATAGCTCAGGACGCATTTGGTTGTGGTTTCTCATCGCTCAGGAGAGGGGAGAGGATTTTGATGTCCTTTATTGGGTGCAAATCCCTCCAACAGGAATGCGGCGTTGTTCTGGTATGTTCTAGCAGGGAAGGCCTCCCAGGAATTAAAGAAGAATGGGCAGGCTGTGCTGTGGTCCCAGACAGCATTCCTAAGATTTCTAAGAAGGATAGACGTTTCATCCTTGAGATGTAAATACAATACTTTTCACTCCATTCTTTTTAAACACAGCTTGGCTCCGAAAGCTGAAAGGAAAGTTTACCTTTGCCAAAATGTCAGAATCAGGCAACACAAAGTGCATCCGGCAAATAACTATTATTTCCTATTTATATAAACGCTTCTTTTTCCAAATTCCCAAAACTCTGAACACCTTCAGGAATTAGACGGTGCCGATCTATTTCAACAGGACTGTCAGGACTGTGGCTGTTAAGTGACACAATTTCACGAAATCCCTTAAAAACAACTTGGATTAATACTCACATTCTAACTGAAAAAGCTCAAGGAGAAATTCTTTGGAATTTGGTAGTTACAAAGAACGGCACTGTGTTTCCAAACTCAAAATGTTCAGAGAAAGCCTAAGCATTGGGCAAATCCTAGTTTACACGTTAGCAGGAGTAATGAATCCTATGCCCCGGCCTCAGTTCCGCCACCCTGCACCGGCCATCTCTCTTCTCGAAGACACCAGCCCCCCAACTATACCAAGAGGAGAGGGACCACGGGATTTCTTCTAACACGATTCTGTGACTTCCCTGCAAGTCTGAAGAACTCAAGTATGTTCTATAACTCGGGAGGTGCGTTTCAGCTCGGAAATAAACGCTGTCCCTCCTTTCCAAAATATACACTTTCTTTGGAAAAATAAATCTCTCCTGAGAAAGTATGGAAGACATTCCCTTTTATAGACCCTTCTAACGTTATGGCCCTAAGTGTTTCCACCTGTACTCAGCATGGACTTGGCCGCGTAATCGAGATGTGACTGTCTGCCTCAGAGGTTAGCCAGAGTATATAACCCAGGCTCCATAGAATCTGCTCCCCCAAATCTATTGGGAATGAACGTTCAGAAGGTCTTAAGCTTTAGGGGCCCCTGGGTGGTTCAGTGCGTTGAGCCTCCGACTCTTGGTTTCAACTCAGGTCATGGCCTTGGGGTTCCTGGGATCAAGGCCCACGTGGTATTCTCTCTCCCCTTCTCTCGGCCCCTCCCCTGCTCATGCTGTCTCTCTCTCAAAAGAAATAAACGTTTCCTGAAAAAAGGCCATAAGCCTTCAAGGACAAATACAAGCCTTCAAGGACAAATACGTTGTGTCCGCGATTAGGAAGAAACGCCAACACAAATACTCACCACTTCTCTTCTCCTGCTCAGCTCGTTCTCCTGCTTCTATCTCCAAAATATCCCTGGAGTGTGCGGCTGGCCGATCCCTCGGTTACTGTCCCAGGTCAGGGCCCCGTTTTCGCTCTTTTTAAATTCACGTCCTTACTTCCGGCTTCCCCCTTTCGAAATCACCCTCCATGGAGCCACAGTAATATTTCCGAAACAGAAATCTAATTATATCACTTCTCAGCCTAAAGCCCTTCCAAGACCACCTCGCCATGTCGGAGTGGAAATTTTCTGGCATGGATTTCGAAGACTTGAATTCAGATGGTCTATCCGCTTTTGTACTCTAGCCTACGGTCGCCAGATTTAGCAAATAAAAATACAAATGCCCAGCTAAATTTGCGTCTGGATAAACAGCAAATAATGTTTTCAGTATATGCATGTCTCATTCAATATGTGGGACATGGTGATGTTAAAAGAATATTCAATGTCTATCTGAAATTCAATGTCTATCTGCCGGGCCTCCTTTATGTTTTTTAGCAAGCTACTCTAGCTACACTACTCTAATCACTATTTCCCAAACAAGGGCATCTGCCTGCATTTGGGCAATTATCCAAGCCATTTTCACTACCTAAAGTGCTGTTTTCTTTTTTTTTTTAATATATTTTTTTTCATGTTTATTCACTTTTTGAGAGACAGAGACAGAGCGTGAGCAGGGCAGGAGCAGAGAGAGAGGGAAACACAGAATCCGAAGCAGGCTTCAGGCTCCGAGCCGTCAGCCCAGAGCCCGATGCGGGGCTTGAACTCACGAACCGTGAGATGGTGACCTGAGCCAAAGTCAGACGCTTAACCGACTGAGCCACCCAGGCACCCCTAAAGTGCTATTTTCTCCGCAACTAGAAAACTCCTACTCATCCCTGAAAACCCAGCACATCTTCCGTGACACTCCTCTGACTGCTAATAGCATAATTAAGCACCCCCTCCTCTGCCTTCTTTTATTTATCCCCCTTTCTCTACTCAGCACAATGTATTGTCACGATTTGTGAGTCACCCTCTTCCACCAGAAGTGGAAGGGACAGACTTTGCCCACCTTTGAGCTCCCAGTTCAAGACCCGCACCGGATAGGTGTTCAATAAAACGTGCCAAATGAATGCAGAGTGAACGTCTATGTAAGTCACGGGCGTGACTTCAGACACGTTCTCCCATTTCCCACCACAGTGTAATTCTGGAAATAAAAAATACAAAAATTGTGAATTATTTAAACCCTCCTTATCAAGAAACAACAGTGGAACTAAAAAAGGTCACTAAACCACACAGTAAACGTCTCCTCCCTGGAAGTGCTCACACCCTTCCTGTTCAGTCAGGCAAAGGCTGCATCAACATTCACTGGCAGATAGGGTCACAATAGTCCCTGGTCCTCCGCAGGTATTAATCATGCCAGCCCCTTTCCTACATGTGAGGTGAGGTTGTATTTGTGCTGAGTGAGCGGCTTTGATTTCCCAGAAGCACGGCACCTCCCAGCCCCAGCTCTCCCAGAACACCTCGCCAGCCTCTCCGTGGTCAAATGACTCCTCGCTCATTTGGTGTTGGCTCTTTACGGTGGGAGATCTCTCTCTTCTCGTCACCTGGTCCACACCCAGTGAGGAGGCTCACTCGATTCATTCACAGTTGCCACCTGCAGCCACGATGCGCCCTGCCTTGCCCCTCTGCCTGATGTCCTCGTCTCCTGACCCGGTCTCGCCCCATTATTCTGTTCAGGTAACATGCCTGTTTGGGGCTCCTGAAAGCAGTCTGCTGGCGTATCCATGTGAACAATTATTCTGGTTTATTCGAGGTATATGCTTGTTAAATGAAGGAATGAATGCTTCAGTCTTGCTCACTCAAGAACGGCTCATTAAGAATCTGATACGAAGGATGCCTGAGTGGCTCAGTTGGCTAAGTGGCCGTCACTGGATTTCAGCTCCGGTCATGATCTCAGCGATTCGTGGGTTCAAGCCCCACGTCAGCCTCTGTTCGGACAGTGCAGAGCCTGCCCGGGATTCTCTCTCTCCCACTCTCTCTGCCCCTCCCCTGCTCACACACATGTTCTCTCTCTCTCTCCCTCTGTCTCTCTCTCTCTCTCTCTCTCTCTCAAAATAAATAAATACTTTTTAAAAAAAAAATCCGCTGTGAACCAGCCCTGGGTATATGGTGATGAATGTAACAGAATTCCTAACTATAAGGAACTTGACATCTAAGATTTGACCATCAAGAGGGTCAACGTCTCCTAGATATATATTCAACTTCAAAGAAAACTCGCTGATCCACAGGAAACATCTCATTGGTGGAATAAAGAAAGAGTATCTTTTAAGAAAGAACGTCCTGACTGCTTACGCATTTTCTCAAAGTGCTGAGTATTGTTTCTGAGCCTGAAGTTTCAGACCCAACGCTCCTTCTTCCCCTCGGTGAGTGTCTTCGGGGCCCCTCAAAGGTGGGCCAGAACAAGGTGCAATGAGGGTAGGATGGTCAGCGATGAGTGAGAAACACAGACACAGAGAATCCCCGATGCCGAGGATAACTCATCTGTTAAAAAAGGCTAAAAATGTTATCTATCTGAACTAGGCCAAAAGAAATGATGACAAACCTTCGTGCTTACAACGTGGAGTGTTGACCTAGTAAGTTCACGTATGTGACATAGCTCATTTCCCGAGGATAGTGACTCAATGAGCCAGGACCATGCTTTATTTACTGTGTGTGTGTACGTCCTTAGTTTTTCAAAAATACCAAGCAAAGGCCTTGCTCCACGTAGAAAGAAAATGTCTGCAAGATTTGCTTCGATCCGAAGTTTCGGAAGCTAAGCATGACTGAGAGCCTTGAATTGTTGTACTCGTTCTACGTAGCAGGCGCTATGCTCTCCCTTGACCCATAGGATCTCACTTAAATCTTGGAACTGCCCTGAAACTCAGCGTTCTTATCTCCCTTATTCACAGGACACTGCAGCTCGCAAAACTTGCTCCTTATCTGAAATCACACGGCTAATAAGGGTCTCAGTGTAGCTTGAACTGAATCGTCTCTCTAAAGCCTGTGTCCTTCCCACACCGCCATGACAGCTCACTCAGCCCCCATGATCGATCTCACAACGGATGAAAATTACAATCAGACACTCAGTCAGCAAACGCTTTTGTCAAACGCGGTGAGCACATGTCAAGGGCACATGACCATCCGAGAGAACGCAGTAAGGTCCTGAGTGAGCATCCCAGAATCCCTCCGTCAACACGCCACGTGGCCTTGGGCTGGGTCTCGCTGTCCTCATCTGTGTAACAGCAATGGCAAGGGCCTCCCGACCAGCTCAGAACAGGTGTGCACAGTGGATAAACGAATGAGTGAGGAAAGGTTCTTG
Source organism: Lynx rufus (assembly GCF_022079265.1). Taxonomy (NCBI): domain Eukaryota; kingdom Metazoa; phylum Chordata; class Mammalia; order Carnivora; family Felidae; genus Lynx; species Lynx rufus. Next base: position 131,975,856 of record NW_025814896.1, read on the forward strand.
TCAAGTGTCCAACGCCGTGGGCGTTCAAGGGGCAGACTTGTTTGCCCAGGAAGTCTTCAGGTAAACAGAGACTTGAATACTTTCTGGAGGTTTTCTAGAGCAGGAAGTGGAAAGGCAGCACACGGGCACGAGGAACCCCAGGCTGTCAGGGCTCCTGCTTTCAGCGAGGCCGTGTGGCACACAGAGGAAGCTGAGTCACCCCTGCTCGGCAAGGCGCCTGTGGTCCCGAGGCAGCCAATTGAGTCTTCCTGTGAGAAAGCGGAAACCCAAACCTTGCTGTCCCCATGGTCCCTCCTGAGAGCTGGCCCCTGTGGTCGGCCAAGGTTGGCCTCGGGGCCGTGTGGTTCCCTTCTGCGGCTTGGCTGACAAAAACAGCCAGCGTGGTATCTGCCCTCCCAGCCTCTTAGCCTCCCACATGCCTCTGAGGCGACGGAGAGAGAGAGATAAGAACCAGAGACGCCAAAGTGACTTGGGACCTTGGCCACTAATGAAGTCTCCCTGTCAGCACACGTGTCTGTCAAGCCTATCGCTCGGGTTTCTCTTTGGTTGCCCAACCTTGGAAACTTTCAGAACACCATTTATAACCAGGATGTCAGAGGAGGCAGTGGAACGCTAACTCGTGGGCAGGGTTTGGAAGGCCGATCTTCCACTTACTTTGAAACATGATGGATTCCCCTCAGCCTCGAGGCCAGAGCGCTCCATGGAGCACTCGAGCATTCCAGAGCCCTGCACAGGCAGCAGAAGGCATAAAGCCCAGAGAGCCGCACACAGGAGAGCAGAGGAACATGTTCCATGACCTGGTTGTCTTTGTCTCGTCCACTCCTGCTTTCCGGCTTGATTCAAAGGAGCTGGTGGCCATTTCGGAGGCTGGTTTATTCAGATATCAACAGGGATAGGTGTAAAAACTTCCCTCATGTCTCTTACTCCAAAGAGATCATTTCCGCCCTACCCCAGTGCAGCGACCCCTGTGGGGCTGTCATGAGAGCCAGAGATGACAGGCCTTATACCTCTCCTTAGGTATTAAAAGAGGGGTCTCTGAGGTTCTCAACTAAAGGAAACCATGTTGCTGTATCTACTGCTATAAGGAGCCCACAGGGCAAAGCGAGCCCAGAGTTGGTTTGAATGGACCCAGATCGCAAAAGAGACGATGCCGATGACTGAAGTCAGAGAGTGGAGCCCGAAAGGCAGGAGCAGACTCTAACCCTTTGGGTAGATGTCAGGGTCCTATTTAGCAGGCTGGACCCAGAAGTTATAAAGCAATGTTCTGGCAAGATAAGAGGCAAAATATCCTCAGCAGAGCCTCAGAAGGAGGGGCTCAGCCTTTGGTTAAAGGCTGGCTTTTCACAGCCTTCCCTCCTCAAGTGAAGCCCCCAGGAGGCCCCAGCCTCGTCCACGTCCATTGCAGCCTTCTGCAATGCTAACCAAATCTTGTTAACCACATAAACCCCCTAGGTCCCTAGCGTGGTGTTAAGAGTTGAATTGCGGGGCGCCTGGGTGGCTCAGTCGGTTAAGCGTCTGACGTCGGCTCAGGTCATGATCTCACAGTCCGTGAGTTGGAGCCCCGCGTCGGGCTCTGTGCTGACAGCTCAGAGCCCGGAGCCTGCTTCCGATTCTGAGTCTCCCTCTCTCTCTCTCTGACCCTCCCCCGTTCATGCTCTGTCTATCTCTGTCTCAAAAATAAATAAACATTAAAAAAAATTAAAAAAAAAAAAAAAGAGTTGAATTGCATCCACCTAAAATACGTTGAAGTCCTAACCCTTCAGTACCTTGACGTGTCACCTTATTTGGAAATAGGGTCTTTGCGGATTTAACCAGGTTAAAATGAGGTCACTAAGGGTGGGCCCTAATCCAAATGACTGATGTCCTTACAATAAAAAGAAATGCGGACATAGAGCTAGACTTGCACAGAGGGAAGATGATGGGAAGACACAGAAAGAAAGCCACGGGAAGGCAGATGGGTGGAGTGAGGCGTTTACAAGCCAAGGAACACTGGATTGCCAGCCAACCATCAGAAGCTAAAAAGAGGCAGGGAAGAATTCTACCCAGAGTTTTAGAGGGAACAGGGCTCTGCCGACACCTTGACTTTGGCCTTCTAGCCTCCAGAAATGAAAGAGTACAATCATGCTGTTCTAAGCCACCCAGTTTATGGGACTTTGTTACACCCGCCGTCAGAAGTGAGTACACCTGGGAATGTGGATCGAGTCAGTTCAACACATATTCGCTGAGCCCTGTGTAGTGGGGACAAAACAGATAAATGGACAATCGCAACCCCTTATGAAGAGGGCAATGACCGTGTATTTTTACAAGACAATACAACTAATGACGAGGGCGATGTCTTCAAGAAAGGCTTGTCTGAGGGCTGACGGCTCAAATCTTACTCCTCAGGCAAAATGTAAATAACCTGGGGGCTATAAATTCTGGATTTATAGTCATCTTCAAGGCCAACAGTGACTCTTCACGGTTATGAAGAAAGGATGTGCTCAGCCAATGAAAAGTGTGAATAGAATTAAAAGAAATAGAAGCTGAAAGTATAAAACGATCTAAGAAATACAGTTCAAAGAACTCTGGTCCCGGTTGCATTGAGATGACTCATCAGCTTGCTAAAGCATGAACGATCACTGCAGCTGGGATTTCAAAATTATTATATACCTTTAAAAAGTCCCGTAATTAGTTCCTGTTTACTGATGCGCAGTGGCCTTCCACCGTTGCTGACATTGGCTCAGTTGTCTGTGCCTGAGGCTCCCTGGAGGCCCCTCACCAGGGGCTGTAGCTCAACATCTGAACGCTCGAGTCTGTGCTACCCTAGATGCCACAGCCCAGCACACCGTGACCGTCACTGTCACACGCCATGGGCTCTTTGTGACAGGGACTGGCCTTTTCCCATCCCTGTACCCCTGCCGCCCATCCAGAACCTGGCACGGGGAATGTTCAGGAAACATTCGTCAAGGGCATTAGCCAAGAGGCCCCATCCCAGACTGGTCCAAATCACTGTTTCTCACCAGAATGCGTAAGTCCTTGGGATTTTGAGGCCATGAAGGCAGATCTTAGATGCACGCATCTAAATTGTGATGCATGGCCGCCTGGGTGGCTCAGGTGGTCGAGCGCCCGGCTCTTAGTTTCGGTTCAGGTCATGATCTCAGAGTTTGTGAGTTCGAGCCTCGTAACGGGCTTCGTGCTGTCAGCTTGGGATTCTCTCTCTGCCTCTCCCCCACTTATTCTGTCTCTCCAAAAAAAAAAATAAAATAAACAAGAAATAAAGAAATAATAAAGTGTTTTTAAATAAAAAATAGTGATGCAGGCATGCTCAGAGTGTGATTACTTGATTTCAGAGATTTATCTGGGCTATTTCAATAATCACCATTCGATTGTCTACTCTGCCTCGGTTCCATGCCAGACAAGGGAGTATGGACAGAAAGCCATGCTTGCTGTCTTCATTTATGTATGTTTCCATACCTAATTAGATCACAGAATATCTCGTCAAAAAAAAAAAAAAAAAAAAAAAAACTTGGAGAGAAAGCTGATTCAATCTCCTTCCATGTTACAGGAAGAAACATTGAAGCCAAGAGAGCTCGGGAGCCAGACAGACACGCAGCTCGTCCTAGATTTGGGGACGTTACTCACTCTCCCTGAGCCTCACTGACTTTATTTGCAGCAGGAAAATATCCACGAGCCAACAGGGCTTACGATGACTGACTGGGGTGGCGCGTGAAAGCCGTAAGCTGAGAACCTCGGGCGTAGTGAGACTTCAGCAAATCTCAGCTCCCACTGCCACCATCAAAGCCACACAACTACTCAGTGGCAGAGCTGGGACCAGGAACAAAGTTTCTTGACGCAATATTCTGAAACGTATTTTGCTTTCTGCACAAAGCTTAGTAAGAACAATAGCAATAACTCCATTACGCTTTTAGAATACGCAGCACTCTTTTTATATATGTTATAACATTTAATTCTCAAAAACATCCCAAAAAGGAGCTATATTGCATTCCCTTTTTTTTTCCAATAAAAAAGCTGAGGCTCAGAAATGTAAATCGTTGAGTAAGAGCACACAGCCAGCGAAGGATAGAGCCAGGACTCGGAGCTGGGTCAGCCCTAGAAGACACCCCACTTTTCCCGAGACTTTTGTCACCCCCTTATTAATTTGAGCTTAGAGCCACAAAGTTCTCTGTATGGCCTGGATTTCTTTTCATAGTACCAAGCTAAGTTCATAACTTGTCTCTAACAAGACTTTTTATCTACTTAAATGTCCTTTAGCGAATGATCCTTTCAATCTATTTTCCCACTTTATTTTCATGTGAGTGTAGTCGACCCACCATCAGTTCCGGGCGTACACAGGGATTCAATCTCAAAAAATTAAAAGTAAAAACACCAGTAATTCCACTACTGGGTATTTACCCAAAGAAGATGAAAACACTTAATTTGAAAAGATACATGCACCCCCATGTTTATTTCAGCATTATTCACAATAGTCAAGACATGAATACAGCCCAAGTATCCATTGGCTGATGAACGGATAAACAAGATGTGGTAATTTACATACAATGTAATATTACTCAGCCATAAAAAGGGATGAGATCTTGCCATTTACAGCAACACAGATGGATCTAGAAGACATTGTGTTGGTCTGTTCTCCCATTTTAAAGGAACATATGGGAATTTGAGGTCTGTTACAGCTCCACACTTCACCAACATCAACCTCCGCTTAGCTCAGTTCTGTACAGTTTCCTACGTGTGCCCCCAAAATGACAGGTGCCCGTTTCCTGCCTATGAGACAGGCATCATGCCTTTCCTGTTTAGTCAGTAACTTTACTGGGCATGCAGACCACTCAAGAATTTTGTTAAACATTTTGTTAAAATTTTTTAAATTTTTAACAAAAACATTTGTAAAATTTTTGTTAAAGTCTGTCTCTCAGATTCTGGCAGCCACACTTTGAGCAGCTTGGACCATAGAATTCTAGTCCCCAACTGCCCGGGAACCAGCCATTCGGGGTCCCCAGCCCTTGGTGCAGCTCCACTGAGCACAGTGGCGTTCTGGCCTGATCACCTCCAGGCTCAGCTAGAAGCTTCCTGAAGACAGAAATCTGGCCTCACCTCCCAGGACTGTTTCCTCTGCACCCTACGGGCTCCTTGGGGGCAGGGCTTGTGTCTGACTCATCCCCACTGTCCACAGCACCTAGAACAGCCCCTAGCACATAGCAAGTGGTCAATAACCATTTGCTAAAGCTGAAGAAATGGATAGATTTCCCCTGGGAATGAATAGAGTCTGTCTAGAATATAGCAGGTGCTCCCTAAAAATGTTTATTCCATAAAATTCCTTGTGCCTAGGATGTTAAGACAAATGTCTACATGACAACTAGTTGTTCTGACATATTTATTCACTGGCTTCTCAATATTTAGTAACTACTCTATCCCAGACACTGGGCACAACATAACAAATTAGAACACTAATGCCCCTGTCGTCTTGTAACTTACATTCAAACAATAACAGCACTTCATTGAGCATTTACTATGTGCCTGGTGTTATTCTCAGTGCCCTATGTGCTTTCAGAAATTCAACAACTTTGGGAGACAAATATTGCAATTACGCCCATTTTACAGCTGAGGAAAATACGACTTTGAGGGGTTATGCAAGTTGTCTAGAACCATACGGTTGGTCAGTGATGGCACCAGAATTCAACCCCAAGCGGTCCAGATTCAGATCACTACTTGGCTTTGAGTGAAAGGGACAAATGGCAAACAAGTTAACCAATAAATAGACAAGATAATCCAAGACGGGGATAAGCAGGAAACCAGAAATTCAATAGTAAATAATAGGAGGAACGGATACTTCACAAGTGAGGCTGATCAAAGCAAAGAGAGTTAAAAACACCCCCACCCCTGTACCCCATCCTGCCCTCCATAACCGTGTCTCCCCTACTGGGTGGTTCATAAGAGTAACCACGTGCAGGGGAAAAAAATTTTTTTAAATCCTGGGGCCAGAAAGATGTTTCTTCTAAATATCTTCCTTGTGTAAGGAAGACAATAAAATCCATCACTTATTAATTGTACAAGTATCTGTGAAGTGCCTATTCTGTGCCGGCACCTTTCTGGGCACTGCGGATACAGGGGTGAGTAAAACAGCCAAAGATTGCTGCCTCACGGAGATTGCCTATCATCTAGCAAAGGGAGAGAGACACTAATTAATCAGATAAATAAACAAACACGTGAAGACATTAGCAAATAAGTAAGCGTAAAGTGCTCTAAAAAATAAACCATAATAATAATGCATGGAAAGGAAATGGGAAATGTCAGAGCCAGAGGAACATGTCTAATCAACGTTCCATTGGTTCGTTGTGGTCTCTCGGCATTTTCCTGCATTAAGACATAGGTTTCCGACCACTACCATGTTAACTCAATCAACCGTATTCAACACATATTTATTTAGCACCTACTCTGTGTCAGATGCTGTCTTCCTTCGACTGTCCCCTTCCAATGAGAGATGTTTCTCCTGTCCCCACAGGTATGTTCAACCTGCCACCCTCCTTCCCAGGCCAATAGAAGAGAAAGGGGAAGGGATCTTATTTTCATTAAGCATTGATCCAGGAAATATTTAATGAGCTTCTAATGATTCTAAATAGCATGTGTACAACATTTATTATTTATCGAATACTTCCACAACTGTGGTCTCCCATGGCTGTCCAACAGTCCCATAATGAAGGTAGAGTGGAAACCATTCCATTCATCTTGTTTGTACTGTATCCCCTTTTAATATAATCATCAGTATTATTATTATCAGAGAGAGAGAACGCACAAATAGGAGAGAGGGGCAGAGGGAGAGAGGGAGAGAATCGCAAGCAGATCCCACACTCAGTGTGGAGCCCGATGTGGGGCTTGATCCCATGTCCTTGGGATCATGACCTGAGCCAAAATCAGAAGTCAAATGCTCAACTGACCGAGCCACCCAGGCACCTGTGTGTTGCACCCCTTTTGAATGGGATTTGGGGACACTTGTAAAAAAGAATGACCAATAGGATTATTGCAACCATTGCATAAATGAGGAAACACCGTCTAAGAAAGTCTATGGGATTCACCCAACATCACACAATAAACAACAAAGCTAGATTCAAAACCCAGGTTTTCCAACCTCCAGACTCACACCTCTCTCTCCATCACAACTTACCACACACAGCCCTTCGCCAGGTCTCCTCGGTGCCCACACACAATGATGAAGCAAAAGGTGGCTTTTCTCTCAGTAACTTCCAGCAAAGACTATAACCCAAATCTACAACAGCTATAAAAAGATACAAAGACAAACATGAGAGGGATCGTACAAGTCCGGAGGCGCGTGGGCTCATATGCGACTCTGGCAGGGGAAGTGATAAAGAAAAGCTTGGGGCAGGACATGTGCTACTTGAAGGAATAGGCCAGAAAAAGCATTTCAGGTTGAAGGAATATCAATTGGCCCAGGTGTTAAAAAAAAAAAACAAACACTAGGTGTATACGCCAAAAATACCATCACGGCGTGCCTTCTTCTCTCCCTTGTCTCCATACGCTACTTGGCTTTGCCAGCTACTTAAGCCAGAAATATTTCAGGGAATGCTCTTCTCGTTCTCTTTCATATCTGCTCTAGAACAGGCCTCCAGGTAGAGAAAGCGGGATGGGAAGAAATGACCATTTGTTGTGCACCTACAATCCGCCAGAAACTTTAAGGTATGCTAAGAAAAAAAATCTTCACCAACCCTATCCAGTAAATAAATCTCCCCATCCTAGAGCTGAAGAAGCTGGAACTCAAGAGACTCGTTGACCTGCCCAGAGTCAACGAACAAATGGAGAAACTCTGATTTGTACCCAAGACCGTCAGAAACCAAAGCCAGGTCTCTGTCAGTGACTCCACACTTTGAACCACATGGCACAGCCCAAAATCAAGAAGTGTCTGTTCTGTGAACGTTTGTGAGGTCGTGAGCAAATAATCCAGTGCCTGGTGGAATCAGAAAATCAAGATCGAAAGCAGTTTTGAGAGCCCCAGAACCCAAGTCACTAGGAGAAGAAAACAGTCCAATGGTTATAAAGTTTCAGTGACACAAAATGAGTCAGTTCTAGAGCCCTGCTGTACAACATTTTTCCTATAGGTAACATTGCTCTACTGTTGTTAAAAATTCAGGTGGGTAAATCTCAGTTGAGTGTTCTCACCACAGTTCAAAAAAAACACACCTCAATCACAAAGAAATTGTCACAAATAAAAATATGTATCATTGACTATATCGTAGACAAGCATGAATCCTATCATTCTTCCTAGAGGATTTTTCCATGTGGTATAAATGTTTGTTTGATCACCATATTTTTCTGAATTCCACGAGGAGGCCTCCTAAGATATCGTGGGTCCTGTTTACGCGTGTGTCTATCGGTTCACACAGAAGCAATTATGATAGCCCATTGATTCATAAACATGAGTGTGGACATCAATAAATGTTTACACAAACACACTGATTGCTTACATTTACAAGCCTACGAGGAAACACGAGGCGGCTCTTTCGTACAATGTTGGGGGAAAATAAGGTTCTCTGCAAATACAGTAATCAGCTCATATTCACTCCTCATTAGACTGACTCTTGAAATAATCTTCAGTTTGTTTTCAGAGAGGATTCACATCTGCACCAACACATCTGTGGCGGAGGCAGAGTGTGTGTGGAGCAGGAGGGGTGCTTTGGGCTGCAAACGCAGAGTGGCCCTCAGCATTGTGGGCTTGGAAAACCCCGCAGCAGCAACACAATCACCAAGAGCAGCAGCCGGAAAAACGAAAGGATTTCCCTGGAAAAGAGGAACGTTCTATCACCGGGGGTAGGGGGGGTTGGCGTTAGTAGAAGACCGCTGCACAGAAAGAAACGGGCCAAAGATAGGAAACAAGTTGTTTCTCCCACCTTATATCTCCACTTTATTGGGTTCAGATTCTGATGGTAGAATGCATTCAAAACTATCAAATGCCCAGAGGGTAGTAATTAGTCCGACTGTGAATTCCATGTGATCAGGTATGCATAGCTTTTAATTGTTATTTCAAGGTACTAGACTTTGAAACAGACAGAAACAGACAGAAACCGTTGTTAATTGCTTGTTTACCAGGGTTCTGCGATTCACAAGACGCGCTTTGAGGGAGCACAGGGAACATGGAGTGCTGACCCCGAAATTGAGGCTGACTTGGGATCAGGGCCAAGGGTTGCTATCAATCCACAAACTTGCTGGGTGTGCTCTTCCCCCCCCCCCCCCGGCACTACAAAAAAAGGATTTGCAACTTCTGTCTTCCCCTCTCCCCATCTGATCCTACGCACCCAAAACAGCTTAACAAGAAAAGAAAAAGAAAATCTAATGGCAATCCTAATGTCAAACACCACAGGTACCTGGAAACAGGAATGGGGATGATCCCTCTTTTCCTCCAAAGAAATGGATGTTTGTCGGTTGCTGAAGTGAACATAATGGTGTGGTGTGTGTGTGTGTGTGTGTGTGCACCCTTATGCTCTTATTACAGATTTCTTTTTTCCTGGCTTCTGTACCTGAGCAAAGCTAGCTGAAATGTGGCCTTTGCTGACACCAGCAGGCCAGGGTGGTCAAGGTAGGGGGACACAGTTCCCCCCATGGGGTTCCTGTAAGTATTGGCTTCACTCGTTACAGCCCTGTGATCATAAACCCAAGGTGTCAGGGCTTCTCGACCAGAAGCCACGACGTCCTGCTCTGCTCTGTGACCACAGAACTACAGAGACAGCTGCAGGACATAAATGAGGATCAGAAGCGAGCGTGAGGGCGACTTCGCACAGACCCACCCCACAGCCAGGAAATCCCTCAAGGTGGTTGTCGAATGAGTGCAAAGTCATTGGTATCACTCTTGCCCGTGAAAATATGGAGGCATGACATTAGTAGGTTTCCCCCCAGAGCCTCCACGATACCTAAACGTCCTTCACCGGGTGCTGGGAGCACGTAGTCTAGGGGAGAAGAAAGGAAGGCTGACAAATCAACGAGTACAGGCTTCTAGAAACTCTGCCTAAATCTGTGTGGGATGCAGAGAACACGGAGGGGAGAAGCGATCAATGCTCGCTGGGGAGAGACTTCACAAGGCGAGCCTGAGCGAGGGGGAAGCCTGAGCAAAAATGCAGGGGTGCGAGGTGCGCAGTGCTGGGGAGAAGTTCAGGCGGAGAGTCCACAGACCCCTCACACTCAGGGTCCCCTCAGTGACCTGCTTCTCACCCTGTTTCTCTGGCCCCAACGGTCACCCAAGCCAGAAACCTGGGAGTCCCTCCAGACTCCGCGTCCTGTCCTCACCTCTCACGTGCAAACAGCTACCAAGTCAGGCTGACCTTTTCAGCTACATGCTTCTCAAATCAGTCTTTGCTTTTAATTCCTACTACCTACCACCATTGTGACTGGACGTTCCAGAACCTCAAGGAAAGAAGAAAGGAAGGTCAATTTCCCAAAAGAAGGGATGTAGTGGTTACTATAAGAAGGAGAAAGAGATTCTAGAAACCTAAAATCAGCAGATGCCCAGGGCACTAATAATAAAGTACCAAGTTCTAAAATGCTACTAATTTTTGTAGATTGGAGCACATTCAAAGTTATCTCTAACATATCTCCCTAACACAGATACTAACATGTGTTCTGCAGTAAGACAGATGTGGAATTAGAGCAAACTACTTGGGACAGGGTCTGAGAAATGTCCCCAGTCGACGATCATGAAGCCCCAGGTCTTCGGGCACAGCACTAGGCACCCGGCTAAAACAAGAAGAAGGAAAGCAGCCCAGCACCTGCCAGGGACCACCGCACAAGCAAGAGCGAAAACGACAGGACCAGGGAGTGAAAACGACCAGACCCGGGTGGAACCCGACCCCCCACCCACAGGCACCAAGACCGCAAATCATTTAGAAATGAGATCTTCTCACCCTGTTCTGAAAAAAAAACTGCTGCTTTGATTTTGCTGTTCTCTTTGCCGACTTCCAGAGCAGGAGGAGAACTTTTTGCTCAGTGACATTGTTCGTTCGTGAGGCTGCCTGTCTCTTGCTTTCCCACACCTGTATTAAGGACCCATCTCAAGCTCTCACCGCGGCTGCTGGGATTTTCAGGTTCTGCCCGAGGACTGTGGGAAGGTTTTTTTTTCCTTTTTTCCCCCTTGATCTCGATGAAAAAAAAAAAAAAAAAAGATTAAATAAATAAATTAGTGGCGTTGCCACTGCTGTTGTTTTGAAATGTTTCGGTTTTATTTTGAGACTTGTATTTTATGAGTATCTGTTTCTACATTTGGAGGCTCATGCAATATGCATGGCTTCTTTATGAGATGTGATACGCGTTTGTGGAGATGGGATTGCCTGCCAGACTTTGTTGAGAAAATACATTTCGGTTACACCTGACCGGAAAATCATCTGCGTCTGCCTCACGGACACATGGCCGATACCAAGCTGGCGTGAGGATCCCAGACGACTGCTCAAAGCTCCCTCAGCCAGAAGACGTCCCGGAAGAGAAGCAGTAGGTTCGTGGCACGTGAGGAATACTTATTATTTGAAATAAATATTTCTTTCTAAGCATTTTCTTTTCTGGGGAGGTGACGAGCGATGAAATGTTTAAGAGATAGAAAACGTGGGGCACCTGATGGCTTCGTCAGTTAAGCGACCGACTCGTGATCTTGGCTCAGGTCATGATCTCATGGATTACAAATTTGAGCCCCACCTCAAGCTCTATGCTGGCAGGGTGGAACCCACTTGGGATTCTCTCTCTCTCCTCTCTCTGCCCCTCCCCTGCTCGTGCTCACTCGCTTTCTCTAAATAAATAAATCAAATAAATAAATACACTTAAAAATAGGTGGGAGGGGCACCTGGGTGGCTCAGTCAGTTGTGTGTCCGACTTCGGCTCAGGTCATGATCTCACGGTTCGTGAGTTCGGGCCCCGCGTCAGGCTCTGTGCTAACGGCTCAGAACCTGGAGCCTGATTCCGATTCTGGGTCTCTCCCTCTCTCTGCCCCTTTCCCCCCTCACCCTCTCTCTCTCTCTCTCTCAAAAATAAGCATTTCAAAAATTTTTAAAAAGAGAGACAGAGATAGCAAAAGTATCAGTTCTTGACTGATCTCCCTGTTACAAGAGGTGTAGACACAGGAAGAGAAGTACGAGTATCCGTGAACGTCGTCACTGCCGCTGTTGCGTCTCGCTTCATATGCTTGCGGCCCGGCTGCATCTTCAAAAAGTGGCAACTAGATCCTTACTAATTATTAGCACAGTAGTTGCACCGTGGCTACTTGGCTCAGGACCTGACGTAGTAGGTGCTTAATAAACGTCTCTCAAACGCCTGACTGAATAGTAGGTGGAGGCATTTGGCCACAAACCCATTGGCAGATCAGGGCACGTATTCTCCAGACTCAGCTGTGAAGTAGGCAGGTGACGGGCCCTGGAAAATTCTCTCCCTGGAGAAAGGGGGCCCAGCGACCCCGATGGATCCCAGGTTCCGGGCTGAAACCGTAGTGGTAGCCGCCGTGTGTCGAGCCGGCACTGGAATTTTCCAACAAGTCTCTCCGAGCCCTTGAAGTCACGGGTCGCCAGGGACTGCACACCAGGCACGAGGCTGGAGGCTGCTCCTCCGTCTGTGGGAGAGGCTGGTCGAAGAGCTGAGTTGCAAACACACTTTGTGCACGCAGAGCACGCCCTACAGCTTGAAGGACAGCGCAAAAGAAAACAGGCTGGTTTCCGGACAGTGAGCTCCCTCCCACATCCCCGAGAAAGCAGTTCCTCTTGTCTTCTTCTGTCCTACTTCTCTCTCCCCTATTCCGTCTCCATCTCTCTCTCCTTTTGAAGTCCTTGCTGAATGCAGCCTCCCAGATGGCAGAGCGCTAAGAGGGTCATGACAGCAGAAACGGCAAGAAGGGCGAGGCGATTTCTTTACACTGGACCCCACCCCACGCGGTGATCCTAGGAGGCAGACTTTGTTATACCCATTTTCAATGGAGGACTTGAGTCTAGAGAGGTTAGTCAATAGTGGAACTAGAGTTTGGAACCAATTTCATCTGGCTCCAAAGACCAACCTTCCTGAAACTCCGTTACTTTCAATGAGGAGAGATCAGAGTTCAGACATCACGTGCGTGGTCCTAAAGAACGAGACACATGTCCAGTTTTAAAGCACTCGGAGAAGTTCTTCAGGAACATCAGGGCTTGGCGTTCAGCTTTCCACCTGACGATCCGCTCACCCGATTGTGTCAAATAAACATTGGGACCATCCTCCCTTCCGGGTCCCTGCCGGTCTCCTGGAATCTCTCTCCCATCTCTGGAATAGGGCAAATACCTCAAGCAACAAAAGCAAAGAACATCAGTTCAACCCCCTGCTCTAACACTTAGGAGCTGTAGAACCTTGGGAAAATTGTGTCGCTTCTGCGATCCTCCGAACTAAGTGATGCTACAACCTTCCGGGGTTTCCGTGTGAATTATGTGACCTCCCACTCTATGAGCTTCAGGTCCGAGGACGATGCCCCCTAAGTCTAACCCTGACCTGTTCCTAAGAAGATCCTGAAGAAGACAACTGGCTTTCACTAAGAAAGGGAGCTTTGGCATTTATCACTGCGCTCGGGCCATGGACCGTACCTCATCCCCCGGGACTTTCCCGTGTGCTGTGTTCTTTGGAACAGAGTTTGGCCCACGGCTCCGTGTGTCTACAGAGCCCTGAAGGAGAGAAGCTTCTGCAAGGCACCAAGCCTCTGGAGCCCCGAGCTTTTCACACTCCAGTGTTATAACATCAGTTCAGCCTCGTAGGGTCTTCCCTCGTTCCCCAGCACTGACATTTTGCCAAAGATTCACACAGCCTGAGCCAACTCCAACTGGACCACGTCCCTAGGACACTGTGAGAGGGCTGTAACCCCACACCTCATAGGTGGGCACCGAAGCCCGCTCTGCTCTCCTAGAGTCGCTCCTTGTTTCCACAGCCGACCACGAAAGAACCTGAGCTTTGAGATCGGGAGAACCTGAGCTAAACTCCTGGCTCTGTGCTCCCTTCTAGGTGTGCCATCTTGGGCGAATTAGTTATTATCGCTGGTTTTGTGGCTTCAGTGGTTGACTTTCATGCAGCGATAAGACAGCCGGCACCCAGGTAGTCCTCCAAGATGATTTGTTCCTACCATGTTCCCTCATCTTTCTCGTAAGATTATTGCAAAGTTCAGAATTCCTTATAGCTGAATTCATCCCGGTTAAGACACGGTGGATAAGAAACATCATTTGCAAGCGTCTGGTTAGATCGTCAGTACTGTCACTCATTGTAATCATCCTCTAACACTTGGGTGAAAGAGAAGCAGAAGAGAGAAGCAGATGATGTGATCCCTGGTCTCCCACGGGGGTGCTTAGAGAGACGGTCAAGTGCACCAAGCAAGAGGCAGTGCTACAAGACTGTGAAGAACTGAGATCTGATTGCACGCTGGAGGGACCGGGAGACTTCAGGGTAGAGTGGGCGAGCTGACCTGAAGGAGTGGAGAACAAGCAGGGCTGTCAGGAGCCCTGGAAGGAGGCGACAAGAACGGGGCGATAATGCTGCGGAGTGACATCGGATATTTACTGAGCGTCTCCTGTGCCCCTGCCCCGTGCTGGACAGAATACATACATCGAATCCTGACAGAGTGATCAGCTAAGTAGTTTTGATCCCATCTTGCAAGGGAGGAAGCGTAATCATATAAATAATAAATAAACAGAGGTAGTAACGGACAGGGCACGCCCAAGGAATGGTCCCACTTTGGTACATCACCCGGAAGTCTGTCTTTACCAGGACTCACGAAGAAAAAACGACCAGGTCGCCCTCACCCCAAGAGCATAGTGCATTTTCAGCATTTCATTTTGTTCTCACGTGCCTGAGAGGTAGGCTTCACATACAGAACAAAGGTGCTCGACCTTTCTGAATGCAATATGGTGGAGCTCTATGCGAATTCGTTTCATTCCCTCAACCAGCCCCCACGGTATGGCGCCGGTCACAGATGCTGGGACACAAAGATCAATCACGCCAGGGACCCTGCCTCCAAAACTGCTCTTACGTGGCTCCGAACTCGTGTCACAGGGGGTACTATTGCCAGATGAATGTAACGAGGAATGTAGTGAATTTTCACTATGACGTCGAGTAAATTCAGCCAAACTTATGCTTGGTTGTCCAATCGGTAAGCCACTGACCAGCTCTAAATACTCATAATTATTTTCTTTCATCAAGCTCAAACCACTAATTAGAGTAATTACTACAAAGTATAGTGAACATGAACCAAGCAGACATGAAGGAAATCACACCCTATTTCCTCACTTGGACATCCCTTGGTTGGTTTCCCAGGCCGGACCCACCCAGTTTGCTGCAACATTCGAATTGTCTTGACGAGGCCACACCTTCCCGTACTGGGCGACATTACTCTGGGAGAACATCAAAGTGGCAAGGTCCTTTCCACAGCTTCCATCTGGCCGGTCAGCTCTCTGACCCTCCCATCCCCCTCTCGACTGTACGGTCCCCTCCCCCAGGTTTATCGCATGGCCAGTATCCCAGGCTCGAAGGCGCCAGTGTTTGCTGCCTTGTCATGAGAGGCCCATTAGCATGAATATTTATTTTTTAAAGATGTTGCCTCTGGCACACAAAGGGAAATGGAGTGAAAAGAGCTTGGCTGGAAGGCAAGGCCCAGTTCTTGACCACTGGGGATCTCGGGGAAGTCGCCTTCATCTGTAGACCTTGGGCTTCCCCCGGGGTACAGGTGACAGCCAGCACCTGCCCCGGATGGTGAGCGGGGAGCGGACGTGAGGGTGCACATCTTCTGTGGAACGTGACTGTGCTCACTTTGCAGGGCCTGGAAGATACTGGGAGTAGGAAAGAAAGGATGGAGTCCATCAGGAAGAACCATATCCCATGCTGGATAATCTGGCATCATGCTCACTGGTGTTGCTCTTGGGTTGCGTTGAGTTGGGTTGGGTTGGATTGTACTGTGTGTTGTGCTGTGTTATGTTGTGATGTGTTGTGTTGTATTGTGTTGTGTTGCTCTGGATCAGTTTACTCTTGCAGGAATTCAACCCACCTCCTTAATTAATCATCTTCTACTTGGGTCTTGCAGGGTCAGCCCATGGCAGGCTGCCAACATCTAGGCCCTTCCTCCGCTCCCTCAGATTCCCCTTCCCCACAAGTAACTCATCCAGGAACCTGCTGTCCCCGCCCCTCTGCCCCTCCTCAGGGCAGAGTGGCCTCCTTCCTCTCTCTGCGGGTGCCAGGACCATAGTAGCTACAGGGAAGCTGCCGACGCAGAAGCCAATGCACCAGGAAGCTGAGAACGCTTAGGAGTCAGGGACCCTCACTTGTACGAACCCCTTCCAGAGCCCTGAACTTCATGTGTCATCCTAACCTTGTGTTCCCGTGAGAGACAGAATTGTGCCCGCCTGACATGTGCGTGCCATAGCCCTCGACCCCCTAGGGCCTCAGAATGTGCCTGTGCCTGGAGATCAGGTCTTTAAGGAGGTAATTCAGTTAAAACGAGGTCGCTAGAGTGGACACGAATCCAAGAGGACTGGCATTCTTGTAAGAAGAGGTGGGGACTCACACACACACACACACACACACACGACCATGTGAAGGGAAGGAGGGCTCCTGCAAGCCCAGGACAGAGACCTCAGAAGAATCCAACCCTACCAATGCCTTGATCTCTAACTTCCAGCCTCCAGAACTGTGAGGAAGCAAACTCTTGTTTAAGGCTCCCGGTCTGTGCTTCCTGGCAAACACACGCGTATTCTTTCTCAAAGAGTCACCCAAAATGTGAAAGCGTCAAGCCTCCTGACCCTGCCCTGCCCCACACCGTAAATGCATGATGGGCCAACACTATCGTGGCTGCTCGGGGCACCACCAGGATGGGCTTGGGGGAGGCGAAGACCAGAGAGAGAGAGAGATATGCCGCCAGAGTGAGATCAGGGTCTCCATAGAGGCGGGGAGGAGTGCTCCCGACACAAGTCTCAGCTTGGCAAGTTCCCTTCACAGTAGACTCTGTTCTTGAGCCTTGAGTCACTCGCTCCCTCTGTGGGTCTCTGGCTGATTTCGTCAACGTATATGAGATACCACGTGCAATGAGCTACCACACGGGACGGTACCCAGCACCTGTCACCGCTCTCCCTCCCTGAGCCTCCGGAAAGGAAGGACTCGGACAGCCAGAAATGGGCTCACCTCAAAGGGACAACTACAGAAAAGCACAGCAATTTCTGGAAGATTCTCTCAAAGGCCCAGCTCCCAGGGCAGTGGGTGACCAAGGAAATTCTGAGGGAAATTACAGACCTTTTAGCTTCTCGAGTTATCTTATAATCATCGAAATGAGAGAGAAGCAGATGCCAGTATCTGCCCAAGAGCTTTAAAAGGCAAAGGGTGGGTAGAGGTTAAAAACATGGATTATTCATTTCTCAGGGGGAAAGGGTATTTTAAGATGCAGTGACAGTGAACGTCGGCCGGCCCAGCGTGCAAAGTCACTTTCTCTATCTCCTGCGATGTTCCTCACGACCTGACAAAATGATGATCTTGCGATTAAGCAGATGAGAGAGCAGACCTGAGTCCACACAGGCGGTAACACCGTGCACCTCGACCCTTTGAACGCACGTTCTTTGACTTGTCCTCGTAGTAATACACTTGCACGTGTAGCCCCTCATACATGTCGTTGCAAGATACTTGCGCTCACAATCTTTAAAGAGAACAGCATCGAACAATTGTTTAATTAAAAGCACCTCTGGAGGTGTGTACTTTCTGATATTCAGGCGGAAGCTGACTCTGGGGCCAACCCCCAGAGCCAGAATTGTCTTGGACGGAGACTCTCTGTTCTCTTCTGTGCCCCACATCCATACGGTACCTGGCCCTCGGAGGGTGCCCTAAATATTTGCTGAATCCAGGTCTCCCTGCCTGAGGCTTCCGAGGTCCAGGGCCACCTCCCAGGTTGGTTCCCAAACCCCCAACGAGGGGGGAAGTCCATTTCCTTCCCAGACCTGGGGTCTGGCTTGGTCCCAACCCAAGGCTTAGAGCCCTACAGCCTCTGATTCAAGTGCGTAGGTGACGCCTTCTCACAACCTCACCTGCACGGCATCTGAGGCACCTGATCTGGACCCTCCTTCTCTTCTGTGGGCCCTGATGGCCCCGGTGTCTCTATCACGACTAAACTGAACCACTCGTCTTTGGTACTCCCGAAGAGGTCCTGCCACTTTTCTAATAAGGGGAATAAAAATAACTGACATTTATTGAGCTCTTACCATGAGACAGGTATGGTAGAAAATGCTTTATATCCATGATTTTGACTAATCCCCGCTATACCTGCGGTATTATAAAAGGCATACGTTATGGCCCTGGGTTAAGTACTATAATCGTCATTTCATTAATAAGGAAACTGACACACAGGGAAGCTGAGGAATGTGGAGTAGGGACAGAAGCCGGGAAACTAACCCCATACGTGCCCTCCGTTCACACCACACCTTGAGAAACTGAGACATAGGCTTGCGATGGTCCCATCGAGTCTCATGCTTTGTCCTGAGCTGATCCGGGGCTCAGATCCCAGGAGTGATGCTCTGTCCTACACGCTCTGCTGTCTCCCTACTCAAAGAGGGTCTTGGGCAAGGTGATGGCTCCCAGAGCATGACAAGGATAAACTGCATCTGGGGCCCGACTCAGATCACTCAGCAGAGTGGGAAGCCAGTAAAAAGTTTGTGTCCAGTAAGCCAGTCGTGGAGGCTTGTCCAAGGAAAAACTACGAGGCTCAGGAAGAAGAGGGGAGAGAGAGGAGGGCTGGGTGCCCCAGACCTGAGCAGGGGCCAGGCATGGGGTGCCTCTGAGAAGTTTCTCCAGTGAAACCACGGTGCTCTCGGTTCAGTGGCTCAATTAGCCATACAGTGACCTTCCCTGGGCCTCATCCTAAAAGACCCGAAAAGGTTCCAAGATCTCCTTTACCTCGAATAACTGGGATAGCCTCGGGATGGGACAGACTTCATCTCCAAATGTTGAGACATCACCTAAACTCACTTAACTGGTCATAGACTGGAATGGGAAATTTGGTCTTAAAATTTTTTTTAAGGTTTATTTATTTTTGAAAGAAAGAGAGAGAGAGAGAGAGAGAGAGAGAGAGAGACAGAGCACAAGGGGGGGAGGGACAGAGAGAGAGGGAGACACAGAATCTGAAGCAGGCTCCGGGCTCTGAGCTGTCAGCACAGAGCCCGACTCGGGGCTCGAACTCACAAACCGTGAGATCATGACCTGAGCCGAAGTCGGACATTTAACCGACAAAGCCACCCAGGCGCCCTGGAAATTTGGTTTTAAATATTTACATTTATAGTTATATATAATTTACATTTATATTTATATTTAATTTATATTTATATGTATATTTAATTTATATTTATATTTATATTTAATTTATATTTCTATTTAATTTATATATTTCTATTTCTATTTCTATTTCTATTTCTATTTCTATTTCTATTTTAGCTTCCTCTACATCTTTTCCCAAGGGGAACCTGGAAATGCCATTCCGAGGGCCCACAGAAGAGGAAATGCCAGAGTAAATCAATCCAACTTGGCTCCGAAGGAAGGCCTGGGCTACACTTGCAAACAGGAACAAAATAATGATGAATCATACCTTTCTTCCCAGATGTGAACCCTGAAACCCTGCCAAGGTCTCTTTCAGTTTTTTATTGATGGAGTAACATGGCCACATCCCAGGGGCTTGGCTCACTCCTTCCCGGGGCCAAGTCTTGGTAAATGTTTTATGCTTGCAAATCTTTGAGCTCGCTGAGCTGTGACGATGTTTGCCCATCACGGCCCATCCTACGCGCTTGGGTTTTGGGCACTGCTCACACGCCAGTGGCATCTCAGCACATGACATGCCAACAAACATAGATAGCATCTACCCCGAAGGGTTCAAGAGCTTTGTTACGGTTGCTATCGTGGCGGGTTGTGGTTTTCTTTTGTTTTCTGAAGCCCACAAAATTATTGTTATGCTTTTCTAACAACAATTCCACGTTGCTAGAAAATGTTGAGCTGGGATTCCGAAGCCCTGGGTACAAAACCCAGCTCTGCCATTTACTTAGCTTTGTCACCAGGGGGAGATCAACAAAACTCTCCAAGCCTCCATGTTCTCATCTGCAAAATGAGGACGACAACCATGGGTTGAACGCCGGCCCTCCCTGCCTCTCTTGAATGCTACAAAGCCAAAAATCAAAACGTTCATGAAAGTACAGGGCAAATCGCAAAGCGCTCTATAAATGTAACATGCCCCCGTTTGGGTTTTTTTCGAATTTGAACCCAACGACCGTGTATACATGGGACCGGGTGACACAGGCCTAGAGGAAAGTTCCAGCCATGTGGATAAACTGAGTATGTCAGAGGAAAGCCCCTAACCACTGGGCCACGCCGTAAGGTTACAAGAACCTAAATTATCGACCCCCTTCAATGCCCCCGATACTCCAGGACGCTAAGAACGCAGTGCTTGACAGTGTAGACCCGCTCTATGAGGAACCCACAGTTCGAACATTAAGTGAATATTTGGAAAGCAAAAGGGTAAAAGTGATCGTCGAGAAATGGCTTGTGTGCTGTGAGACCCGAAACGGGCTCCACACAGGAGGGGACAACAGAGCCGGCTCTCGACAGGTAAGGAAAAATGTGCTCCCCCCACAATCCAGTCACTGTAGGAATACACAGCAAGGCCTTTCAGAGGAGGGCGCTGAAGGAGATGTGGACTTTCTCGGGCAGTGCCAGCCTGGTGGGGAGGGGAAAGACGTGGGGACGTGATGTGGGCGGCCCCCACTCACCCTTGGTGGGCGGAAAGGGGCCGAGAGCCTCAAGGGAGGGCTGAGAGGAGGTGGGGAGGGTGGCGAAAGGAGCAGAGAGGAGGACGGTTGAGTGTGGAAGGTGCACACGGTCAAGAAAGGTTTTCACCATCCGTAGGGAAGGAAAGAGTTGAGGCGGATCCCACTTTGGCATTTCCCACAATCCTTGGCAAATGCCGAGTCGCGAAGCTTCTCGGGGCCTCTGTTTCCTCAAATGACAAAGGAAAAGCAAGCACCGTTGAAATGTCACCACCATCATTATAGGTGGCGAGTCTCTGGTAAACCGGTGACTGCCTGTGTAGTCGAGAGGCCGTAGTCAGTATTCCCAAGGTGACATAATCTGAAGGGAAGGTCAAGTTTCAGTGTTGCCGAGTAATTTTCTCATTCAATTTTGCATCCTAATTGGTGGCTTTAGAACCATCTTCTCTTAGTTCTTATTTTCTCTGGCTGCAGAGTGTACTTTGGCAGGAGACTGGGCCACTCAGGCACGTTAACGGGGCCTCTTTCCCCCTGGTGGATGAAGTGTCTCACCCTTAAACCAGAACCATCTGTGTAAAATGACTGGGAGGCACTCAAAGCGCCGGAACCACAAAATTCCAGCTTTGGCTTTGGCTTTCTGGCAACGAAAGAAGAAAAACGCAGCTCTTGTTTCTTCAAATATTTCCTGCTCCACAGTCTACCCCGGTCTAACTTCAGTTCTCGATTAGGAAGCCCTGATGTTTTTGTGGCCCATTCTCCCAACTGCCTTTGGAGATATTGCTGGAATGCGCCTTAAGGTCATGCTATTGGCTTGGAATAAAATGATTTCTCAAAGAGGACAAACTTCATCCATCCTGGCTCGTTCCTACACAGGTGTATAGACCAAACAGAAGAAAATCGCCTGTGTGTTTTCAAGTCTTGCCAAGACCTGAATATGAAAAACATGTGAGACCCCAAATGACTTCTTTTTTTACAGAAGGTATCTTTTAAGACACCCCAAGTGAGTCCAGAGAAAGCAAGCCATGAGCTGTGAAAATATCTTGCCCGATATCTGCCAACAATGGCCAAAGAGTTCCTCACAAAGCATCGGCCCACATTATGATAATTGGGGGCGCCATGTACATCACCGGATAAAGTCCACGGTGTGGACTGACCAGATAGGGTAGGACCAAGATATTTACCCAGACGAGTGACAGCTGTTGAACAACCCACTGTCCTCCACACCCCAGGAAGGCTTAATGATCCCACCCAACCCAGGACTTGCTTTGGTGTCCGGAGATGAAAATCATGTGGTTTGGGGGCACAAACGTCTTTTGCTATAAATACCCTTTAGATTGTTCCAATGCACTGAGCCAAAACCTAAATGCTGTGAGGTTTCACCCAACAGAACGGTTCCTTAAATAAACACAGTGCAAGGACAGAAATGACCAAGATGGAATCCAAAGAACAGAGACTGACTCTCAACGGATAACCCGACTAAGGAGAGAAAACATGTCCAGGCCTTTAGCAACAAATGCCAGCTGAGGACCTCAGGGTGCCGAACAAGAGGATTCAAATCCATCAGCAGATGGAAAGCGCCCACCGAAAATCCGATAAGAAAGTATCAGGTCCCTGCACTGTACAGATGAGGAACCAAAAGGTCCGGACAGATTTAAGAAACCAGCTCAGGGTTGGAAGTCACGACTGTCTGACCCCAAAGCCCACTGTCTTCCACAAGACCCACTGCTCCCAGCGCACCTGTTTCCCCATCGGTGTGTGACCTCTTCAAGGGCAGTGGCATGGAACTGTCCCGTCCACCTGGTACTCCCCAGTACGTGGAGACTCGTGTTACCTTTGAAGTTGTATGCCATTTTCCAGGGTGTTTCCTACCCGTGACAATGCGCCACAAGCCAGGTGGCTTAAAACAACAGACATCTATTTCCTCCCAGTTCTAGAGGTGGGAAGTCTTCAGGGTTGGCACTACTGGGGGTTTTGAGGGAGAAACTGTTACTGCCTCTCTCCTAGCTTCTGAGGGTTCACCCGAAATCCTGGGCTTCGAAATGCCCTGCTCCAATCTCTGCCTTCATCTCCACACGAGGGGGGCTCTCTGTATCTCTTCTACTAAGGACAGCATTCATATTGGATTAGGGCCCACCCCAATGCAGAATGGCTTCGTCTTAACTTGATTATGTGTGTAAAGACCCAATTTCCAAATAAGATCATATTCACGGGTACAGGGATTGGGACTCCACCATATCTTTTGGGACCACACATTCAACTCGTGACAGAGATAATAAACTCATATTTCTTGAATGAATCAAGGACCAAATGGATCCTCCCAGGACTTCTGACGTAATCCCCCATGAACTCGTCTCTGGACACTTGAGATCCCAAAGTACCACCATTCCGCCTTCCTCCCACAGCCTGAGGAAGTCAGTCAGATTTGCCCAAGCTTCCGCCATACTGGAAATGTAAAATGGTGCCACCACTGAGGAAAACAGCACGGCAGTGCCTTGAAAAATTAAAGATGTAGAATTACCGTATGACCGAGTTCTACTTGTCCAAGTAGAGAAAGTGAGAAAAAAAAACCTCTTCTTTTATTAGCTAGCAAATCCCACTTCCTTTCCTCCAAAAAAAACCCAGAGCAATTTTTACAGCTCTATAAAGAAGATTGAGAGCTCTGGATGTCATTTAAAAAGGATTAAGAACACAAATCTAAGAGCCCCTCCTTGACCACTGGGAAGAATTCTTATTATCGTGAAAAATGCCACATTTTTTTTTTAATTTTTTTTTTCAACGTTTATTTTTATTTTTGGGACAGAGAGAGACAGAGCATGAACGGGCGAGGGGCAGAGAGAGAGGGAGACACAGAATCGGAAACAGGCTCCAGGCTCTGAGCCATCAGCCCAGAGCCCGACGCGGGGCTCAAACTCACGGACCGCGAGATCGTGACCTGGCTGAAGTCGGACGCTTAACCGACTGCACCACCCAGGTGCCCCAATGCCACATTTTTAAAAACATTTTTTTAACATTTATTTATTATTGAGAGACAGAGAGAGAGCACGCATGAGCATGGAGGGGCAGAGAGAGGAGGAGACACAGAATCCGAAGCAGGATCCAGGCTCTGAGCTGTCAGCACAGAGCCCCACGCGAGGCTCAAACTTGCGGGGCTCCAACTCACAAACCACAAGATCATGACCTGAGTCGAAGTCAGATGCTTAACCAACTGAGCCACCCAGGCACCCCGAATATCACATTTTTAAATGCACCAATTACTTATGTGTTGCCTATCAACCCGTGATATCACAAAGAAATACCAGCTTAGACTTCTCCTATTCTGACTATAAAATCTTTGTTTGTTTGTTTGTTTAAAAGCTGATCTTTGAAGCATTTGATGATATTTGCAAAACATACATTTTATGCAGTACCTCCAAGATATCCATCAAGGAGGATGTACTACCCAAGAGGATGATATTGACAGCAATGTACAAAAAGTGGCTGACAAAGTCCAAATTAAGAAAACCGTAGACAGTAACAAGGCAAAATATAAGCCCGTTCGGGCAATAAGCATTTGCATGTGCTGTTAAATATAATTTCCACCAGGTGCATGAAGCACATGAGTGATTATAGATTAGGAAAAAAAAAGAAAGTGCTTTTTGCAGCATGGACACCCCTCCTCCGATTAGGTGGCGGTGCTTTGAAGAGCTACACGCCCTCCACAATTGCCAGGTGGTGGTATTATTACCGCCTTCACTGTTCCTCATCACGGCCAAGGTT
Organism: Lynx rufus; assembly: GCF_022079265.1. Taxonomy (NCBI): domain Eukaryota; kingdom Metazoa; phylum Chordata; class Mammalia; order Carnivora; family Felidae; genus Lynx; species Lynx rufus. Next base: position 132,000,365 of record NW_025814896.1, read on the forward strand.
GCACATGAAACAATTACAAAGAGGTATTTTCCCCTCCATTTTCTCTCATCTCCCTGGAAATCCATGGTTCGTTTAAGCCTGCGGTGCTCAGCATACACTCCAAAGAACCCCGGGGTTCCAATACTAAAATCAAAGAAAGCTCGTCTTCCCAATTCACAGGGAGAAAAATAAGCAAACGAGGAGAAATTTCTCAACGTTAAGTTTTATTCCGTAATTCTCTTTGTCCACGTGTGGCGCTCACTACCTTTAGCTTGCTGGTAACTACCAGAGACAACAGAGCAAACGGGCAAGCCATATTACCGCACCGTTCCCGTCGGACTGGGCGCGTGCCGCTAGCCCACTTCGTGCTGATGGGGGTAAGGCCAGTCTGCATCTGTGTGTCTTTCTCCCCACTGTAATCTCACGTCTCCCTGCATATCATGGACTATACAGCTCTAGAGTCTCTGCTTCACCCAAGACTTGGCCCCTGGGAGCTCGCAGTAAATGCTTGCTGTAAGAACGAGCAATAAGGATGCCTATAATAATAATAATAATAATAAGATAAACAAACAAAACATAAGACAAGTGTTGGCAAGGATGTGGAGAAATTAGGACCCTTGTATGTTGCTGGTGGGAAGACAAGATGGCACAACCACTGTGGAGAAGAGTATGGCGGTGCCTCAAAGAATGCAACGTAGAATTTCCGTATGATACAGAAGTTCTACTTCTGGGTCCACACCCAAAAGAATTGAAAGCAGCAACCTAAGCAGACTCCTATATATCCATGTTCACAGAAGGATTATTCGCAAGAGCCAAAAGGTAGAAGCAACCCAAGTGTCCATCAAGGGATGCATGTCTAAGCAATATGCGGTGTATGTATATAATGGAGTATTATTTGACCTTGATAATAAAGGAAACTCTTATACACACTACAACATGGGCGAAGCTTAAGGACATCATGCTAAATGAAATAAGCCAGATACAAAAGGACAAATATTGTATGATTCCACTTATAAGAGGTATCTCACATAATCCAATTCATAGAGTCAGAAAGTAGAATAGAGGTTACCAAGGGCTGGGAGGAGGAAGAAATAAGGAGTGAGGGTTTCATGGGTTCAGAGTTTCAGTTTGGGATCGTGGAAAGTTCTGGAGACGGGCCGTAGTAATGGTTTCACAACAATGTGAGTGTACTGAAGGCCACCGAACTAGACGCTTACGAGTAGTTAAAACGAGAAAGCTTGTGTTATGAATATCTGACCACAGTTTTCAGAAGAATGAGCAGATGCGTGTCAATAGCTAACAACATTCTCTAGTAAGCATCTGGCTTCCAATAGCCCCATCACCCAGCCATCTTTAGAAACTTGAGAGTGAAGTTGCTAAGGTACAAGATGTGGGTATTTTAAGCCTACCTACAGTCTCTGAACGCGTGAGAGTGCCTTTCCTCGCACTATTGCCCCAGTATGAGCAGCGCTTTGCAGGAACCAGCACTTTAATGTTTGCCTCGCTAATGAAGCAATGTGGCATTTCAATGTGTATGAGAACTTCCTTAACTAAGGGATGTGCTGAGCAGCTTTTAATGGGATTCTTGTCCATTTCGCCCCTTTTGTTTTTTTACTTGTGCATATTCTTTATTGGCTTTTTTCCTACTTTGTCTTATTGATTTATATGAGCTTTAAAGACTTAAAAGTTAAGGAAATTAACCTTTCATGCATCACGTGTGTTGCAGATAGGTGCCCCAGATTTGTTTGCTTTACCGTGTGTTAGCTCCTCTGTGTCCAACACAAATTCGGAATTTTTATTTCTCTGTATGTGTCTTTTCTTTTATAGCTTCTGGGTTTTCTATCCTACCCAGAGAGGTTTTTCCTCTTCCAACTCTAAAAACAAATTCATTCAAACTTTTAGACTATCTTTGCTCTGTTAATTCAATAGTGTGCCAGTAGTGTCGCCTTGAGTGGAATAAAATACAGTCGAACCTTGGTTTGCGACCATAATTCATTCCAGAAACAAGCTGATAATCTAAAGCACTCACATATCAAAGCGAATTTCAAGAACCATTGGCTCAGTTGTGATCACGTGACATTTGGCCCCATGTACTACTCATATTGTGACATCATTCATTTATCAAGTTAAAGTGTATTAGAAATGCTTGCTCATCTGCAAAACACTCGCAGAACAAGTTACTTGCAATCCAAGGTTTTACTGTATAAAAATAGTGAATGAGAATGTTAAGACGAGCTACTGAAACGGAAGTGACACAACTGACCTTAGGCCAATTGATTTTTACCATGCCTGCCAAAACAATTCAATGGGAGAATACCATTTTCAACAAGTGGTACTGGGACAACTGGATAGCCACATACAAAAAGTGAAGTTGGATCCCTTCCTCACACCATATGAAAAAATCCACTCAAAATGGCCCATAGACCTACATATAATAGCTAAAACTATAAAACTGCCAGAAGAAAACATAGGAATAAATCTTGGTGCCCTGGGGTTAGGCAATAGTTTTTTAGCTATGACACCAAAGCACAAGAGACAAAAAAATAGCACAGGTGACAAAAAAAAAAAGATAAATTGGAATTCATACAAATTAAAAACTTGTGTGTTTCAAAAAACATCATAAAAGTGGACGTATAACCCGCAGAATAAGGGAAATTACTTGCAAATCACACATCGATAAGAAATGTGTAACAGGAAGATACTATTTCATGCCCACCAGAATGACTAAAGTTAAAAAAGGCAGACAAAATACCAGCCCACAAAAGCACTGACGAACAAAATGAAAAATAACAAGTTTGGGCAAGGATGTGGAGAAACTGGAATTTTCCAGTCACCGGTGGTGGAGTTGTTCAATGGAACAGCCACTTTGCAAAATAGCTTGGCCGTTCCTCAAAAGACTAGACATAAAGTTAGCGCGTGAGTCAGCAGTTCCACTGCGAGGTAGATGCCCAAGACAAACGAAAACATGTGTCACGCGAAAACTGGTATGTGAGTGTTCACGGTGGCCTTATCCATAAGAGTCAAAAGATGAAAATAACCCAAATGTCTATCAGCTGATGAACATACAAACAAAATGTGGCATATTCATACAATGGAATATTACTCAGCAGTTAAAAAAAAAAGCAGTACTCATGTTACAACACAGATGAACCTTGATAACATCATGATTTTTGAAAAAGGCCAGTCACAAAAGACCACGCATTGCATGATTTCATTTATTTTAAATGTACAGAATAGACAAATTCATGCAAAGGGAAAGGAACCTGGTGGTTGCTTAGGGCTGGGCGCTCAAGACATGGCTAATGGGAAGTGACCGCTAATGAGTATAGGGTTTCTTTGGCGGGGTGATAAGATTGCTCTAAAATTAGACAGCGGTCATGGTTGCACAACTGTGAACACAGTAAATTCCCCTGAACTGTATGTTGTATGGGAGTGGATTTTATGGTCTGTAAGTTGTAACTCAATAAAGTTCTTTTTTTAACTTTGTTTTAAAAAACAGGCAGTGGGAAATCGTCTGCCAGCTTCGGTGTTAGTCTTTCAACATTTTGCACTTTTGAAATACAGTAAAACCTCAGATCGCAAGGAACTTGTTCTGCGAGTGTTCCACAAGATGAGCAAACATTTTTAATAACTTTTAGCTTGATCAACGAGCACTGTCTTACAATACGAGTAGTACATGAGGCCAAACGTCACATGATCACAACTGAGCCAATGGTTCTTGAAGTTCACTTTGATGCACGAGTGCTTTGGATTGCAAGCACGTTTCTGGAATGAATTGTGCTCGTTAACCAAGGTTTTGCTGTATTTAATAAAAATAATGGGAAACATACAAAGGAATAAGTGATTAAAAAAAAAGGAATATGAGTGAGCAGAGGAAAAAAATCAGAAAATAGCACAGAGAGATCGCTCAGAGAAAGACTCAAGAAAAAACGTCTTTTCTTCCCTCTACATGTACCAGTCCATGGATAAATGCCCCATCATCCAGGAGAAGTATCAAGTTGGAAAGCAGAAAGCCACTGAAGTCTGTTACTGGGAGATGAGGGCAGTCCCAGTGAGTCAAGCTCACACAGGTGTCTAATCCTGCCCCCATTCTTTCCTGATGGGAAGCTCATTGCCAAGTGACTCAGCTACACTGAGCATATCTGTGTCCTTCTTTCTAAAAGGGAAATAATATCTATCTTCACAAGTATAGAGCTCAAACACTTGAAAATTTTTGATACATTATAAAATAGGAATATTATGACCATAAAATTGATTTTTCTTGGTTGATGTGGCATGGGTGAAGGTTTCCAACTAGACTCTTTACTTCTTAACATGAGTCTAAATACGCCTAGAGCAGAGTAAGAAATTCATATCTATTTTCCAAATAAACCCTGATATAATTCAGGGCACCTGGGTGGCTCGGTCAGCTGCGTGTCCGACTCTTGGTTTCAGCTCAGGTCATGATCTCAGGGTTAAGAGTCCTGCATCGGGCTCCATGCAGAAAGTGTGGAGCCTGCTTGGGATTCTCTGTTTCCCTCTCTCTCTCTCTCTCTCTGTCCCTTCCCTGCTCACGCTCACTCTCTCTCTCTCAAAAATAAATAAATAAACATTAAAAAAAAAAAACCTTGAGGGGCGCCTGGGTGGCTCAGTCGGTGGAGCGTCCGACTTCAGCTCAGGTCACGATCTCGCGGTCCGTGAGTTCGAGCCCCGCGTCAGGCTCTGGGCTGATGGCTCAGAGCCTGGAGCCTGCTTCCGATTCTGTGTCTCCCTCTTTCTCTGCGCCTCCCCTGTTCATGCTCTGTCTCTCTCTGTCTCAAAAATAAATAAATGTTTAAAAAAAAAACAAAACAACAAAACCTTGATATCATTCAATCTAGTGGATCAAAGTTCTGGCCCAATCTTTGTAAGCCTCAACCAGTTATAAGCATTCTCTGGGCCACCATTTCCTTGCCTGTCAAGAATGAAGTGTTTCTACAGTCAGACAGTCTGGGGTGCCTTCCAGTTCTAAGTCAAATTCTGGGTCAAAATGTCACTTAGAAGTCGGAACCAGAACAAACTGATAATAACTAAAGACAATAGAAAGCCCTTGTTTTCCCGAAAGTGAATGGTCCCGTCACCACCACTCAGTTCCTGACCATTGGCTCGTCCCTTGTTTTCTTGGTGTCTTTCCTCTCATCTGTCCCCAGCCGGGGCCCCACCTTCAGGTGCAGACTCCTCCCTTAGCACCCAAACACAGAGAGCACCTGGCTGTGCTGAGTGCTGGCCACGATGCTCGTTTTGTATGACCTCAGGCACTCTCCGCTCTCCGGGTGCAGAGGAACCCAGGTGTGCACAGCTCTTCGGTGAGAAAAGTTTCAGGGTCACATAAGCTTGGGCATCAACTGAATCGAAGATAGACAATTTGACTTTCGTTTCCTGATTTGGCCTAGGATGTCCCCTTTCCCTAGGTTCTACCAGGCCAATCTCTGTGACCGTGGTGGCAAGGGAAACACCCAGCCAAAGAAAGCCCTGAAAGCAAACATTGACTGAGGCCTCCTGAGGGAGATTCATGGGAGGGAGCACACAAAACGCATCCAAAAGTTACTCTGGACCTTTTCACTTCTCAGTATTTTTTGAGAGACTTGGGACAAGAGGTGGGGGCCACCTACAGAGATCATCTTTGTCCCTTCTGGGCTCAACGCTGATAAACTCTACAGACCTTCACAAAGAGGCAGTGTGTTCTTTCTATAGAAAGGAAAGAACGACGAGGTGTCTCCAACCCTCCATCCTGGATGCTGTTGGCCACTGGCTGTCCTATTTCTCCTTTCGTGCCACACGCAGAGCGAATGCAAGGACGTCTACACACACAGAAGTCCTGGGCAGGGCAGTGTTTGCAGCAATGGGCCACCCCACGCTGGTCCCGTGGGTTCCAGGAATCAGGAAGGAACCCTGTTTGTACCCAGCCCTCACCAATTGGAGGCCAGAGACAGAACAGGGGCTTTGATTCTGAGGCTCCTCCAGTGGTGGTCAGTGATCTATCCGGCCTTGCCACCACTTCCCTTGGGCACTGTGTCCACATTCCAGTTGCCCAAGTCGGCTCCCGTACCTGAGAGGGCAGCTGTGTCTCTTGCTATGTCTCTCTCCAGGAAATGCCATTTTTTCTCTTCCCTTCCTCTGATCAGCTCCGCTGGCTGGGACATCCAGGGCCGCCTGAGTCTCTGGGGAAATCGGTTCCTTCAGGAAGGTTTGGCTCTCAGTCAGTCCTGCACTCCCCTGACCCAGGCTTTCCAGATTCTCCAAACTTCCTCCAGGGACCTGCCGGGTGACCTACTGTGGAAGCGTTTACTGAAACACGTATTGAGAGAAGGACCTTCTCTGCCTCCTGCCCGCATGCGGCCATGAAGTGCCCAGGCACCCTGACAGTGGTCGGCACGCTTGTCCACTCTGCCTCGAGGGTTCAGAGAGTGTGCCACGGACTCAGAGGCCCTGGTGGCCTTGCTACATAGAACATCAGAAAGGCAGGTCCCCTAGATACTCCCGCAGCCTCCGCTGCTTCTCTACCTGCGTCATCTGCCATCGGCAGCCCTCCGCTGCATTCCTACCAGGGGCTTGAGTTCTGCTCATCCATGCCTGGCTGTGTTCCTCCATGTCTCCCGTCAGCAGTGAGCCCAGAGCTCCCGCTCCAGAGGGCCCCCTTGTCAGCGGGCACAGCAGAGCAACCCTTGACTCGGTCCAAGTTCATGGGCCACCAAACCCCTCCCCTTCCAGAGGGCCTTCAGCTTGGCCAACAAGGTGGGCATCCATCTTGTAACGTGATTTCTTTGGTTTTCTTATGCAAGTGAATTAACATCATGCTACATAAGTGAAGCTCTTCATATGAAATGCCAGGTCTTGATTATCATGATTACCTGCATAAAGCAAAACAAAACAAAACAAAAAACTTCTGCTTTCTATCTCAACATCCTCTCCAGATTCTCTTTCTCTTTGGGGAGGGATTTCGAGGGCCGTCACGGCTCATTATTGGGTCAGTTCCCACCTCCTTGCTCCCTAGGGCCAACAGAAATGTTGAAGGTGCACTATTAGGAATTTATCCAAAGGATACAAAAATGCTGCTTCAAAGGGGCACGTGCATCCCAATGTTTATAGCAGCACTATCGACAATAGCCACATTATGGGAAGAGCCCAACGTCCATCGACTGACGAATGGATAAAGAAGTTGCGGTATGGACACACAGTGAAATACTACTCAGCGATGAGAAAGAATGAAATCCTGCCATTGGCAACAACATAGATGGAACTAGAGGGTATTGTGCTAAGTGAAATAAAGTCAGCCAGAGAAAGACAGATATCATATGATTTCACTTCTATGTGGAATTTGAGAAACACAACAGATGAACATAGGGAAAGGGAAGGAAAACTAAGATAAAAACAGAGCGGGAGGCAAACCATAAGAGACTCTTAAATACAGAGAACAAACTGAGGGCTGCTGGCGGGGAGTTGGGGGGGAATGGGCTAGATGGTTGATGGGCATTAAGGAGGGGACTTTTTGGGATGAGCACTGGGTGTCATAAGTGGGAGACGAATCACTGGCTTCTACTCCTGAAGCCACGACTACACCGTATGTTAACTAACTTGAATTTAAATTTAAAAAAAAAGAAAAAGAAAAGAAATGTTGAAGATGCATTCTTGACTTCATTCTATGGTAATAATTTATAAACATCACTCGGTGTGAGTCGAAAATCCAAAATAATCACTTCCCACACAGAGTTAGAATCCACACTGCAGTTAACGCCAACAAGGTGCCACATGGTAACTCAACAGCCCCGCTGACTAGCACGCGCTGTGTCCCAGCACCATGTCCCAGGCTTTACAGTAGCCCCCTTGTCTCCTCCTCTCGACAATCCTATTAAGTAGACACTACAACGATCAGATTCCATAAACGACAGAACCAAGGCACAGAGAAGTTCCATGCCTGCCCAAGATCACGCAGCTATGAGTGGTGGAGCTAGAACATGAACTCTGGAGGTATGGTTACAAAACCTGTGCTCGAAACCACTCTACTATGCCACCTTGAATTCAAGAGACATCCCTGATCCCAAAGAGGAAGAGTAAAAGCTTTGAAAAGCCTATTAATGTTGAATGGATTTTTCTCAAAGGTGCCAAAGGGGAAATTACATTCTGAAGCACGCAGAAAAAAATCTTGAACACTTTATTATCCCCAAATTAGTGGTCGCCTGATGCGTTTCTAAATTTTCATTGAGACCCCCAGACCACTTGGATCTCCCATCTGTTTTCCTTTTATGGAAAAATTTGGAGCATTCGGCTTCTTTCAAGTCTCCTGTTCACTTATTTTCCTGGTCATCAAAACAAAGCCACCAAGGGTAGATTGGATTCAGCAAGGAAAGGATACAAATGTCGTTTTATACTTTTGCATCTCGGTCCCTTGGTTTCTGCCCATTGATTCCATTGAAGTTGGAATCTCAAACACTACCCCACTGGAATTTTCCTGTTCTTCTTTCCAAAACACAAGATGCAACCTTTTTGTTCCCTCTTACACCACCAGCCAGAAGATGATGATGCCCGTGGGCCACTCTTCCCCAGTTTCCAGGGCACCCCAGCTACCCATTGCTACACCCTCATCCATGGCCCAAGGCAAGACTGCTGCTCTGTCTGTCCCTACGCTTTGGGGTGCAACACGTCTTATGTAAGTTCTACCATCACGCCTACACCTCTGCTTCCTTCTCTATGAGTACCCCTTCCTTTTTAAATCCTTATTAATAGATCATACCCAGAGTGTTGATACAACTCACAGAACCAATAGAACCATTGACCTACACTGGCTAGGTAGCCTCTTCTGTTGGCACCATGATTTTGTATTTAAAACCAAGACTATCACGTTGGCCCCGTGTGGACGCGTTGCCCGTTTAAGCAGCGCCAGGACCGGGCTGGAGAGTACCCGCAGGCCAGTGAGCCTGGGTCAGCTGAAAATCAGGGCCATCCCTCTGCCCCTGATGCATCCAGGCCATCACATCCCAATGGGGGACCTGGATTTCAGCCCTGGAATGCATCCTGGAAGCACTGACCTCTGAAGGTCATCTCTGTGCCCTCACAGCCACTGAAAAGGGTTTCAGAAAAAAGAGAGTACCACATGTTAAAAGTTGACAGTGCCTGTGATTTATCACCTCCTTAGCAGGTGAGTCTCGACCTAGAGAGGCGCTCACCTTCCTGGGAGGGTTAAGTGGGAAGCTTTAGGGACACGGACATGTAGGGAGACATTTGGAGAACGGTATTCATTCGCCATTTAATACAAACGTGTCTACGTTGCAAAACTAAAAATGCACATATTTAAGCTACAGAAGACGTCAAGTAAAGGTGACAGCATTTTGGTGGGCAGGGGAAGGAGGAGGGAAAGGGTAAGGACACCAACCTGCCGTGGCGGGCGCCAGGCAGAAGCATTGTGCACAGTGCCTCACGCCGACCCCCCTGCAAACACGAGCGGAAACGGACCACATAACTCTGACTCCCTTCCCTACTCTGAAAAGTTTGAGGGGGGCCCGGGTGGCTCAGTCGGTTAAGCGTCCAACTCTTGATTTCGGGGCAGGTCATGATCTCACAATTCGTGAGTTTGAGCCCCGCATCGGGCTCTGCGCTGTCAGCACGGAACCTGCTTGGGATTCTCTGGCTCCCTCTCTCTCTGCCCCTCCCCCGCCCCCTCTCGCTCTCTCTCTCTCTCTCTCTCTGGCTCTGTTTCTCACAATAACTATGTAAACATTTTTTAAAAGTTTGAACCATAATAGTATGATCCTTAACAGAATTGTTTTGAGAATTAAATGAGCTAATATATAGAAGCACTTAGATCAGTGCCTAGCACGAGGTAAACACAACACCACAACTAACTTTTATTATCCTACTTACACTAATTATATATTATTAGGTTGTATGTACAGATAATATACATACATGTAATACATGTTTGCGTGTAACATGTATAAATATACAACATCCATATATAAGATACATGTTATACGTCATATATAATCATAATTACAATATATACATATAATTAACCTGTATATAGATAATACGTATATAGGCTATTAACCTAATTATACTAATTTTGTCTTCTCCTGCTCTACTGTTTGCAAATGGAAATGATTTATTGAAGCCATGCTGCCTGAAAGGTATGAAGGTTGCATCTTGAGGTTTGAACCCAAATCTTCAGAATCCAAATTCTAATCACTGCCACAGTCAGACTTTCTGTCACCTTCCCCCAAAACCATTCTAAATGGGTGCTTTAACTTCAATTAGCCACCACGTCAACTACCCAAGGCGTTGTTGTGGAGAGCAGAAAGCTCTTGGCTTGTAGTCAAAGAACCTGTGTCCCAGTGCTGAGTAACAGAGCTAGAGAAAAGCATGCTGAGTTTAGGTGTCTGTCGCGGGCTTAAACAGGTGCCTGACATGCAGACAAAAAGTCAAGGCTGGGGGGCCTGGGTGGCTCAGGTGGTTGAGCATCCAACTCTTGATTTCAGCTCACGTCGTGATCTCCCGGTTCGTGGGATCGAGCCCCGCGTCAGGCTACGCAGACAGCGTGGAGCCTGCTTGGGATTCTCTCTCTGCCTCTCTCTGCCTCTCCCCCATGTGCTCTCTCTCTCTCTCCTCTCTCTCTCTCTCTCTCTAAATAAATAAATAAGTAAACAAACAAACAAATAAATAGAATAAACTTGTTTAAAAACTCAAGCCTGGAGATCTATCACAAGGAGTCATTTGTTGAGGGAGAGAAGGTTCCTGAAGCCCCAGGAATGAACGAAACGGGTCAGGAAGAATGGGTGGGTTGAAGGAGAAGAAGGCTGGAAGCACAGGATAGAACACAGGGCAGGACAAGGGACCTACTCGCAGATTCAGAAAATGCCCGATGCACCTTGATGTCGTCGGTCCAAGGCGCTGATGTAGAGCCTAGAAGGAGAGCTCGTGTCCTCCCGTGCAATTGCCTCTTGTGCCTCCCGCGTAATACAGATTGGCTCTGAGATAAGCTATCTAGGACTTTCCATTTCTCTGCTGGCTGCGATCCAGCTTGGATTTGGCATTTCCCAGGGTGTTAACAACCATGTCTGTATTTGGGTTCTGTACTTATTAGGAGTTCTCTGAAAATAGCCTCTAGCAACTTCTGCTCTTTCCGAATGTGAGGCTGAAAACTCCTGCAGCTGAATATAATTTTCAACGCTTTGCTTCTCCTGGGAAGAATCAGGGTGGGGATTCACGTTGGTGCCTTCGAGGCCCAGAGCGCAGCATCCTCTGGTCTTACGGGGGTCACGCCAACAGTAGAACGGCGCTAGGTCGTGCCTGGCGACTGCAGATTGCAGACTTCTGTAGCTTAGAACTTTAGCACTGGTCCTTACTCCCAAGGGAAGACTCGGGCTAGGTCATCAGCCATAAGAGAAAGGGGAGAGAGAAAGAGATTACTAACACTGAACATATATTCGAATGCTTCCAAAAATTATGTAGAAAATACAGTGCGTTGGGGAAAAGCCCCACTAAAATGGGGAGAAAATCATACCTGAGGACTGCACATCCAGCATGTGATGACTTCATGAAATGTTAGGAGAGAGAGGTTATAAGTCCACTTCTTGGATCAGACAAAAGTTTTTGACGTGTACTAGGACCCAGACACCGTTTGGGCATTTTCTTTAACAGTCCCCCGCGCTGGAAGAAAGGGTTTTAGCACCGCTGTCCAGATCAAGGAATCTGCTGTTCAGAGAAATTAAGTAGCTCCATCCAGATCACGCAGCTAGAAATTAATATAGTCAGGATTCAAACTCGGGTCTTCCCGGCTTCTCATGCCCATTCTTGGCTGGGAGATGCATCAAGCCGCACAGAGACACAGGGTCCCACATCGTAGTCATATCTTCTAGAATGAGGCATGTGCACACATTTGCAAGAGAGCACGCTGGGGACACAGCCAAGAGACCACTGGGTCAAAATGCAAAGATGTGTGAGTGGCCTGTTTGACTCTGGGAGCAGAGAGGTCCAGCAGGTTGCTTATCAGCCCTTGAAGGCGCAGAATGAGCCACGAGCGCTCTCGAGAATATGGCCACGCCACGGAGCGGAGGGATGGGAGCGTCTGAGAGAAGATGACTTGCCTGCTGAGTTGAAACTGAGCACCTGTGCAGCGAAATGACAAGTTAGCCTATTATGTGGCCCCTGGCTGGGCCACCAGGTGCGCAGATATATGGTCGAACACAATTCTGGGTGGTTCTGTGAGGGTGTTTGGGATGTGATTAACTGTTTGTGTGTGGACTGAGTAAGGGACATTGTCCTCCCTAGTCTGGGTGGGCCTTACACAATCAGTTGAAGGTCTGAGTAGACCATAAAGGCTGACAGTCCTGCATTAGAGAGGATTTTTGCAGCCTGACCCACCTTCGAATTGGAGTTTGGGCCTTTTCCTGCCTTTGGGTTCAAACCGAAACACTGGCTTTTCCTGGGGCTCGAGCCTGCTGATCAAACCTGAAGATCTTGAAACTTCTCAGCTCCCATAGTTGCATGAGTGGATTGCTCGTAATAAATCTCTTTCTATACGTACACATCCTGTTCTGTAGATTCTGAAGGCCTGGGCTAATACACGATGACATCAGAATTCCAGCCTCAGTGAGGGGAATTGGTGATAGTCCCGAAATCAGAGCAGGTTTTGGGGCAAGTGGATTAAGTTCAGACATGAAATCCGAGGCGGGTAAGAGCTAGGAGAGAGTTGGATGTGTGAGTCAAACCCCCAGGAGTGAGATCAGGGATGAGACCGCAGACGTGAGGACCCAAGCAAGTGTGTGACAGTTGAGGGCACGGGCTGAATACCCCAGGAAGAGGGTCAAGGACCGAGCAGTCTGCTTAGGTCAGAAGCCAATGACACACGCCCTGAGGAATGTGACCCTGGATGTATCCCCTCCAAGCACAGAAGACGTTTCTCCATTTCCCTGCCTGGGAACGGGACAAAAATTCCTAAGTCACCTTCCAGAGAGAGAGATTCTATGAGATGGCCCCACCCACAAAAAGTTAATCACATCCATGTAAGAGCGCTGCCCTCTTACCTGGAGCCCTGACCATTGTTCAGGATCCGCTCAGCACTTCCAGGCTCGCTCGCTCGCTCTCTCTCTCTCTCTCTGCTTCATTTTGTGCTCCCTCAATATGTTACCACCTAATTTCCCCGGTCCCTGCCGTTCTAGAACATAATTCACCACCCCATTCCTAATGGATTTATCTCCTGCGACCATGGAGGACTTCTGTTTTTCGGTCCATTCTGATCACGGGGAATCCGTCCATCAGACAGGACGAAGCGGAATTTGGGGGAACCTGCACTAAAAGAGATCTCCTTGCCTATATAGATTTAGGGGCAAGTGAAATCCTCCTAGGATCCTGAATACAGCTGTTTGCAATAGACATACTGTTTTGTTTTGTTTTGCTTTGTTTTTAAACGTTTATTTATTTTTGAGAGCGTGCGGGCGGGGGAGTGGCAGAGAGAAAGGGGGACGGAAGATCCGAAGGGGGCTCCATGCTGACAGCAGAGAGACTGGCCTGGGGCCTGAACTCAACAAACCGCCAGACCATGACCTGAGCCGAAGTCGGACGCTCAACCGACTGAGCCACCCAGGGGCCCCTGCTGGTTTTGTTTTTGATGCGACAGGTTCTCTCTGACGCTTTCCTCCTGTGCTCTTCTTATGGGAGGTGGCCCACCGTCCGTCCAGTGGCACTTACGACGGACAGAGCCCCTGCTCACCGGAGCTAAGGAGGCAAGCGATGTAAGAGCCACCGGGCGTAAACAGGCACCTGCAGGGCCACTGGGGGGTTCCTGGGTGTCCCAAAGCCCTGTTACCAGCAGGTGGATGCCGACTCAGGCAGCGCGTGTGAGTACGCAGGGCAGTCCGCACCACGGGCACGGAAGGTTCACCGTCCTGGCTCCTCGAGAGCCCACGCAGTTCCAGGTGACGACCTGGATCTAGACTCAAGCGAATCAAAGCGATCGGAGGCCGGCAGACAGTTTCTTTTCTTTGATAAATGACCGCGAGAGTGAATAATATTCAGGCTCACCCACCTCGAAGGCAGCTGTTCCCAGGATTAATTGGAAGGTTGGCCTGCGTAAGCCTCCCATATTTCTTTGGAAAGGGAAAAAAATCACGAAATCATGTGACCTTCATATTTGGTTCATGACTGGAAACAAATCTTCCCCGGCCACCGATGCCAAGGACGCTTGCGGGGGAAATGAAGCAGTGGCCGTGTTTACAGGGCACTAAATTGTGTGACTAACGAACGTGATTGGACGGACGGAGCAGGAAGCTAGATGCCAGCGGGGATGTGCGGCCAGATTTCGGCACGTGGCCCTCCGCTGGTCGTCCCCAGGCTCCCCGAGAGAGCGACTGGGGAGGACACCCCGGAGCGAGGAGAAGGCCGAGGAAAAGGTGAGCACAGTGAGGAGGGATGGAGGGAGGGGCCGCAGAAACTCGGCGATTGGGTCCATTCTTCTCTTCAGAGACAGGGAAACTGAGGCACGGAAGGGCAGTGACTCTTCCCGCGATCATGCGTTGTCTACAGTGATCATTCTACGTTTGTGGGCAATTACAAACTGACCCAGAGTCACTCCACCTTTCTTACTCCCCTTCCTGCCACCCAAACACTTGGAACATGGACCCACGTGCACACACAGTAGAAAACGTAACGAAGGTATTTGAGGAAAAGGTACACTGAGCTGAACTGAATTGAGTCGGCGATGGCACACCGACCCGTCATCATGGAGCTTTGCATGACCTTGCGTTGTCTGGGCTTATTTGTTTAAAATGAGCCCTGGAGGGGCCCCTGGGTCGGTCAGGCATCTGACTCTTGATGGCGGCTCAGGTCACGATCTCACCGTTCCTGAGTTCGAGCCCCACGTCCGGTTCTGCGCTGACAGCACGGAGCCGGCTTGGGATTCAATCTCTCTCCCTCTCTTTCGGATCTTCCCCTGCCTGTGCTCGTGCTCTCTCTCTCTCTCTCTCTCAAAATAAATAAGTAAATATTTTTAAAAATAAATAAAATGAGCACTAGGTGTGATATGTAAGTGACGAATCCCTAAATTGTACTCCTGAAACCAATATTATGGTAGCTAAATAGAAGTTCAATAAAAATTTGAAAAAAATAAAATTAAATTAAAAAAAAAAAAGCAGAAAGAACTCCCTGACCCTACCATCCAAGCCCAGAACTAGACACTTCTAATTAACATTTATCTTGTGCTTCTCCCATATACCAGCGTCTGTCTCCCCTCCCCCACCAGAGGTTGTCTTTCTCTGTAGGACTTATTTCACTTAGCATAACACTCTCCAGCTCCATCCACGTTGCTACAAAGGGCCAGATTTCATTCTTTCTCATTGCCACGTGGTATTCCATTGTGTATATAAACCACATCTTCTGTATCCATTCGTCAGTTGATGGACATTTAGGCTTTTTCCATAATTTGGCTATTGTTGAAAGTGCCGCTATAAACATTGGGGTACGAGTGCCCCCATGCATCGGCACTCCTGGATCCTTGGGTAAATCCCTAGCAGTGCTGTTGCTGGGTCATAGCGTAGATCTATTTTGAATTTTTGAGGAACCTCCACGCTGTTTTCCAGAGCGGCTGCAGCAGTTTGCATTCCCACCAACAGTGCAAGAGGGTTCCCGTGTCTCCACATCCTCGCCAGCATCTATAGTCTCCCGATTTGTTCAATCATGAGTTGCTTTTCAAAATGACTGCGTTTCCACTGCAAAGTAGCAGGAACACCACTGACCCAAATTCCTTGCAAAACATGGAAATGTCAATTTTGCCAGTCAAATGGATCCCAAAAGGCATCTCACTGTGCTCTCAATCTCCCTTTCCATACATTTATTCATCCGATGTGTCTCCTCTTCTGCAAAAGGCCTGCTTGTGCGTTTGTCCGTATTTACTGGGGAGATTTTTTTTTAATTTTTTTTCAACGTTTTTTATTTATTTTTGGGACAGAGAGAGACAGAGCATGAACGGGGGAGGGGCAGAGAGAGAGGGAGACACAGAATCGGAAACAGGCTCCAGGCTCTGAGCCATCAGCCCAGAGCCTGATGCGGGGCTCGAACTCACGGACCGCGAGATCGTGACCTGGCTGAAGTCGGACGCTTAACCGACTGCGCCACCCAGGCGCCCCTGGGGAGATTTTTTTATATTGGCTCCAGGGGTTCTTACTCCTAGAGGTGGGCAGTTACTGACGTCACGTTTAAGACCCCCTAGTTTGTAGCTTGTCTTTTCACTTCCTTGATGGTGTCCTTTGGGGATCAGAACCTCTTAATTTGAATGCAGTGTAATTTATCAGTCTCTAATTTCGTGTGGGTGGATGGGATTTTTAACCCATAGCCAATCTTGCATCACAGTATAAAGTGTGCATTTCTTGTCTTATTTTTTCATCTCATAAACCTGGTGAGCAAGGCTTTAACATCATTTCATAGAGGGGAAATCTCAGTATTGGAGGTAAGTCATTTGCCTGAGGGCACAAAGCCTATAGGGGGCTGAGTGAGGACTGAGCTCAGGTCTCCTGATCAGCAGGATATCTCAGCCCCACAGGGCCTCTCCCTGCTGTGCCAGGAATGTATCCATTCATCCTCACAAGAAACACTCAGTGAAGGGTCTCCTGTGCATTATCCATAGTGCTAAGTCCCGAGGGCAAAGAAACGGAGTGTCATCTGTACCCTTGAAAAGCTTCTATCAGGACTGTGCCCAGAAAAGGCTTTTGATGAGACAGCAGAGTTCAGACTTAAAGGAAGAGTAGACCTCATTCAAAGTGCGGAGAGATGTAGAGGGAACAGGAACATTCTAGGCAGGGGAAGCATGGGCAGCGGTCAATAGCAGGCTGCCCGTGTGGGGCAGGGTGGGGGTCATGGAAACGGCGGCCGGACCCACAGACAACGGTCCGATTGTGAGCAGGATGTGTCACACTAACTGACAGGGACTTTATCCTGTAAGTAACGCATCTTTGACTTTGAAGCTCTGAGATCTGGCCTGCAGAGCCACCTTATCTCCCAAATTCCTTCTGAGACCTCCTTCTTGAAGATTTCTACCTGGCAGAGAGGACACCCCTTTCTCCGGTCCTCTGCACCCAAGGGCTTGTCCCCCGTGACACATCCTGAGATTTGGTGAGCGAAGCTATTCATCCTCACTTGCCAAGAAATTCATAGAATTCCGTCCTTTCTACCCTGTGACCATCGTCGTCATGGACCATCCGGTGAACACTTGTGGAGACGGTCAACCTCAATGGCAGCCTGCAGAACAGACAATAAGGTGAAAAGAATGCAAGCCGGGGGGTTCGGGTTCCAGTGCTTCCTCTAACAATCGTGTGACCACGGGCAAGTTTCTTCATCCCTCTGTGATCATTTCCGCTCACTGTCCTGAGGACTTGGGGAGCTACTGAACATGTCTAAAGCAAAAGAAACATCCAGGGGATGTCAGTTGACTCCTCGCCATAACAGAAGTTCAAGATCATACCCTCGAGGGACATGTAATCTAGACAGAGAAGAAATCCCCTATTGAAACCAATTCCAGAGACACTGAACGTGGACCCTAAACAAGAACTCCTGCGTGAGGAGAGATGATTGAGCCAGCAGCCTGGACTCTGAACCCCAAGCGGCAGCATCCTTGGCATGGGGGGTGGGGGAGCGGGGGCGGTCTTTGACCCTGAGATTCCGATGGCCCCGGGGAGGCCCCTGGCAATCACAAACAGGCTGGGTGAGTTGCACTTGGCCCTAAAACAAGGGGGGAAATCTGAGAACAAACAGTTCTCATCTTCCAGAATCCTCCTTCACCAGAGAGTTGTCCAGTCTTCCGGTGATAAGAGCAAGAATCACAATAAAAATAGATCTAGGGGCGCCTGGGTGGCTCAGTCGGTTGAGCGTCCGACTTCGGCTCAGGTCATGATCTCGCGGTCCATGAGTTCGAGCCCCGCGTCGGGCTCTGTGCTGACAGCTCAGAACCTGGAGCCTGTTTCAGATTCTGTGTCTCCCCCTCTCTGACCCTCCCCTGTTCATGCTCTCTCTCTGTCTCAAAAATAAATAAATGTTAAAAAAAATTTTTTTAAATAAAAATAAATAAATAAAAATAGATCTAATGCAGAGGAAGTGGGACGGACTGCTGGCAGGTTTCAGAGGCCTTCGACTGGACGTGGAGACACCCAAACGCTCAAAATAACCTCAAACTGTACTTTCTCTGACAATCGCTTCAATCTGCTTAGAAGAACTTTTCGGCTGAAGGTAATGAGTCACGGAGGAGAGTCCTAATAGGGAACAGACAGAAACTTCCCTTCAGTCCCACACGCACACATTCACAAGTGTGAACCTCTGAAGTTGGGAGAAAGTAGAAACCAGGACAGGTAGTAGCTAGACGCGGAAAGCGCCCAACTGAGTAAAAGTAGGAGAAGACAATGCAAAATACACTTTGTTCTCTTCCATAGGGAGGATGGTCGCAAGAACTTACCATCTACTAAGCCGTAAACCAAGACTCAACAAATTCCAAATGAGCTGACTTCGAACACTGGGTGGAAGAGGCCCCACAGAGCAGTTTTCCACCTGCTTCTGATGTGTTCTCCCCAAAAGTTTTAAAAGACAGACCCCCCAGTTCTGGGTCATTTTTTTTTTTGTTTCCAGCTTGGGATTCCCATAACACGCAGGTGCTAACTAAGCATTCGGCTGCCCCGTCTGAGCACGCCACAGGATTTCTCCCAGAAAACCCCTCTGTCTCTGGCTCAGAGCCCCCGGAGGAGACAAGCCTCCAGCATCTCCCGTGGGGTGGGATTTATCTTATTCAAGACCTTCTCACGCTTTCTCTAAGTTTAGCGGCACTGATGGGGAAAGCACATAGTCTTCTAAATTCCTGTCTTTGTGTATAACATGAGGGCATGGGGCATAGCAATACCTAGATGTGCCAAGAACTTTGTATCCCACCTTACTCCTGCCCCTGACGGGATACAACATCACATTTTGCAACTTCTCATGCTTGATTACTTTGCCGCTGGGACTCTTTCTCGGCTTTTGCAATTTTGTTCTTCGGGTTGGTCCTCGAGAGACGGAAGTCCTGCACTCCATCCACCACCATGGCCTGGAAGTCCCTGTATCAGAAATAAAAAAATTGTTAAGAAGCATCTCTATCCCCTAGCCTAGGCCCGCCTTGCTGGAAATCAAGGATAATTAAATAAGATCCAGCCTCAGGAGTCTTTTTTGATCTAACAGTTAGTTATAAAGACACGGTCAGAAGCTACAGTGTAAGTAGGAGATATTTATAGATAATGATAGAAGTGAAGAAAGGCTTCTTAGGGAAAATAACAAACTGTACCCTTCCAGATAGTATCATAGTAATAATCGGTACCACATCTCAGATTTCAAAATGCTTTCATGGTCATGAGCTCGCCTGAACCTCACCCAGCCCAGCGACCTACACAGAGTAAGAAAAACCTAGTGACTCGCCTGACATCCAAGCCAAGGGTATGGTAAACCCGGAGGTGTCAGGGAGGGTCTGGAAGGAGATGAGCTAAACATTCACCAGGAGCTCAACCACAGAAACCCATACAAGAAAAGGCTGATTCACACAAGTCTAAGCTGGGTGAGATATTCATTCCTCAAGCAAAAGTGAACCCAGTGCACGTTTAGTTTTTGGTGGAAGAGTCAGTTCTGTTGCATCCAATAAGCTTTCCCAATGCCAATGGGACCAATTATTTTTTTTTTTAATTTTTTTTTCCAACATTTATTTATTTTTAAGACAGAGAGAGACAGAGCATGAACGGGGGAGGGGCAGAGAGAGAGGGAGACACAGAATCGGAAACAGGCTCCAGGCTCTGAGCCATCAGCCCAGAGCCTGACGCGGGGCTCGAACTCCCGGACCGCGAGATCGTGACCTGGCTGAAGTCGGACGCTTAACCGACTGCGCCACCCAGGCGCCCCATGGGACCAATTATTATAGGACATTTTCAGGAGTAAACCAGTTCCATAAGTTCAACAAAAAAGTTGCATGTTTCAGAACAAGAGAAAGTCTGGAATGTCTCTGGCAAAACAGGTCGTAGGTCCCAGGGGAGGCTCACCCTAGCTCAAACACAGCCTCCTCTTTTTACTACTGGATCCGATTCCAGACTCTAGTTGCTAGAGTCTATTTCTCTAGTTGCTAACTAGAGAAATTAGGGAGAAGATCCGATGGGGTGCCCTGCGGGCCACTAAAAGGCAGAAGTATCTGATGGCTGATTTTTGAGACTCGCGACGATCAGAGGTTAGACGTGGAAGAACAGGCAGGGCAGGTCTTTGGGGTTCAAATTCCAATTTGCCAAATCTGAAGCAGGACCTACACATTCAGAATCGTAAGAAATATTGGAACGTCGTAGGTGCTTAATTTTTAAAAGTACGTATTAGTTCAGTAAGGGCGTGGATTCATTTGCGAGGGCTGCCACAAGAGAGGACCACAGACCAAGTGGCTTGGACAACAGAAACGTATTTCCTCCCAGGGCCAAAGACAGAGATCCTCAACCAAAAGGTTGATGGGATTTCCAAGGCCGATCTCCTTGGCTTCCAAACGGCTAAATACAACACGATGTTTCTCTGAATGAGTGAGTCAGCATGAATGAGGAAAGAAAAAGTGATATAAAAGCTTCCTATTATGGACTGAACCGTGTCCCCCCAAAATTCACAAGTTGCAGCCCTAACCTCCAGGGGAACTATATTTGGGGATAGGACCTTAACTTAGGTAATTAAGGTTAAATGAGGTTATAAGGATGTGGCCCTAATCCAATGACACTGGTGTCCATTTGAGAAGAGGAAGACACTAGAGAGGCTCACCAGTGAGAAAAGACTGTGTGAGGACACAGGAGAAGACGGCCGTCTGCCAGCCGGGAAGGGACGCGTCAGCAGAAACCAGCCCAGACACACCTTGACCTTGCACTTCCAGTCTCCAGAGCTGAGGAAATAAATGTCTGTTGTTTAAGCCCCCTCGGTCTCTGGTGTTTTTTATAGCAGCCTGAGCTGACTTAATACACTTCTTTTCTGAGGTCATTTGCCAAAAAAGGAAACCTAGGTTTTCCCCTGGTTGGGGATTTTAAGTTGGGTTCTCTACAAAGTATCCAAAAGTTAAAAACGAAAAAAGGAAAGTAGTCCAACATGATTGTATTTGGATGTGTGTGGGAATATGTGCTTACAGCCACAGGGGTACTTTCTTCCACAAATACTTCCTAAGAGAATTAGCCATGGACCAGATACCAGGCTCATCACGTATCATCAAATGCAATCCTTTCCTCTTCCTCAAAATGCTACTAGTGTTAGGAATTGACACCTCCATTTTTAAATTTGAGAAAGAAAGGGACTCAGAGACTTCATGCGACTTGGCCAACCAAGGTCAGGGATATGGTAGAACTGGGTTTTGGAGGCAGGTCAGGTGGATTTCAAAGACTTCACACATACCCAGGACCACGCTCTCATCTTCACGACAGAAGAATCGCAAACCCTTCGCTCCTACAATGTGCCTGGGTCCGTTCTGAGAGATTTCCCCATTTAATTTAAACTAACACATTGAATTAATGTTTAAAACCCGTTTGATCTGCACGCAACCCATTGAGGTAGATACTTTTATTATCCCATTCTGCAGATGAAAGATGTGAGACACGGAGGGGCTGAGTGACCCAGTGTAGGTCGCACCCTGCATCTCTTCATATGAATGAACAACAGGAGGCTGAGGTGACATCTGTCCTCAGCTTGGGGGCCACATGGCCACGATCTGCTGTGTTTTGGCTCCAATGGAGGAGAAAGAATCCCATGGGAGATGGGGGGCGGGGGGAGAAAGCTCCCAAATCCTTTCCCTTCCTTGGATCTCACTGCTCTGATTTCAACTCACCAGCAAAATAGACGAGACTAAATGTTAGGATGTTTTTATCCACAGAGAGATTTTTCTCCAATGAGAAGAAAGCTAACTCCTACTTCGCTCCTCTTTTGACACAAAATTTGATTTCAATTACCCAAAACTTTTCCTAGTTCACTTTTTTCTTTTCTTTTTTTTTTTTTTTTTTAAATTTTTGTTTTTTTTCAACGTTTATTTTTTTGGGACAGAGAGAGACAGAGCATGAACGGGCGAGGGGCAGAGAGAGAGGGAGACACAGAATCGGAAACAGGCTCCAGGCTCTGAGCCATCAGCCCAGAGCCCGACGCGGGGCTCGAACTCACAGACCGCGAGATCGTGACCTGGCTGAAGTCGGACGCTTAACCGACTGCGCCACCCAGGCGCCCCCACTTTTTTCTTTTTAACAGAGATCTTCTTTATAGTTGAGAAACCCGCCAACAGCCAAGTACGTCCGGCTTCAGAAAGCCCACCGTGATCTGTGGCTTCTGAGAGTCACGGATCACCACCCCGTTGACTTCCGTCTTGCGGAGCGGTCAGGGGACCCGAAGGGAGAGGCTGCCTGCTTCCAAACTTCTATTACGTCATCCTGATGGAATGTGGACACAGGGACTTTGCAGGGACTTTACGCTTAAGCCTTGTTTTATTTAAGTTTATATCGTTCTTAGAGACTTAAATCTCATCCACTGTTGCTTGGAATCCAGGCTTCAGTTGGATTATGGCAAAGATGCAGCAAACTTATCCTCCTAAAAGCTGAGCTCGGGGAATGGTTAAAGCCATCCTGCCCCAAGGCTCAAAACGAATCCTTCAGCTCATTACATTTTAAAGATCACCAGCAGTCAGCAGGCTTTAGATTTATGTAACCGAAGTTATATGCAGGAACAGCATGTGCTGGTTATACAACAAGTGCTCATGCGAATTGGTTAAAATAGGACAGGTAAATCCCATGTTGAAACCCGGAGCACAAAGGCTCCGAACAGCTTTAAATATCTGTTGTTTGCATTCATAACAAGGGGATCATCGTTTTCCCGTCCTCTCCAATAATAACAGACATGACCGAGTGTCCACAAAATGCCACGCACCTCACCACGGCTCAGCGGCAAGAGCAAAGGCTTTGCAGTGAGGTCAGGCCACTTCGTATGTGACATTCAGCAGGTGTCCCCGCCATGGTTGGCCCATCCATCAAGCCTTACGGAGCCGGTGGGAGAATTAAATGGAAAAGGTTGGTTGCCAACGGTCTGGCACGACGGGGGTGCTCAACAGGGGATTGCTTCCTAGCCTGCTGCCCCTTATCTGATTTTATTTACTCCTCTTGGCAAGCCGGAGGAGAGGTGTTATTCCAATCCCCAATTACCAGGTGAGGAGGCTGGAGCCCGCTGCCGAACCTGACCGTGTTCGGAAGCGGCGGGGGGCGGCGGGGGGAATTTTATGCTTCGCTCCTAAGAGGCGTGTCTCAACTTTACAAGGGCACAGGCTGTCCCATTTGTGGTTTGTGCGGGTCTTTTGACGTCTCTTTTCCTTCTGGCCGCCTGCCATTTGGCCCTCTCCCTGCTAATTAGCACCTCGACCACAGTACAGCAGGGGAAATCCAAAAAGGTGAGCCTCGGTTAGTAGCTGAATTGTGTGGTTTGAGAGCTTTGGAGGAAAGATTTAAAAAAAAAAAAACAAAAAAGTTTGGTAAAGAGAGAGGTATCACACCTGAGCAGTGACGTGAGTGTGTGAAATCATATTTAGAGTTCAGTTGTCTAATACCTGGCCTCCCACTGCTAGGTGATTGAGAATAGATCATTGCATTTAAGAAGGCTTCTGATCTTCAGGGATTCAATATCCCGTTCATTTGTACACTGAGGCACTGAGAATGTTGCTCAGAATCATATCAGCATTCCTACTCACCTTAGCCATGACCACCAGACTGCGTTGCTCTATATTTACAATGTCTTTCGTTGGCAGAGAGTTTTATGGTCAAGAGTATTCACTCACTGCTGAGCTGGAATGACCCTCGTCCTGGACCCAGTAAAGCAGAGGCTGCGGGCGAAGAGATTAGATTGGTTACAAGGAATTCTAGGTCGGAATCCCTGGGTCCCACTCAGGCAAGTTCATGTGAGCCCAGACCGAGAATCCACCGAGGAGAGAGGTAGCATCTCTTTCTGAAGCAGGTTTGCAATGGAGAGGAGAGAAATCACTCAGGAGAACCACTTTTCAAAATCCGGCTGAGTATCTACACTTACTCCCAACTCAATGCATTGCTCTTTGCAGCTAAGTTCACATGACATCTTGAATAATACGGCTAGCTGAGTTGATGAGTGCTTCCACGCTGATAAAACTAAATCCTGCAAAGATAGAGGACAGTAGCACTCTCCCAAAGGCATTCTACAAACGGTTTGCCAAACACAGCAAGAAGTCTGTAAAGTGCTCCTAACCCTTGATTTAATAGTTAACCCTTCTTAAAGATAATTTTTTTTGGAGACAGAGAGAGAGAGAGAGAGAAAGGGGGGTACAGAGGGAGAGAGAGAATCTTAAGAGATAAGACCCAGCGTAGGTCTTAATCTCACGACCTGAGCCAAAGTCTAGAGTTTAATGCTCCACTTACTGAAACACCCAGGGGCCCCTGAAAGATCATTCTTATGAAACAGTGTAAAAATGCAAATCAGTACGTTTCTTTCCACGTTTACGTAGATGATGGACAGAACCGGGGACGGTGAATGTTGCCAAAACAGGCATTGGTTAAATTCATTTAGTCTATAAATATGTATTGCACACCTGCTCAGGTCAACCGTTATTCTGGGAAGTTCTTTCCTGGTTACAACAGAGAGGGGAGAGCGCAGGGGCACAGGGGTCCCAGGGTGGGTAAGAGTAGTGGGGAGAGGAGCTTGGGAAGTTTTCTTCCCTTTGCTACGACCATATGTGGGAGAGCTCCCCAATAAAGTATTCCACAGCCGCTAAAAACCATGTTCATAACAAATTTCAGTGAGAAACAGGCTCAGCGTGTAAAACCACATGAAAAAGCATCGTTCGTCCATAATTCTCTCAACTGTGCAATATGTTTGAAAACTTTTTATAATATGAAATCGAGGGGAGACACATTTTATGCACATGTCCACACAAACGTGTATATATATCAAAATGTGCAGTCGTTACCTTTCAGGGGTGACTCTATGGGTGATTTTTACGTATTGTTATTTTTTGAGGTTTATTTACTTTTGAGAGAGACAGAGCGAGCGAGTGAGAGCGAGAGAGAGAGAGAGAGAGCACACTCATGGGGCAGAGAGAAAGGGAGGCAGAGAATCCCAAGCAGGCTCCGTGCTGTCAGTGCAGAGCCCGATGTGGGGCTCGAACTCACGGACCGTGAGATCATGACCTGCGCCGAAATCAAGAGTCAAGACGCTTAATCGACTGAGCCCCCCAGGCGCCCCAGATTTTTCATTCTGTTTTATACACTTGATATATTACCCACACCCCGTGACCCCGCCCCCAACTCGTTAGCGAGAATCTCAACTTTCTGAAGGGGCCGCTGCTTGCTTCCGATGCTGCCTTGACTGTGCGTGGGCCAGGTCCCTCTGTTTTGACACCCACACCCTTGTTGGGCGGCCTCCGTGGCAGCTGGCTGTGCCCTTTCCCCCACCCCGTATCTGCCACCTCTCCCCGCTCTTCTCCGGGGGAAGCGCATCGCTTAGCCCTCCTGGTACTGCGGCACGCTCCCTGGGGTCCGGTCCCCTCAGAGCCTCTACGGTGCAGTGCTCACCTCCGGGACCCTCCCTGCCGGGGCCTGCCTGTGCCTCAGTTCCCTGATCTGCCAAACTGGGAAAATACCAGTACCTAATTCATAACGGTGCCATGGGGACAAAATGAGTTCACGCCCAGTATTCAGAATAGTGCCTAGAATGTAACACGCTCTATAGGGGAGTCTAATTGTCATTGTCATTACTACGACTGCTGGTATTACCCCCGCGTCTACGACGATCACCCCCAAGCCCAGATTGCTACGCACAACAAGATACAGAGCATTAGGGACAATGGAGGGGAATTGGTGTGGACACAAGCATTTATGTCTGCAGTCCTGGGTCCACACCCACCTTCCCGGGCCATCTCCCAGGTGACTGGCTGCCAATCTGACCCTCCAGGACAACGGCAGGTCACCGACCACTATCCCGCACCACGCCGCTCTGTGCTTCAGAAACTGGGCCAGGCTGACCTCTGACCCCAGAGAGCTTGTCCTAGAAGAATTAATTTGTAAGCCATGAGCAAGGCCCATCTCCTTCCCTGCTCCAAGATTTACATCATCCCAGGATAATTAAGCGCCGGAACATTCCCTCAGTGGGGAACCCCTACTCTGCCCCCCGCGATGTGGCTTGGTCTCAAAGCCCTCAAAAGTCATATAAAGTCATAAAGTAGTCTGACATGGCTGCATCTGTTGTTTTTTTTAAGTCTCTGCTGCTCGGCCTTATGGGCATCATGTTGAGTATATTTCCAAATTTGATGCAATTAACAGGTGCCACCTTCATAATGAAAAGTAGATGATGGACGTGAACGTACTTCATGTTGCTGTTAAGATAGTGTAGATGTCTATGTGGTGCCACAGACATCAAGCAGACTTAGGTTCCAAAGTCCACGAACGGCCATCAGTTAACCTGACGGTGTTGGCACAGCTCTTCGCAAGGCTGCTCTAGGGCGTTCCAGCTCCTTCTAGGAAATAGTTGTCAGAAGTCATAGATGTTGTCCTTTCCGAGACGTAAAAACAACAGCAATTTGCTATTTTTATCAATTCCATCTCTTCTGGGCCTATCAGAGTCAATAATCTGAACTGGGACAAAAATAAGAGACGACTTTTGCATTCAAAGTCTACGTGCTCAAAATCTTAACCTTTGCCAAAAAAAATTTAAAAAACAGAAAGGAGCTGGCCGGGTTGTCGCGCAGGAATGTCATTCAAACCCTTAAATCCGAAATAACTTCTGCTTCTCCAAGTCCCACTTATTTTTCCGAATCAACAAAGATATCTTTTTCTACATTGTTTCCACCCAATTTTGAAACGCGCCTGCGAAATTTCTCAAATAACATATTTCATGTGTTTCCTGGAGTTGGGAAATGCCAGAAAAACAATCCAGGGAGAGGAGGAAAAGAATTCGTAGATCTGGCTGGCGAGAGAGAATAAATGATGACCTCTCTCCCTTCCAGCGAATGTGAAACTCTCCATAATTCTGCAGGTACCTGAAGAAGAAGAATTAATAGCCATCAAAACCGTCTTACTCATTTATTTCCGGAGCCCGATTTACATGGGTGAGCAAGGGATTGCATTTCTCTTCGTGAATACACAGACGAGGGCATTATTTGACTCAGTCAGTGGCCTCCCTGTCGGTAGAGAAGACATAAAACACAAAGGCTGGCATGTGAGAGCTAGCAGGGCCCTCGAGGGCTGTTTCGTTAAAGCCCAGAGAGGTGACAAACCCACCGCAGTTTGCACAGCAACATGGTCCCTGTGAAGGATGCTCTGTCCGTACGTAAAGCTTCACACCCATTAGATTGACGGCTACCGGAGAAGCAGAGACAAACGAGGAGACCCTGTGAGTCTATGTCAGGCAGGCCACTGAACTCTCTCTTGGGTCTTACTGGAGCAGCCCCTGGAAATGTTCCTCAACATGTAGACCTTTCGTTGCCTTTTGCCTTCGGGCTTTATTTTTAGCAGAAAAAGGTAAGAGCTTGGGACCAAACATCCGCTCTGTGAAACCACTCTTCCAGGGAAAACACAAGACCGTCTGGGACCAGAGGAGACCCCCCCAGGGCTTGGCTGTGCATCTTCCTTCCTAGCAGACATCCCCTCCGGTCAGGCGGGCGTCACAGGCGTCGGCCACAAACAGTGCCACTCTGGCGCGGTTTGCCATTTGCAGGCAAACCATTCCATCGACCCCTGGGACTCCTCCTGCTATTTGGAATCTCCCTCCCTCAAACTCCCACCGACTTTTCTCTCTGGAGTCCCCCAGGCTGCACACGCTCTCCCTTCCAGCCCTTTAATATCGCAAGCCCTGCCGAGCTCTTCCTAAGACCTTTGTACCCTCGTTAAGTATCCCCAATCCCTCCAGCCGCTCTTCGTATGACGGATCTCGGCTGGACCAAGGCGCCTTGAGATAGGGTCTGTGCATGATCTAATCTGGTGCAGTCACCTCATGACCCTCGTAGAAGCTCCATCAGTACTGTTAAACAGGTAGATGAATCATTAAATGCTTATGAAAATCTTCTCATTAATCAGGGTATTCGACAAACAGGTAGAGAGCTCTAATGGTATTCCCGAACGGCCACAGGGATGCAAGGCTAACGACAAATGGTCTGTGCCCCCCGGAGTCCTGGCTTGAACAGGGGCTGTGTGTGAATGACCGCTGTGGATTACCGTACAGCATGGGCTGGCGCACAGAAGGTCTAGATGTCCGCGAGGGTCTTGAAGGAGGAACAACGCCCCCCTGAGCACCAGCCTGGGAGAGGCATTCCAAAGTGACCGGCGTGGGCAAACCCCCAGTGATCCTCCTGGGCCAGTATGACCCCCATTTCCTTTTCATCTGTAACCTTGACGGTGAAAACAACACCGTAGGGACACCGGGGTGGTGCAGTCGGTTAAGCGTCCAGCTCTCGATCTCGGCTCAGGTCATGGTCTCGCGCTTGGTAAGTTCGAGCCCCGCATGGGGTTTCTGCGCTGCTGGCATGGAGCCTGCTTGGAATTCTGTCTCTCCTTCTCTCTGCTCCAAAAATCGTAAATCCTCTGATGATGCATTTTACTCTTGAGTTTACTTTTCTGGTAACCGTGTCGCATGGTTGGTTTATAGAGAGTGCACGGGCACCTCAAAGCACTGAGACGTTTATTTCACAGCTACGCTGCTAAGCCCCACGTCTGCCAAACTGCACTAGCACAATGGGCTTAATTTTCCATTTTACTTAAATTTAGATGCTTGCGTTTCCCACTGATACGTTCATTTCATCCCCAGGCTTACGCTCCAGGCGCCACCCCTGAACTCCTGTGTCCCGGCTTCCCCTCGAGAGGAAGGCGGACAGAGCGGTTCTGCACTACGCCATCGGGAGATGGGGGAGGAAATAAAACGTGGACTTTAGGTGAGACCAGATTTCCAAAGGCCGCTGTCAGTGCTGACCTTCTCGTGTTACCCTGGAACCTAATCGTGATTTCCGCTGGAGGGGAGAAAGCCACCGAGGCGCGATGGCTACAGGTGCCCCTTCCTGGAGCCGCCTCAGTTTTCTGATCCTCTCTCTGCTCCGCTGTCTTGCAAGAGTCACCAAAAACGTCCTTAGGAGTCACAGTTGTCACTACGTTTCCCACGTCTCTCTGTCTTCACGCTACCCACGTTCCCCGTGTCCTCTGTCGGATCATGTGTCCCCCGTTCCTTCTGCAACGGTTACTAGAGAAGCTTCAAATGATGCTCCACCCAGCGTCTCTTAGAGGGTCAGTGGACCAGAAGCTTCTGCGAGCCTCATCCCAGCCCCGCGTTCTCCAAAAGCGTGCGAGAGGCAAGGGCCAGTCCTCGGGCACATTCCTTCTCTGCAGCAAAATATGCCGATAGCTTCCGATTTCATTTCCACGTGTCGCTTTTCTTTAATTTTTTAGGAGGCGACGGGAAGAGGAGAAGGGAAACGGTAGTTGTCTCTTTTCCGTATTGTGGCATTTTCCATACAGAAGTATTTTCTGTACATTTAATGCTTATAATTTTGAGGTGAGCGTGATCAACACTATTTTACAGACAAGAACACTGAGGCTCAACGAACTTTAGTAACTTCTCTCAAAGTCGTTGGGAGCTCAGGTCTGCCGGGCTCTGAAGCACATATTCTTTCCACATCCTACATGCCCGAGAACTATGGAAAAGCTAAATTTGGGGGGAAATCTTGGAGGACAGCTCCTCCAAATGGCTTATTTTTCAGAGGAATCAACAGAGGCCCAGAGCGTGCCAGCCACATTGGCAACACTCTGGAGTTAATCCGGGGCAGAAACTCGGGTTCCCCGGAGCCCAGCCCCCTCCCCTTCTCTTCACCACACAAGGTCCTCTTCAAGCAGACAAACCCCACGGGAAGGATTGCTTCATGAAGGTTCACCCACACCAGGTGGCCAAGAGAAGAAAAGGCAGTGCTGATTTGTAGGATAAGATCTGGGGAAGGCAGCAAAAACGATGTGACCGTAAAAGACTCGAAACTAACTTTCCTGATGACGGATAAAAGGTGTCGGGATTAAACTATGCCCAGAAAGCAAAGGTCAACTCGATGGGCAAGCCAGAAAGGCCAAATCCTCCCTGGGCCAGGAAAGCGATAGAGACATTGCCTGAGCCACCCAGACGCCCCTCTTATTTTTGTTTTAATGATTAATCTCTTCCATATGGCAATTAGGCAATAAAAAACAGTCCCTTCTATAAAACCATCTAATAGGAAAATGTACCTGATGAAAGAACGATCAAAAAATTTGCTTGAGAAAGGATGCACGAGTGACAAAAGCAAGTTCTTACAAACGATGGAAATATTTGAACATGGAAAACCTCCAACGAGTATTTTCCTTCTCTAAACGGAGCACAGCGACCGCATCTGGAGGCGATGCTCTGCGGACGAGTATGATTTTTATTTAAACGGATTTTCAGAATTTAGTACGCTGACGGAGATGCTTCTGATCATTAATTAGCAAGGAACAATCATCCTTGGGGTCAGCCTACCTCGACAGCAGGGTATCTGCCTGTAATGTGATCACTGGTAGTTAAGGTCCCTGCATTAGTTTCGTTCCAGAAGAGCCAAGCTGCAGTTACAATGCTCTTCCTTCCAAAAGTAAACCACAATCAAAACTAGGTCACAGATGCTGTTTGAAAATAATGACTAACATCTGCACAGCCCCGTTATGGTTTCAAGAGTAAATTCACATCCATTATCTCATTTGATGCACATGAAAATTTGTGAGGCAGATATTATGGTCCCCCCATCAGGGCTCGGAGTCGGAATGACTTGGCCTCGATGCACGGCGAGTATGTGACAGAGTCAGGCTCCGTCATTCACCTGCAACCTGTCCATCAAATGGACCATCAGTCAGAGCTATAACGACGCACAAAAATCCCGGAAGTTCAAAATCTCCTGAAACCCAATTAACCAGGATCTATGACGGTCTAGTTTTATGTTTTTTTTTCTTTGCAGGGGAAAAGAGGAGTTTGGGGGAACATTCTACTTTAAAGATAGAAAAAATAACATCCCAGGCATATGGAAATACCCCCCCCATTTCCTGCCTGAGCATTTCAATCCCCTACACTCTTCTGGACAACCTTTTATCGTTCTAACAGGAATATAAAGTCAAGAGACACAATCATTTAAAAAAATCAATTTTATTGAACACGGAGTTTTCTTAGAATGGGCACTTTTCAAGATTGACAGTTTTTTTTTGAGGTGAAACAAGAGAGATCTTCTGGTTAACCAGGCAAGTAAATTAACAGGAAGAGATGTTCATGAACTCGTGTCATTACTGCACAGAAACGATGTTGAGTCTATCGACAAATATTGGCGGGATTCTCTTTCACCTTTTCACGGCTACTTCTCTTCTTTCAGAAGATGAGATCTACAGCCAGAAGATGAGATGCCAATTGGGAATTTTCAGTTATTTTTTTCATATGTGTGTGTGCTTAAATGTTGGAATCTGGGCAAATAAAAGTGGGATTCTTTAGAGTGCTCCTGGGGAGAAGCCGGAGGGGGGGACCAAGGACTGTCCTTGGTCCTACGATTCTTTCTGGGGGAAGACACTGGTTTGGGAGAGCTTGGTTCCAGGGAGTGTCTGGAAGCAAAATTGGAGTCCTGAAGTCTACAATAAAGATGAAATATAATAATATCATAAGAGGAAACTTTCTTGGAATCCAAAGCAGACTTTTCCTTCTAAGAGTTTCTGTACTTAAAATCACAGCGTAATTTTGTTTACGAGGAAAGAAAGATATTCTGACCAAAATGAAGCAGATTTGAACCATGACCCTCAGGAGCAAATATTTGCCCCCAGGCTATTAAGGCAATAGACTAAAGAGAAAGTAATTTTACATGGAAAAAAAAAAATCAGAGATGAAGGAACATGTAATCAAAGTCGAGTCTACACAATATCAATTTTAAAATAACAAGATCAGTGAAATAACCAAGATCTATCTTCTTAACGCCAACAACATGGTGTGGCTTGCACACCCCCCCCCTCACCCCGCCACTAAATTATCATTGATACTGGTGACCATTTTAGTCTACTAGGGCCGCCATAACAAAATACCACAGACTGGGGGGCTTCAACAACAGAGGTCTATTTTCTCACAGTTCTGGAGGCTGGACGTTCAAGATCAAGATGTTGGGAAGTTTGGTTTCTTCTGAGGCCTCCCTCCTTGGCTCGCAGATGGCTGCCTTCTCCCTGTGTCGTCACGTGGTCGCCTCTCAGTCTATGTGTCTGGGTTCTAATCTCTTCCTGCAAGGACGCTGGTCCTATTGGATTAGGCCCACCATACAACCTCATTGTGCCTCACTTTACCATCATTTTACCTCATCACCTTTGGGAAGGCCTGATCTCCAACTGTGGCCACATTGTGAGCTAACTGGGGGGTGTTAAGACCTCAGCATGTAGATTTGGGAAGACACAGTACAGCCCATAACATGCCACCCTTGGGCCCCCTAAAATGTAAAACACACTCTCCCCATCCCAACAGCCCCCCAACCTTAACCGATTCCAGCACCAACTCCAAGCTCACGATCTCATTGAAATACCAACTGGGTCACATATGGGTGAGACTCAAGGTATGACGCGTCCCGAGGCAAAATTCTTCTGTGAAGCCAGACAAGGCATCTGCTCCCAAAACACAACGGCGGGGCAGGCATAGGGCAGACATTACTATTCAAAGGGGAAAAGTCAAGAAGATGAAAGGCTTGAGGTCATAAGCCTCTTTGGCTCCCTTTTCTGCCCTCTGGTCCCCCAGGGAGGCAGCCCTGCCCTGAGGCCCTGGGCAGGAGTTCTGTGTTTTTTGGAAGGACAACACACGTTCACAGCCAGAGAGCCCTACTGGCTCGTCCTGCAAAATCTCAGAAGCCCAGCAGCGTTCCTTCATCGTGTCCTGTCTCCGTCCCCTTCCGTCCGAGCTGGCCAAGCCCTTCGGTCCAAGCCCTTCTGCTGAGACAGCTAATTGGGTCCATGAGTCATACCTGTAGTCACTTGATAGCCAAATGGTTGTCCAGCCACACGCTCGGTGTTCTCTCCAGACCGAACGTTCTCATCTGGGGCCATACAGATAGGCTGAAACATTCCAGATCTTTGAGTACTGGTTCCCTTTGGCCTAACAATTCTTTCTTCAATTTATGTCTCCCCTGTCACATTTTGTTATCAGGCAGCAAGGGGAAGACAAGCAGCAGCCACAATGTTCTACGTAGGAATCTCCTCAGCTAGGGATGCCTGGGGGCTCAGTTGGTCAAGCGTCCAACTCTCGATTTCAGTTCAGGTCACGATCCCATTGTTTGTGGGCTTGAGCCCTGCCTCGGGCTCTGCGCTGACCGCAGGGAGCCTGTCTGGGATTCTCTCCCCCTCTCTCTCTCTCTCTCTCTGCCCTTCCCCTGCTGGTGCTTTCTCTCTAAATAAATAAATAAATAAATAAACTTAAAAAAAAAAAAGGAATCGCCTCCGCTAAATATCCCAGTGAATCACCTACAAAGTTCTACCTTCCACAAAACACCACACCCAGTTCCGCCAAGCGTTTTGCCCCTTCGTAACGAGGACCACCTTTCCTCCAGTTTCCAGTAACATGTTCCTCATTCCCACCTGAGACCTCACCAGCAGCACCACTGACATTCTTGTTTCTGTCAAGAGTCTCTTCAAGGTAATCTTGGCTTTTCCTGTCAGGCACCTCCAAAACTCTTCCAGCTCTCCCCACGACCCAGTTCTAGAGCCACTTGAGTAATCTGAGGTACCTGTTAACAACACCCCACTCCACGGCACCAAAATCGATATCAGCCAGGGTTCTCCAGAGAAATAGAACCGAGAGGGCGCGCATAAACAGATTTCATTTAAGGAATTGGCTCGTGTGGAGGCTTGTCAGGTCCAAAATCTACAGGGTAGGCTGGCAGCCTGGTGACCCAAAAAAAGAGTTGCGGCTTGGGTCTAAAATGTGGTCTCTGTCAGGGCTCCTTCCTCTCAGGAGAAGGTCAGTAGTCTTCTATTAAGTCCTTCAACTGATTGGACGAGGCCCACCATGTTATGAAGAGCAATCTGCTTTACCCAAAGTCTATTGATTTAAGCGTTAGTCTCATATAGAAAATATCTTCACAGGAGCCTCTAGAATAATATTCCACCAAATCTAAGCACTGTGGCTTAGCCAAGTTGACACATAAAGTTGACCTTCACAGGGGCGCCTGGGTGGCTCAGTCAGTTGAGCGTCCGACTTCGGCTCAGGTCGTGATCTCACGGCTCGTGAGTTCGAGCCCCGCGTCGGGCTCTGCGCTGACGGCTCGGAACCTGGGGCCTGCTTCGGATTCTGTGTCTCCCTCTCTCTCTGTCCCTAACCCACTCGCATTCTGTCTCTGTCTCTCTCAAAAAACAAATAAACATTAAAAAAATTTTTTTAACTTGACCTTCACAGTGGCATATGGTTATTTCTTTCCTAATTGTGATGTGTAACTCATTCTAAGGGCCAGAGGTGAACTCAAGCATAGAAACTAGGAAGAAGCATGGAATCCTGCTAACAGTCCTGAATTTCAAGTCAACAGAGACATGCACTGTATGCCAAATGATTGGCCAAACGATTTATGTGCTGTCAGTTTTTTAACTTACAAAATGGGAACCACATCAATAACCCCCTCATCAGGGGTCAAATGGGATGATCAAAAACAAAACACTTTGAAATGTTAGTTCTTAATCACGAAATCATTTTCTCACCCTTTGAGGAGACAAGTACAGTCTAGGATGCACAGAAAACTTGGCTGTCCATCTTGGCCAATACCAAGACGCCTTGTATGGACGATTGGATGACATCATTCTTGCTCTTGCCCCCACTGAAGCCAAACTTAAGTTATCACCATGGAGATTGAAGTCCGACAGCCGTAAAGGCTTTCTCAAAACTATTGTGTGTGCAGAAGGAAGTACCAAGTTCTCCTTCCCCAGGGATGTGGTTTCTATTCTTCTGATGACATTGCAGCCAACTTTGATGACAGGAGTTCGAGAAAGATGGCTTCCAGCTCAAAGATTCTGTGGTATGTAATCAAAGTCACATTCGTGGAAAAGATAGACCATTATTATGAGCAAACGTCTTTTTGTTTAAGTTTATTTATTTATTTTGAGAGAGACAGAGACAGAGCAAGTAGGGGAGGGGCAGAGAGAGAGGGAGACAGAGAATCTCAAGCAGGCTCCACACTGTCAGCACAGAGCCCGATACGGGGCTCAATCCCATGAAACATGAGATCATGACCTGAGCCAAAATCGAGAGTTGGATGCCTAACTGACTGGGCCACCCAGACGCCGCTAAAAGTCTTTTTTAAAAGAAAAACTTGCAGGACACCTTGGGTGGCTCAGTCGGTTAAATGTCCGACTTCGGCTCAGGTCACGATCTCATGGTTTGTGGGTCCGAGCCCCACATGGGGCTCTGTGCTGACAGCTCAGAGCCTGGAACCTGCTTCGGATTCTGTGTCTCCATAGCCCTCTGCTCCTCCCCACGCATGCTCTGTCTGTCTGTCTCTCTCCTTCAAAAGTAAATAAACATTAAAAAAAAATTTTTTTTAAAGAAAAACTTGCCCCTGCTCCCCAGTTTGGGATGAATGGCAAAAAGAAATGATGATTTAACACTGTCTTCTGAGGTCAATGAGAGCGAGAGAGATCTGGGTAGCTGATTTTGGTCAGTTTTAACCCTCTTGCAAAAAAAAAAGGCATGGAATTAATGAACCAGCTGCCGCATGCTGGACTCGTTCCCCTACGCTGTCTAATTCAGCCTTCCCCAAATCCTACAGCTTTGATATTATCTCTGCAGGGAAACAGCTATGGGGGTGGCCAACAACTTGGAAATTAGAAAAAAAATCGAGTTAATAACAGAGAGTTAATAATAGCACCACAGACACCAGATCAAAGCTGGGATATTCAAATTTAGCGGAAAAAATAAAAAACCAGAATGGCTTGTAAGCCAAGCTATTGCGGCTGGAGCCATTGACAAAGTTACGCTGGAGGAGCTTGGTCATTCCTGGAAGTAGAGAAAGGGACAGTCACCAAGCTGTGCCCACGCCAGCAGTAGCCAAGGGAGAGGGATCCAGGTCTAGGGATTCAGCCTGTCCAGGCTCTGGGGCAAGTTTGGCTCTAGTTTGAAAACTGATGGAAGAAGCTTCTAGAGTCTAAGGCCACAGGACACTTAAATTGCATAGCATATAATGCACACCCTGAATGCATTTCTACGAAGGATCTTTCCAATTGTAATTTGCTTTCCCGTGCAACTTGCCCACAAAAAGAGAAGGTGCCATTTGGCCCACTGCAAGCATCTTGGCCACTGTGGTAGTTATGCCTCCCGTACTAATTTAATATATTGGCAATGGGTGTGTGTTTTATATCAACCTTAAGAGTTTGGTTAATGCGAGTCTGTCCCGAGGGATAGAGCACAATCTTGGTGAACTAAAACACGATTAAAGGTCCTCCCTTAAACGATGGAGAATTGCCTCAGGATTCACCCCGCTGGGAAACATCTTAGCAGACTGACAAGGGGTTTTGCTCAGTCTTTCCGCATACGGTCCCATTTGGAAGTTCAACACTATCACCCCCTTGCCTTCCTTGAGCACGAGTTTCCTTTTCTGTAGAATAGGAATTTGCTTGCCAGAAAGTAAGATCATGTAAATAAAGTACATAGCAGAGGTCACAAACATAGGAGCTCGACTGCAGGAACTCAGTTAATGTTAATCCCCTGTTCTTCGGGGCCTCCATGAAGACATTTCCCTGGAAGCCAAACTTCAGGAGCGCAGCACACAGGGGCTCCCATTCTCCTAAGTGAGAAGTTCTCCACTTCCTAAGAAGCGCTTACGCATGCAACTAAGTTTCCAGTTGTCGGAACATTTCCTCTATCTGGAGTTCCTCACGACCAGAAACGCAGGACATATTAGGGGACAGTCAACAACTGGTGGCACTCATCAGTTTCACCAATGCGTGAGAGTTAGAAGTCACACAGGTCCTGGCACTAAGGAAATTAACATCATCACTGTGTGGACGCTGAGGGAACTGCCAGTGCGTTTGCTGAGTCGCGCAGAAATCCCCCAGCCGCCGACAGAAGTCCACTGAACCCCAGGAAGCGGACGTCACACGGTGGCCACGCTCTGGGGCCGTGCCAACTGGGAATACCACGGGGTCAAAGGATCACCCAGCTCCCGGGGCCACAGAAGGCATTCCTGTCCTCGTGGTCACGGCCACAACAATAAAATGGGTCATTGCTGCTCTGGATAAATTTAGAGGTGGGGACGGGGACAGAATGCAAAGCAAGGGAGGTTTCCAAGGCCACTTCCTCCCAGAGCACGTTCTTTGACATTCAAGTTGGCCAGGTTGAGAAAACAGTAACCCTTGAAGCATGCTGTCTGTGATGCGGATGAACTCCTTCTTCGCCTCTTGAATGTTTCAAGATGTATCTTTATAGCAACAAACGAAAATGAAGATTGATGGGCGGAGGGAGCCACGGAGCCAAATCCTACCCGACCAAGGAATCATGTAGCGGAGCACGAAAGCAGCCCAGAAAGTTTGGCTGGGACATTTGCCAGGATGGCTTGTCAGAGCCACAGTGGAAAGAATCCGTCTCCCCTGGCGGGGACCGCTTCCCTCTCACCTCCCGGAGAAAGGCAGGCATTTCCTAGAATAGAGTCAAATCTCTTTCAGTCCAAGGTCGTGGGCTCCCCTGTCCCACTTGGCTTCCGTTTCCATGCCAGGAAATAAGGACACCAATGCCGTCTAAGTGAAGACGAACTGGACGTGGTCCGCCTGGAAGTGTGGGCCAAGAACGTTCTTCCAAAATCTGGTCTCAGGGTTTCGGGTCCCTCCACTGGTTCAGTTTCTGTTCTCGGTGAAAACGAAAGGCCCGAAGGTAGGAAGGGTGGAGAACTCGGAACGCGGTGTGGAGAGTCCAAGGCCACGTTCAGAGAGGGCGAGCTTTGGAGTCAGACAACACGGGCTTCAGATCCTGATCCCGCCACCGTGGACGGTGGGACCTCAGGCCAGTAACCTAAGCTGACAGAGCCTCAGCCTCCCTTTCTGCACAAGAAGCCTGATA
Source organism: Lynx rufus (assembly GCF_022079265.1). Classification (NCBI taxonomy): domain Eukaryota; kingdom Metazoa; phylum Chordata; class Mammalia; order Carnivora; family Felidae; genus Lynx; species Lynx rufus. The sequence goes on from NW_025814896.1 coordinate 132,038,423, forward strand.
CTATGTTTCTCTCACAGCTGTGCAGCTTAAATGAGATCGCAAATGCAAGGTGCATAATAACACTATCTCGCTGCGCGCTAGGTACAAGCCAAACGTTAGTTTCCTTCCTTTTCAAATTACCTTTTTAGGATTTCGGAATGCATTCACACCGAAAAGTACTGTTGAGAAGGGTGTCTTCAATTATACTTTACAGAGACTATGAAACATATGGGAGGGAAGATATTGATCCCAAGCTGCCAAAATTATTTCTTTGGTGGAAGGAAAATTCGAATCACTCCGGAGCCGTACTGCGCTCTTTGCGGCAGGTGTGCTCGCAAAGCCTTTGACGCTCTGAGGTGGAATATGTTCCTTACGACATAAATAGAATGCTGGGGGCTTCTTCATTCAGGTCGGAGCTTTGAGTGGCACCGTCTCCGGGAGAATCACTCCGTTGGGTAAGTATCAACACATTTGAAAATGTCAGACGGGGAAGAAGAAGTGTTCTCTCTGGGATTTGGACACCTGGTGTGAGAAAAATCTAACAGAAAGGTGACGGCAGAGAAAGAAGGGTAGAATTCTTACCCTTTCTATGTAATCCAGTCAAGCAACACCGAGCAAAGCAATAGCTTTTCCTCTTACATATTCAGCGGCCTTTCGCCAGAATCCGTGGGGCACGTTGGCATGGAAATACTAAGTTTGTTAGGTGTGAACGGGTTAAGAGCGTTATAAGCTTTGTATCATGCAACTCCATCAGCATAGGGGTGAGTGGCTAGTGGGGGCAGAGAAATCAGGATCTGGGTGTCCTATGGAAAGCCAGGAACAGGAGGAAGGAAATGAGCGAATTATTCGTTCTATACTGTGTGCCTGGCACAGGGTTTGAGACATGGCATCACGTGAACTTCGCATTTTTATGAGGTCAGAATTACCGTCTCATTTTAGAGAACGAGGAAACTGAGTCCAGTGAAATTTAACTAGTAAGTGACAAGGCTGAGCTTTGAAACCAAATTGGTCTAACTTTACATTTTCTTTATTTTTTGAGAGACATAGAGAGACAGAGCACAAGTTGGGGAAGGGCGGAGAGAGAAGGAGACACAGAATCCGAAGCGGGCTCCAGGCTCCGAGCTGTCAGCACAGAGCCCGACGCGGGGCTTGAACTCACAAACCGTGAGATCACGACCTGAGCCGAAGTCAGACGCTTAACCGACTGAGCCACCCAGGCGCCCCCAAATTGGTCTACCTTTAAAGCTTAGCTTTGCCCGGGGTGCCACACGGACCCACGGACCTCAGATGGGCTCTATCACACCTTCCCCGTCCCTTCGTGATGGAACCATCCGCAGCCCCGGAAGATGAACCTCATGGCTTCAGGTCGAATGGTGGCCTCACCTTGAAGGTTGAAGCAGAACCCGGCTCCTCCGAGGGAGGTACAGTTCACTTTCCTTCCAGTGTCCCCTGTCAGAAAGGCCCCCGGATGTGGGCATTGCAAACCTGCCCCCCAAGGTGATCTCCAGCTCAGAACCTGCATTTACCCACAATTGGAGTCCTCTGTGACACGTCCCTGTCTGTCACCCCTCCAAGTGATACTTCAGCTTATCCCATCACCTCCGTGTCCAGAAAGCCACCCCCCATCCCACCCCCCGTCACCCCACTGCCCCCTCCCTGCTCTGAGGGTCCTGCAGAGCATGACTCTTGTGGCCTCCTGCCTCCTGGTCATCACCTCCCAATGCTGGCCTCCACGCGGCTGCTTCGAGAGCGTTTCCCTCCCATCACTCCTGCATTCCTTCCTTCATTCACTCATTCAACAAATATTTGCCAGTGCTTTCTGTGTGCCGGGCACTGTTTTAAGTGGAGATTCATTAGTGATAAAAATAAGCGAGGGGGCGCCTGGTGGCTCAGTTGGTTAAGCATCCGACTTTGGCTCAGGTTATGATCTCAGGGTTCATGAGATTCAGGTGCTCTGTCTCCCTCTCTCTCTGTCCCTCCCCTCCTCGCACCTGTGCTCTCTCTCTCTCTCTCTCTCAAAAATAAATAAACATTAAAAAAAATCATCTACAGGGGCACCCGGGTGGCTCAGTCCGTGAGCTCACCGTGGCTCAGCCGAAGGGGCTGACTTCGGCTCAGGTCATGTTCTCACGGTTGGTGGTTCAAGCCTCGCGTTGGGCTCTGTGCTGACAGCTCGGAGCCTGGAGCCCGCTTCGGATTCCGTGTCTCCCTCTCTCTGGCCCTCCCCCGCTCACGCTCTGTCTCACTCTCTCTCTCAGAAAAAAATAAACATTAAAAAAAATTTTCTAGGGGCGCCTGGGTGGCGCAGTCGGTTAAGCGTCCGACTTCAGCCAGGTCACGATCTCGCGGTCCGTGAGTTCGAGCCCCGCGTCGGGCTCTGGGCTGATGGCTCAGAGCCTGGAGCCTGTTTCCGATTCTGTGTCTCCCTCTCTCTCTGCCCCTCCCCCGTTCATGCTCTGTCTCTCTCTGTCCCCAAAATAAATAAACGTTGAAAAAAAAAATTTTTTTTTAATTTTCTAATCATCCAGAACCCCAACTTCCTGAAGCTTACACTTTACCCAAGGGGAAGTAACCAGGCAAATAGATAAGTATGTGAAACATACAGTAAGTTGCACTGTGACAAGAGAATGACACGTTAGAGAGGTTGGACGATGTGGCGTGGCCGTGAGCACCTACAGGAAGTGAGGAATGAGCCGTGCACATATCTGGGAGAGGGCTGCTTCGGCCCAAAGCGACCCAAGTGCAAGGTCCTGAGATAGGACAGCACTCAGGGCGAGCACGGTCCCGGAACAGCAGTGAGCCCAGAAGTGAGGCCAGAGGGCCCGAACCCAGAGAATGGGGGTGGAGTAACGGGAGACACCTTTGGGGGGGGGCCTGTTGCCACCTGCTGAGCCAGCCCCTCCCACAAAGCAAACATTCTCCTGGGCATTTTGCATTTGTGGATCCTTAATGCTCACAAATTGACAACTCCAGTTTCCAAACGCAGATACTGAGACCTCATTAAGTTCGATGGCATGCCCAAGGTCACACAGAGCAGAACTTGTCTAATTTCATCGTGCTCCAGCTGCTTCCCTGTGGATCTGGGTTTCTGCTGTGCTATGAAGTCAGGACACGGCTCCAGCAAAATGTCCTTAGCCGTAATGTCGTCGTGGGTTGGATCGTGACCTCCGTTCTGAATGGCAAAGAGCTGCTCAGAGCAAGCCGTGGGCTCGGACCAAAATTTCACCCTGGACCGCAGCCAACGGTTGGGTTCTATGCTTCGATCACGCCGAAAGCCCTGGGGCTCAATGTCCAGGGCCCTTAGTTGCCCCAGTGTGCGATGGGATCGAACTTCACCATCTAGTCTCTGGCTTCGAGGGGCCCTTGGTGGCTGTGCGGTCCAACGCCCGCATTTGGAGCGGGCGAGACAGGCCCAAGGAGGAGGCACGACCTCCACGAGGCCACCTAGTGGGTCAAAGGCAGGGCTGGCGCGCTCAGCCTGGCACGGTCTCCCTCCCCCTACGGGAGGAGTGTGTGAATTGCCCTGTCTTAACATCGAAGCGTTAACCCAGCAGGGAAGACAGAGAAAGCGGGGACAGGGGGTTCCAGCTGACTCCTTGGAGGAACCTTCCCTGCCTGGCATCCTGATACAGCGGAAGACACGACTAAGATCCTGAGCGGAGGCGCTCGTCTCGCCACTGTGTCCTTCCCCCCCACCCCCGTGCCCGGAACCTCCCCTCCCGTCAGCCGCTCCCAAGGGCGTCGTCCCATCTGCTGGAGACAACAAACGGACTCCTCGGGCAGGGCCACAAATCTTCATTAGGATGGTAACCGTCATCAATGTGCTGGAACCGCAGCGGTCTGTTAGCACGCCTTGGTGGCGGCGTGATGGATGACGGCCCAGCCGCCCGCCCAGCTGCCAATGAAGGCACACGGCCGCTGGCAGCGAGGACGGGGGCTGGCCAGGGTGGGGGTCTGCTGCCTCCTTTTGTACCGTCGGTAGAGCTACCCCTGGGGTGCAAAGTCCCCTCCGTGCATGCAAACCAGGCCGGGGGGTGGGGAGGGGACACAGGCGGGCTTGCCAGGAAAACCCAGGACACCCAGCGAGCTCTGAAACTCAGATGTTGGCAAGGGAGCGTGTCCCGTGCGCTGCCTGACACGCACTCCCTTTGTGTCCGAAGTTCAAAGGGAACCGGGGGCCCTGTATTTTGCTTCGCTAACTCCGGCCCCCCGCGACCTGGCCCGCGTCCCCAACCGATAACACCGGACGCTCGCTGTTCGTCACGTCCCCGGGCCACCTGTCCAGGCCGCCGGGAGCTGCGCTCGGACAGAAGCCAAGGAGTCCTTGGCATCTGGAGTCCAGGAGTCCGGGGACCTCGGGCAGGCACAGTCAGGTCACGAGGCTCGGGCAGAGGGAAGGAGCCACCTGGTCCAGTCGAGGCCGTGGGAAGCAAGAGACGGGGGCCGATGGCGTTCCTGAAGTTCGCTGCATTCCGCCAGCTCGTGCTCGGCAAGGCGTTGCCAATGCAGAGCCAGGAGAGGCACGGCCTCTGTCCTGAGGGAGGGCCCGGAGGACGCTGCGGAATTTCCCACCCTAATTACCCTGGACTCACCCTCAGTCGCTGGCCGTGTCGTCCCCGCACCTCCTCGCGCCCCCGAAATCAGCTGCTAAGCCCTGACCATCCCTCACCTGCGACGTGTCCCGCGTCCAACAGCACCGAAGCCACCCTGCTGCTCTTTGCTTTACGTCCTCATTGCCTCCACCTTGGAGGCACTGCCCTCTGTAAATGTGCCCGTCTCAGGTCACAGGCCACCCCCGCGCCACCTTCCTGGCTCTGAGGCAGCGCAGGCCGGCTGGACGCCCAAGTCCAGACGCACTGGCACGGCATTCAGAGCCCCCCCGAGGTGCGTGCGCCCGCCTCGTCTCCCGCCAGTCCACGCTGCGCACCCCCATGCTGCGGGCACCCGGGATGACGAGCTGTCTCTGCCAGGTGACCCGTTTGGATTCCTTCCTCCGGCTCCTCTTTGGAAGCTGGGACTCCGAACACTAAGGAGGGAAAAGCTTTAGCTAAACCTTCAGCTGCCCACTTAGCGTAGCGTGGCTTCTAGGAGGGCTCCCTGTGACCCACCGGGGGTGTTTCGCGACCCCCTCCCCGACGACTGAGACTCTGTGGTTTCGGTCCTGCCTCGGAAAGCTGGTGTCGGTCCGGGTAGAGCCCAGCCCCCTGCGCTGCTCAGGGAGCCATCTCCCCTCAATTAGAGCCATCGGTCGTCCCGACACCAGCCCCAGACCACCCGGTTAGCAAGAGAAGGGGCTCGGTTTCCACCTCGGCTTCCTCATTATCTTCTCCACTGCACAGAGCCCTTGGGGGTCGTCCCCGGGCCCCCCCATCTGTGCAATTACACCGCAACCCTGCACGCCCCACTTCTGCCCAGTGTCCCTCAACCTCTTCGTCTTCCTGCCCTCACTAAGGTAAGAGATAACTGCTCTGGGTCACAAATCCCAAACCTCTGCGGCTTAACATGGTCGAACTTCCCCATCTGCCCGCCCTGCTCCCGTCCTTCCTTTCGATTGCTCTTTTCTTTTTTCATTCTTTTTTCTCCCCAATTGCTCTTAATCTAAAGAGGGCTCATGGATAAACTTCCCCCACGCTGATCTCTATGCCGGACTCTGCCCCCCAGGCCTCCGAAATGCATACGCTCACGTCACGTCTGCTCACGCTGCGTGGGCACGAACAGAGGCTGGTGACAAAGAAGCCCAGAGAGGGTGGCCCGGCACCAGGAGCCAAGACAGCACTCTGCTCGTGCTGTCCACGATGGGCACGCTCCTCCTGACCCCACGCTCCCACCCCACGTGGAGCCCCGTGGGGGTGCGAGGCTCCCCGACGGCAAAGGGGGGGAATGTGTCGGACCCTGAGACGTGGTTCCAAAGCTCCGGACTTGGAACCAGGACGTGCCGTCTGGGCTCCAGCCCTGCCACTTTCTACCACCATCAGTGAAATGCTATTTTCCTTCCTTCTCCCGCGAACTCCACTTCCCAACTCTATAAAATGTGGCCCCAAAGGTTGGAATCTACAGAGCAGTGTTGAGGAGGAACAAAGAGTAACAATGCAAAATCAGCGCCCCGCGGACCTGGAATGGAAAAACGCCTCTGGCGATCCCCAGCGGTCCAAGCCCCCCTTCTGGGGTCCGCTTGGTCCACGTAAACACACTCACCTCTTCGACGATAAAGCTGTGGGCAGGGGCACTCAGACGTCATATCCTATCAAGCGGTGACCAAACAGAAAGGAACCAGCAAGCTGGAGCCTTCAACATTATCTCTGTTTGGCTTTCCCTCCGACAAAACTTTGAAGATGTTTTCTTTTGGTATTAAGCCACTTGATCTCAACTCAGTGTTCCGTGGCCTCAACCGCCCTGGAGTTCTGCGGTTTGCATGAGTTGGACCAGAATCTGTTGCCGGATTCTGGCATGCGCTCAAGGTGGGCCTTTGAAGGCAGGAAAGCGCCTCGGCTGGCGGGGGCCTCGGGCGCGCCCGGAGCCCCACGCTTGTGGGAAGAGGCTCGCTGGGCAGAACGGCTTGGCGGGAGTTCGAGACGGTTTCCTTCTTGCCTCATGACCTGAAACCCAAGCAGCATAAACCAACAATGTAATCAGAGCGCTGAGAGGCTCTCAGAACTGCATCCAATCTCTACAATACCCAGGAAGAAATGCCGGAGTACCGGAGGGGTCAACGTAAACTCTACTAGACTCGCAGCCGAGGTCCCTGAGCCCAGCCCTGAGACCCAGGATAGGAGCCAGGGGGGGGGGGAAAGAGGAGGCTGTGTCCACAGCAGTGAGGATCTCGGGTTCTACAGCGAGGGTGCCAGCCTTTACCTTCTGGGTGCCGCTCATTAGCCGTGTGGAAGGGAGCATGTGGGTTATGTAACCCCTCTGTGACCGAGTACTCCCGTGTCTAAAATGGAGATCAAGGGGCGCCTGGGTGGCTCAGTCGGTTGGGCGGCCGACTTCGGCTCAGGTCATGATCTCACAGTCCGTGGGTTCGAGCCCCGAGTCGGGCTCTGGGCTGACAGCTCGGAGACTGGAGCCTGCTTCGGAGTCTGCGTCTCCCTCTCTCTCTCTGCCCCTCACCTGCTCACAGTCTGTCTGTCTGTCTCTCTCTCTCTCTCAAAGATAAAAAATAAAACACATAAAAAAAAAAACTTGGTAATGGAGATCAAAATAAGACCTGCATCATCACGTTAACATGAAAATTAGACGAAAGCAATCCAGGAAGCTCTCAGAGCTGGCATTCGGCAATTACGTGAGGAGGTTAGTTGTCAACATTATTGGCATTAGTACGACGAGAGGTGTCCTTGTTTGCTTACTGATGCTCTCCCTGAAGACTGACCTGCCCCCGGTCTGTGCTAGACCCCAGAGGTGGAGATACTCTCCCGCCCAGGAGCTGCCCACCGTCTGCTCAGGGATCAAGCGAAGTAGAGAAGATTCTGCTTTGATCCAAGTAGCTCCAGACGAGGTAACAACGGCAGAGATGTGAGCCCCTACCCTAACCTGCGGGCAGGTTGCTCCCACACTCTTTTAGCCTCCAAAGTCCCATGGTTGCTGCTGGAGGAAACACACAAGCCCCAGGGTCCCTGCATGCAAGGAGAGGGAACAGGTGGGGTGTGAAGGTGCTGCTTGGGGGTGGGGGGCTCAGTGATGACTGCAAATATGGACCCGGACCTGCCACCCACCCTCTAAAGGTAGACCAAGAATAGTACCCTCTCAAAGCTAGAAGATACCGTCAAGGAGGATGTGGGGAGCCCTGGATAGTTCCAGGGAAATATCAGTCATTTCTGAGACCAAGATTTTCCCCATACAAGCTGTACCACTAGAGAGAGGCACCCAACCTCTCTGAAATTCATCATCTTATACATAAAATGAGAATAATAACACGTTCATCATATCCTGCTGTGATAATTACATTAGGGAATGTCTGGTTATTTATCTTTCTTTTTTTTTAACCACGGTTGGTGCCACACCGTAAAAAGTGCTAAGCATTTATCAACAGAAGTGGGACAGCAAGAAAACTAAATACACAATAAAGGGGAGAGGGGCGCCTGGGCGGTTCCGTCGGTTAAGCGTCCGACTTCGGCTCAGGTCATGATCTCGTGGTTTGTGGGTTCGAGCCCCGCGTCGGGCTCTGTGCTGCCAGCTCGGAGCCTGGAGCCCGCTTCGGATTCTGTGCCTCCCTCTCTCTCTGCCCCTCCCCTGTTCATGCTCTGTCTCTCTGTGTCTCTCAAAAAAAGTGAATGAACGTTAAAAAGAAAAAATTTTTTTAAATAAAAAATAAATACAGGGAAGAAACCATGAATAAGAAGAGGAAAGGCGGGGGAAAGACCAGTCTGTGTGACCGCATGCCATGTGATCCTGGATCACAGATGAGCGATCTTTGCTCTAAGTTTCCTAGTGGCCAAGGCAAAGAGAGAAACCTGGTCAGTTACAAGATTAATGGCGTCCATAAGATGAAAGCAGACCTACTGCGCACAAGGGAGGCATTTGTTTTGAAGCTCTTCGCTTCTACAAAAAATGCCCGTAGCTGCTATTAACCACTACCGCTGTGTGACTGTGACTCTCGTCATCGTCATTGCCATCACCAGCTAACACGGTATTTTTCAAAGTAAACGTGAACTCAGTTTCATGGTCATGGTGAGAATGTTTTTAAATAGTATAAAATAGGGGCACCTGGGTGCCTCCGTTGGTTAAGCATCCAACTCTGGGTTTCGGCTCAGGTCATACTCTCATGGTTCGTGAGTTCGAGCCCCGAGTCGGGCTCTGTGCTGACAGCTCGGAGCTTGCTTGGGATTCTGTCTCTCCCTCTCTCTGCTCCTCCCCTGCTCACGCACTCATGCACGCAGTCTCGCTCTCTCTCTCTCTCTCTCAAAATAAATAAACTTTAAAAATACTATAGAACAGGGGCACCACGTGGCTCAGTTGGTTAAGCGTCCGACTTCGGCTCAGGTCATGGTCTCACGGTTCGTGGGTTCGAGCCCCATGTCGGACTCTGTGCTGACAGCTCAGAGCCTGGAGCCTGTTTCAGATTCTGTGTCTCCCTCTCTCTCTGTCCCTCCCCTGCTTGCTCTCTCGTGCTCTCAAAAATAAATAAAAACATTAAATTTTTTTTTAAAAATACTATAAAATAAGGCATAACAAAACAGAAGTGTGTTTGTGAAACATGTGCTTCAGAGAGACCACAGGATCGTTGTTCCAGACTGAAATGCGTCCCACCAGCCCCCCCACCCAGAATTCAGACGCGGAAGCCTAACCCCCAGGGTGGGCTTTATTTGGTGATGAGACCCTTTAGGAGACAGTTCAGGTTAAATGATGTCATAAGGGTGGCGCCTTGATCTGCTAGAAGTGGTGTCTATGAGAAGAGACCAGAGAGGGGTGCCTGGGTGGCTTGGTCAGTTAAGCGTCTGACTTCGGCTCAGGTCACGATCTCGCGGTCCGTGAGTTCAAGCCCCGCGTCAGGCTCTGTGCTGACAGCTCAGAGCCTGGAGCCTGTTTCAGATTCTGTGTCTCCCTCTCTCTCTGCCTCTCCCCTGTCCATGCTCTGTCTCTCTCTGTCTCAAAAATAAATAAACGTTAAAAAAAATTTTTTTTTAAATAATAAAAAAAAAAGAGACCAGAGAGACCAGACTCTGTCCCCACCGTGTGAGGACACAGTGGGCAGGCAGCTGTCTGCACGCCAAGAAGAGAGCTTGCACCAGAAACCAGGCCTGCTGGCACTTTGACCCTGGACTTCCCAGCCTCTGCAACCGGGAGCGCGTACATTTCCGCTGTTCAAGCCCCGCAGCGGTGACATTTCACTGTGGCAGCCTGAGCAGGCTAGGACAGCTGTGATAAAGGTCTCACGTGCCCCACGTTCAAGGAAGCCTGGAAGCCGCAAAGCAGCTCAGCCCATCGCCTGGCTGGCTGGACTGTCCCGTCTAGCAGGCGTCCAAGGGGACGCCCGCCTTTGAGCCAACATCAGAACGCTGGAGCTCCCTCCTCTCCCGGGCATTGGGTCTCTCTTGCTGTGATAAAATGCTTCCTTTGAGCTGAAACCTCTCACCCGGGCATTTCCGGTCACTACCAAACACTCTGAAGCAAGTCTAGCTTCCATTCATGTATATCGATGTTTGATTTGAATTCTCAGAAGGTCCTTCCTCTGTGCAGACCTCTGACCTCGCCCCCGGTGGAAGCCAGGAGCCGGTTGGAGCAGGAACCCCCATGAACCAATCAGCTGTGACCAGGGACAGGGTCACGTACGAATATGGCAGCTCCTGTGGGAGCCAGGTAGCAGGAAGGGAACTAGCAGGTGTCCACGGGAGCGTGTGCTGGGAAGTAAAAACTTTGGATGGTAGTAGGGGGTCAGGACACGCTGGCAGCTGGTCCGGCCTTTAACAGACTGACCAAGGCAAGAGAGGGGGCGCACTGGAGAGATGCAAAAACCATGAGCTTCGAACTTGGACCTGCGTTGCAAACCTGCCACCTATTTGCTGTGTGACCTCGGGTGAGTTATTAACGTCTCTGATGCTCGATTTTCTTGAAGACTGGAAGGGAGAAAATGGTGCCTAACTTGAGCCTTTCTGACCCTCAATCTTTTTTATCCATAAATGGGAAAAATACAGCCCCTCATTCGAGGGATGCTAATGAGAATTCAAAGGGAAAATATGTAAAGTCCCTGGCACATGGCTGGTCCTGTGTAAATAATAGCTATTAATCGTGCTTCTCCAGGTGACACCGAAGGACACAAGGAAGGGCCAGAGGCTGGAAGTTACAAGGAGAAATCTTTCCGTTTAATGAGTAGGCAGCGTGCACGGCTCAAACCTGGAAAAGGCTGCCGTCCACACAGTAAGCTCTTACTTACAAAGAGGCAGCGTGGCACAGGGAAAAGAACATCGGCCATTCAAGGGCATCTCGGTGGTTCAGTCCATTAAGCGTCCAGCTCTCGCTTTTGGCTCAGGTCATAAACTCATGGTGCGTGAGTTCAAGCCCTGCATTGGGCTCCGTGCTGACAGTCCGGAATCTGCTTGGGATTTTCTCTCTCCCTCTCTCTGTCTCTCTCTGCCCCTCCCCTGCTTTATCTCTCTCTCCCTCTCAAAAATAAAGAAACATTTAAAAAAAATTAGTCCACCCGGATTTTTGCACGTATCGCTAATTTCAACGGTAAGCTTCTCAAAACGACTGCTAAACAATTTCAACATGCCATAAATAGAAAGGCAGCCTGCTGTGCAGTCAGTTCTCCTAGATTTGAAAGCTCAGCTCTATCATTTATTCATTATGGGATCTCAGGTGAATTTATACTCTGAGCCTCGGTTTCTACATCCGTTAAATAGTTATAAACTAGATCAACTTGGAAAGTCTGTCAAGATTATAGTTGTGAACTCATTAGGGTGTGCAGACCGTGCTGTAGGGTTTAGCAGATAGTGGTGTTCAAAAACTTAACTTTTATGGAGTTATACCATGTATATGAAAAGCGCACAAGTTTTTAAGTGGACAGCTCAGTGAATATACCGAAATGAACGTGTCTGTGTAACTAGCACCCAAATAAAAAAAATGGCATATGACCAGCACCCAGAAACTCTCCTCCTGCCTCCTCAGGATGCCACCCACCCCCCGCCCCCCCTTCTTGACTTCTTTCCCCATAGATTAACTCTGCCTGCGTTGGAACTCTATGTAAGTAGAACAATACGGGAATGGAATCTTCTGTACCTGGCTTGTTTTACTCGGCATTTAATTTGTGTGATGCTATTAGTTGTGGGCGTAGTTTATCCTCCATGCATTTTATTATTATTTTTCAATTTAGCTTGTGGGTTGTCACTGTAAAACAATAATGGCCATCAGGGAAAACTTCCTAACGGCTCAACCAGGATTGCACCAAATGATGGCTGCAGTTCAAAAAAAAACCCACTCGTTTGATATTTTGAATCACAGGATGACTCACTAAGTTTCCCTAGAGCATAATACATGATATGTGCACATCTTTTATAATAAATGAAATAAACCAAGCTGTCGCAGCCAGCAGCTTAAATAAAAGCAGGCATATATCAAAACCTCCATGGACTCCAAGAAGAAAGGTCCAATTAGAATCAGGAGAATACACGTTGCCCATGCAAATAGGTGAGAAAAGAACCGAAATTTCTCTAAAGTCACCGATGGAGTTGTAAGGAATGGGCAGGTGTAAAACACAGTCGCAAGAACATTGACATTGATGGAACTTGTATGGGGCCCTTAGGACGCGAAGGACAAGGTCCAAGGACAAGTGACCTTGGACAAGTTACTTCACTTCTCTGAGCCTCCATTTCTTCATATGCAAAATGAAGATAATACTACCTACCTCTTAGGCTTGGTTTGGAGATAAAATCAAATTCAGTAATTGTGTGAAATATCAAGTAGGCACTTATATTATTAACTAATGAGGAAAATGCCACTCCGTATCCACGACTCCAAACTTGATTTCTATGTTTCTAACTAAATGGTACTATGAGCGTGTTGAGGCCAGAGGTTGAAACGTACTTATCTCCAGATCCCAAGGGCTTAGGGTGGGAGGACCGGAAGTAGATGTTGACTTGAACCTTACTTATCATAAGGTAGATGTGTGGTTATGCTTATGTACTTGGAGGGAAGACAGTGACACTAATGTCTAGTCGTACTCCTGTATGTCAGCCATTGTGCCAGTCACTTCGCTGTTCTGTCGTTCGGCATTGGTAATAATTCCACGAAACAGATTTTTATAGACAAGAAAACAAACCTTTCTAGGTTGAGGTCATGCGTCAGTTACTTTAGGATCGAGATTGGGAGCAAATGAGTATCCTTCCAAATGCTGGGCTCCTTCCACTCACTGGTTCCCCACCATCCCTCACCATCTTCTCTGCCCGCTGCTTCATTCATGCAACCAACCAATCAACAAATATTTCTACAGCGTCCCCCATATGCCAGACTCTCTACTCCTATAAAGACAAGAAAAGACAAATGAAGTCTCTGCCCTCATGAAGCTTACATCATAGCTGGGAGAAGCTAAGTAAATAAGTAAGATTCAGGTGGTTGATCTCTGAAATATATGGAGAAATACAATTCATAGCAGGGAACCTGGCAAGTAGGACCTTTCTGCAGAGGTGACATCTGAGATGAGACCTGAGGAATGTCCTCCGCAGTGGGTCCAGGGGCATTTCCTCCCGCCCTGCTGCAACCCTCTCTCAGTTGTTCCTGAACTTGACCCACGAAATATTCTAAGCCATCCCAGGCCTCCCACGGGGAGCAGTTTTGAAAGCTGGATTTACAGATCAGTAGGAACAGATCCCGGTCCGCCTCCCTGCCAAAGTCCCGTCAGCGCTTACAGATGGTTTTCACAGATTGCCGCTTCCCTATCTGTCTGGTCTGGCCTTCTCCGCTCAAGGGAGCAAACAGTCTATTGGAGGTGGATGACTGGGAAGGATTTTCTAAGCATCTTTTACGCAGCAACCGACCCTGTTGGTGTTTACCCCTGTGAGAGCCCTTGACTTACATTCTTTTATCTTCTTGTACCTCTGCCTCCATCGGGAAAAGAACCGCCAGTGACGGAGCGCCTTCCGTGTTCCGACCACCGCACTTCACATACTTATCTGAAAATGCCTTTAGTCATGAGACCCTGGCCATTGCACTCTTACGTTTGGTGACACAGTGTTGTACATGGTCACAAAGATGGAGGTTGGTCTTTCCTCTACGGAAGTATCTATTTGCAAAGAGTGGGAATCCAGGTCCATCGCCAAAACATCTGAAGGCAACATTCTCACCACTGAACATGTCATGGAGTGCTAGGTTGTTGTAAGAGAGATACCGGGCCCAAAGAGGAAGATGAACGTCAGCTCTGAGGGAGACACAGCCTGAGTGTTGAAGTCAGACGGGCCTGGATTCTAAACCTGCTTCACCATAGCCATGTGATTTTTAAGAAATTGCTCAATGTCCCTAAGCTTCTATTTCCCCATTTGAAAAATGAGGTTAATGACATCTGGAGAGGTTTAAAATAGGAATGAAAAAGGTTGGTCCTAGCCAAAGCATACAGTATGACAAATGTGTCCAAAAGAGAGAATGGCAGCCATGAGCAATATTGACACTGGAAATTTACTATGATCCAAGGCCTGGCCATCAGTTTTGTCACAATAACATGATTTTACAGCCAACACCAAAAGTGCACTTATCTCTCAGGACGGAATCACACTTACCAACCAAGATCCCTGGAATGGCTAGAATGTCAACTTTTAAAATGATAAGGAGGACTTTAGTTGTGATCAGAACCTCAAGGTCACATCGGTATGACCACCGCCTTCCCCCCCATTGGAAAACACACAGAAAACCAAACTAATAATCAAGAGGTCCTTGCGGGGATGCTGGGCTCTTGTGCTCTAACGCTTTGGACCTGCTCAGAATATAAGGAGAGGCCCCCAGCCCTGTGGGTAGGACAGAGTATCCCCTGAAAGAAGAGAAAAATCCCATCGTCTTGAGAAAAGGTAGATCATTGAGGAAGAAACAGAGTGTGGGAAGATGGTGCTTTTTCCTGTCCTTGAGACTTGCCCTTGGGTCTACGTTGGACGGACCAAACCTTCAGTCTGAAACAAAGAGAAAAGAATAGGCAGTGGCCCTGATGCAACCTTGACTGGTGGCCTTAGCAGCCATGATTGATGAGGGGTTCTAAGAGGAAGGAGTGTCATCCCTCCGGTGCTGTAAACCCCAGAGGCCCACCTCAGCCTCCAACCCTGAGCCCCCTCCCCCCTTCAAATATGCAGAGAGATTCACCCTCCACTGTCAACCCCAAAGGATTCAGCTGGATGTTATGAAGTGTGGGGCCACTTCTCTTCTCCACGTACACATGCCTCATGCATAGCGACACTCTGTGCATTTATGCAGGTTGATATGTCGCTATGTTTTGCCCTTTCTGTAGAGAATTTGGAGGCTGCACACATGGATACTTCAGCCTAAAAAGCGGATAAAACCTATGAGCCTAGAGACGAATCCTGGTATAATCTTACTACACCGCGAAAGGCAAAGTGCTTGTTTAGTAAAGAAGGATGTAATAAGGACTGAAATTACTTTCTTAAAATGTCCAAAGGACCCATCGTGTGGACAAAGGATCTGATGTGTTGGATAGAACCCAAAGAAGGAGAATTAGAGCTGATGGACAGAAGCTACACTTAGATGGGTTTTTATCTCATCTTAAGGTAAAAAATGGGCAGGTCCTTATTCTTGGTAATGAAGGATAAAGAATGACTCCCATTGTCTTCCTGCCTCACCTTTAGTTCCTGCAAAAAGTTCTCTGAGGAGCACAAATCTGAGTCTCAAGAGGCAGACAAGCTGACAACGATGCGGGGAAGCGACAAATGCACCAGCATCGCTAAGGGTGTTTCATATCTGTTGCACTATTGTCATGGACAGGTTCCTGACGAGAGCCTTACAGACCTCCTCTCACTTAATCTGCACCAGGACCCAAAGTTATAGGTACCATCACTCACCCCACTTGAAGATGAGCAAACAGGCTTAGAAAGGGCACATGATGTGACAAATCAACTAACTGAGCAACTGGACAAACCAAGGCCTCTTTGAGGCCTTAGCCAGTAAATCATACCTGCAGAACACTTGTTGGGGTTGTTTTCAGTTGACTGAGCCCCTTCATGAAATGTTTCGGGAGAAAGACTTGCTACTGGGGATCACCAGGCCATGCAGAAGGGTGTTGTCCTGGGGTCCAGCCAACAAGAGTGCTGAGCAAATGCCCACCCGAGGGCGACACCAGCCAGCCTCCACTGGGTTACTCCACCAACCTCCACATATGTTTCTTTCTCAATATTTGTTCTGTTGCTTGGTACACACATACCCATGCTGATATTAAAGAACGGGATGTCTTCCAGAGATGTAACGAGGAAAGAAGATCAGGAAAGAGGAAATACGTGAATCGTCCCTTGCCAGGACACCAGAAGCCGCTAAAGGTTGGACCTGATGGCGATAAGCAGAAATGTCTGATGGCACAGCCTGGGTCCAGGTGGCCAGCCAGAGTATTCAGATGACAGTGACTATTTTGAGACAGCAGAAGTTCTGAAAGATCCCTCCAAATAGAAGCAGTCCCTCTTTGGAGACTACCTGTCACACTTTGTAAGCCAAAGCCATACTCAGTACAAAGAATTTTGTATCACCTGCTCACAAAATTTGAGTATCGTCCAATAGCTTTCAGTAGAAAGCTGAAATGTCTTAATCTGACACACATCATCCACATGTTTACCTCCTACAGTAGCCTCTGTCCCCCCTTCTACGTAGTCACACTTGGCCCCGGCCACTCTGAGTTACAGGCAGTTTTGGAGCTCAGTTCCTGGTAAGTTTCTCTGTTCCAGTTCTGAGTCAGGCGGGGCAAGCACACAATACCATGTCCCCAGCTGAAGACGGCCACAAAGGATAGACAGAACTCATGGAACATCTGTGTGAGACTGAAAAGTAAAGAATAGCAGGCAGAATGGGGAAGAAGATTAGAAGTAAGAGTACCATTGACCTGACAGTATGTTTACCATCTTTTTTCTCTAGCATCCCCTGGCTTGGATGCGTCTGAGCAGCCCAGAAGTGCGGAACAGGGCACAAACAGAGAAAGGTCCAAAGGGAGTCCTCTAGTTCTGGTCTGAGGAATAGAAGAGGGAGCTCCTAACACTTGAAGAGAATATTGAAATCCCTGGGTTTCCTGCCACAGCCTCCAAGCAATCCTATGTCTGCAGGGACCGTGGCAATAACAGACTCGAAGGGAAGAGAAGTTTCTCCCCAGTAAAGAGATTCCAAACAGGTAAAGGAAACCCCCCCCCAATTGCTTTTTTTTCTCTCTCTCTGGTTCTCTCACCACTTGATCCTGAATGCGGGCACAGATACAGAGGGGTATGGCAGAATAGGATAACTAAAACACAAGCTTTCTACCCAGAGGACCAAAACCAAGGAGACCCAAAGAAATAGACAATACCAGAGAGCTAGGAGAGAGAGGAACTCAGGAAAGCAACCCCCTTATGTTGTTTCTAAACCTTGGCCTCACCCCTGAGCTGAACATGTATAGCAGATCTTATCCTAAACAGCATACCAAAAATTCAAGAGCTGAATAAAAGAAGAGACACTACCACCCAAACTGCAGAAAGACCACTGGGTGGGGCGCATGCACAGAACAGATCTAAACTCTACTGCAAAAGATCTGAAAATGACACGGTACTCAAAATGTCTAAGATGCGGCTCAAAATTACTCAGCAAACGAAGATCCAGGAAAATTTCAACTTACATGAGAAAAGACAATCACCAAAGGCCAATGTCAAGCTAATACAGTTGTTGGAATTATCTGTAAAGACTTTAAAGTGGCTATTACAAAAATGTACTGGAAAGCAATCATAATGCTCTTTAAACCAGTGGAATAATAGAAAGGCTCAGCAAAGATGCAGAAGGCATAAAGAAGAACCAAAAACTATAGAAAAATAAAATAAGGGGCGCCTGGGTGGCGCAGCCGGTTAAGCGTCCGACTTCAGCCAGGTCACGATCTCGCGGTCCGTGAGTTCGAGCCCCGCGTCAGGCTCTGGGCTGATGGCTCAGAGCCTGGAGCCTGTGTCCGATTCTGTGTCTCCCTCTCTCTGCCCCTCCCCCATTCATGTTCTGTCTCTCTCTGTCCCAAAATAAATAAACGTTGAAAAAAAAAATTAAAAAAAAAAAAAAGAAAAATAAAATAAGAAAATAGAAAGCCTCCATGAATCAGGTGAATAGTAAAATAGAGATGACATAGGAAAGAGTTATAAAATTCATCCAACCTGAACAAGAGAGAGAGAGCGAGAGAGAGAGAGAGAAATTATTTAAAAAATGACAAGAGCCTCAGGAATCTAGGAGATAATAAGAAAGGTCTACATTTGTGTCATTAGAGTCCCAGAAGGAGAGTGCATTACTGAAAAGTATTTGAAGCAATATAGCTGGAAAAAATCCTCAATCTAACATGTACCTACGTGTTTGAGAAGCTAATTGAATCCTAAATAGGATAAACTCAAAGAAATGCACGTCCAGACACATCAGAATCAAATTCTTGAAAATGAAACACAAAGAAAGATCTTAAAAGCAGCTGGAAGAAAACAATGTGTTACCTACAGAAAACAGTGATTCAAACAATTGTGAATTTTTCATCAGAAAACGTGGAGGCCAGGAGCAAGTGAAACAACATTATTTTAAAGTGCTGAGTGAAAAGAATTGCCAGCTAAAATCCTATGCCCAACAAAAATATCTTTCAGAAATGAAGATAAAATACAAACAGTTTCAGATGATACAAAACTAAGAGAGGTGCCTGGGTGGCTCAGTTAGTTAAGCATCCAACTCTTGATTTCAGCTCAGGTCATGATCTCACAGTTTATGAGACCAATCCCCACATCAGGCTCTGCACCGACAACACAGAGCCTGCTTGGGATTCTCTCTGTCCCTCTCTTTCTGTCCCACCCCGCTCATGCTCTATCTCTCTCCCTCAAAATAAATAAATAAACATTAAAAAGAAAAGAAAAGAAAGCTAAGAGCATTCATTGACAGCAGACCTACTCTAAAAGAATTGCTAAAGTTCTTCAGATAGGAGAGAAATGACAGCAAAAGGAAACTTGTAACATCAGGAAGGAAGGAAGGAAGGACAGCCGAGAATAATATCTGAGTCAGTGCGAGAAATCATTCTTTTCCGATAGAATTCTTTAAAATATGTTTGGCAGTTGAAAGGAAAAATCATAAGATTGATGGCTTTGTAAAGTATGTTGATATAGTATTTAAGACTGCTATAACATAAAGGGGAAAGGGTTATACCTAGTGGCAAAATTTCTACATTCTACTTAAAGTGATAAAACATTAAGAGCATACTATAAAAAATTGAATGTGAATATTATAATACCTAGAGCAAGGGTTGGAAAACTATGGCCGACAGGCCAAATCCAGCTTGCCATCCATTTTTTGTAAGTGATGTTTTATTGGAATATAACTATGATCACTCACTTACATACTGTCTGAGGCTGCTTTTACACTCTAATGGTAGTAGTTTGCAAAACAGGCCACATGGCATGCAAAGCCTAAAATAGTTACTGTCTGGTCCTTTACAGAAAAATGTGGCCAAACACTTAAAAAAATTATACAGAGATGGGGCGCCTGGGTGGCGCAGTCGGTTAAGCGTCCGACTTCAGCCAGGTCACGATCTCGCGGTCCGTGAGTTCGAGCCCCGCGTCGGGCTCTGGGCTGATGGCTCAGAGCCTGGAGCCTGTTTCCGATTCTGTGTCTCCCTCTCTCTCTGCCCCTCCCCCGTTCATGCTCTGTCTCTCTCTGTCCCAAAAATAAACATTGAAAAAAAAATTAAAAAAAAAAATTATACAGAGAGTTATACCAAAGGTCACTATAGATAAAATTAAATACTAAAAATTGTACAAATAACCCAAAAGAAGACAAGAAAGGGGGAAACGAGGAACAAAAAAATAGAACAAACACAACAAACAGTAAAAGGAAAGGCATACGTAATAATACGCCGATGACACATTAAACGTAAAGGATCTAAACATACCAATTAAAAGGCAGGTATTTTCTGAATCTATTGAAAAGAAATAACCCAACTGGCAAAAGCTGCCAGAACTGAATATAGAAATACACAAATCCATAACTATCATTGGCAATTTCAACCCTCTTTATTCAGTAATAGATGGAACAAGTTGGCAGAAAAATAGCAAGGCTATAGGAGAGCTGAATAACTTCTTCAGCAAACTGGATCCAACGGACATTTATAGAGCGCTCTACCAAACAGTAGCAGTATGCGTGTTATTTTCAAACATGCATGGAACCCCATCAAGTGTCATCAAACGAACCTCAACGCATTTAAAAGCCTGGAAATCACACATGTTCTTTGACCGCAGTGAAATGAAGCCAGAAACCAATAACAAAAAGGTAGCAGAAAACTCCCAAATACTTGAAGACTAAAACTGCACTTAGAAATATGGGTTAGAGAAGAAGTCTCAGAGAAATTATAAAATATTTTTAACTGCACAAAAGTAAACTACAACATCTGATAATGTGTCGGATGCAGTTGAAACAATGCTTAGGGGCGCCGGGGTGGCTCAATTGGTTAAGCATCCGACTTCAGCTCAGGTCACGATCTCGCGGTCCGTGAGTTCGAGCCCCGCGTCGGGCTCTGGGCTGATGGCTCAGAGCCTGGGGCCTGCTTCCGATTCTGTGTCTCCCTCTCTCTCTGCCCCTCCCCCGTTCATGCTCTGTCTCTCTCTGTCTCAAAAATAAATAAACGTTAAAAAAAAAAAACAATGCTTAGCAGGAAAGTTATAACATGAATTTAAAAAGAAGAAAGTTCTCACATTAATAACTGAAGTTGTTGCCTTAAGAAACCACAAACAAAAGAACAAAATAAACTTAAATCAAGCAGAAGGCAGGAAATAATAACAGAAATCAGTGAAACTGAAAGCAGAAAATAGAGAAAATCAATATACCTGTTTTTTTTAAAGATTGATAGAAATTGCAAATGCGTGGCAACTCTCACATACACACAAAAAAGACACAAATTACTGATATCAGGAATAAACCAGGGAATTTTAATACAGACCCTTCCCATCTTAGAAAGATAATAGGACAACACTACGAACAGTATTATGAACATAAATTCAACAATTTCTGTGAAATGGAAGAATTACTTGAAAATCACAAATTACCCAAATTTACAAGAGGAAATAGAGAAACTAAAGAGTCATATAACTATGAAATTAATCAAATATGTAGTTTAAAACTTTCCACGAAAGACAAGTCCAGGCCCAGAAGATGTCTCTTATAAATTTCAGAAACATTTAAAGAAGAAACAACATCCATGCTACACAATCTCTTCCAGAAAATAGAAGAGGGAATACTTCACAACTCATTTTTCAAAACAAGCATTACCCTGATACCAAAACCAGACAAAGACAGCACTAAAAAAGAAAATTAGTGACCAAGAATCCTCTTGAAAAGAAACTTAAAAATCTTCGACAAAATAATAGCAAATCAAATCATGGAATATGTAAAAAGAAGAACAAACCATTATCAAGTGGAGTTTATCTCGTGAATGCAAAGCTTGTTCCATATTCAAAAGTAAATCGATGTAAGCCACATTAACAGTCTTAAGAAGAAAAACCACAAGATCATATCTCACAAAAAAGGCAAAAAATCAGACAGCCACGTAGAGGAGAAACATTTACCTAAGAAAACAATAAACTAGCAGTTACATTTTTACAATGAAATTTTACAGTATTATTTCCTCCTGGAAATCTTTGAAACTCCTTGTGTTACATGTGCATTGAAAACACCACTGCCGCATTTCTCCATCAGGGCGTTTCCTTTGAAGAGACTTTTCAAAACCTTGGTCAATGGGCTGCCTCTCATTCAGGAGGTGTATTACATGTAATGATTATCCTTGATATCTTTCCTACTCAGAGGAAGCAGACTCCTTTAAGTTTTACAGGAAAGTGGGGAAAAGATGTATGGATTAGTGTATCATCATCAAGATGGCAAGAGAGACTTTATAAAGCGATGTGCACATCAGAGGTGATTCCTCCTTCATTTCTGAGCTCAGCTTACTTTTACTATGTCAAGCACATTAAACTTCAAAGCTTCAATATACTCCTTAAATACTCAATTTATACATTTCACAGCTTCTCAACCGTCACGTGATCTGGAGCCACTCACCAGCACAGCTGCCTCTGCTTTGGGCTCACCTGGATAAAACTTGCCTCCTTTGAGATGTTCTTCCTTCCAACCTGATTAGAACAAAGAAGAGAAAAAGGGGGAAGAGGAAAGATCTAGTAGTCCTCTAGAGCAAGTGAGAGGTGGAAAAATGGAAGGACATATGATGGTTAGGAAAAGCAGAGAATCTTTGACCTACATGCATTTTAATTGAACAATTCTGGAAGTTTCACAAAGGAGGGAAGTTCTGAAAGTACCCTGCTTTATGAAGGGAAGTTTTGGAACGTCCATAAAGTTCTGGAAGCTATAGAGGAGAGACATCTGCTCTAGAGTAGTTCTGCGGCAATGCTCATGGGGAGATACACCAGGACCCATGGTGTTGCCTTGTAATGAACTTTTTACGAGTTCTCTCTGGTTGCTAGGTATGTGTGAAACATTCTTTCCTTGGGTCAGAGATTTTATTACCTTCCCAATGGCCAGCAATCCACTATAATAATTGATGGAAAACATTCGCGCAATATTCAAAGGGCTGACTGAATAAACAGCTCATAACAGCAAGCCACATTTCTGGGGAGAAATCAGAGCAACCGCTCCCCATCCAAATAGTCCAGAGAAGAGCACGAAAGTAGCAGGATAAAGATGCCAGTCCTAGTGAAGCCAGCTCAGGACCGCCCGCCTCCAAAACCAAAATGCCCAAGAAATAGAGTTTATCCCAAGATGGGCTTTGCTCGTGGATTCACCAGGACCTTCAGCAGCAAGTGGAGACAGAAGCCTCCTGGATACTGGTACAGCCAACGAATTTTATTTGGCCAAACTTAGGGTGTTGTGGTTAATGGTACTTGTCTTTGCCTAGAGCCAGTAACTGCAGCTCAAGAGTAGAACTTATTGGATTTTAAGTTGAGACCAAGAGATCTAGTCGAGCTTTGCCATATTAGGGGAGAAAAAGTAAAATGTGTCAGGAAGAAAAAGAGAGGAAAGGAACAAGCTACTGATCATTTAACACTTAGTAAATGTTTGTCTGTGTCTTAAGGATTCTACTTACAATGGTTGCAGTCAAGATAAGACTGAACGGGGGCGCCTGGGTGGCGCAGTCGGTTAAGCGTCCGACTTCAGCCAGGTCACGATCTCACGGTCCGTGAGTTCGAGCCCCGCGTCAGGCTCTGGGCTGATGGCTCAGAGCCTGGAGCCTGTTTCCGATTCTGTGTTTCCCTCTCTCTCTGCCCCTCCCCCGTTCATGCTCTGTCTCTCTCTGTCCCAAAAATAAAAATAAATAAACGTTGAAGATAAGACTGAACGAACCTTGCTGTCTTGTGACTTCTCTTGGAAGAGTAAACCGCACAAACCAGAAGGACCTTAGAAACTGAGTGCCTTTAACCTTATTTTTCACCAGCTGCAGAAACCTTTGTTCAAGTGAAATCATCAAGCAACTCGCCATAAGAGCAGACAAAAGTATAACTGAGATCCGAGAGGACAGGGGCCCCCTAAACAAGAGGGAAAGCTGACCATAGACCCAGTCAAGAGCTCTGGTTTCTCTGTTGGTCGTGCTCTTCCTATCATGTCACACCATCTCTTTGTGGGGTAATCTTAACACACCTTCTCGAATTCATGTTGCATCTCTCCAATAAGATCAAAAGCCCTGAAGGCAAGTTTCAGATCTCACATACTTCCTTTTATCCCCCACTTCCCACAGACAGGAACTGACACACACACACCAAGACTCAAAATATATCTGTAGACAGACTCTGGGTACTTTAATCATGTCTACAGGTACAGAGCAAGTTTAAAGTGTATAAAGTTGTGTTGGGATGGGGGGATTTTATGCCTCTATCTGGGTGAGCTTCCATTTTGGAAGTAGGTGGATATGTTCTTTCTCTATGGGAGCAGTGTATCCTGAATGATCCATGGGTGCAGGCCATACAAGGAAAGGTGGCCTGCAAGGGTACAGCATAGGCTGGGAGGCCCTGCTGTCCCATCAAATAGGCTTGTTCCAAGTGATAGATCCACGGAGGTGCTGCTCCAGAGTAGATAGACAAGTTTTGAGATAAAATAACTCGGTATTTAAGAGTTACATAAGAGACTCTTAAATACAGAGAACAAACTGAGAGTTGCTGGGTGGGGGGATGGGCTAAATAGGTGATGGGCATTAAGGAGGGCACTTGTCGGGATGAACACTGGGTGTTGTAGGTATGTGACGAATCACTAAATTCTACTCCTGAAACCGATACTACATGATATGTGAACTAACTTCAACTTAAATAAACAATTTTTTTAAAACAAGATAAAATAACTTGTGTGTGTGCACGTGTGTGTGTGTGTGTGTGTGTGTGTGTGAAGCTGGGCAAACGCAAAACTGCAGGTCGGGCAAAGATTAGCAAGCCAAGAGGTCCAAATAGGTCAGGATGTTAATTCAGCTAAGTTGGAGGAATTAGTTTATTAAAAATTAAAGCGTTCTGGGGCGCCTGGGTGGCTCAGTCGGTTGGGCATCCGACTTCGGCTCAGGTCATGATCTCACAATCCGTGGGTTCGAGCCCCGCGTCGGGCTCTGTGCTGACAGCCCGGAGCCTGGAGCCTGTTTCAGATTCTGTGTCTCCCTCTCTCTCTGACCTTCCCCCATTCATGCTCTGTCTCTCTCTGTCTCAAAAATGAATAAATGTTAAAAAAAAATTTTTTTTTAAATTAAAGCGTTCTAATATCGTCACATTGTTAATTGCATAACCATGTCTTTGAAGAGAATGATCAGTTGGCTTCTTAACTCCTCTTCCTCTCCCTTGACTGGGACATAATATGTTCCCTTGATGTGGAACATAACTAGACCACACGTGGGCTCGTGACACATGCAGGCCTCGGTTCAGCTCAATAAACACATACTGTTCATCAGGGTCTCTGCTAAGAAAGACGATACCAATTTCCCTGCCTTCAACAAACACATAGATGCTCCTTTCCTTCAAGAAGAGGAAAAGCAAATCCCTGCCTTCAAAAATCAAATAGCCTCTTCAGAAACTGTGCGGGTAGTTTTAACACAGGGGGCAGTGCTCCCTAGCAGATGCCCAGTGCGTACATTTGTCGAAGGAATGAATGAATGATCGAGGTACAGTTTGGAGTGTCGAAGGAATGAATGAATGATCGAGGTACAGTTTGGGGTGGTGTGGGAGTCTAGAGGGGGAGAAATGAGCACAGCCTAACGTAGGAAGTGATGGTCAGAAAAAGAAAAATCATTTGGTACCAATGTAATAAGTGTAAAAGGAATCAACACTGTAGAGCCCCTCGTATTTTACAAAATTCTTTTGCGTGAAACAGCTCACTTACACTCACTACTAAGTAAGGAAGGCATAACTCTCCCTCGGTTTCCAGAGAAGGCACTAGAAAAGAAAAAAGCTGGCCCGGGTCAAGGTCGCCCAGCTCGTAAGAGTCGGAACTGGGACACAAACCCATTCATTTCGACTCTAAAGTTTGTGTGTTTCCCAGAAGCCCGTGCTGCCACTGAGACTCACCAAGTCTCTGTTCTCTTCAGGGAACCTCACGTTGAAGACGTACTTGTTCTACAGTTTCCAGTCGGCTCCTAAGGGGGCATTTGACCTCTCATATGGGATCGTGGGGAATCTTCCTTTCAAAATTTGGGGAGCCATCACCATGGGTATGATAGTTTCTTTTTCTTTCCCTAGCCCCATCACACAGAAAAAATAAATGGTGAAAGAAAGAAAGAAAGAAAGAAAGAAAGAAAGAAAGAGCAACATTAGCAGTAAATGATAACTCTAAGAAAATAGTAGACTACATTCCTTAACAAAAACACATTGAATGAATGCAGATGATTGTCGGTCACAAATACAGAGAGGTATTTTTAGCAAAATAATGTCCCCAGGCAATGTTCGGCTATAGCTTGATCCACTCACCTATGGGGAGATATTAAACCACTGTTCGCAGTTTTCTGTGAGCACTGTGCCTCCTTGCATATAAATGAGAAATCGCTCGGGCTGTTAATGACAACTCAGAACACAAAAGGCTGCATCAAAGCATAGTGCTGTATCTATGAAATGGTAATTACGTTTGGAAAAGTCCCAGCCCTGTCTTGTTCTCCCCCTCGGAAGTCCTCCCCAGACACCCCAGCCACAGTCTTGTATCCAGATAGAGCAGGAATCCTAAAGCCCCTCCCTTTCCTGTGCCAGAATATTCCATCCATCACCTCATCCAGCCCGCCCCCCTCCCCTCCCACCTCCCCATGGCCAACCCACTCCCTCCTCCCCGTCTCAGTAGCCCAGGTCGGGGCTCTCCTCTGTCCTGGGCTGTGGACCTCACCTAGCCTCCCTGTCTCCAGCTCCCAACCCCGGGCCTTCCCCTGTGCTGCCCGAGTAATCCTCGAAGAAATCACAAAGCAGAGCATAGCACTCTCACCCCCACACCGGAAACCCTCTACTCTTTCTTCTCACTCGGGTAGCTCTGCAGACAAGAACTTGGGTCCTTCACCCCCACAGTGTTACGCCGATAACACTGACCATATTTCTTTAATGGGAAAAATACACCATAAATAACAAAATGACAAGCATAATATTAACCACAGCAATTTAACAGTTTTGATGTTGGGCTGTCTTCTATTTAACAAGTACAGACAGTGGAGTAGAAACGTTTATTTTTATTCTTCCCTGACAAAAAAAGTCATGATTAAATTGACAGTGACTTTTCAATCAAGGAAATGCGGTATGAAGGAAAAACATTAGGAAAAACTTTGCTCCTACTCTTGCGAAATAGGGGGGAGGTTTTGAAAATGGAAGTGTCCCCTTAACGCCTTTGTTATGATTTGGGGGCGGTGGGGGGAGGGGGGGAAGAACGTGAATTTGAAGATAGACGGGTCTGAGTTTGGTACAATTCTGATAGTTTAGGGATCTTTGGCCTTGAGAAAGTTATGGAACTTCCCAACCTTGATCTTCTTTCTTTGTGAACTGGATATAAGGTCTACCTGAAGTGTTCTTAAAAGGATAAATTATATACGATGAGTTACACACCCAGCGTGCTCGCAAAGGGAAGATCACGTAAATACAACTTATCATATTGGGGATTAATATCACCACTGTCACGTTCCCCCTCCCACCTAAAAGCATTGCCTACATATCGCATCACTGTTTTCCTTAGCTGCTGTTATTTGTGACAACTGTAGAAAAAAATAGATATAGTTTAACGATGTATCAGCAGAACTCTGGCTGTTTACAACATAAAAATACATTTTTTAAATACCAGTTAAAAATTTTTTTGACGTTTATTAATTTTTTTTCAACATTTATTTATTTTTTTTTTTTAATTTTTTCAACGTTTATTTATTTTTGGGACAGAGAGAGACAGAGCATGAACGGGGGAGGGGCAGAGAGAGAGGGAGACACAGAATCGGAAACAGGCTCCAGGCTCTGAGCCATCAGCCCAGAGCCCGATGCGGGCTCAAACTCACGGACCGCGAGATCGTGACCTGGCTGAAGTCGGACGCTTAACCGACTGCGCCACCCAGGCGCCCCTGACGTTTATTAATTTTTGAGAGAGAGAGAGACAGAGACAGAGTGTGAATGGGGAAGGGGCAGAGAGAGAGGGAGACACAGAATCTGAAGCAGGCTCCAGGCTCCGGGCTGTCAGCACAGAGCCCGACGCGGGGCTCGAACCCACGGACCGTGAGATCGTGACCTGAGCCGAAGTCGGACGCTTAACCGACTGAGTCAAAGAAAATCCCACCCTAGCCTATCTTTCCCAAGTAATTATAGAAGTTCCAAATTTACTTTTGCAAGGAAAATGTGTAGACGGCCGACCAGAAGTGAACGTGCTGGGATTGGATTGGTATTTGGTATTGCTCAGAGTCAAAATGAAGGACATAATTGTGTTGCAGAGGAAACTTAAGAAAAGTCAAGATGGACTTTTATCCTTAAGTCCTCTGTTGTCTATCTTGTTGGACAGGAAGCAGTCGGACCTCTTCCCAAATGTGCCCTATGCCACCTCGATTAATTCAGCAAGCAAGACCGAATCGGCTGCTTAAGTATCAGTCGGGGGCGGAATGGGGTGCTTTAAGGACAGTCCAAATCACGGACGCACTGTGCCAGGAGCCTTGTCAGCCAATCCTGGCACCTGTCCAAGAGATTTTGTCATTTTAAATTCATCAGCACAATCTCGCCCCACACTACCTGGGCCAAATGTGAGCAGAGACAGCAAAAGGAGTGCATATGCAGTTGCTCAGAGACGGCACAAACGTGGCCATTGCGACTGAGGTCTGATCAGCGCCTGGTGCCACACATCCGTGGGACAGGAGGCAGGAGGGCGCAATGAGGAGACTTAATTACAACGTGTTCCAGCGGCTCATGGCGCTGCCGGGGGAGGGAGACCTCATGGGTGTCATAGCAATTACGGATCTCCACGCGCATTGGAAAATAACAGACTGTGACACCGACACAATGGTCATGTTGCCATCTCATCTCCACAGCGATTGGACATGCTGGGTATCAGCGCGGAACTGATTTAGGGGAAGAGATGGCAGGGTCCCTTCCCAGCCCGGCTTCCCAATCCCTCTGTCAGCCGCAGGAGACACCTGCCAGGGTCATTCTGACAGCCCAGGAACCACACACCCCCAGCCCAGCCCAACCCAGCCCAGCCCAGCCCAGGCTCCTGTCTCAGCAACCGACGACACCAGGATGGGTTCACATCAGCTCCCTGGCTGCCGACACCCAAGATGCTTAGAAAAATACAAACATGCGGGGGACTGTGAAGTGCTTATCCTGAACACACCCGAAGAGCTAAGCTCCCAGGACTCCTTTGCTCGGCCCCCTCACCTCACCTCATTCTCCGAACCCCTTGACATCACCCTCTACTTGCTGCGTGGCCTCGGGGAACTCCCTGCCCGTCCTGGATCTCAAATCTCCTTCTTTAGTACGGGGTTAGGAGAAGCAACGAGCCTAGATCAGAATCACCTGGAACGTTGTTTAAAACTCTAGATTCATTTCCTCTACTGAATTGGTATCCTCGGGGGAGGAGTCTCAGGCATGTGGTTTTGGGGGTTTTTTTCTATTTTTTTAATGTTTTTATTTATTTTTGAGACAGAGAGAAACAGAGCATGAGCAGGGGAGGGGCAGAGAGAGAGACACAGAATCCAAAGCAGGCTCCAAGCTCTGAGCCATCAGCACAGAGCCCGATGCAGGGCTCGAACCCACGGACCGTGAGATCATGACCTGAGCCGAAGTCAGAAGCTCAACCGACTGAGCCACCCGGGCGCCCCTCTCAACCGCTATAAAAGCCAGTTTTCTTATTTGTAAAATGGGTATATTAACTTCAGGTGAGAGAATTAAGTGAGATGATGTGCGACGCAGTGCCGGGCGCATAGCAGGCACTCAGTGCATTTCTTCATCTCCCTTCTCCCCCATTTTGTCTGTGTCTCCCCTGTCAGGCCAGCTGGCCTCCCTGGAGGTGATCCTTGGTCCCTACAATGTCTGCATGAGCGGGAGAGGGGCAGAGAGAGAGGGAGACACAGAATCCGAAACAGGCTCCGGGCTCTGTCAGCACAGAGCCCGACGCGGGGCTCGAACTCACGGACCATGAGATCATGACCTGAGCCAAAGTCGGCCGCTTAACCGACTGAGCCACCCAGGTGCCCCGGCACGTGTGTTTTTAACAAGCTCCCCAGCTCCCGAGGCTGACAACTCTGTACCAGTCACCAGATCAGAAAACCAGAAGGGACAGGGTGACCCATAAGGGGCCATTCTCATTCCGCAGCTCATCCAGCTGTTCTCCAGAGCATAAAAATACACGTGGGACAGTCCCCAGGTGTTTACACAGAAGTGATCTCACTGTAGTCCCTCTGAAGACGAGGTCCTGTGGCATCTCCTCAGGTCCCACCAGAAACACCACTTCGTGCAGGAGGCCCGCTGACCCCAGACCAGGACCCATGGCCCAGCCTCATGCTCCTTCCACTGCCCTAATCATCAGACCGTCACATTGTCCGCCCCCCCATCCTCTCCCTCACGGCTCTGTCTCCAGGGCTGACGCATGGTAGGTGCTCAATAAATACTGGCTGAATGAACATGTGACAGATGGCAAAACTGAAACTCAGGAAGGTCAAGTAACTAACTCAAGGTCATAAGAATTTGAAACCGGGGCCGTCTAACTCATGAGCTGGTCTTCATATTGACTTCAATATTCTTCTTCCAATGGCTGGCCTCTATCTTTGCAAGACAGCTTGGCAGGCATTTGCTCAAAACTCCGCCCCAAGTTTTCTTAGAAGTTAAACAAAACAACAACCACAACAACCATCCTAAGAAGGCTAGCCCACTCAGACCCTGGGGAGACGTTGACCAACAGGATTAGAGAACTCAGGTCCTCAGGAGAGTCCTCCTGGTTGGGGAGAATGGCTTTCTGATCCAGCCCTAAGTAGAGCTCCCTCCCCACCATTGACCAAGAGCCCTCCACGCCGTCTAGCACCCCACGTGCCGGTGTTTTGCCTGATTCCTCCTTAGCAATCATGACGCTCCTGTGAGATACCCTGTGAGACAAAGATGAAAATCCCCATTTCACAGATGAAGATACTGAGGCTCGGAGGCATTAAATTCTGGACCAGGGCCCCTCAGCTCGTGGGCAGTGGAGCAAGCCCTGGCTTCTCCTTTCCAGGCAAGGAAATAAACAGCATGGGGTCAAGAGTTACACTTCCAACTTTATTAAGGCAAGTTGGATTTCAATTGCATGCTAGAAGATTGGGTTCTTTATTGGCCTGATTTTTAGCTTGTTATTAGGAATTCTGTGTCATTCTTGGCCCCTCTAAACTTAAGGTTTTCCATCAATATTAACTTTGCTATTGATTTGCTGTCCTGATAAGACAGTTTTCATATCTTTTTCACCTTGTGGCTTGGACTAGGCCATTTTGGCAAGTTAATTAGAAAATTCCACCAACGGGGGTTCCTGGGTGACTCAGTCGATGAAGACTCCGACTCTTGGTTTTGGCTTGGGTCATGATCTCACGGTTTGGGAGTTCAAGCCCCACATTGGGCTCTGCACTGGCAGCACGGAGCCTGCTTGGGGTTATCTCTCTCCCTCTCTCTCTCTGCCTCTCCCCCCAACTCGCCCTGTCTCTGTCTCTCTCAAAATGAACTTAGAAAAATAAAGAAAAAGAAAATTCCATCAATGGCACGGTTCCGGCCATACGTACACAGTGGGCCAGCATGAGCCACGATGGCAGCAGGTGTCCCAGCTCTGACAGTGGCATCGTGCAGTTCTGTTTCTGCTCTCCATGCTGTTCGTGGAAATGCCTGCTCTTTCGGTCATTGAGACACCGATGACAAAATCGTCCCACCCATTAGAAACGAGGAGCGCTAAGTAAACCACACTTGCATTTGTTTCTATCCAGGTGCTGACAGTAGACTAAAACCTTCAGTTTTAGCAAAAGGCAAGAATGATGCTAGACCTTGGTGCCAAGCAGAGGAGAAGGGACAACATTAGTGTGACTAAGGGACCAGGCTTGAGAGTCAGGTGGCCTGAGTCCAGGCTCACCCAAGCTGTACCCCCTCCGTCCACCCCCCTGGGGAAGCCGTGTTACCTGGAGAAGTTTGGTCAACCTGTCTGCTAAGGAGAATGCTAACACCTACCTCGAACAAGTCAGGGGGTAAGGACTAAACGAAGCCCTCCCGAGGAAGCAGCCCAGTAAGGGCCTAGCATAAGGTAAGTGCTCAATAAATAGGCCTTTGGTGATTTCTTTAGTCACCAGACCTCGTCTCCAGACTTCCTGCCTGCAGATGCTTTCCTGCTATACTCTGCTCCTACCCGCTGCCTCTGCCCCCACTGCCTATGGACCGCACCCTCCAGCCTCCGTCCTTCAGCCACAATCATGCCCTGTGTCTCTCACCAGGCAATAAAGAAGACATCCTTGGGGCGCCTGGGTGGCGCAGTCGGTTAAGCGTCCGACTTCAGCCAGGTCACGATCTCGCAGTCTGTGAGTTCGAGCCCCGCGTCGGGCTCTGGGCTGATGGCTCAGAGCCTGGAGCCTGTTTCCGATGCTGTGTCTCCCTCTCTCTCTGCCCCTCCCCCGTTCATGCTCTGTCTCTCTCTGTCCCAAAAATAAATAAACGTTGAAAAAAAAAAAAAAAAGACATCCTTAAGAAACAACTTCGTCACCTTCAGCACTTGAAAGTGACCCCAGCCACCAGATCAAAAGAAGAGAAGGCCCAACAGCCTCACATCAGAGGCTCTGGCCATCCCAGGGATGGGCAGCCCCCCCCCGACCCTGCCCCCCGCCACCAGAGACACGTGCCTTCGATTCGTTGCCATCACTGCTCCACACAACGTGTGAGCTCACCTCATCCAACCTTCCCACGAAGATGCTATGAAATTTGGTCTGAAATTGTCCTTCCCTCTCATTTTTGATCGACGTTGTTTCGGCCAAAACTGCAAGACTTATGCCAGGGCCATTTATAAGGTTAGTCACTGAGGCTCGTGAAAAGGACCCTGCACACCGAGCAGCCACCCCGGGACCAGAAGCCGCACAGCGTGTGGGGAGCCTCCCTCGAAGGGAAGCGCACGGGGCCACAGCCCCTGTGTGTCACTGAGTGACACCCAGATGGCCTGGGATGCAGGAAGAGGGAGGTGCCCCGGGTCTATCCGGTTATGCCCTTTTCCTGAAATCAATCACCAGATGCTGAATTTTTCATAAGTAGTACATGTTTTTGTGGACCCTGTGGAAAAGTAGGAACGTACAAGATTAAGAATAATCTCTAATCTCACCACTCACAAATGACATCGGTGACCATTTTACTAGCTATATACCAGGACATTCGTAAAAATAGGACCTATAATATCAACAAGTTGACAAACATTTAAGTACTTACAAACATATGTTTATACATTTAGTATAATAGTCATATATTTACATAACTACTTTTATTGTATATTAATTTATGTTGTGTAAGTATATATTTATATCTGTATACTGTATTTTTGGTGTGTATTTGTTACATGCATGATGTTTATTTATACAACGTGTAAGGGTATATGATTTAGAAGATATATCACACGAGTATATATATTATCGCATGTGTCACACATTATACTTAGACTTACAGATTTAGATATGACTATCCCCACTTTTGATGTAATAAATAATGCTATCATGAATGTCCAGTTACAAAATCGTCGTATGGTTGCTGATTCACTTCTTTGGTGTTGGGTAGGGATTAAGAGTCCATTGTTATCCAATTGCAAGAAACACCGCATTATTTTTTTTCAACATCATCTGAAGCCTCATTTAGGCTCCTCATTCGTCAAGGCCAGCGAGTAAACCACCTGAAGTGATTTTACGTGGTCCCTCTCCCTGTGGTGGGTTGTGTCCAAACCAGGAAAACAAGGCCCTGAGTCTTGGTCTGGATTGCTCAGCAGTGCCGTTGCTCTCCGGAAGGCCTGGCGGGCCCTTCCCGGCCCCTGACAGTCCCTTGTCAGCTCCCGCCCTGGTGCCGGTGTGGCTTCCACACCAGGGCCTTGAGCTAAAGCTGCTCACTGCCCACACCCCCCAGGCACCTCCTGGTGTTCCAGACCCCACAAATGAAGGGCTCCCCGTCTCTTGCTGAAGGATCCGTCTCATTTCTCTTCTTTCGATACAGGTAAGTTCTTCACGTAACTTGCGATGCATTTGTAATGCCTCACTGAGGATGCTAAGTCAAGGGCTAGAGATATTTTTTAAGACTCTTTAAAAAGCCTTTAAGGGTGCCTGAGTGGCTCAGTCGGTTGAGCGGCCGACTTCGGCTCAGGTCATGATTTCGCGGTCTGTGAGTTCGAGCCCCGCGTCGGGCTCTGTGCTGACAGCTCAGAGCCTGGAGCCTGTTTCGGATTCTGTGTCTCCCTCTCTCTGACCTTCCGCCATTCATGCTCTGTCTCTCTCTGTCTCAAAAATAAATAAACGTTAAAAAAAATTTTTTAGGGGCGCCTGGGTGGCGCAGTCGGTTAAGCGTCCGACTTCAGCCAGGTCACGATCTTGCGGTCCGTGAGTTCGAGCCCCGCGTCAGGCTCTGGGCTGATGGCTCAGAGCCTGGAGCCTGTTTCCGATTCTGTGTCTCTCTCTCTCTGCCCCTCCCCCGTTCATGCTCTGTCTCTCTCTGTCCCAAAAAATAAATAAACGTTGAAAAAAAAAATTTAAAAATAATAAAAAAAAAATTTTTTTTAAAAAAGCCTTTAAAACAGTCTATCATGAAAATATCATCTATACAAAAAAATATAGGAAATGAATAAAGTATGCAGAATTACAACACAGACACCATTGTGATCCGAGTGAGGAAGATTCTTGACGATTCATTGCGTGTTCCTCTCCCCCTTTCCCTCATCCCACAGGAAAACATGATCCTGAATTTTGAGTTTATGGTGCCTCGTTTTCACATAACCAGATAGTATCTATCTCTAAACAATTGTGAAGTCTTGTATTTTTGAGGACTCTATACAAATAACATATTCTTTAGAAACTTGCTTTTATCATTCAATTTACTGTACTTTTCTTTTAAGGTTCACTGTTGTCGATGCACGAAGCTAAGGTTCGTGCACTTTGCCAAAGTACGGTAGTCCGTCAGGGAAACAACCACAATTTATCTATGCGTTCTCCTCTTGGTGAACATTGGGGTTGTTTCCAACTTTTTCCTATTACATGCAATGTCACATAGGTCTGCAGTCCTGCGTCACACAAACAAGGGGATATTTGTTGTGTGAGCCTATGAGAGATGAGGTATCACTGAGTCCGACGTACTACACAGATCTACCTGAAAAGATAATGTCAATTTTCCCGACATGTTCGTACACATTTCACACCCCCTCCAGCATGCTGCAAAGTTCTGTTTTCCTATTCTCAATACAAACATTTTGCCCGTCTGTCTGGTGGGGGGGAAATGGTGTCTACTTGGCATTGATTCTGCATTTCCCTGATTTCTGAGGAGATAGAGCATCTTTGCATATGCTTATGGGCCATTTCACATTTCCTTTTCTCTGAAATGCTTGGCCTAGTTCTAGTCCAATTTTTTTCTATTAGATTCGTCTTCTTTGTAGGTCTTTAGCTATCAAAAACATTGTAGCTGTTGAAAATGTAGATTTATAGTTTGTCTTTACACTCTCCGTATGGTTCTTTGATAAACTACTATCATGTTTAATGTTTTTATTAAAGTATATGTATTTTTTTGTCTCATAGAGGGAGCACATGAGCAGAGGGGAGGGACAGAGGGAGAGAGAGAATCTTAAGCTAAGCGTGGAGTTCAATCTCACGACCCTGGGATCATGACCTGAGCTGAAATCAAGAGTCCGACGCTCGACTGACTGAGCCACCCAGATGCCCCAATTAAAGTGTAACTTACGGATAATAAACTTCACCTATTTTACATATCCACCTTGAAGAGTTTTGACAAACATTTCACAGGTAAGCAATCATTCAAAGTGCGTACTTCATGGTAGGGTTCACTCTTCGTGTTTTACGTCCTATGGGTTTGAACAAATGTGTAATTACTACACGTACGGACCATCGTAGTATCATAAAAGTGTTTTCACTAAAAATCCTCTGTGCTCCAGCTACTCATCCCTCCCTCTCCCCCAATAACCACTGACCTTTTTACTGTCTCTGTAGCTTTGCCTTTTCCAGAATGTCCCATAATTGAAAGCATAGAGAATGGACACTTTTCCGATGGTCTTCGTGTACTTAGCACTATGCACTTAAGTCTCCTTCATCTCCTTTCCATGGTTTGATAGTTCCTTTCTTTTGGGCACTAACGATACTCCAGTATCTGAGCGTACCCTGGCTTATTCGTCCATTCACGATGAAGAACATCGTGGTTGCATCCAAGCTTGGGCAATCCTGAATAACGCTGTTACAAATATCCACGGGCTGGATTTCACATTGACAGAAGTCTTCAACTCCTTTGTGTAAATATCGAGGCGTGAAATTGCCGAAATACATCCAGTTTTGTAAGACACCATCAAACTGTCCTTCCAAGTGGCTGCACCACTCTGCATTCCCACCAGCACTGAGTGAGAGTTCCTCCTGCTCCACAACCTTGTTGGCATCGGGCATTGCCCGTGTTCTGGATTTGTGTCATTCTAACGGGTGTGCAGCAACACCTCGTGGTTGTTTTCGTTGGCATCTCCCCGATGATGTACAACGTGGAGCATCTTTTCGTAGGTTTATTTCTCATCTGTGTATCTCCTTCGCTGAGGTATCTATTGAGGTCTTTGGCCCGCTTCAGTCAAGTTGTTTTCTTTATTGTTGGGTTTGAAGGGTTCTGTGCATATTTTGGATAACCCTCCTTTGTCAGATGTGGCTCTTTCCAGTATTTTCTCTCAGCCTGTGGCTTGTATTTGTATTCCGTTGACAGCATCTTCCACAGAGCAGACATGTTTGAAGTTGGCCTTCTCATTTCTTTCCTTTCATGGGCCATGCCTCTGTGTTCTGTACGAGAAGTGACCACCGCGCCCTGCGTCCTATAAATTTTTTCCTATGTTGTCTTCTAGGAGCTTTGCATTGTACGTTTAAGTCTGCGATACATTTTGAGTTAATCTTTGTGTCAGGTGTAAGGTCTGGGTCTGGGTTCACTTTTTTGCATGTGGATGAAAGTTAGTTCCTGGGCCGTTTGCTAAAGGCCGTCTCTGCTTTATTGTGTTGTCTTTGCTCCTCTGCAAAGATCCAGATTATAATTATGTGGGGCTTGGTTGTGGTGTATGATTCTTTTTATATGTTGTCGGGTTCAATTTGCTGATATCTTGTTGACGATTTCTGTATCTATATTCATGAGAGATATTGGTGCGTAGCTTTCTTGTGATGTCTTTGTCTCATTTCAGTATTTTATGGGAAGGTTTTTCACTATGAGATATGCAGACAGAGATGACTATTCAGAGATTTTATTTCTTCTTAAGTTTCTTTTTGTAAGTTGTGTTTTCCATGGAATCTTTTTTAATTTCTTCAAAGCTATTAAATTCATTGGCATAAAGTTGCTCATAATATTCCCTTACTCTTCTTTTTAATGTCCTTAGATTCTGTTGTAATTTCTTCTCTTTCATTCTTGATATTGATATTCTTGATATTGATAGTGTGTGTTTTCTTTTTACGTTTTTATTTTTTGACTAGTCTTACTGAAGGTTTATAATTTTATTCATCTTCTCAAATAACAAAATTTTGGCTTTGTTAATTTTCTCTACCATTTCCCTGATATTACTTGATTGACTTCTCCTTTGATCTTTATTACTTCCTTCCTGCAACTTTTCATTTGTACCCTTACCTAGCTTCTTAAGATACAAACCTATACCATTAACTTTACACTTTTCTGACACAGGCAAAGCTATAAATTCTCCTCGAAACACCGCTCTACCTGCGTCCCACAGATGTTGATAGGCTACTTTCATTATCATTTGACTCCAAATATTTTCTAATTTCTACTATGACTTCTTCTCTTTGACCCCTGTGGTTTATTTAGAAGTACATCATTTAATTTTCAAATAAGCAAATGAAAAGAACAGTAAGCCCAGAGGCAAATCCACCCCTACACAGACACTCGATTTATGACAAAAGTGACTGCAGATCAATGATGAATGGACGGTCTTTTTAATAAATGGCGCTAGGACAATTGAGTATTTATGTGGGAAATATGAAATTGGGTTTCTACCTCACACATAACTATATTAAATCAACTCCAGGTCAACTAAAGACTGAAATGTAAAAGAGCAAAGAATAAAACTATTAGAGAACAATATAATAGAACAAGGCTACTCAAAGTAACTCACAGACCACAGACTTTTCTTAAGCTGATCTGTGATTTATTTGCTACAAAAATGGAGAGTATACACTAGAAACCTTTCTACCAATGGGACAAAATAACTTTGGTTTTGTTGAATCTAATAATAAAAATTGGGTCTTCTATTTTTCATATGTTTTTAAAAATTTCATCTTTCTGGTAATTAGTTTTTATTATACATCATAAAAATAGTAGCCTATAGCAGACTGGGAGAAAAATAACCGATCCTTCATCATGGTGTGAGAAGTATATAAGATCATTCGTACCTCAGAGTTGCAAAGGATTTTTTTAACTGGACACCAAAAGTATAATCCATAGAGGAAAAAATTGAAATTTTTGCCCCATTAAGATTTTATTTACCAAAACATCCCATACATAAAGTGATACACTTGAGATTGTTTCAATATTCTAACATTAAAATGTGGTAGTCAAGAAATGTAAAACCAAAATGACAGAAAATTGATAGTTTGGGAAGACGGTCGAGGAATTAAAGGGGTTTGCTGCACTAGCCTGTCTATATTTTGTGTACATTTGAAAACTTTTATAATTAATATTTAACTGTTTACATGAAAAGATTCCACAAGGGGAGAAAAAAGACAGCCCACAAATTTGGAGGTGGTATTTTTGATACACGTAACCAACAAACAATTAGTATTTGGAATACATAAAGAACACTTAGAAATTAAT
Organism: Lynx rufus; assembly: GCF_022079265.1. NCBI lineage: Eukaryota > Metazoa > Chordata > Mammalia > Carnivora > Felidae > Lynx > Lynx rufus. Next base: position 132,076,537 of record NW_025814896.1, read on the forward strand.
TTTTAAAAGATATATAAGCTAATAGAGAAAAATGATTGAAAGACATTTGAAAACAAAAATTTTAACAGCAAAACACACTTTGTCACAGACGAGGGGACGCTAATGACCAATAAGTATATTAAAAGATTCTCAGTCTCTAGTAATTAGGGCAATATACATTTAAGTCACAGTCAGATGTCACTTCACACCTTTGGCAAACAAGTAAAAGTCAGATGAGAAGTCAGAGTGGGGGAGGGGCAGAGAGAGAGGAAGACACAGAATCTGAACCAGGCTCCAGGCTCCAAGTTGTCTGCACAGAGCCGACGCGGGGCTCGAACTCATGAGCCGTGAGATCATGACCTGAGCTGAAGTCGGACGCTCAACCGACTGAGCCACCCGGGCGCCCCACACACCTGGAAATAATTCAAACACTATTCTAGAATAATATCCATCAATACTAGAACATTAGAACAGACTCATAAATAGAATGAAATGGGTTATTGTAGAACAGGGGGAATGAATGAACCATCGCTCCATTCACCCACATGAATTAAGCTATATATTCGTGCTATTAATCTAAATAATAATGTTGCATGCAAAAAGCAGGCCATGGTCCTAACGCAGTCAGAATTATTCAAATCATTTAAAGTTCAAAACCAGGGCAGCCTGGATGGCCCAGTCAAACATCCGACTCCCGATTTCGGCTCAGCTCATGATCTCAAGGTCAGTAGCGAGACTGAGCCTTGCATCAGGCTCTGCACGGAGCGTGGAGCCTGCTTAAGATTCTCTCCCTCCCTCTCCCTCTGCCTCTCTGTCTCTTTCTCTCTTTAAAAAAATAAAATAAAATAAAATAAAATAAAATAAAATAAAAGTTGAAAAACAGACAAAGCAACACAACGGTTTCTTATCCAGGGTTATTCATAACTGGTGAGCCACTTAAAGAAACATGGGACAGTGATTAACACAAGATTCAGGACTGAGGCTTCCTTGAGGGGTGGCAGAGATAAAACTGAACAAAAGAAAGAGCGTATCGAGAAAGAGCAGAGAGAGGATTTCCAAGGTGCCGGTCACGGCCTGTCTCAACCTGGGCCATTGGTACACGGGCTCCAACTTGTCATCATCAACTACTCGTCACATGCTTTTTATACTCCTTAGCAGATACGATACATTTCGCAAAAAATTAAATTCCCCTCCGTTAAAAAGAAGAAGAAGAAATTGAAAAAGGTTTGACACTGCATGAAGATTCTGAGGCGTAGCGAGGGCGAGGTCAGGCCTACCGGGGAGTCACTTAACCAGAGCTTTCTAACAGCAGCCCCTCACCAGGCGCTGGGCTGTGCAGGAGAGACCCAGAGACGAACACGACGAACTGAGCGTCCTCAGAGCTCCCAGCCCTCGGAGGAGTCCACATGCGTGTGTATCCTCAGAAGGGAGAAAAGGCAGATGGTTTCTGAAGATGAGCCACAGAAAGCAGCTTAGGAAAGGAGATTGGCACCAGATTGCCACAGCGTTTGACCAACACGCAAGAGGAGACTGAGAGTTTGCAACCAGAGGGCCAGGATCGGAGCCTTTCCTCGGGTCGCCGAGGGTCTCTGGCAGAGACCAGAGACAGGAGGCAGGAGTCCATGGACGCCAGAGGAAGAGCTCACAGAAGAGCTATCAAGGGCCTGATCGGGGACAGTGACACCAGGACGGAGAACCTGAGGGTGCTGATGTGCCCATGGCAGCAGGCATGGGAGGGGAGTGCTGTGAGGCAGGGACCGTTGCCCACAGCGGTGGAAAAGGCAAACAGGACTCTCAGGGAGGTACAGCCTGGAGGATGGGAGGCAGAAGGGAAGGGGGTGGGGGCCCAAGAGGAGGAGTGATTGCAGCGGGGAGGGGAAGGCAGGGAAAGGACCCTGAGGCGTTCTATGCCAGGGACACAGAGAAGCTAAGGTCAGGGTGGACATCCCAGGGGGGATGTCTGTAGGAAGACAGGAAAGTCATGTATCTTTCCTGATCCCTTGCACCCCGATGTTTTTTTCCTTTTCGGGGGTCAGATGATTCTCTGCCACTCTACGATCCTCCTGCTGACCCATCTCATGGACTCTGAGAAAGAAGCTCCAACCACCGTAAACCAATTCATATTTGCTGCTTTCCCGGAGTGAAACAGAATCTGTGTGAAATGTACACTTGTCAGCAAAAAAAAAAAAAAAAAAGCCCACCTTGGACCACTGGCTGCGTCCACACGGTATAAAGGCCTTGATTCAGAAAAATAAAGCTCAGCACTTGGAACCCGACAGCCTTGGATGGGAACCTCCATGTCTTTCTAGCTCTGGGACGCGAGGCAGGTGGCTCAACGTCTCTGATCCCCCATGCCTCTCGCTTACGTAATGACAACAGTAGTACCTGCCCGAGTTTTCTCACAAAGTCATCGATTCAATATACCACCCAAGCGTGAGCTATTACATACGGTTGTCACAACGAGACTGTTTGGGGACAGCAGGAAACGGCGAGGGGTCAGAAGAACCAGTGGCTGCAATGAGGAAATAAAAGCAACTGCACGAACTCTATGCCGCATCAGCCATTCCGGCCTTTTCGAGGATTCCGGTAACTGAGTTGCTAAAACTCGTCTGTTTCTTGATGGAAGTGACACGGCAAGAGATCCGCAGAACGCTGCCAACTAAAATTACTACCAACTAGTAGTTGCATAAAATTAGATAAAATTACTACCAAATAAAGGGAAAATACCAACCAGACCACGCACTCCTCCTTACGGGCAATTCCAGAAACATGGTATTTTCCCCATACAAGTCTTCCTCTATCCAGAAAGAAAGATGGCAGGGTGGGGAGTGAGTGCTACTTACAATGAGTGTCTTCTCTGTGCCGTGTGAAGACACGGTACTGTGTCTTCAGTACCGTGCTGAAGGTTTATATACATATTTCCTCATTTTGTCCTCCCTCATGGCGGCTCTGAGGGCAATACAGGTATAATTTCCTAATTTAAGAGATGAGAAAACTGAGGTCCTTGGGGCGCCTGGGTGGTGCAGTCGGTTAAGCGTCCGACTTCAGCCAGGTCATGATCTCGCGGTCCGTGGGTTTGAGCCCCGCGTCGGGCTCTGGGCTGATGGCTCAGAGCCTGGAGCCTGTTTCCGATTCTGTGTCTCCCTCTCTCTCTGCCCCTCCCCCGTTCATGCTCTGTCTCTCTCTGTCCCAAAAATAAAAAAATAAACGTTGAAAAAAAATGTTTTAAAAACTGAGGTCCTTTAGATCTAAGAAAGCTGCCTCCTCATAGCCCATGCTAAGATAGACTCAATGCTGAGTTCCAAACTCTGGTCTCGGTCAAAGACCGTTTTCTCTCATCCTACGCTCTCGCCCAAGTGGACCCCAACAAGCCATGACCAGAAGATTCCACGTCCTGCACTGATCATTTACAATTCCATCCTCAGTTCTTCCGTTTGTAGGAGGAAAGGCTCGCATGTGATTAATTTAAGGGTGAGTTCGCCATAAATTACACTTCCATCTGGTTCTATATTTGAATAATTAAGTTTAAAACAGAAAGACTAATGAAACTAATGGTTACCGAATTACTAGATTTTGAAAATCGTTGATTGTCTCATTTGCCCTGCTAAAATTAATTGATCTCATTTACATATACAGACTGCAGTCGCTTTAGCTCTGAGAATATTTATCCAAGTTCTTCCACGAAAGTTTCAAAATCCATTTGCAAACTGCAATTCTGTTTCAATTATGCTCATTTGCATGGCGACCAAAGCCTTATTGCTCTCCTAATTAATACTATTATGGTTGTTCCTTTTATTTGAATACAATGCCCTTGTAACTTAAAGAAAAAAAAAGTTAACCCAGCCAAGCAACTTGAAAAGTACATATGGAAATGATCAGTATAATACAATTTCTTCTGGTAAGTAAGAGAAATAAAAGCAAATTCTCCTGTTACAAAACACCAAAAAAAAAAAAAACCTCTACAAAATACATTTTTAATAATTTCTACAACACAATACCCTAAGATATTATAACCATGTGATGCTAAATGTTTACGTCTCACAGGATGAGAAGGTATTTCCCAGAATGATTAATGGACGAGATAAACCTTATGGGGTTTCCAAGACATAAAGATACACAAGGATCCAATGACCTGAAAAGGAGCTAAAAATCTTCTAATTTGCTGGTTTTCAATGTGAAGGTCACCACCTACAAATTTGGCGGGTTACAAATTAGCTTTTTTTACAATAAGATATAAATCTAATAGAAAACACATAGAAAGAGCAATTATTATTCTGTGAAACTTTTGTGTTGTACATTTTTAGATGTGGATATGTAAATGCATGTGTCAGCATACCTGTGTGTGTGTGTGTGCACATGTGTGAGTCTGTGTGAGGAGAGCGTGTGTGTGCATGTATGTGAGTCTGTGTGGGGAGGGTGTGTGTGTGTGTGTGTGCATATGTATGAGTTTGTGTAAGGAGGGTGTGTGTGTGCACGTGTGTGAGTCTGTGTGGGGAGGGTGTGTGTGTGTGTGTGTGCATATGTATGAGTTTGTGTAAGGAGGGTGTGTGTGTGCATGTGTGTGAGTCTGTGTGGGGAGGGTGTGTGTGTGTGTGCATGTGTGTGAGTCTGTGTGGGGAGGGTGTGTGTGTGTGTGAGTCTGTGTGGGGAGGTGTGTGTGTCCATATGTGTGAGTTTGTGCGGGGAGGCTGTGTGTGTGTGTGTGCGTGTGTCTGTGTGGTGAGGGTGTGTGTGTGTGTGTGTGTACATGTGTGAGTCTGTGTGAGGAGAGCGTGTGTGTGCATGTGTGTGAGTCTGTGTGGGGAGGCTGTGTGTGTGTGTGTGTGTGTCTGTGTGGGGAGGGTGTGTGTGTGTGTACATGTGTGAGTCTGTGTGAGGAGAGCGCGTGTGTGCATGTGTGTGAGTCTGTGTGGGGAGGCTGTGTGTGTGTGTGTGTGTGCGTGTGTGTGTGGGAAGGGTGTGTGTGTGTGTGTACCATGGTCACAACATAAAATGTATTTTTTTACTGTGTATCAAGGTAAAAACTTGAAATCCACTCATCTAATTGGCCCCCTTTGTCCAGAATAGAGTTTTGGAGAATATTTCAAGGATAATAAATAATAGATTCCTGCATCAGACAGCTTGGGTTCAAATCTTGACAAGTCACTTCACTCCCTACATCTCAGTCTCCCGATCTGTAAAATGGAGAGAGTGACAGCAGCATCTCACAGATGTGTCTTGAAGGTTGAAAGAGAGAGATAATGTGTCTCAAGTGTCAGCACAGCCCTGCCACGTACATACATAATAAGCAATAAACACTGGCTACCCTTATTTTCCAGAACTGTTGGAGAGCTTCTCTGCCCCTATTAAATGCTATCTGCTTCCAGCTGAATCCATTTCTCAGTCCACAGCCGCAACGTTCCCCACTCAGCTCCAGACGTGTGCGAGGAGGAGAGACACAGGACTGAAAAGAAGCTGTGTGCCTCCTCGGCCCCCAATCTTACGCTAGCGCAGCCGGAGGACTTTTAGTCACCCTAGAATTCACGACTCCTGGATCCTTTTTTCTCACTCTTGCTTCTTTCAATATGGTTTAACCATATTGAATGGAATATGGGGAAAGGACTGTCTTAAAAAAAAAAAGGGGACCCTGAGTCTAAATGCTGATGAATCTTGGAATGATGAGGTTTAGAGTGGCTAAAACAGGGAAATTTTATGGGGGATATGCAAGAAATTGGGCTGAAAATATCATACAGTTCGGGGCGCCTGGGTGGCTCGGTCGGTTAAGCGTTGGCTCAGGTCATGATCTCAGGGTTCACGGGTTCAAGCCCCACGTCGGGCTCTGTGCTGACAGCTCAGAGCCTGGAACCTGCTTCGGATTCTGTGTCTCCCTCTCTCTCTGCCCTTCCCCCCACTTGTGCTCTGTCTCTCTCTCAAAAATAATACATAAAACATTTTTAAAAAGTGGTGAAGCTGGGGCTCACAACCTGGCTAACTCTAGAGCCACTGCTCCTCAGGTTCTAGCAGGGTTGGAGAGGGCCATCAGAGGCTTTTTGAACAGGAGATCGGCATGAAGGGACCAGGCAAGGCGAGCAGGTGGAGGCCAGGAGAACTGGAGCCAGAGGGCCCACGGGCGGGCTGCTAATTCCTGCAACAGTCCAGGCAGGAAGGGATGGAGGAAGGAGCAGGCAGTTAGCATTGGATGAGGACACAAAATTTCAGGCAGACCTGAGGGATCCGATCGATACAAACTGGTGTGTGTCTCACGTGAGGCGTGCAGCGACCAGCAGAGTCACTCTGGTGACAACTTCCGCTTTCCATGTGGGTAGAAGTAGCAGAGCCTGAAATCGTCACGGCAGCAGGTCCGGGAGGCAGGGGAAGGGGGGGTTCAGTCTGGGGCAAGTTCACCAAGTTGGAGGTGAACCACCATGGAAGACAAAGCAAATTTGTCTAGAAAAAGACAACAAAGCACGAGGGCAGGGGCTGGAGCCAGACTGCCGGGCTATGAATCTTAATTCTGACACTAGAAAGCTGTGCGACGGAGGGAAAGTTAGTTAATGTATGTAAAACATCGCCTGACACAGAGAGAGAACTCGGGACGTGGTAGTTATTAGGATGATTATATAACCAAATGAAATGAAAAGTCAGGAGAGGCTGTTCGTTTCTCCCACATCACTGCTCCCACTCTGGGCCATAGCTCAGAAGCTGTTTTCGGATGGCTTAGGGAGAACCCCGAAATGGGTCCCCTCCCCTTTGCTCCCAGGGCCAGCCCTGTTCCCAATCAGACTGCAGAAACAGAATGGCCTTTAGTATCATCCTCTGTCCTTCACTTATTATTGGGCTGGGTGACTGTCCCGTACTTGACTCTGGAACTGACTCCTTTAAGGGGCCTTTTAGACGTACATCTGCCAGTCCTGTGTTCGTCAGGGGCAAACAGCACACTCTTGAACTCCACCTGGCTTTGCGGGATTTACGTTCTCTGTGAGAAAGGGGCAAAGATGGGAAACTCACATTTGTTAACAAAACACAGGGGCGTCTGGCTGGCACAGACCGTAAAACCTGCAACTCTTGATCTTGGGGTCGTGAGTTCGAGCCCCACGTTGGGTGTGGAAATTGCTTAAATAAATAAAACTTAAAAAAAAAAGAAGAATATTCACTGAGGAGGCACTTTCGACATATTATCTCATCTATTCCTCACCGTGGACCCGTAAGGGTGGCAGGAGGGTGAGGACACTGAGGCACGGGGAGATTAAATAACCTTCCAAGTGTTGCAGGTGGTGAGTGGCTAAGTGAGATTCTACCCGGGTCACCTGACTCCAAAGCTCATCTCTCCCCATCACTCACTCCAGTTCATCCTCACCCGGTTTGCCATCGATAGCAAGGCCAGTCCCAGATAGCTCTCTACCCTATCCTAAAATACCATGTCTACATTTCCAGCACTTTCCACGGGAAAGACAATGTTCACCAAAGGTAAGAGCCCCACCGGATTCCAGTTTGCTCCTGCTTAAACCACTGAATTTGGAGCAAGTGCAGTCATGCTCAGGGCTCCCCCCGCTAGCGCCCCTAAGGTTTTCTACGTGCCAGGCCCTGTAGCAGAATAACTGACAATTATCCAAAACTTAAAAATAGGATACAGAGCAGCACGCAAAGAAATACAACCACCAAGCTACAACTGTCTGTGTAAAAGTTTTTTTAATTATTGAGTCAATTCAATCTGGGTGTCCCTTCGCAGAGACTCCAGATATTTATTCCAGCATCAGAGGCTTCTGGCCATGGCTGCCTTCCATCAGTTTCTCTTGACACAGCAGTGGCTGGGGTGCTTCCATGGACCACCCCCACCTTCCCCGGTTTCCCTCATTTCAATCAAGCATTCACCGCCCGTGGACCTAAGGCTCCCATCTTTTATCAGTTCTTAACAGGCGTTACAGGGGCGCCTGGGTGGCTCAGTTTGTTTGGCATCTGACTCTTAGTTTCAGCTCAGGTCGTTATCTCACGGTTCATGGGATTGAGCCCCATGTCCAGCTCTTTGCTGACGGTGTGGAGCCTGCTTGGGATTTTCCCTCTCTCTCTCTCTCTCTCTCTCTCTCTTTGCTCCTCCCCAGCTTGTGCTCTGGCTCTCTCTCAAAAAAAATAAATAAACTTAAAAAAAAAAATAGGCATGGCATTTCTTCACCTCCTGAGTGAGGTGCTCCCAGCATGGGTTGGGAGTGCTCTGGGTGACATATGCTTCACCTCCCTTTGTCTTGTTTGGGGTGCTTCTTTAGGCCCTGCCGGTTTCTTTTTGTCAATTTTTTTAAATGTTTATTTATTTTTGAGAGAGAGAGAGAGAGCCGGGTAAGGACAGAGAGAGAGGGAGACACAGAATCTGAAGCAGACTCCAGGCTCTGAGCTGTCAGCACAGAGCCCGATGCACAGGTAGAACTCATAAACTACAAGATCATGACCACAGCCAAAGTCAGATGCTCAACCCACTGAGCCACCCAGGTGCCCCTAGGTCCAGCCAGTTCCTTAAAGAAACCAATCTACTTTCCTGCCTGAATATCTCCAGATTCCCCCTCGAAGCTATGGCAGATTAACTTGTTCCATAACAATCCTCCTTCCAAGACAATTACAAAAGCGAGACGAAAATTTTTCTATCTAAACATATTGGAAGCCCACTAAGGAAGCAAGGATTCCAGGAGCTAAAAGCCTGAAGAGAAAGGAAGCCAAGAGAGATGGTACCTTTTGGTGATTGACCCGAAAGCTCGGAGATTTCAAGGCTCTCAAAGACAAAGGCCCTCGGAACACCCAGCTTCCCGACAGAACCCCAGAAAGGCCAACATCCCAAGGACCAGAATGAACAAATTCCAACTGTATGTTAGTTACCAACAAACACACCTTAAAAACAAAGATGCAGAAAGTGGAGGGTAAGCCAAAAGAAAACAAATTCAAGCAAATACTAACCCAAAAAAAGATGGACCCACCACACGACTGTAAAACCAAGTAACTTTTTGGCTTTAAAGCAAACAAGCACTCTCAGAGAGGAGAGCAATTTCACTAGGATGCTAAGGGTGGGTCCACCAGGAAAAGATAAAAAGCTCAAAGATTGCGATGACCCGTGTCAGTCAGGATTCATGCAGAGGTGAGACACCACAGCAGAAAACGGAGCCAGGAAATGTTAATATAAAGAATTGCTGACGGGGCGCCTGGGGGGGCTCGGTCAGTTGAGCCTCCGACTTCGGCTCAGGTCATGATCTTGCGGTTCGCAAGTTCGAGCCCCGCGTCGGGCTCTGTGCTGACGGCTGGGAGCCCGGAGCCTGCTTCGGATTCTGTGGCTCCCTCTCTCTCTGCCCCTCCCCTGCTCACACTCTCTCTCAAAAATAACTAAAAGCATTTTTTTAATTAAAAAAAATTGCTGATAGAGCGAAAGGTGATCAGCTACTAAAAGGGATGGGCAGGTTGAACCCCAGGAGGCTGACAGATGAGCGGAAGAGGTAGAACTTGGCCACTCAGAGGAAGGCCCGGCCCAGCTGAGGAGGCGTCCCTGTAGCTGTCACGGGGCAACCTGCCTCCACTGTGGTGACCAGCGAACTGGACCCACTCTCATTTCAGACATTCACCAAGAGGTCGGGTCTCCGTCATGGGCCCCGCACCACCTCCCCCCAAACACCAACTGTGAGGAGAACGAAGTTTGCTGGA